>NC_138822.1:69693673-70893673 GCF_965178545.1 Coloeus monedula
CTCGCATCAGGGAAATTAACTAAATTCTATTACTAATCAAAATCAGAACACGGTAATTAAAATTAAGAACACCTTCCCTCCACATGTCCCTCCTTCCTGGGGTCTACCTCCTCCCCCACAGCAGCTCAGGGAGACAGGGAATGGGGGTTATGGTCAGTTCATCACACCTTGTTCCTGCCACTGCTCAGGGAGAGGAGTCCTTCCCTGCTCCAGCATGGGTCCCTCCCATGGGAGATAATTGTCCATGAACTTCTTTAACATGAGTCTATCCCATGGACAATAGATCTCTTCCATGGGGCGCAGTCCTTTAAGGACAGGCTGCTCAAGTGTGGGTCCCCCACAAGTCTTACCAGGAAACCTGCCCCAGCATGAATTCCTCTCTCCACAGGTCTCCAGGTCCCTGCCTGGAGCCTTCTCCAGTCCAGGCTTCCCACGGGTTCACAGCTTCCTCTCCAGGCATCCACTTGCTTCACTGTGGGTCTTCTTCACAGGTTGCAGGTGCATCTCTGAATCCCTGAGGTCCTCCCTGGGCCGCAGGGGCAGAGCTGCCTCACCACGGTCTCACCATGGGGTGCAGGGGAACCTCAGCTCTAGCACCTGGAGCACCTCCTTCCCCTCCTTCTCCACTGACCCAGCTGTCTGCAGAGTTGTTCATCTCACATCTTCTCAGTCGTCTCTTCTCTGGCTGCAATTACATCTGTGGAATAGCTTTTTTTTTTTCCCTTCTTAAATATCACAAAGGTGTTACGTCCATTTCTGATAGGCCCAGCTTTGATCAGCAGCACATTCATCTTGGAGCCAAGTGGCAGTGGCTCTGCTGGACATGGATGAAGCTTCTGCCAGCTTCTCACAGAACTCACCCCATTAGTCCACCTGCAACCAAAATCTGGCCATGCAAACCGTATACAGAACAACACAGAAAGCTCTCCAGGTGTGCAAACCTGATACCTGAAAGTAAATACTACCAAAAGTAAAAGGTAGTAAAAGGGAAAAACATTAATTCAAAAGTCACATTGGCTTGCCAGAAAAATAAGTTTTGAGTGATAAATACTAGTTTGGGGGCAAGAAATACTAGTTTGTGGTTGAAGATTTGTTGCTTTACATTCATCTGAGCCATGAGCACCTTTGAAGAGCTTAGAGGAATAAAAGTGTGGCCTAGTGAGAACAAATGAGAGTGAGGCCTGCACTTTGCACCTGGCAACTGATTAACTCCTTTACATGGCTTTGAGCCTCAAGCTTCCTCTTCCACTTCTGCAAAATGCTTTGAAAATGAGAGATAAAAGCCCTATGTTTGTCGCACATTATATTGAAACCTTACACTCCAAAATTAGATACAAATTAAAAGTAGACTTGGAGCAGTAGTGCTCAGATTCTCAGATGGCTAACAGCAGCATCCATAGACATCCCAGTTGATTATGTTCTCAAACCAAGAGGCCAGCTCATGATTTAGTTCATGATAACTTTTCACTTGTGACAGGAGACTTCTAAAAAACTTCTTGAAAGCTGCAATACATCAGTCTCCACCACCACAAGTAACCAGTGTCCCTGAGGCCCAGCTGGCAGCAGGCTCTGTCCTGGCAGACCCATCATGCCATTGCCAGTGGGCTGGGACAGTGCTTGCAGAGGGGCCTGGGACCATCAACTTCTGCTGAGGATCTACCCCAGTTTCATCAAAGCAGAACTCGTACTCCAGCAGCTTGGCACAGCCCTCAGTTCAGCCATGTCATACAGCTGCCACAGTGGGAACAACTCCTGAGGTGATTGTGCATTCTGGGGAGTTTGTGTTGGTTGCTTCTTGCTGTGACTTCCCACTGATTCCAAAGGAAGTAAAATCTGTGCAAGCACGATCAGACCTTTTGACTAGTAGATCAGTTGACATACAGTTTGCCCGAAGATCAACATTTCTCTAATGTCTGTTGCAAAGTAAAAATACCGCTTCTTGATGACTCATTTTCCACACTGAGAAACGTTCGTGGGTGGGAGAAAAGAAATGAAGCAATTCTATTTTTTTTCCTCCTGTCACTATTGTAGCAGCTCTCAACTCAAGCATGAAATGTAATTGAAGCACTTGCAGTATGTTTCCAGCAAGTGAACTGAACAGCACTGTTTTGTTACCTATTTGTCATCATTTTTATCCAGAATCATATTATATTAAAACCATTTCAGCATTGTTGTACTTACCCTCAGAATATGACCTTCCAAACAAAGAGGCAGAAGTGGAGGTGTTTACTGTATAACCTACACAAATGTATAGTATGTTATTTGCAAAAAAATTTTTGCTGCTAGTGTTGTGAGTCCAGTCACGCTTTAGTTAAGTTAGGATGAGAGTCCCTGTGAATTTAATGAGAATATATTTATTCTACTGGATTAGACTAAACAGGAGCCTCTCAGAGTAAAGAGTGGCTCAGAAAACTTCTGTAATGCTGCTGGACTCTGAAACTCTACAGAATTCAGCAAGGGCTTTCTCCTGTCCTAGTCCCCCATGATATTAAGCTTCGCTTCGAGTGCAGAGGAAAGATTATCCCTTTTGTTCTAGATGGGGAAAGGCATGGGATACTGTCACCTCTTATCAGGACAAGTAGGTGATCCCTCTTAGGGAAGGAACAATTTTCACACACTGAGAGTCAGGCAGAAAACAGCCCACAGCTTCTGAACCAGTGTGCCCAAAACAGAAACAGCAGGAAGTGTGGGAAGCTTCATCATAAAAGGAGATTTCCTCGCCTCCTCCACCTTCCCTTGAGCAAGCTGACTCATGGTTTCTCAGCAGCAAAGGCACAGTCTTTCCCAGCAATGGCAAAGCATTCATCCTGCAGTGACTGTAATGAAATTCTAGTGAGTTGTAAGGGGTGACAGAAAAATAGAGGTTTTTTGAAAGCTTGAGGTCTAGGAGAAGCTCGTTTCAATGGGGATGAGAAAACTCTCATAAAATGGTAAGAGGGACTGGGCACTGCTTGCTCTCCAGTATCCCTGTTATTATGCACCTCCAGTATGCAGTATCCCTGCAGCAGAACCTGGAGAGCCATGCTGCATTCCACACTCTGAGCATCCATTCTGCTGTCACCCCTGGGTGCCTCCCTGCCTGCCACGAGAACAAGGCTACACAAGGGGCAGGCCAGCACACTTTGTTCTTTAGCACTATGGAAGGAGGTAGCATCAGAAAGAAATATTTCTGTGTGCTGAAAGAGGCAAAGTTACTCTCTCCATAGAGCAGGCTATCCAAATTCAGATTACCCCAAGAGGTCCTATGCTTTGTAGGTAAACAGAAATCAAGATCTGCCTTTTCTTAGCTTAAGAGGGAAGCTATATATGCTAATTTTCAATGAAATATGAATATACATTAATTTAAGTGCCTCTTGTTACTTTGAGACATTTTTCTCTAGTGCTTTGCTGTGTTGCAAAGTCACTTCTTTATAAGGCTGTCTGTGACAACTCAGGAATTCCTTCCCATGCTCTCTCCTTACTTACTAGATAAACTTACTTATTTAATCAAGTTTAAACATTACACAGCACCAAGTCCATTCTCTGTTAGAACCACTGAACAGAGATGTCCAGTTAAACCTGTTCAGTAACAAATATTTGACATGGTTCATAGATCTTTATCTGAGATAGTACAGTCTTTCAGACTGACTGTGATTTTACACTTACAAGGGGAAAAGATCAAAGTCTGATCACACAAAGAGAGAGGACAGGTGCTTTCAGGCAGAGACAAAAATGTTCAGAAGCAACCACAGGGATACCTAAAAGAGCAGTGCTTTCATAGAGCACTTGTGTGAGCAGCCTTGAAGATGTAGACAGAATAATCAGTCTCCTGTGTGCATAAACTCCTCAGCCCAGTGACTGCTGATCTGAGCACAGATCTGAAGATACCTTTTCATACTCTTCATCTTTCAAATCACTACCAAATACACATCTACAGATTACTTCCCAGACTTCCCAACATGAGAATAACCCAGAGACTTCTTGCTATGTGCAGTCCTAGAGGTCGGTAAACAGACTGACTAATGTGTGCGTGTGATATGATGAAGGAACTAAACAAAACAAAAATAAAAAAAAGAAACAACAGAGGCACATGAGAGGTTTCAAACTGCAAAACAGTGCATCGGAAATACTAAGGTTTTGTGTTCACTGCATTTCCAACTCATCCATGACGTTCTTGAAACTACTCACGCAGTCAAAGCACTGACAGCTGTCATATATGGAAGGTTATTTCTCCTGGCGAACCTTTCCAATTCTGAAGTCTTGACAAATGCAGGTGCTAAGCCAGGAAAATCTAGATGGTTACTATTCTAAACCGACCTTACAGAAGAAATGACCCTTCGTGTATCTCCCAGGATTAGGAATAAAGCCACAATAAATGAAACACATCCACCATGTAAATCTGTAGTTATAAACACAGGCCACACACTTTCCATATCTGTTTGAGTTTGCAGTATAGAAATAGTAACTAAACACTTACCCTCTGCTAAACAACGGACAAGAGATAACTATTTTCTGAAGATCAGTAGAACTTCAGAGAACTCAGGTTTCACTGGACCACTGTCCAACTGCATCTTCATTTGGGATTCAGATTTCATATTAGTCATGAACATGAATAGTCATAACTCAACTAAAATACTTGCAGGTATATCAAATCTCTCCTCAGCTGAAACGTCCAAAACAATATATCACTGAAGAGCATGATTTGTCTGCACAGGGTTTAAAAATTTACCATTCTTTCAGGGTATTGTATTATGCTTTATTTCTTTTAATGGCAAGTCAGAACAGAACCCTCAGGCTGAATATGAAAGATCCTCACATTCTTGTCTCAGAGTATTTTTTAATCCATTCATGCCCTACACCCTAACACACAAGAACTGAGAAAGGTTTATTTGTCATCCCCTCAATTTCAAACTGATCAGGGTGACAATCTTGTACTTTCAGTGACAGCTTGTCACCTCCTTTGCAGAGAGAGATAAACTTTTCACCCTAGAAACCTATTTAGATATGGTGAGGTCAGAAGTCTGGCAGCAACATCTTTGCTGATGTGTATTTCACAATGATTAATAGAAGGAAAAGGAGCAGGATGGGGGGGGGAAGTCATTGGAAAGAAAACCAGAAGAACCCAATGGCAAATGGTGCACAGTCCTGTCAGGGTGTTGGAGATTATTTTGAACACTGAAAGAAAAAATCCTTGTCCCTCTCCCCCAGTTAAAGCCGGATGTTTAGATGAAGTGCAGCACTTGGCCTGATGAGAAGAATTCCAGCTGAGCTCTGCCTGGGTGACCTGGGGCCTCTGGCACCCTTAGCCAGCAGACAGAAGAACACTTGTTTTTCACATTCCCTACCAATTTAATTCTCAGGACTGAGCAGCATGAAAAAATACTATTCAGATTCCATGCCATCTTGCTTCTCTATCTTATGAAAAAAACACATATATTGGCAATAAATTCAGGACTACTTTTAACTTAAAAATGTGTAAATTACTGTACTATATACAAGTAAAATCTGGCAGCCTTAATCTAACACTTTCTAAAATCTGTATTTCAAATACAAAATAATATTAGGAAACCATTGTTGACCATGCAAATAGAAGTCTACAGGTTTTGTGGAAAGTGAGGATTTCCAAAGCATTTTAAACAGTTCGCATTTACAATTTTAAAGTACACATTTGCTTACTAAATTATTAAAATTATTTTTGCTAAGGATTCCTGCACTTAATATTGCATTGCTTTAAAATTACTTGAGACATTTTTTTCTTTGTTACTTTAATCTCTTACTAATATTCAGACAAACTTCATTTCATTCTAATATAGCGAGACTGTAAAATTCTCCATTCCCTCACTCCCGAGAAGTCTTTCTTCCTGATTTGCATATCAGATTCTTTCCTTCTTTCCAATTTTCTTCTGCATTTTATTTTCTCACCTTCACTTTACATCCATTTCTTTTCTCGTGATCTGCACAGAGCTCTAAAAGGGCTGTAGTTTATTATGCAAAATGGAACGGATTTTAGAACCCCCCATCATTTATTTAACCACAGAAAATCATGTCTCCACTAAAACAAAAAATTCCATGAGAAACATACCCTTCATGCAGCTGAGTTTTTAGTCAAAATGGTAAATATCTTACAGCTGAAATATATTTATATGGCCTTAGTGAACCCTGGAAACTGGAGCTGAGAAACCTCATGTCCTATGTGGCCTGAACAGAGTAAGCATCCCATATTTAACACAGTGTCAGACTCTCTTGCACATAATCCATCACCCCAGGCAAAAAAAACAAACCAGCTGACCAACCAACCAACCAACCAACCACAGATTTCATTGCAAAGAGATAATAAAAGGAACTCTAGAGTGACAAAAGGCGCAGAAGCCTCATGGGAGGCAAAGTGCAAAATGTCTTGGGCTGAAATAAGACATTTGAACTTTGCTGCCTTGAGCTGCCAGGTAAACCAAGTGCAGAGTAGAAGTCCAGGGGTCACCAGAACAGTGATGTTTGTTTGCTTTGTCATTTCCTTGCCAACAACACAGTAAGGAAGACAAAACATAATATTAGGCCAGTTATCTCAACTGAGATGTTTACAAACTTTTATAATTAGACAATTTATTATTAAAAATCACTTTAACTGAATTTTATTATGAAGAGCCTAAATTAATCAATTCTGCAATAACATTAACTCAGGCAAGAATGAGTCTCCCCGTGTCTTGCATAAATATTTATTTCAAGACTATCTACCCAAGCAAAGCTACAACCTCATTCAATCAAGGTCTCTTTCTACATGAACACACAAATACACAGCAAAACTGGACTAAAATTTGTGGATTTAGACGTGAGTTACTGAAGGTAAACAGGAAGGGAATGGCCATACCAGGACTTGGCAAATACATAAGACATCTGATGATGTGGCTCTTCTGACTTCAGTGTAGGTTCCCCTATATACACTGGACCTTTCAATTATTTTCCATCCTGCTAGGATAGGGGACCTAGAGGCGACAGCCACAAAATTCAGCAGTCATATTCTATGACCTGGTAGGAGGCACTAAGATGATCTTTTCAAACTCCTGCAGATAATCACTGATAAAACCTCCCTACGGTTACTAATACCATCGGAGACTAAACAGTGAAAAGAAGTGTAACAGCTTTGCATGACTATTTTTGTACAATAAACACTGCCATGCAAGTAGGACCAGTGCTCCACAAGTTTTCAGTCAATGTCATTGACTGAGAAACAAAGCAAGTTGTTTGGCAAAGCAGGATTGACCTAAGTTGTGAGGGAGGCCATCCCCTCAGTTTAGTCAGTCCTTCTAAGATTTACCTCAGCACCACTTTAACAGGGGACTTTTTTGCCTCTTCATGGGAGACGAACTTCGGCTGAAAACTGCACTTGACAATTAAAATCCTCCCTGGGCTATCCTTCCAAGTACTAGAGATCTTTACACACAAGCACTAACAGGGACGAGAAGCACAAACCTCATTAGAGAACACACAGACTTCTGTATTGAATTAATATTCTCGCGCTTTTCCCCATTTGTATTAGGACACAGAATTAACAATTCCCATTTAAGTGCTAGTGGTAACAAATAATAAAAATAATGATAGTGCAAGCAGAGGAAACTCACCACAACCTGAGGATACAGAAGGTATATCCCCTAATGTTACAGCTGGTGGTGGGGTCCGTGGCTGCGACCCAGGAAGATACAACCGGTCCGGGGAGATGGTCCCGAAAGGAATCGCCTGCCCGAGGTCTGGTATCTTCCTCTCAGCTGCTGGCAGAGGAGCCCTTGCAGAAGCTATCAGCTCTTTAGTGATTATCAGCTCGTGATTTCAGCTCAGCTCTGCAGGGCAGCCTCTAGGCCAAACCAGACCGGAGAGAGAGACGAGCAGGCCCGTATGGCTGGTTCCGCACGAAGGGAGCTTTATTGGGGGTTCCCTCCGGCGAAGGGAAGGCCAGGGACGAGCTCCCCTCCACAGAGGCGAATTGGTCTTCTTTTATAGGGATACAGGGGATCAGCAAGGGGACCAATGGGTTACAGAGGGTCTGGGACAGACCAATGGGTTACAGAAAGATCTGCACAGGGTCTCCCAAAGGATTGTGGGTCTACTTTTCCTCACCATGACTCAAAAGTCCTTTCCAGGGAGTCCTGCTGGGCGATTGCGAAATCTCTTATCTCAGCAGACATCCCTCCAGGGCAGTGGCTGGGCATATCCCACACCCTAAGACTTTCCATAGGCTATATTGGTCAAGTAAGGAAATAAAGCACAAAACTCAAATCCCACTGTCTCTGTAATAACTGAATTATATTATTAGTGCAAAGCTATTAAGGCTATTTAATATGATCATCCCAGAGTTCCAAACAATTTTAACATTTTGCCTACTTACAGATACATTAAAATGGATCCTAGCTAAATAATTGGTTTTGTTACTTTGGAGTCTGTTCATTAGCGGAACCCCTACCTTCTCCATGCATTATTAAAATTCCTTTCTTAATGAATTTTTCTACACATGGAAATATATTACAGAAAAAACTCAAACAGAACTATATGCTGTGTCAACAATGCTAAATTATCTTCATTACACAGCAGTGCAGAACAGAAAGAAAAACTATAGCACTGCAGCATATGATATAGCATGCCAGTCTAAACGGTGCCACTTCAATAAACAGTCTAGAAACCATGGATTTCAAAGGGAAGAGCACCTATAGATTAAATACAGGAATCTGCAAGACTTACACAAAAGGAGATTTGTAACTCCTTGCTTTCTCTGAAATGCAGAGAGATGGGAAAACAGGTTATTTTCCACGAGGAAAAGAGAACAGCTGAGAAGAGAATGCATGGAGAAAAGCAGCTTATTTTGAACATTCACCGTTCACATAATCAAACTTCACAGCGTCAAATATGACACAGAAAATACAGAAAAGAATAAAATGCTAGATTAATTCAAGAAAGTTAAAGAGTTATATTAAATAATATACCTTTCAATCAATTCCACTCATTGGAGCATCTGCTACAGGCACGTAGCTGAAGTTAGACAGACTACATCTGTGTCACATCAAGAAACCCTAATCTGAAGACATGCATTGAGAAATGAAGGCACGTCCTTGCGGAAAGACACACATGTGAAATGAGTCTTGGCTGAGGGCCCAGTCTGCAGCTGGTACATTGCTCTCTTTAATATGCAAAGTACAAGCTGGTAACCTGTAAATATAAATCCAAGTATAGGTTTATCAGGCACAGTGTATCAGAGGCAAGTACAAAACACACCAATGAAAAAAAAAAAGATGCCACTGCAGCTTTTATTTTTTCAGCCTTGTGAGAAAAGGAAGCACTTCTACAGCCATTTTGGAGCTGTGTCTACACTCCATGTATTAAGACTCCCCACCAATGTCAGGAAACTAATTATGTAGATTATCAAGTATTCTTACATACTTACACTTGCTTTAATTTTATCCTAACATTTCCATTTTTTATATAAAAGGGCAGCCATGCCCTTAATCACCAGGATAGATTATTCATCCAATTTTTATGAGCAGAACCCTGTGCAACATATACTTTCATTAAAGTACCGAGAAACTTCTCTCCACAGGCTCTTGCTTCCACCTCTACTGTATGTGAAGCTACAATATATCAAACTGTATTATAAATTAGCCATTACAATAGAACAACCAGGTCCAACAAAGAAAGACTGTTACACAATGTTAGGGAACACCAAGTTCCTGCATTTACACTATTTGCTTATACTAAGAATGGATGGCTCAACAGAAGATGCAAACATTCTCCTCTAAGATGCCACGTTTATGGCTGCTACTTTTTAAACAGCTAAATTCTTTCAAACTGAGCAGAATAAATTAAATGCAGCTCTGAAAATGCAGTCCTTCAGTTACACAGCTCTCATTAAGAAGTCTCTTTCTTCTAATCATATATGCTTGTCAAAGGTGCAGTTGACAAACATTTACTACCGATTCAAAAGGCCCTAACACAATAATCCAAAGAGCATAGACGAAGATCAGAGTTTATTTTTCAGTCTGAAATAAGATGTCAAGTACCAGGCTCTTCACAGTAATTTCCAAACTGAACAATGAGGTATAGGGATCCAAGCAGGGAGGCCAAGCAAAAACAAAACAGTGATGAGTGTAGCTTGTTTCTGATAAAATTGCAAAAGGCAAAGCAACTACTTAAGGTAAACAAAAATGTTTTTGCAAGAACAAGTGGAGAGATGCTGGTTCACTACCTACAGTGTGGTCAGAAATCGGAAAAGCATCTAATAATTAAAAGGAAGGTGTCTAAAACCATCTCCCAATGTCATCAATTTCTCTCTGGAGATTTATACATTTACCAACTGGACTACCACAAGAGGGCTGCCCAGAAACAGCCTGGATTCAGTGTTAGAGAATCTATTCGATCTTGCATTCAAAGCTCCAGCCAGCTCTCACCAGTATACATTATCTTCAGAAAGTCCATCTTACTTTCAGCAGTATAACAGGTAGGCAAATTCAAAGCATATCTAATAACACAAGCCTGCTCCTTTCCCAGCTCTCTCTTCACGTGGCTGCCTAGTTATCACAATTATCCGCTTTACAAATAGCTGGAAGCCATAATGCCATCACTGCTGCCCTACAGTGATTAATACTAAAGCTATGAAAATTTTCTGATAGCTAATTCTCACCCTAACAGCTGTAACCAGAGCCTAGTGGGAGAACTGCTCCTGAATCATTAACTGGTCTGTGCGCAGCAAGGATGTGCCTGGTCCTGCCGCTGCAGCAAGACAGTGAGAGGTTGTCTGAACGTGCTCTCTGCATAAAGACACCAGTCTGAACGAGCAGCTGTTACAGCAGGCATCACGTCTCAGGCACCAGAGGAACTAGAAGGTGTATGCCTAATGAAATCCAAACCAGACCACAGGGGAGCAAGGCAAGATGCTTATGGCTCTCTCTACCAGAATGTGAATGGCATACACCTACGTCTGCAATGACAAATATATAAATATAATGGATGAGGCAAAGCTAGCTTAAACCAAGGGAGAATGGAATGTTCTGACAGAGGATATGAGCAAGCAAGGGCAGTGAGTTACAGTGCTACTAAAAGATCTCACAAATGACTAAATATTGGACACCCAAGAGAGCAGTTTTGTACTGTGGTTAATTTGACCTAAACACTGGGCTGCCAACAACAAGAGACTCCCCCTTCTCTCCCCTCATCACTCTTACTGTTCCCAAGAACCAGCAACTTATTTAATCTCTCCCTTGCAATGCATCTAACAACTGTGCAGCCATAATCACCAGTTCTCTAGCAAATCAATGCACTGGCGGAAGTGAAGGTATATTAATATAGACATATACCCCTCCTTACCAGGAGGCAATGAAAAAGCTGCCTTTGGCCAGCAGTCTGCAGCTAGGCTGGATTACATACAATGAGAAAACAGACTCCGGAACTTCACAGCCTCTGCACTCACATTTCCCTAAATATTGCATTCATTTCAACCTTGCATTCGCATTATCTGCCTTCAAGTTTCCAGTCTGGGAAGCAGTACATATGAGAGACCATCTTTGCTATGAAGACATTTTCCCCATCTAGCATCAGAACTACAACAAAAAGCTTTCAGATGTATCGAGGAATGTCAGAACCCCTGAGAGAATAACCTGCATGGCCAGAAGCATGAACTGTGAAACTCTTTTTTTGTAAGTCATCAAAAAGCTAAGCCCTGAAATGTCAGGTCCTAAGGTATATATCCACAGAGATTTAAAGTACCAACTGCATATGTAGTTTCAAGAAAAAAAGAAATGTAAATGTTGCTCGAGGAAAGACAAAAAAAAACAAACAAACCAAAACAATTATGTTTGCTAGACATGTAAATGGACTACCTCACAATTCTCACAATAGCCACAGCAGGCAAGTACACAGAGTTCAGCTGAAGCAGAGGTCATCTGGTGCTGAAACTATAACTGCTCTTGCAGCCTGAACCTCAGATATTGTAATGATGATAAGGTTTGACAGTCCTGGTTTTGTATTAATAAAGCACTACCGACTAATCTCAGGATACTACTGTGAAGAAAAAACAAATTATTCCCCTGCAATACTGGTGAAATTGAGGTACTACAAGAGTTGATAGTTAAAACACTATTTTCTGGCCATCAAGCATATACTCTAGTCTTGCTTTTGTGAGAAGAAATATTTTCTGCAACAAACTGAACTCACCAGACTGATCATTTGTTCTGTGACCACACAAAGATTAAGGACATGACGGCTGAGAGGTACAAAAAAAACTGAGAAATAATATTTTTTAGTTTTACCAACACATTTTTTAGTTTTGAATGCCATATACTACAAAACAGGAACTCTGCTGCTTAGAACATACTAATCTTTCTGCCAAATCTCAGTTGTGAAGTCACTGTGTAAACAACTATGCATCTTCTGTGCTCATCATATTAATTCTGACAACACACTATGAGGTCTTACCCATACATGCCTTTGAAACTGATAGTTTCCTTCCTCAAAACTGCTACAAAGAGGTATCATCCTTCCCAACAAGTGTTTCAGCCTTTCTTTCACAAAGGACCTTTGTGATTCTGTGTGGAGCTTGCTGTGTGGGATGGCAGCTAGAGGAAACCCCCTCTCCAAATTTACAGTCTCCACCCAGGCACGTAAAATCCAAAGAAGGACAAGACAGCAGAGGCAACATGCAAGAGATAAAGAGAGAGGAAAAAAGAGTATCTGCATTGGGCATCTTAAGTCTGTAGTTTTAACAGATCAAAAAATGCATGAAAAAACTGAAAGCATGGTAAAAATTTTACAGAAAGGAGGAGATGGCACAAGTAAAAACTGAAAATGCTGTTTGCAGTGCTGTGGGTAAATCTGTGTGCAAAAAACATAAGAATTCTGTTTTGCCTTTATGAACTGCCTCTATTTTTATGTCTAACAGCTGCTTTTCACTTTCTCAACATAATGAACTGTGCTCCTTCCACTAAAAGGAGAAACAACAACTACTAATTTGTCAGGGGAAAAAAAATAGCCAACACAGTAATTAAGAGCTAGTAAGGAATGAGCATGGTTATTTCAACACAAAATTACTTTTCTGATTTCTCTGGGAAAGGTGCTAAGTCTGGAAATAAATAACTTGCAAACAGCATGAAGAGTCCAGGTTCCAATGTTGTATTTTGTGGTCTCTGGGGGACTGAGGGGAAGGACACGTAGACAGGAGGGCCAAGCCAAAGACAGGCTGAAGTAGGGCTTTTCCAGCAGGCCAGCAAGCCCCAAGTTTTAGGGTCAGCCTGGACTCTGGGAAGGTGGTTTATACATCAGCAAAGAGCCTGACCCTGATTCAAGGCCACAGGATGTTCACAGCAGCAAGGAAACAAGCCAGTCAGCCCGTGTGTATAATACGGGCTGAACGAAGCAAAACTCAGACAAGAAACCCATGTTGAACCTACCCTTCTATTCCTTTACCTCTCACTTGACAGCTACTTGTTAAAGCGTAAAAATTCCCTAGAGGTGAAGGTCTGGAAACAAAAGTTAATGAGCAGCACAGAGTCTGAGTCATCAGCAGGTACTCCATGGCCCCTATGCTGGGGGGGGGACCATCCTGGTCCCAGAAGGGTAACAACAAGAGTGGCCATTCTCAGGGAACACAGGAAATAAAAAAAAGTGGCAGCCTTTACAAAACCCAAAGAAAGGTGGAAGCCACAATTATATGACCCAAATGCCATCTCCTACTGTATGTACAGGACTGAACAGAGGTAACGGCAGCCCTGCAGCTTTCCTTGTTTGGTCCTGGAATCCAACTCCCTGTCCTGGTTTACCATTTTCTCACTGCCACCCCACCACCTTTCTTTTGGAAGAGGACTCACACCAGTCAAGAGCTGAAGCTAGTACTATATCTGACCTGCTACTAAAAGGCCTCTTCAGAATTAAAGCAAATGTCTGGGAAACTGCTTCTCTGAAAGATCCTTATCTAGCTAGGGAAGAGTGTCAGACACTGCTGGTACAAAGGTGAGACAATGGTGCATTTCAAAACCACCATGGGTGACCAGGTAGACTTCTATATGAAAGACAAAGACAAAACAGTAACTTGGGAACATTTCACTTCCTTAGGGAAGATCAGCCATTCTGAGCATGTCTAAGATACACAATAATTCTTTCCTGTCAAAGTATTTCTAACACAATTTTCTATTTCTAGACAAAAAAACATTCGCAATACAAAATACCTTCTATGTAGAAAACGTGGCAGTAGAAACAGTTTTCATGAAAGGAGAAGATTTCAATATTGAGAGCTACTTTGTGCAGAAGAGCATCAGCTTCTGTAGGAAGAGAAGCCAAGTATCTAGAGATGTTTCATAAACCCACAGACATGCTAACATTCATCTATCTACAGATAGAGGCCACTTTCCCTGCAGAATTTGAGCACTTACGGTTTAATGGGAGCAAGGTTAGGAGTCTAAGATTTGGTACAGAAAAGATACATCTGGGATTCCGATGAAAGCAAAGAGCAGACTAAAAGCATGACCATTACACCCTTCCTACCCTTCAGATACAGCATTCTGCACAGCTGGAACACAGAGCTGCTGCTCTGCCTGCAAATGTGAGTACCTACAGACCTCACTGATCATGCAGTTTCAGCAGCAGATTTCTAACACTTTGGAAAGGATGCTGTTAAGAAACAGCACTGGCAGCAGCCATTTACATACAACTTATTCCTTTCACAGAAAACAGGAAATTCTTCAAAGAACAGGACCCAGGGGGTTGACATTCCCAACACTGCCTTCAGAGAATACACACATGCTGTCTCTAACCTACAGCCTGTCGCTGCTCTAAGGATGCTCATCAGACACTCTTCTTTTCTTTAGGAAACATAAAAAGATAATGGGACCATATATTTTAATTCTGAAATGTCTCAGCACTGATGGATTAAATGCATGACATAAAAATGTCATGCATAAAAATGTCACTCATCTTCCTTTCAGGTGTACTATACATCTCTGGGTTGCCACTGCTACCAGAAGTCTTGAAGTAAGAAAGAAGATCTGAATTATATCATATTCTCCCTCAGACATTTTTTCCGGTTGAACAGAAGTGATCGAACATTTAATTTGAAGTGAATCAGTAAAGGAAAACAGCTCTCAGTCACATGAACAAATCCTCTGAAGAACAAAATGCACAACACTGTCCTCACCTAACTTGATTCCCCTGAAGCCAGAGAAGTGCACCTGGTGTCTGATTTCACCAGAGTTTAGTTTCATGCAGATTTAATGGCTACGCCTATATGAAACATGGAAATTATAGCAATCTTAGGAACAGATACAAGTATTTGTTAAACATGCTTCAATTGCACTTTAAAACATTTTTATGATTTTATGCAAAAATAGACATGTAGCAATGGTTCCAATTTAGGATCAAAGTGATCTACAGTCTACGATGTGGCAAAGAAAGCACAGAAGATGAAAAAAGTTTATTCTTTTTGCGTTATTATAATTCTTGCAAACTTTATTGGTTTCAAAGGAAATTTTTCACAATTCACATGTTGTTAGTGAGGGCAGAAAGGGACTCGCTGAGCTGTGATTAATTACCAACTTATTTCCTTCTTCCTGTAGAGAGAAAAACTTCCAAAAAATGCCAGTGTCAGTGCAGACTACCACACATCCTATTAGTTTATGTATTACCTATTCCTTGAATTGTGAGTTTGAAAGTATGGTACTGTACAGATTTTGGCTGGGCTCAAGTTAATGTTCCTCACAGCAGCTTGTATGGTGCTGTGTTTTGGGTATGTCACCAGAAGAGATCAGTCCAACTCTTTCACATAGGGTTGAAGGAGATTGCAACAAGGAGATGGCAAAATATCAGAAGGGAATTCATGTTCCTTGGAAAAATATTGAAGAACTGGTTGCACAAGAAAGATGTGGACCTGTTGGAGTGGGTCCAGAGAAGGCCACAAAAATCACGACACAGCTAGGAGCACCTCTCCTGTGAGTACAGGCTGAGGGAGTTGAGAAGTCAGCCTGGAGAAGTGAAGGATCGCAGCCTTCCCATACCTGAAGGGGGCCTATGAAAAGGACAGAAAGTGGGTTTTTTTACAGGCAGATAGGGATAGGACAAGGTGGAATGGCTTCAAACTAAAACGTAGTAGGTTTAGATTAGGTATTAGGAAGAAATTCTTTACTGTGAGGGTGGTGAGGCACTGGCACAGGTTGCCCAGAGAGGTGGTGGATATCCCATCCCTGGAAGTGTTCAGCGCCAGGGTGGGTGCAGCTTTGAGCAACCTGGTGTAGAGGGAGGTGTCCCTGCCCATCTCAGAACAAGATGCTATTTAAGGTCCATTCCAACACAAACCATTCTATGATTCTATGGTAACCAGTGTTGGTAACACAGGGCTGTTCTAGGTATTGCTGTGCAGAGATTACACAGCATCAAGCAAATTGTCTGGGGGTGGGCAAGAGTCTAGGAGGGGGCACAGCCAGCATGGCCAACCCCAGGTGACTCCAGCTGCAACCAGCAAGTGACTGGAAGTGCTGTGTAGGGCTGAGCTGCCCCATGGGGTTCACAGGGACAGCAAAAGGAGGATGCTCCTAACAGTACACCCTATGAACTTGGATTTCATATAGCAGCACTTCAAGTATTTATGTAAAAACTTCAGGTATTTATTATATAAAACTTCAAATAATCCAGATGTGCTTTTCTTATCTCCCTTCTCCATTTTAACTCATGCAGGTCCCAGAATGACTGTACATCTCCAGCTTAGAAGGAACTTTGAAAACCATTAAGGGTAACATCTTTTCAATGATAACCTGTCTTGTTTCAGGTGTTACTTCTGGAATACTGTGACAGCTGCTTTTAAAATACATGTAACAGGACCAGCAACAGACCCACACCCACTGAGGCTCATCACAGTCCCCATGTACTACTGCAGACCTTGTTGTGAACCTTTATCTGATCCTTCCCTGCTGTAACCTGTTATATGGGTAAATTTATGTGAATCTGGATTACAATCCTTATTTTAAATCCCATTGACAGATGTTACAAATGCTTCAACTTTATGTGTGTAAATACGGAAGTATTTAGTTTTCACACTGCAGACAAGGAAGTAAAGTATTTTAATAAGAAACCTAAGCTATATACACCTAAATGGTTTTGTATAATTAACTCAATTAGGCAAACAAATTAAAATTGAGTTAGATCTAGTGATTATATTACAGTTTGCAATCACACTCACAAGCTATAGGGACACAATTTAAATCCAATTTTGAATCTGATCATGGCCACCATTAAAAATATCCTACAATTTTATCAAACTGTAGTGTTCGTGGGGCACTTCCTCCAAGAGATTATCTTTCATTTTCTTTTTTTAAAAAAATTAAATCTAAAATGGCCCAATTATTTCTAAGAATGAGACTAATGAAGACTATCTTTTTAACCAGATGAAAAAAATATATACTTATTTGCAAGACCTGGAGGCCTCAAGCTTTACATCAAGAATTTGACCGTAAGATAAAAATTATGTTCCAGGTATGTCCATATGGACTTTTGTCCATAATATGTACTGATAAAACCTGTCTTATCCTACACAGCAGCACTGAATATATATAAACTTACAGATTCTGATTTTTACTCTGTTTTATTACTGTGTAGTCAATTTTCTCCCTAAAGCATCAGTTTATTTTTCCCTTTACTCCAAGCCTATTTCAATTATTTCAATATGGTATGCTACATTTCCTTAGAATATAACACATTCCTCTCATTTTTTCTCAAGAGTGTTACTTTTTTTTTCCCCCAAGACACCATCTTTCCTCACATGCTCATACTGGCGGCATTTTCTCTCTGACTCAAGCTCTCACACCTATCTGCCCATTTCCCCTTCCAAATTACATGTTTATCTCCTTGTTGCTCCCTCTGCCCTTTCTACCAATACCCAGCCATCTTCAGTTCCCTCCGTTTCTCCACTACTGTCTCCTCATTATCCCCTTTGGTGCACCTATCCCTGGCTCCCAATCAGTAAGGCAGCTCCAGCACACCCAGCTGAGTACTGGTTTTGTCTGTCTAGGCTGAGCTATGCTCCCGAATCAGACTTCCAATCTGCCTACCTGCTAAAGGCTGGACATGAGGCAATGAAAGATCATTATTCCTGAAATGTCCCAGTAAATCCAGGGACACCCCCTGATGTCACTAAACCTTTTCATCTGTAGATTTCATAATGGAAGGGGACAACAGCATTCACTGAGTCATGAGACATTTGCCAAAGCTACATTAGGACAAGACTTGCATAATCATATTGCTTTAAAATTGATATAACAGCACTTCTCATGGAGATCCACAGATGTTCATGCTGATGCAACAGAACATCACTTTTCCCATGGTGTTAGGTATCACTTTAAACATGATTTCAAATACCTGAATGCAAATATATGCATTCATCCAGTATAGAAGCTTGAGTTCATAAGCTACATTATGTCATCAATGCAATACCCAGCTGTGGAAAACAATGTCATCCAGACCTTCTCCTCCATTATCTGTAACCTTTTCGAAACATACCATCAGAGAAGGAGAACACACAAGAGCAGAAACTGGTTATAAACCACGCCATACCAAGGCAGCCTGAGATCGAGTTGTAGAGTAAGATACATTGATTTGGAGATACAATACACAGACTTCACTGGCATGGGGGGGAAAAAAAACAGCTGTTATTTCTTTTACTGATTAAATACACCAAAGTTGTGGGTTCAATCCCTATATGAGCCATCCACTTAAGAGTTGGACTGGATGATCCTTGTGGGTCCCTTTCAACTCAGAAAATTCTGTGATATGTGAAATATATTTTAGATGTCAAAGGCCTGATGTCACAATTCAGTGGCACCTGAATCTCACACAGAGAGCATCCTGGAGATGTACTGTCATTTTACTCAAAACACCACAGTAAGGCAAGAATCTCACAATTGCTTTGTATTAAAAGATGGATTTAGAGAAAAATTCCATTGAAAAATACAGGAACCTATATCAACTGACATCAGTTGAGTTTCACTTCACCAAGAGAACTCTTTAGCTGACCCAGGAGACAGAAGACTGAATGCTCATTAAAAAGTCTTTGACATCTCCATTCCTAACCAGCCGTGTTCACCAAGCACCTACATTGCTGCTCCAAAGCACTCATCCAAGCTGCCAGCATCCAAGCAGCCCTACACAATTAGTCACATCCACAAAACCCTTACAAAAGGATTTAGGAATCCTGAGACCAAAGCTTAGAAACCTCCAAATGTAAAAAATAAGAAAAGACCTGACAATGCAGAGGGTTTTAAGAAATTTTTAGGCTCTATTTTCATGCCAGTGCAGCCTAATTGTGGGGCTGGATTGTGTAGTCTCACAGTTGAGCACCCTGACACCTCTACCCTGGGAACAGGGCAGGATCATACACTACTGAATGGAGGGGAACCACTGGCACAAACAATTAGTCATATTTTGAAACAAAAAACGCTAATGCTACATGACTCCAGACAGGAGCCAAGTACCTAAATTCCCTGGGAGTGCAAGTCCTGACACAAGCCTGGCAGCTTTTCCAACCGGAAACCTCAAGATACTCCCTTTGCCAAGCCTCTCCTCAGCACCCTGACAGTCCCACCCATACCTGGGTCCTCCTACTGACCCAGCTGGGTCAGCTCCAGTGCACAGGAAACCAGAGAGAGGCCAGCACACCTTATGAGACAGGTGCTCTAAGACCTGAGTAACTTCCACAGTTACTTTGTGAATTATTCAAAAGACCAACAAGTGTAAGCGTCTCTGACACAAATGTCCCACTGCCTTCTGACCACAGTACACTGGCACTTGCTTGGCATGTGCATCCACTTTCACTGCTGATGCTGTTCTGGTTTTTGCCTTTCTTCCTTACATATTCTCTGTATTCTTTACACATATATTTGTAGCTTATTGTATCAGTGGCTAGTTCTCCCAGTAATCTTCCATGGCCTTTCCCTAGGCAGAAAGACAAAACAAATTCCAGAGCTCCAAGCCCCAGGGGGTACAACACCCCTGGTTCTTCCGGGCTACCAAGGTTGAGAACTCTTCGAGATACAAAGTACAGCTAGTGCTGAGTGCAGACTCCAGAGAAGGAGCTTGCCTTGCGGGGGAACTGCACCACCACCTGTCTTCCAAATTGGTGCTTTTATCAATTATGCTAATTTCCTAAAACCTGTAAAAACTGTATTCAGCCCATGTGAGTGGGCTTTTGTGGACCTTCTCCATAAGTGCCCCTGGAGGCCTTCATATAAAGATCCACTTTTATATTACCCTGCATATTAATCTTATCTCGAGTTTCATTTCTAGGTTGAAAAAGGCAACACTGCCAGTGGAAAGTAAAGTTCTTCTAGATTGTATTTTAACAGATCCATGTTTTTACCATGCTGTTTCCTAAGACAGCTCTGCAGGCTCATTTGCCACTTCACTAAATGGAACTGTGAAGCACTTGGTTATGAAATAATGCAAACTGAATTTCTCAAAATGCTATTGATTACATTGACCATGTGACATGGTCAATCTTAATGAAAATTATATTAATCAAGGAATCAGAGAGTACTTCGAGCCTCTGTAAATAAACATATATTGTGCTTAAAACATAAGGGGGGGGTTTAGTTAGATAGATGGCCAAGCAGATACACTGGGAGTGTAAATAAAGCCAGTATCATTGCTTAACTTTATGCAGATGACTGCAGCTACAAATATTAAGACAACAAAATAATCAAAGCAATTTGAACTATAAACGGAATTATTTCAAAATTAAATTTGGCCAAAAGTTAAATATTTGTCTTAATTAGTCCAATAAACTATAACTGGAAAAAATGAAATAGTAAAGGTAAAAAATGACCATACAAAAGAAACTAAACTGGGCTTTCTCTTTAGTTAGGCTTATGTCATCTCATCAATTTACATAGTCTAGAGGTGGAGAGGATCAGGCTAAATGAAGAAACCTTTTATATATTCTGTTTCAGCCAACATACTGATCAGAAGCAAAATGAAAATGTTTCTGTGATAATCTCCTGAAACTTATCAAGTACAACAATAAAAACCTCAGCAGTTCTGACCAATTGACTTCAAAATTGAAGCAATCTAGGCAGGAAAGTCCCAACATCACCCCAGCCCACTCAGCCTTCACCTCACCAACCAAGGATTTTTTCAGTACAGTATATTATGTAGTTAATCATGAGCATATTGCAATCATTAGACATTGAAATTACTGAAGTTTGAGAGCTGTAAAGGATTCTCACTCAGTCAGTAGCAGCTAACGTCCCAATCATTGGCATAATGTGCCACTGCAGAGCCATGGGCTGCATCCCACAAGGAACTTAAGGATACCAGGGGCAGAACAGCTCAACTGTTTTATCTATCTGCGCCTCAAATGCACATCAGCCAGATGCATAAATCATTAAGTTTTAAATTTTAGTTAAAAAATTTGAATAGTGTGGTACTGGTCATGCTTAGCCCTTCAAGTTAAAGTAAGACAAAACCTGGCATTGTATCTCTTAAGGAAATGTTACTATAACACGTAACACATCCGGCTTCAAACTCTTGCCAGAATTATTTACTGTCATCAAAAATAAATGACAAGCAACTCAAAGGAAATAAGAGGCAAACAGATGATGAGAAAACAGATACTTTCATTACCCTTGTTGTCTTTTAACATATATTAATTGTAGAGGAAAGTACATCTTACTCTGTCCTTGCTGTGTAACACAATCTCTTTATTAAAAGATGCCTTCCCCCTCACAGGCAGACTTGCACCTTAAACTGATGTAACTCAGAGCTGAATGCCGACCTGCGCTCTTTCTTTGCCCTACTTCCTCCTGGTTTCACTTCTGTAGTCCTTCATGCAACAGCAGCAGCAACAAAAAGGAAACAGTGAGCCTCTTTCTGGGCAAGGATCCTCCACCTTCAGTCACGCATTAGCAACACTCTAAGCAATGTGGCAGAACCTCTGCCAGCCTCAGGGCCACTGTGACAACTTAATACAGAAATGAAGGGCAAAACTCATTTGCATGCATATTTTAAAAAACACACAGATTTGAACCAGGAAAAAATGAAAAGGAAAAAAAACCTTATTATGAAGAGCTCAGATGTATTCAGATCTATAAATCCTCTGAGAATGGATGGAATGCTAACGAGAAAGCTGACACCACTAGCCAAAAATCAATGTGTGTGCACACACTGGATGTGGTCCCGAGTGGTTGCAGGTTGGTTCATACTACATTACTGCATAAAATTAGCAATGTCAGAGAGATACTCTCTGCCTAGTTCCTCTTCAGTAGCAAATCTTTTATGCTTAAGTTGAAGGACTCCAAGACCTCTAGGAAGCAAGGTAATAAAAAAGGTCTGTAATCCTTCTTCACCTCCTTTCTTCTCAAATTTCACTGATCCTGAATTTACAGAATTCCTTCCACTTGCCTGGCATGCTTTTTTTCTGGCAACAAAAGGTTTTTTCCCCCCAGCCTCAATATTATTTCACTGACATAGTTAATTACTTATTTTACTTGTCCTGACTTCCACCAAACTGCCCTGCAGATTTTGCTATCTACCAGCCTGCCTCAAATCCACAAGTCCCACTTGCCTGGAGAGTGGAGGAGAGCAGCCTTTTGGAAGCACAGGCTCCCATGGCAGACTGTCAGGTTCCGCCCCACAGACAGCAGAGCTCACCTGGGGCAGCTCTCTGTCGTGCTCTGAAAGCTCTAAGAAAGACAGTCCACCACTGCAGGTGGATCGCAGTGCACTAAGGGAGGTGTGAGAGAGCAGCCTTCAGAGAGGGTGCATGCACAAGAATTTCACACTCCCACCATGTACATACATGGCTGAGAAGGGCACAGTCCGTGGCCCACCCCTCCAGCTGTACTTACTGTACACCCCCCTGGCAGATTTCCTGGGCACTGGTCCTGTTTACAAGTCCGTCCCTTAAAAAACCACAGACATACCCAAGGCATCCAGTTCACACTAGCAAAACTCCACTATCAGGACTCCACTAACAGGACAAGTAATTCATCTGTGACTTATACTATTACAAATCAAAGCACAATCCAACCAAGGAAAAGCTCAAGCGTTACAGAGGGCAAAAAGTCACTGTCAAGTGTCCTATTACTGACCAAACACATGAAAAGAACATTGTCATGATCCCCAAAGTCAATACTGAACACCCTCAGTGTTCACAGTGAAAATTAAGAGCACCATGTACTTAATGATCCGTGCATTGATACTGATGGAAATGCCTGATTTCCTGTATTTAGGGGAACACAGTTACTGGAGAGAGGTCCACAAAGGTTGCTCATTAAAGAGTAAGAAGCCTGTAATACGCAGAATAGGAAACCGTATAAAGCAACACTGGGTTTATTTGCTTTGCCATTCTATTTTACGTTTTCTATAATGCTAAGAGCATACAACTTTTATTGGTTCAAGCTAAAATTCACTCTTGCACTTTTGCAGCATCTACAGATAAAGATCTGAATACATACCATTTCTAAACACCCGTTTAGACTTCCTCAAGTACAACAGAAATCGCAAAAACACCCCATCTTAAAAAGACTTTTAAACCTAAACCAGCAAACAACTCAGGCAGCAGCTGCAATTATTTCAGCAGTGATTTTCTGTGTTCTTTTTTTCCTACCCACACAGCAATGAGCATGTGCATCCCTTATTCTGGCGAAACTTCTGAAAAACTGAAACAAGCATTTCAGAATCTATATCTAATCTGAAAGAACTGGGAGATAGTGGTCTACAGCTGCTCCATGTTGTTAACCTTCATGGCACACTTGTGTAATGCCAACTGTTTCACGTCTGTCTGCCTCAACAATATGAACACAACAAACAGCAGTTTTTGTCAGAATAAATCAGTACACAGAGCACCTCTGGAAAACAAAAGCCTGTAAGAAAGAAGGCGGAAAATTACAAGCTGGGGAGAAATAGGAAGAAAACTGCAAGGAGAGTGGTACAGACAGAACAAAATGGCAAGGCCAGAGCTGGTGTCAAACTTTCTCTAACTTCTGCAGACTGAAGTAATCATCATCACCCAAGGGGGAGCTCAGAGGTGGTATTTTCTGTGGGACAACGTCTTCCTTGTGCCAGAGATATCCTGTGGGACCACCACCATTGCAAACAAACCAATCAGTGCTTTGCCAAGTTCAGCTTAGCATTCTGAGACCACTGCAGTGTCTTGGCCTTTGCTTATGAGTTGCACCACATGCACACCTGAGACTCAAATGCCACGCTGCTGAGAACACCTGTTTGCTATGTGGGAGAACATCTCAAATCTCTATCCCTTCAGGTGTCTCTGCATCATTTTGGTCCTCCCCCCACTTCAATACAAGCCATTCCTAAAAACCATACTTTATATTTCACTTCATCAGCCTCGATGAAACTTGTCCTTACCTGTCACCTAAAATGCAAACACAAATAATGTGTAATTTCACTTTGGTATGTAACCAATCATGCATATACTAAACTGTCTATTAGAAGTCAAAGAAGGTAACATTTATATTTAGCTTTGTTCTATTTAAACGTCCTTAACAAGATGAATATAATTACAGACAGGTCTGCAATGCTGTAAGTTGGCATGACTTTACCAAATTCCATAGCAATTTGTCAATTTAAATTAGCTGAGAATATGGTAATAATGTTACATCACAAAAAGTACAACAGAGAAGTAACTTGGGACAAAATAAAGAAAGGAATACGCTGTAAGCAGCCAAAAGAAGGGCAAAATGCTCATTAATACCACCGACTTACGATGATCTGCCAAGTACTTATGTCAAAAGTTCTGCAACTTATGTACACTGAGATATGCTGGAAATATGCTTTAGAAATTGCCATGCCACACAAGACAGGCCACCTTTCAGGGCGCTCTTCCAGTCAAAGACTTGACTCATTGTCCTGCTGGCTGATTATGCCTTCTTAATAGGTGAAATAAGTAAAGACTGTAGCCAGCTTTTGACCCCAAATGGTGTTACATCCTCCATAAAACCAATAGCTTTTGTAATTTTTATCCTGATTCATTTTACTACAGTGCCTGTTCTCTTCATGGACAGCAAATGCCTAATCCTTAGGAGCCCACTGGGAGGCCAGCATCTTCCACACACCCATGTCTGCCTTGAAGCCAGACAGTGGTAGATATAGAAGGTATTTACCCGACATATCTCTGTCTGCTGTCCTTGGCAAAGGTCAGTTTTCTGCTGAACTACAGGATGAATGTGTTTCTTCATGCCTTAAATAAAGCATTCATTTTAGTGAAGTAATATTTTTTAATATGTAATCATTGATGTTTAAACATAGAAACAGCATAATAAGCAATTATTCATCATAAGAGGGGTGATCTAAAACAAGTAAATGCTTATGAGTAAGATATACATTCAGGTACAAAAAAAGCCTGGAGTCTCCCTGTACTCGCTTCCTCCCTATCTGTGATTCACAGGAAGAAAGTGTTTCTTCTAATTCACTGTATCTAGGTAAAACCAAAGAAATATTAGAATCACTCACAACTCATCTTTTAAAAATAGAATGCCAAAACAAACAAGAAAAATGTAACAGCGAAAACATGGAATTGTAAATGTCCTTAGATTACACAGCAAAATAGCTTAACAAGAATTAAACTGGTGGCTGCTAACCCCATGCAATTTTACTTAATGCTTTAACCAACTCTGAAGTTTTCTGTAAAAATTCCATCAACAGCTAAATCTGGCACAGAGAACATGAAGAAAGCAGGACTGTATACCAAAACCAATGCTGCTCTTGTGTTATATGGATATTAAAATAAAATAAATGAAAGTGTGCTCATCTGTCTGCTAAAGGCAACCTTGCATCTTTGGTGACCTGATGACTGTGACTTCTTACTTTGTACTCTAGAGGTCAATGATAAACTCACTTATTCTGTTGGTCTGAGTTAACAAAACTAGTGTGTGCACCCAAGGAGATTCTTGTAGAGGCTACGTTCCTCCTGTTGCCACTTAAACATACCCAATTTCACTCTTCTTGTCACCCAATGATAAAACATTATGTTTTCCAGAAGTTTTTAATACGTAAGGTCACAGTTTTTTGGTCTGAAATACTGTATAACTTTTTTCGCTATGCTTCCACTGTTTTGCACAAATATATATTGAAACGACCAGATTTCACACAGTTTAAATGCCAACAATATCAGTATAATCCTTTCAGGTTTTTTCACTGAATTGTCCTTGAGAAGAAATTATCATTTCTCTTTCAACTAATGGGTTATACCTACAAAGACATCTGGAACCATTTTCAGGCTCAGCTTAAGAATTGATACTGAATCTCACTGAGTGACAGGTAGAGGCTTTTCATATGGCCCAGCAGATCACATTCTTAAAAGAGGACTCTGTGACAACCAGGTTTTCAGATGCTAAGGCTAAAAAGACAGAGGGGGAACATGAGTTTGACAACTGGCCATCAGTCTGTGCCCTCAGCAACATGAGCAACCTAGCAAGCATGCATGAAACAGTTTTTTCCTTGGATAGATTGCAGCTCTCCAACCATCCACAAAAATATTTAAAAATGAGAAAACTTCTGCAAAGATAGCAGAAAACAGAACTCTGGTCTTTGTAATTTCCCCCACTCAGATTAAAAACATCACTCAAACTGCTGTTCACTATGAGTAGTCAGCACAAAATCAAGTATCACTGTGCACATGCAGTGCCCCATCACATCAGCAGATACCTTCCAGAACTGTAAATCACATCAAGAAGTTGACTATCAACAGGTAGTTTTACTACAGTGAGATGCTTCCTGGTTTTAACACCTTTATCAACTCCAGACTGACAGAAGAACATCCTAATTATTTTCATATTTTACTGTATGTGTGATTATTCTGGGGTGAGAACTCCCTATCAAAGATGACTTTTTCAGCATTAAGGAAGAAGAATAAGCAAGAACGAGTAATTACACACACAAAAAAAATATATATAATTTGCAGAAAAGCTAATGACCTGGAATACTTTGTCTAATCCACAGCCTATTTTTTCTATTAGAGAGCAATGTCTGTCACAAACACCTTACACCTTTCTGGGTAGGAACATTACATCTTAATGGTGCAAAGTAATCCTGTCTTCTAGCTTGGCTCTTAATATGAAAAATTCTTCTCTGTAAACTTAAAATGGAACACTTATTTAAAGCAACAAGATTTGAAGATGGCAACCTGCAGGAGATGAAATGCAGAATGCTACGCAATCTGGAAAGAACTTATCCTTTAATTATATACTACTTTCTACAAATGGTATGTGACCATTTTTTGCACTCTGTTCTGGCAAGAAGTACATTTCGTTATCCAGGTGACATACTGTTGCCCCTTTTATTTCTGATCAATGCCTTGAGGCTGGAAGGAAATATCTGGAGGGTTAGCTAGTTTCTTCAAGCTTCCTCTTTGCCCTTAATTGCTGGCTCCACATAGTCTCCCACTGAGCATTACAGACCTCTCCCTTGGAACAAGTAATTCAGTTCTATCCTAATTGCCAGGATATGCCACCATCTTCTATGACAGACAGGAGAAGACAAGGCTCACACAGATGCTCTGCCTTCAAGCATGCTACAGAAAGGTGCTCACCCCCCAACACTGAACCAAGGATGTTCTCTGCCTGCTGCCTTGCACAAGCACACACAAGACCATGACTTACTTGGATGCCCTTGCAGTAGGGGAATACAACTGCTGGTACGAAACTCACAGGAAATAATGGGTCTCCCCAGGAGAACTCTGACTCGTAACAGCAACAACTGCCCCTGTTCCTTAGGCGAGGCTCTTTCTTGTTCTTCCTCCCATAGAAGTGGGATGGATGCTATCTTGTGTGAGCATGTAGAAGGCTGTCAGAGGAAGGAGATGTTTTGTTTGGGCTCTCTTCTTTCAGTAAGATTTTCTAGCTACTGCTGCATGGGACAGTAGGTTTACCCTTATGAGTCAATTTTATGCTGTTAAAAGGAGCTCCTTTTCCTCAGATGAGACATATTCCATGAAATACCTTTAAAAATCTTCACCTTCCTGTAGTAAGGAGGGCATAAATTGCCCTCTTTTGCAGGATTTATTTAATGCCAAAGCAGAATTCTATGTTGGAGGTTTTTTAAAATTTACTCACATTTTGTCCTTTTTTTAGTTTTAACTTTAAGTGAACTCTCCCAGCAAGTTTAAATTTACTTTCACTCTAGGTGTTGAAACTAGTTTGACTTGGGAGTGGTTAGACTCTGACTCAAATCAGAATTCACGTTTTACACAGTAAGTAATCCATGGAAAAAAAAAAATGCCAATAGGTATCTTCAGCTCTTCATTTATGAGCAATGAAAAATATGGGAAATTAGTAGCGACTGATAGGAAAAGGCAGAAACAGCATTAGTGCCAATATAGAGAAAAATGATCTAAATTAATTTTGGCAGGGTGAACTCTTCTTTCAAATTTATTTGTCTTACCACCTTAACACTTTTAACAGTGACAGCCTACACATTTATTTTGAGGTAATAGTATCTTAAAATATATGATGAAAGTAGAGAAAGAAGTTACTGAAATTGTTTGCTGTAAAGACATTCAAGCACTCTCCCCAGCTCTCTGTGCTGGGAAACCATGCAAAATATAGTGCATACATCTGTATGGCAAAAACACCTGCATAAAAATTGTGATGCTTTTGAAAGTCCTAAACAACCCATGTTAATACCTAGACTGCTATGTGGTGTGGTAATTTGACACTTCTGAAAACTAGACCATTCATTTAAATGCCTGAAACCACATTTTTCTCACTGAAAGGAAGAGGTTCACAATTTGACATAGTTGTTCTTAGTATCAGTCAGCTGAAAGAGAACAGCAACTTGCTTCACCAGACCCGTACAAAATCTCCACAAGACCATGCTGGAAGCACATGTTTTTTACATGACGCAGTGATGGGGACTGAGTTAATTTCAGACAGGCTTTTTAACAGCAAGACAAGAAGGAGCTGTCAGACACAAACTCAGCAAAACAAGGCAATCTCAGTAACACCGTGAGCAGAATGGTGGTGGTCATACTGCTTTTCACAACCCTCAGCATTGTACTTTATGATGCACTTTTTTACTATTGTGTTCTACTAGATCTCTTTCTAGAATGAGTAATTTGTTAAATCACACCTACTGAATTTCTTGCAGTATTTATCAAAAAAGTATCTATAGGAATGTATGGGTAGGTTTCATGTACGTACTGCACATATTTATCAAAAAAGTATCTATAGGAATGTATGGGTAGGTTTCATGTACATACTGCACACAGACAATATTAGAAGGTAGTATAAAGTTAGAATGAGGGTACATTAACAGAAGTTCATAGAATGGAAAATGCTTGCCTTAGAGAGATTTTAAAACTGAAACTATAGTAACACCTGACCCAAAACTGCTTTTTTAAAGTACCCAAGGCTGTATTCAACATTACTTCATCTACAGAATCTTTAGTGAAAAAAATGAGAATCACAATTCTTGCCATGTTATATCAAAATCAGATTCCCATCTCATACCACAGACTTCTCTTTCATGCAAACAGTGTAGTAACAGCAAAAAATGTTAAGCCACATTTGGTAGGACACTTAAAACTGAAAGATGCAGAAACTTCCAGGTATTTTGAAACAGCATTAAACAGACATCTAGGTAAAAGCTGCGTATCTAGTTTTCACCCCTCTCTTACTGTAAAAGTAGATTTTAGGAATATAATTGCCTACTTAATAATCTGAACACAGCGTTAACACACAGCCATCAGACAGCCATCAGCACAAGGAGATGAACTGTGCTTGCACCAGCCCTTCCTAGGTTCTGAATAAAACTGATTACATCTAAACTAAAACCATCCAGGGCAATGGATTCCAGTACAATCAACTTCTCACCTTCGGAAGTCGTACTTTCAACGAACACTTTCATCTTATGTAAGCTACCAGTGGCTCCAAAAGGAACGGTCCAGTCTTCCCTTCCCAACGCCTGTACAGCCAGTAAGCAACACTGCCATGTCACAAACCTCACAGAGGAGCCGAGTCCAACCCCAAAGACAATGGTCTTAAACTAGAAAATTTTGGAAATAAAAAAACCAAACCAATGTGTTCCATTTGGGTATTTTCTGATGGACACAATTACATGTTTTAGCTTAAAAACTGCTTTTCAGTTTTCTCTGTTTTCCTGTATTTTACATAAATTGAACATCAATATTAAGATTAAGACACAAATCATTTATCCCAAATACATTTTTCTTTACAACTTTGTGTATTGAACACTTCAGTGTTACCAGAGTTACACCAGAATTTCAAAATTCTTCACCAAATGGAATATCTCATGTAGGCAGCTTTATAAATACACAGAAGCAGCAATAGAGCATACCACAAAAGTGGAGAAAAAGGTTATCTCTATCTATTTATTGTCAAGTGGCTCAAACACCTGGTGGACATAATGCGCTAGAACTTCAGACAGTGGTTTCATCTCTAGCTATAAAGTTACAAGCAATTTAGTCACTCTTTCAGTGGCACAGTTCCTTACCTGTGAAATGCTTCACTACCACAGTGAGGTGGAAATTAACACATCATTTTACATGAGAGCTTCTGATACTACAATAACCTCCTGAATAAAACACTAAAAGCCAAATACTCAAAATCAAAACCACGCAAGATAATAAACTGTCATTATTTTAAGCAAAAATAAACAAATACTTCAGACCAAAATTTCCTTGCTTTTTCAGAATGGCCACTGTTGCAATCGTGCTGAAGTACAGAAGGCTGAATATAAGTCCACCGTGTGTACAGGAGATGAGCTTTGCTAGCGAAATTAATCTGTATGTCCAGGTGTTATCTAGTTTATTTATAATATGCTGCAGTATTAAATCTAATTATTAGTTCTCATGCACAACCTTACTGTCATTGTCCTTCACTGCCAATGAGAGTTAAGAACGTATTTGAATTAAGAAGTATTTCAGGACTGATATGATGTCCTTGTTTAGCCTCAGGGGGAAAAAAAAGAAGGATGAGAAAAATACTAAAACCAGAAGATATCTTTTTTCAGGACAACCAAGCACTGGTTCTATGTAAAGCATGTCAAATGACATAAAGTGAAAACAACTTCAGGGCATCACGCATTTTCATCTGAAAGATGACAGATCAGCAGATCTGTTCAGTCTGCACAGTTTCTGGAGGAACAGTGTTTCATACAGGGGCAGAAAAAGGAAACTAGAGATTCTTTTAAAATGGAGAACGCCACACATTCACAATATCTGTTTTAGATCCTGCAGGAAGAAAAAAATCAAAGAATCTAGTAATTTTTTTATTTTCTTCTACATACAGTTAAAAGAGAGTAAATCTTGCACAGTCACAGCATCTGACTGAACACCTCTTTTTATAAGAAATCAACCTACTTACTGCTTTCTGACAATGAAATAAAAAAATTATTAAACTGATAAACAATCTGCCCTCTATTCAGTGCCCACACTATGCACAAAGAATGCTTTCACTAATAAATTGCTAATTGCAACCTTCCCAAAACAGGTCACGTCTCTGCAGTGACAAACAGATCTAACAATTTGGAAGTGTGAACACTATGCATTAAGAAAAAACAAAGTGCAATGAAATACAGTCTAAAAGGATTGTCTGAACTACTGGTACTTTACTATGGGATTACAGGTAATCTCCACATAAGCAATAATAAATGTCCTCTGAATCAGGCCTGTCTTTTTGGATGGATTTGCAGTGTGCTTTTGTACTACCTTAATATTTTGAAAGTGCAGACAGAGGCTGTTCAATCAATCCAAGCAACAAGGGAAAAATGACATTAAGTCTGAGAAGCTGGTCCCAAGAAAAAAAATCTCACACAGATAAACTTAACAGTTTGAAGAAAAAAAACACAAATAAACCTTAGGTCCTCACCTGTAATAATACTGGTACACTGACTTTCACAGACTTACCCTGATGTACTGCGAATCTAGCTCTGGGTTTATAAATTAAGATCACTGGTAAATGGACATAATGGGCACTAGAAGCAACTATAGTATGCTGACGAAAACCCAGAGAGATGTTTAACTTGCTAGTATTGTCACTTGCCAAAGAATCCTGCTTCTCAAACAGAATGCCTTCTTTCAAGGGCTTCTGCTCTTCCATGTAACCACTATGGCTAAACCACGGCCCTATTACACACTGACCTAAAAAAATATATCTAAAGGAAACAAAGTGTGAAAAATACTTAGCTCCAGGCATGGCTAATATTGAGTAGTAAAGTACTGTCATCTTCCTTACACACCACTTCTACTCTTACTCATTCAAATCTTTCCTTGGTTGGAACATCCATTCAGTGAACATCAACTCCTTTGCCCATTACTCAATGCTTGTGTTCCTGTGGATTGGAAAAACAAAAGTCATCGGGGTGAGGACCTGAAGCAACTGGACAAGGCCTGTTGGCTGAAGAGTCCATGACCATGATCTAAAAGAGGCTGTAGCATTTAGGGACAATTCCTGAGTGCAATAATCAAAAAATGGTGTTACTACTCAGGAAGTGCACAGCTGCAGCAGTGTCACCAAGAAAAAATTCATACCCAACGGCCAAAAAGAAGGTTCTAGGATGACCCACTGCTCTCCTAAACTGTTACCATGTACAAGTCACTGCTGTTGACCCTGTACTGGAGACCTGCCTGAATGCTACACACACTGCAGTATAGCTGCTGCTCTAGGAGAACCTTCTTTAAGAAGAAACCACTCACGCACCTTTGATGTAAGAAGCTGAAATTTTGTTCTGAATAGCTTTCATTTTACACACTTCACATGAGAGCTTATTGCCATAAGCCTGCCACTCACTACACCACTGTACACCAAGAATACTGCAAAACAAAATCACAATACAAATAACCAGGCAACACAGGGAATGGGAAACCCGTATCAAAAAGGATGTTTTTTAAATGTCCTTAAACTATGAAAAGGAAAGTGAAATTTGAGAGTGGTCTAAGTAACAACGCACTTTCACCAATTTCTGTAGGCATTACAATTATTTCTCAATTGTGTTTGAATCATCAAGGTCTTGAGACTGGTTTTCAGTCATCAACTTCCTAAGCAAATGCTGACCCCTCTTAAATTCAAGGCTGAGGAATGTAAGGCCCTCTTCCGTTTCTCATTGAGCAAGTGCCAACACTCTGTTTCAACACTGATAAACCAGTTTGTTTGCCATCAGTTACGCCCTTAGGCTTCTTACTTTATTCAGCTAGGAAGACAGAAACAATAGACAGGTTTCACTTCCTGTTTTCTTGCTATGGTATTTGGTTTAGAGAACAGTTCAAAGTAACTTTCAACTTCAGTCACTTTAGTTAAATGATAAATAGTATCTCTGTTAAATAGTTTTTACTGTACTGATTCACAGGAATCTACTCCACAGGAGGTAATGTAAAGAAAAGCACACCTTTATTGACACCAAGAGAGTATGCAGGGGTTAGTACCTCCATGTGCATATCTGACTGTGGTTCATTTTACACAGGCTTTTATATTTTTACAATTCTGGCATCCATCCTTGTTTGTTTGCTTATCTAAAAGTTACAGTTTTAAGGGCTGGGATCTTATACAACTTGTGGTTTCTTTACCTTAGGGTTACAAACATGGTAGATAGTTCCTATCTAACATATTCATCACATTTATCTAACTGGTGCTGTGCTTTGGTGCTATGCAGTACAATGAACTGTACTTCATTGATTATGCTCCTCTATTTTCTATCTATTAAAACAAAACTTACGACTTTGCATTTTTCTAGCCTTTCATGACAGCTAACATACCTCTCCCTTCTTATCACCTTAGCCCATCGGAGCTAGGCCCCTGCTTGCAAAAGTGATTACAGTTAAACGCAGCAGTCACACCTTTAAGGGTTTGTTAATTCATACCTGTGCTGAGGTGCTTATGTCAAGTGAGGCCTGTGTTTCAGTATCAATCCTTTTGAAACTGTCTTTTAAAACCACACCAAAACAAAACATATATTAAAATACTAAAGGAAAATGTATACTATGAGCAACCTAAAATTACACTGATTCTCAACCACTGTGTGAACTATTCTACTTCACTGAAAATGACAGAAGTTGTCCTTTCCTTTAGTAGGAAGCAGTAGGGTAGTGAGGTGGGAAAACATTTTTCTGAGCAATCCTGGAGCCTGGGGACCATCTGGGAGTCTGGTCCTACAGCCAGATCCCACAGTGTGCACAGAGGGAGCATTGATGGCTGTGGGAGTGCTGCCTCCACTGACAGGTTCACTTGCAAAAAATAAAAAAGAATGCAGTACTTAAATGTGATGTACCCTACAAAAGAAAAATAATTGACAAAAATACCAGACAAACTGAATTATTTTTAAAAAATGAACCAAAAAAACAAACACAAAACTTCTTACTATATCAAATTTTAAAATCCAGCTATAAGAGACCAATGTACCATTTACTTTTAACACTACTAAGTAAAAGGTAACTAACAATCAGGGAAAGCAAAATAATGTGTTCAAGTTTCTATCTGTATTTCCTTTTGAAAACTGACAAGCACAACAGATGCTGAAATATATTTTGAAAAGGTGTACAGGTACAATCCAATTTATAACCACAAGCTTGGATCCACTTAGAAATAATATTCAAACATTCAGTAAAACAGTTTTTCAGCCTTCCAAGTTATACTGACATTTCATTTAATGTCTCAGGAATTAAATTTGGTCATGGCAGACAGCCTTGCATCTGCCATGGGACCAAATATGGCTCTCATGCACGGAAGTAAGCTGCTGATGTGAAATTTGGCCTATTTGTTATTACAATCTTAACTTTTCCCAGTTTTTTAACATGAATTAACTTTACACCATACACTGATGCCTTTGCTATGTTTTTGTTAGGTTTACATATGGCAGGAATTCCACGTCTCTACATAAACTGAGAAAAAAAACAAAGACAATGAAGCTTCACAGAGCAGGACTGAGGAACGAGCCCCTGACGACTAGAATCACCTTTCTCATCACCTCCCTCCACACCTCTTCCTCAGTTTACGTTTGCACGAAGGCCGATGATTTAATCATCCTTCTTCCAAAAGATAAGGAAACATAAAAATCTGCCACGTTATTGAACCACTGCATTTTACTGCCAGCAGGAAATTGAGTCATTACTGTAAATAAAGTACCTTTTGGAGCCTCCAATATAGGTGAAGGTAAAGGTGGAGTCTGAGTACCTGAAATCTGAAAGACAAAGAGCTCCTTTATTACAACTTGTCTTTATTTTGGCTGAAGTAGCCGAGGTTTTACGGAACAGCATTCAGCTGCCGACACGGGGGCGGTGGAGGGGGAGTCGGGGTGAACCAGAGGAAATGCAGCATCTCCCCCCAGCCCCTCGCAACAAGTGCCCGGTGCTATGGCAACGGCAGGGAATTCCATTGTCATACACGGCAACAGGCAGCCGACAGCCGGGCTCCTGCGACGGCTCATCGCGACCGGCACGGCCCCGGCACGGCCCCGGCACGGCCCCGGCACGGCCCCGGCACGGCCCCGGCACGGCCCCGGCACGGCCGGGGCGCCGCGAATGCCCTGGGGAGGGCGGCGGGGGCCGTTCGCACGGACAGTGCCCCGTCTGCGGCTGGATGTGCTGCCGGCCTGGGGCCGGGGATCAGGGCAGGCGCCGATGGGCGGCAGAGCGCGGCCGCCCGGGGAACAGCCGCGTAGCGAAACCCCCCGAGCAGCGCTCGGCCGCGGGCTGCGCCGGGCACGGGCTCCAGCTCGCTCCCAACCCTCCCGGTCCGGCGTGTAGCCGCCGCCACGCTCCCCGGCTCGGGATGCCGCCCCCCCACCCCGCCCGCCCCTTTCCCGGCCGGCGCCCGGTCTTCTCTGCCCTCACATGCCCTCGGAAGGAGACAAGGAAGACGGGCTCTGAGAGCGGCCCCGCGGCCGGGAACGGCGGCGAAGGGCACGGGCACAGCGGGGAGCGCGGTCCGGGGCGGGCGCGGCCGCGGCGACGGGAGCCTCCGCGTCGCCAACCTGGCGACCGGGGACAAACTCACCTGCAAACAGGCAGTCCTTCTCCGCCTTGCACTTTTGGATCACAACGTCAATATCCTTCTGAATCCTCTCTTGTCTTGAACACATCCCCATGAAATAAATCCCAGGGGAAAAAAATAGCAGCCTTTATTTTCACCCCACCCCACCCCCCGCGCTGCCAGGTTTTTTTTTAAGATTCAGCCCGAAAGGACCCCGGGGCTGACGAGCAGGAGCCTCCCCAGCGGCCCGGAGGGATCCGTTCGGCCGGTTGGAGGACGTTGGAGGCAGGCGGCGGGAGCCGGTGTTGTTTGCCCAGATGCGCCCGCCCAGATGTGCCGCCGCTGCCGGCGAACGGCAATTTCCTCACAATGAATCCAGCGGAGGGTGGCGGCGGCGACACGGGATCCCCCCACCCCCCCACGCCCTCTGGGATTTTTGGGGTTGGTTGGCTGGTTTGATCTATTTTTGGAGGCGAGAGAAAAAGAAAAAAAAAAAGAAAAAAAAAAAAAAAGGCGGGGGGGCCAAGCCGACCCGGCCGCTGCCGCTCACATCCCTGCCCCTCCCGCCAGCAGCGGCGATCGCCGCGCAGCAGCAGCACAGCGCGGAGAGCCGGCGGCGGCACCCGCACCCAGTCCCTGGCGGCGCGGCGGGGCCGGCGCTTGCTGCAGCGACGCCGAGCCGCAGATCCTCCCCTCGCTCCCGGCCCGGCACGTACGGCCCCCACCGGCTCCCCCGGCGGAGGCGGCGCGGGGGGAGGAAGAGGCGGATGCACAGAGGCGGCGGCGGGCGCGATGGTCCCTGCCCCGCCGCCGGCGCTCGCCTCCGCCCGCCCGGGCCCCGGGCACAGCCTGCCGCCGCCTCCCGAGCGACGGAGAAATGCCGAGAGCGAGCTCCGCGGGCGGCGGGGCGGCTCCCCGGCCGCACCGGGGAGGAAGCGGGCAGCGCCGTCTTACGCAAGGCCGGCGGCGGCGGGGCGGGGGAGAAGGGCGGGTGCGGTCGGCGGGGGCACGGGGCCCGCTCCACTCGGTGCCCCCGGCGGGAATGCCGAGCCGTGCCGCCCTTCCCGGGAGCTCCGGGGCTGCGCTGCCGGCGCTGCGGCTCTTCCGCGGCGGCTGCGCTCCTGGCCGGCACCGCGGGCAGGGCTGTGCCCGGCCCTTCCCGGGCAGGACAGCCCGGCAGCCCACCCTTGGCCAAGTGCCGTCCCCTGCCAGCCTCCGTCTCCGACTTGTAGACGGGTTTGCGTGCCCACTGAACCAGTAAAAGGAGGATTTAGAGCCTCTCTGCGACCACCGTGATGTTAATTGCGCTCCTCTCCCCTCATTATCCAGCAAAACTGTCTCAGGCGTAAGTGGTTTAGGAGAGGGCTTGGCCAGTCCAGTGCCTAGCAGTGGGCGCTCATCCAGGTTACAGGCTTGGGGCTCTAGTCCAGAGCAAGTAATGACCATAATATAACTTGGAAGGAATCATCAAATCTGCAAAACCAAGTATTTTTTTTTTCCAAGTGCAAGGCTTGTAAATGAATAAAACCGGGTCTGAAAGTAGTAGAAACAGATTTGATTATAACATTGAGAGAATATTCAAAATTTAGTTTTTAGGTATTCGCCCAGCTCTAAACAGCTCCTATGGGTTATTCGTTCTTGAGCTCAGTCATTCTAGTGGGTGGGGTGTTTTTTTTCATTTAGGAAGTTTGTATTAATCATGTATTATTGATTTCAAATATGGAAGACAAACAGTATATTTATGAAAAATTAACTCCATAATTTTTCCTATCTGTAGGAGGGAACAGAATGGAACTTAAAATCCATCACGTGATATGACTCTCTGCCTCTTAAGAAAATAATTCATCTTGGAGGGAGACTTCCAGATGAGTTTTCAGTGTGGAAACAGTACATGATTGCTTTTCATGCTAGTCTGTCCTTGGATAAAACTTGCATACAATTAGGAATAGATTTTCTTACCATAAAAGTTTATACTTTTTCACTTCTGCTTTGATAACAGGGAGCACCTGGCTAATGCTTTTCAGCAGGAGATTTATATGAGAAAGTTGCACTAGAATCCATGGCAGGAGGTTTAGAACTAGATGATCTTCAAGGTCCCTTCTAAGTCAAACCATTTTATGGTTTTATGGTTCTATGATTTTACTCAGCAACACTTTTCCAAGGCATACAGAACTTGTCACTGTAGCCCGAAATGCAGTATAATATGGTAAGACACTGTCATTCTGTCAAGTGATGCAAGAAGTTAAGAAGTGATGCTTTTCTTGACATGTTTTTCTAACTATTCCAGCTAGAATATCAGCAGCCATGTTTGCTGCCTTCCCCTTAATCACAGTTAGAAGATTTAATCAGAACTTGATTTATTCTGGTGGGGTTTTGGTCCTGAACTTTGTAGTGAAAGGTCTCTGTTATCCCTCCCAGGTGGATCAGGAAAGGGGGATGTTATTAGCCAGTTGCAGGATACTTATGCTGACAATTCTGCTTACAGCTTATTCTAACCACAGGGTTCTTCTCAGTGTCATGTCAATTAGCACAATTCTTGACTGCCTTTTTAAGCCTTGGACTGTTTTCATAGGCTTGGTAACAGTGAATTGAAAAGTCATTCACAAAGAAAAAACACCATGTTCAAGAAAGTTAATATGGATGGCTTCACAGCATCAACTGAATTGAACAAGAAGTCTGCAAATATGATTGGTTATTTATTCTAATAATTTTTGTTTATTGTAAGTGGCTGTTAAATTTCTAGTTTCTTAGTCAATTTGGCTGTTGATTTACCTGATAACTTCAGTACAGTTGTGGCAGGAATTGCTGATTTCAATGAGGAAAAGCCTGATTATAGCTTGGCGTCATTCTATTTATGAAAATACTGAAATTAAGGTGTTAGAAAGTCAAGGTAAATCCATGGAATTGATCCCTAAATTTGTAAAGATTGACAAGATGTTGGCATCCAGGTACCCTAAGTGTTATTGCAAAGGTATCCACATGCATGCTGTAATCCCTGTTCTGGTTTTGGCTGGGGTAGAGACACAGCCATGAAGAAACTTCCTCGAGAGCTTTACAAGTAATTTCATGAACAATAGGGCAGTTGGTCTTGAAAGTAACGTTCATGGCTCAAGGGAATTCAGTATATGTTGTTCCAGTTGCTTTTCAGTCTTGAAAAGTGGTTCATATCATTTCTAGTTTCATCCCAAGTTCAGCTCACCTCAGTTACATTGTACTGAACTGATTACACCAATTAAGTCAAAAAGAAACATAAATAACATTTAAGTTTGTGCTCCTGAAAACCTAAAAATATTTACAAAGGTGTAAATGAGGTGAAAAGAAGTTAAATTAATGGTGGTACATGATTAGAAAAATATATGTGAGAAGACTGGCCCAAAATATGAGGGAGGAAAATGAAAGAGAAACAACACAGTGAATGTGTTTCAGTAATGTGTGAACAGTGACTGAGAGGAAATGCATAGGTCAGACAATTTCTGCTCTTAAATGGGTTCTGCCTCTTTTAGACTAAGCAGATTTCTTTCATTTTATGCCAGAAATAACCCCCCTTACCACCTGTTAGTAAAGCTGATAGAAGTATTTCAGTAAGCATCAGGACACCCTGTTCTCTCCCAAACTCTCTTCTTTATATGTTTTTCTAAATGTGCTCATGTGACATATAAGCACATATTAGAAGTCTTAAGAAAAACTAAAAAAAAACTTGAAAGCTTGCCATTGCAGGGAATATATAGAACTTAGGGCAATGGTATATGGCATCTGTCTAATAGCTCTAGTACAGGAGAGCATTCAAAAGGGCAGAGGTTAGGAAAGTAATCCAAAACCACAAAATGACCATCAACACTCCAAAAGTGCATAGAAATCATTCTCCACTTCTGTATGCTCCAAATAAAGCCCTAGTACAAACCAAACCAAACCTCTACTTTTTCTCCAAGGTCCAGGACTATCTGCCAGTCACCAAAAAAGCGAAACTCAGTGATGTCCATAGACAGTGACCTCTGGGAGGTGGAACATTTAAAGGGTCAATACTCTTCCACTCTTAAGGCATAAAACACAATGCTACCCTTCCAGTAAGCTTCTTTAAAATGACACAGTAATTTCCAAAGCAAGCTGCCCATGAGCTAGCAGTGTGCCCTTGTGGCCAAGAAGGCCAATGGTATACTGGGCAGCATGAGGAAGAACACTGTCAGCAGGTTGAGGGAGGTGATTCTGCCCCTCTGCTCAGCACTCGTGAGGCCACATCTGGATGGCTGTACCAGTTCTGGCCTCCTCAGGACGAGAGAGACATGGAGCTCTTGCAGCACATCCAGCTCAGGGCTACAAAGTTATCAAGGGATAATTTTGAGGGCAGGCTGAGGGAGTTTGACCTCTTCAGCTTCAAGAAGAGAGGACTGAGCGGCGACCTCATCTGTGTCTGCAGGGGGGCCAGAGGAGGGACCAGGCTCTGCTCCGAGGTGCTGAGCAATAGGAGAAGAGACCACAGGCAGAAACCAGTGCACAGAAGTTCCACCTGAACATGAGGAAGAACTTCTTTCTGATTGCCCAGAGAGGTTGTGGAGTCTTCCTCACTGGATATATTCAGGAACCATCTGGTTGCAATCCTGTGCCATGTGCTCTAGGATGGCCCTGCTTGGACAGGGAGGACCAGATGACCTATTGTGGGTCCTTCCAGCCTGACCCATTCTGTGATTCTGCGATTAGCCTGAAAACATAGGCACTGGGGGTTGAGAGATGTAGGAGCACTACTTACCTGTTCATGCTAACAGAGAAGTGACACATGGCATAAAAACATCTTTAGTATAATTTTCACTGGACATTCATTATTAGCAATTACATTCTAATATTTTGATGTAATAGTCAAGTAGATACTCAGAGTTTATGTAATTTTCTTTATGCCTGTATGAGTTTTAAGAGAGATACAAAGTCAGCTGTGCTCTATACCATTTCAGTTGTCCATCCAAGTAGTCAGTGGCACTCTATGTATACACAATCCTTAGTGATGTTTTCCTGGTGAAGGTATAAATATATTGACTTTTTTGGGTCATCACTGCAAGTCTGTGATTACTTGGCTTAAAATACACTAACATGGTGAACTTATCACGATTTCAGACTGAATTTCATTGTAAGTAAAGCATCTTTACTGATTTTTGTAGTGAGCTAGCACTGGTCCTTTGCTTTCAAAAAAAAAAAAGTTAAAATGGAGTTAATAACATGACTTAAAATACTGTTTAATTCTTAATAAAAACGTCAAATATTTTTGATTTAAAAAAGTAATGTCTTCAATAACAATATGAAACAATCGCTTAAAATATCAGCTGTCCAATCCTCAGTAAATTTTTAAGAATTATTTTAAGCTGTCTTGTAGCCTAGGGAGTGTAAAAACTCACATTACTTTTTTTTTATTTTAATAATAATAGAGAGGGGAAAAGCATTGAAGTGATAGGTGACCAAGCCTTATTTTTCTCAATTCAGTGTTGAAATTTCCAAATCAACTGTATTTTTTTTTAATTTAAAAAGTATATGTATTGAACAGCAGCAATAGTCACCTCAAACAAAACATAAGCATGTACAGGTGCTAAACACAGATGTAGTGTGGATTGCTATGAATTGCTATGACAATGGTCTTTAACTTTCCATTAAAGACTGAGTGCTCGTCCTTCCAGATGGCACTGAGGCCCACAGTAGCTAAACCTAAGGCTGCTGGCATGATAAATGCTCCTAGCAATGTTCACTAAAGCATGCAATTAGAGTCCCAAATGACACCACAGTTCATTGTAACTCAGCATTTTACTTCCTAATGATGGTTTTAACTTGTTCTTGTTTTTCCTCCTTCACTAGTATCAGCTAAGTTTGCAGTCTTTGCTTGTTTGCTTCACTTCTGTTTATTTTTCCTTTCCTTACTAACTCTTACACCATTAGGACATTTTTTTTCCTAGTGCATCTCATTATTCCCTCTTTTCAACTCTGAACTTCTGTGTATCCCATCCATTCAGTACCCTTCTTGCACATCATTCTTGGTGTCTCACCTCATAAACAGCTCAAGTTAGAAGGGCTAAAATTGAGCTTTCTTTACAGAAACTGGAGTTTTAAAAGAAAGGCAACCAGGAATATTTCTAAACCTTATATACTCACCTTTCTGATGTCAGTCACAAACAAGTCCAAAGGGGAACCCTAAAGTACCTGCCAGCTCCTGAATTGAGTTGCCTCTTTCCAGTATCCTTGCAATTTCCCCAAGTTGTGGGCATTCCTGGCTGCACAATGGCAATGCCTCTAAGGCAAGTAATGTGGCCTCAGTACTTTGCAGCCGGGTAGGTAACATATTTCTCTAAAATTTGGGAGCTGTGAGTGTATAATAGATTGACATTAAGTTGAGTTTACTGTACATCTTATCAGTTACAGCCTAAGGCCAAGCAGTGATCAGCACTGAAGGTCCACCCTCCTGCCTGAGCATAACAAAGCCTTCCCCTTACCTGTCTCCTGGGGTGCAGATAAGCACCTCAGCCCAGGGGAGAGGTGGAATTTCAGCTCCCTTCCTTACTTGGCCATAGGCAATGCTCCCTTTACAACTATTCTAAATAACCTTCCCAAGAGCTTTACTGTTCCCAGTCACTTCACAGGGAACTTGGATGGCTTTGCTATGCTCACAGAATGCCTGCATTTGTGGCCCTGAGACATGTAAACACTGTTCCCAGTTCACACTTGGGCCCAGAAGTTTAGTGAATGGCTCAAGGGTACACAATTCCTGAAATTTGTACTACTACTGGTGTATGGTAAATTCCTCAATTTCTGATCAAACACATGGTTTAAAAGTCTTAAACAAAACTACTCTGTTCCCTTTATCCAGATTGCAATTTCTTAATAGCAAATAGTCATGCCAGAAAGTACTCCAACTATAAAATACTTACCTTGCTAAATATAATCCATTTAGTCCATTTGCTGCTATAGTAAATACGATTCACCATCTGTTACCAGGTACCAATGCTTTCCTGCTGAGCAACCTCCATTGCAGCCAACCTGTGCCTGATCTTAACTAAGAATCTGTAACCCCAAATCAAAAGGAATTGTCAAGTATTTCCTGTTTAGATGGAATTGATAGAGTGGGAAGCATTCAGCATGATTGCATGATGCAAGATTAACCCTTAGAAGCTGGGGGCTAATTCCATCGGTAGACCATGTCTTATTTATACTGCAGGCTGTGGGGTACTGGTCTCTGACCAAACTTTAAATGAGAGGCTGAAGAAGAGGGAAGATTAGGCCGTGCAGTGTTTCGTGCTGCTGCAGCTGTACTCTTTCCTGTACCCAAGCAAAGTCATGCAGTGTTTGCTCAACTACTGCTGCACAACTGTGCTTAACTTCACAGACATAATTAGATTTGGGTCCCTGCATTTGTCCCCTTCAGAAGATTGGAACAGGGAGTTAATGCAATGTTCAGTCAGTCTTCTTAAACCAAGGCACTCTTTAATCTTAAGGAACTAAATATAAAAGAAAGTGACATTTACAATAATTAATGAGGGTATGCAACTGTCTCATCTAACTCTTACCAAAAGCATCCCAAGCTTGTATACAACAGCCAAACTTTCAGACTCCATAAAGGTGTCTTCCTTGGTCACTTTCCCACAGTCTCCCATCCAGTGCCTCAACAGCTAAGGGTTTTATCTTTTTAACTGTTTACAGGCCATCTTTTATGCTTGTTTCTCATCTGGTAGAACAGTTGTGTCATGTGGCAGGAGCTTTTTTTCCTTTATAAATAGTATTTCAGACGTTGTATTTTTTAACATTAGAGTCGTGGAAGGGAGTGCATTGTGTGAGGTTTTGCTTATTCCTGTAGCTGTCAGGAAACACAGCCAAACACAAAGTATTCATCGCCTTGACCATGTCTTTTAGCAGTTATCCAGACAATTTGTTTGCAAGCCATGTTCATGATTGTCACAAGACAACCCATTTCTGGATTTCCCTGTTACCTTAACTCTGAAGTACAGTGTGAGCCAACAGCACCCAGAAAGCTGAAGTCACTGTTAAGCTAAATAACACCATAACCTAAACTAGTAAAAATGGTCAGTCTCTGTTATATCCCAAACAGATAGGAACAATTAAAAAAATCTTAGGCAAAAAGTATGTGGAGTTATAAATCAAAACCACTGAAAATATGGAGAAAGAAATCCATTCCCTTCCATATATTTCTGCACTTTGTATGAAATCATGCTTACTACGTATCAAGTAGATGTCTTTCTTTTTAAAACCATGTACTAATTTCAGATGGTTTTTCAGTAGATGGCCAGCTTCAGATGTCCAGTGGTAAGACTGCTGGCTCTCTACAAGATAGCAAATGGGGGAAAGAGAAGACCTGGCAATGAAAAAAAAATCTGGGAGCTCTCCAGCACACATATATCAAATGTAAAAGAAAGTGTGCAATATTTAAAACAAAAAGATCTGTCCCAAGCAAATGTAAAATGTGGCAGGAGAAAGAGAAGAAGGGGAGAAAAAAACCAAAATTAATAAAAAATTAAGAAATAACTGGAAGAAAATGAGTGAGATGGCTTTTCCTTGGAAGAGAAGAAATATTTAGGTCTTTATGTTTTTTGAAGGACATAATGTCAGTATTTTTGTTTCTCATTAAAAAAAATAATGTCCATGGGTATTAACAATTAATGAAGACCTTGCTTTTGCAAAGCACATCTAAGCTTTCAGCATGAGTAGTCCCACTGATGCAAGCAAGACAAGGTATGAACTAAAATTAAATTATTAATTACATTTTTAACACAAGTCTTATTTGTGCCATATCCGCACTTCGTTTTTCTAAAAAAACCAGCATATTAAAAAAGGTGGCATTTTCTGTAAATCTAGTGATGCTTTGCCTATTCCAATAATACTAGATATAGATCTATCTATCTACCCAATTAAATTAATACTAAAAGCAAGCCTCCATAAATACAACATATTCATGAACAGGATTCCAAAATAATTCACTGTGTTTATTGTAAAGATTCATCAATATCTTTGGAAAGGAAGTTGGGGTATGAAGGACTTGGGGGTGCTGGTGAGTGAGAGGCTGGACATGACCCAGCCGTGAGCACTCACAGCTCAGAGAGCCAAACGTGTCCTGGGCTGCATCCAGAGCCCCGTGGGCAGCAGGGGAGGGAGGGGATTCTGCTCCTCTGCTCTGCTCTGGTGAGACCCCACCTGCAGTGCTGCATCCATCTCTGGGGTTCCCAGCACAAGAACACATTGACCTGTTGGAGCCAGTCCAGAGGAGGGACACAAAGATTGTTGAAAAGATGGAGCTCCTCTCCAATGAGGAAGAGCTGAGAGAGTTGGGAACATTCAGCCTGAAGACAAGAAGGTAGCTTAATTGTGTCCTTCCAGTAACTGAAGGGAGCAAGAAAGATGGAGAGAGACTACTTACAAGGCATGTAGAGACAGGACAAAGAGAGTAGGTTTATGTTAGCTGTTAGGAAGAAATTCTTTCCTGTGAGGGTGGTGAGGCACTGGAACAGGTTGCCAAGAGAAGCTGTGGATGCCCCATCCTTGGAAGTGTTCAAGGCCAGGTTGCATGGGGCTCTGAGCAACCTGGTATAGTGAAAGATGTCCCATGGCAGGGAGTTTGGAACTCGATGAACTTTAAGGTGTCTTCCAACCCAAACCATTCTGTGATTCTGTGATTCTATGGTATGACCATTAATGAAGCAAAGCCTATAGCAATGTATGGGTTCAGCAGTCACACTACCTTCTCCATTACTTCCCTGATACACAAAACATGTAGTAAGACTGAGGTTATATCCTAAAAGATATACTCTTGTAGGGAGTTTCTCTACCTCAGATCAGAGGGGTGTCATATTATTTCAATACTACAAAAGTATTTAGGAAAAACATGCAAAAAAGGTCTCTGGATTAAGTGTGTTTTTCAGATCTTCTATGTGACCTTTAAGTTTTCCTTTTCTTTCTCAGTTCTGCTTTGATTCTTTCTCTGAAATGAGATCTAGGCTGCCAGCAGTGAAGTAACCCATTTTACAAATCCTGTTGTAGCTCCATCTGTTTTGATTGAACTTTGTCTTTACTTTGTCCCATCTAACACCCATAACCACTAATTAAATAAGTTATAAAAAGTAGATGAACTGTCTTGTGACTGATAAGGTTTTTTTTAAGAAGCCTACAGTGTGTTTATACTAAAGCTTGTGTAGAATGAAATCAATTTCTTGTAACATTCACAACATAAAGTGTATACTTGTCTAAACAGACTAACTCAATTATATTATCCTTGCTATATGGGAGTAGTATAGAAAAGCAACCACAGTTGTTACTATGTCATTATTAATGATTTCTAGGTGTAAACTTAAGTTGTTTTATATTTTTATGTAGCATTTTATGTTTGATGTTTTCTTTTTCTTTCAAATCTTGAAAACAGATATATTTGTAAATATTTCAAGAGTGAAAATAATCAGTTGATAATGTGTCAGCATATTCTCTTTATAGATTTGCATCCCCCTGAATTAATTACTAATATGCTAATCATTGTCTTTATTTTAGTTCTACATATACGCTGTATGAGGTCTGGTGTGCAAAACAGTGACAAAATGTTACATACGGAGATTTACCTTAGTTTTCTTGTCTTTGTGATTTTTTTATGCCACTATGGACATTTCTATACTATCAGCTCTTTTGTTTTGTTTCCTTATTAAATTAGTTTTTCATCTTCATAATTATTTGAATTCTGTAAACTACACAGATGTAGCTCTTGGCACAGTATTTCATACTGATGAGAGAATGCTGAAAGAGAAATACAGATGGATAGACTTCTAAAATACTCAGCTCTGATTTATGCATTTCATTAAACCAGTCAAAAGAGCAGAGCTGAGTAAATAGTAGGAAAAATCTTCATGGAGACATTTACAAATCCCTCCCTTCACTATAATCAAGTATAATCCCTTATACTTGCTTATCTTAGAAAATATTCAGCAGGATTGTTGTATTGGATGATATCAGTAGGCAGACATGATAATTCTGGTACCAGTATTAGCATTTACATTGAGCCAGAATTTTTTTCTTTTTCTGTTTACAAGGTCCAGAAAGACACAGTATTATGTAACATGCCACAAAACATACCATAAATAAATGATTAAAAATATTAGAGTGAACTATTTTCAAGTAATATAGTACTCAACAGATGTCCACAGAAAGGTGTTTAAATAATGAAGAAGTGATACATATGTTCACCAAAATGGCAGGACAGCGATTTTTGGTATTCTGAGGTCCTTTCATCTGAGACTTTTGCTGTTGAATCAACAAAAAATGAAAACCATATTTAGTTTTTATCAAGCTAAACTTATTTTTGCCAACTCTTCTTGAAATAGAACATAGAGAAGTTCTGGTCCATTGTCCTGGTTTGAAAGACAGGTGTCTGCTAAGGAAAGGCAGGAGCCCCCCTTGGAATGGCAGATGCAACCCCCCTTCCCTCTGAGTTATTATAATTTTGAAATCAAGGGGCTTTTAGGCAAAGATGTGGGAAATAGGAATAACAGTTCTTTACTATTATATATCTATACGTGTATAACCAGTCAAACAAACAGCAATAACTCTGGCAGTACCAGCAAACAATCACAAACCCAGTCCCAGCCTTCTCGGCTGTCGGGCCCTTTCCCCTCGGGTGCAGTTCCGCTCGCAGCCGGCAGGGGCGCTGGCGGCTCCCGGTGAGCAGGGCAGGTGCGATGGTTCCCCCGCGGCTGCAGGGGGCGCTCCGGAGCGAGCTCGGGGAGCACGCGGCACTGGCGGCCTGGGATCCCGGGAAGGGATGGGACAAAGGCTTCACAAACCCCTGGACAGCCGATCCCGGTGTCCGGCCGGACCCTCAGGAACAGCAGGCTGGGACAGCAGGCTGGAACGGCAGGGACGAGCACAAATCCCGGGTGGCAGACGAGATGTATCCAAACGGGGAACCCCCCCGGGGGTCTGGGCAGGCAGGGCGAGCAGGGCTACAGCGCAGCGAAGGCTCCAAGCAACGGCGGGGCAGGGCGGCCACGGCCCGGCTCCGAGTGGGGCGGGGAAGGCGGCTTTGGGATCCCGGGGCTTCTCCAGCAGAAGGAAAAGCAGCTGAAGAAAGCAGCCTCCCTGTCTGTCCGATTCGGGAGACCGACTGCCCACACACCCAGGTGAAACAAAAGAGCAGCCAGATGCGCCCCACCCCATGGCCAGCTCTTTTGTTTTTCTTAAGGGCCCAGCCGTTTTCTCCCCTAGCAACACGTATGGGGAAAATTCCTTTGACAGAAAAAAAAAAACAAACCAGGAGAGCTCCTAAAGCCCCAACATCCATTTAACAAAAAACTGATCTTTTAAGCCTGAAACAGAAAGTTTTGTTTTGGGACACTTATTTGAGGAAAAATAAGAGCTCATAAAACTGCACTATAAAGAAACATCCTTTTATTCAGGCTTACAAGGCCTGAGGAGACCTCATGTCAATGCCTCACATTTATGGAATGCCTCTTGACATGTATAGAAATATTTTGTAGAAGGTGGAATAACTTCAACAAAGGCCCCTCACTCAAGAAAACTCCATCACCTCCTAGCTAGAATACTTGGCAGAAGCCAGGTTTGGTTTTCTTTCTGCCTTGGCTGGAACAGAGAAGCAGTGAACCTTCAGCTCCACTTGAGAGGTGTTTGAAATTCCTTGGGAGGATCCCAGGCCCTTGCTCAATGTTTTGGTTTAGACAAAGAGAATCAACTTTACAAGCGCAGAGCAAGAGCACTCATCTGAGAGCTGGGTATTTATGTCACTCTGTTCAGGAGCGTAAGATCTGTCACCTGCAGAGGAAGGAACTCAGTTCAACTTTCCCATATCTGGAGTTAATGCACAAGCCACATTATTCAATAAAGGAGAATATTATCTTCTGCTGGGAAAAAAATAACCTATTCATGTATTTAACCAGAATAAAAAAGTCAAAATCTCCCTTAGAAGGCATTGCTGTTACTTGATAAAAAGAGCAATTGTTCATATACCACTCTGATACTCTCCTAGGAAGGAATAAGTAAGAAGAATGTCCAAGGAAAATGAGGCATAATTTGAGCACCTTTGGAGTTTGGAAAGCCTTAATTTTCAGAAACTTGTCAATTGACATAGTCATTAGTGTTTTAAGGCCATGTTCCTTCAACTAGAACATCGAGAGAGTCAAAATATGATCAATAACAATCACTGTAAAATACAAGATTTTTAAGCATGTACTCAAGCAGGAGAACAAACGCAAAAAAAAAGAACGAAGAGATAAAAGGAAAAAAAAAATCCCTACTAAACTTTGAATGTGAATTTTTATGTGAATGTCTACAACAGCCACTACAACATACTATAGAAGGCAGTTTCTTCCTTCCCCTCCCCACTTCCTCCCCCTCCCCACTTCCTCCCCTAAAAGGATGATGAAATTTCACAGGTTCAGTTCAAGCTTCCCCAGTCAACTTATCTTCTGCCTTTGTGTGTTTTAAACCCCTTTACCAGGGCATCAACTTGATCACAAGTTCAGAAACTAGGCTTCTTTGGTAGCATATGCACCATTTGAGCTTGTGCAAACAGTGAGCTGATGCAGGGAACGTCATTGTGTATAAACTAATTAGAGCCAAGCAGTCTATTCACCCCTTGCACAGGCAAGAACATAAACACCATGATCTAAAACATAAACCTTTTACTGAAGTACAGAATATGGCACTTCACATCAGGAGTCCTAAAAAACACCAGCTGAGCTGTGCTGCTGAAACATTTGATGTGATGACCAAGTAACTCATCACAAAGTGTGGTTTTAGAAAGCAGAAGGCCACGTAACATGGTGCAATTGTATCAGTTACTTCCTTAACACACAGGTGATCAGAATAGCTGGAATCTGGAGATGAGTAGGCTGCTAAGTGGGAAAGGACACTAACTACCCAGGAAGGAATGGTCCTCATAATGTAAACATCAGTCTCCATTTTTCAGACAGTCCAAGAACAGATCTGTGTGTTCCAGTTTGTGAGGGCACAGAGCCTCGAGTCAAGCCTCCTTGCAGCCTGCAATAACAAACGTCACTGTCTCACCTAAAGAGGCACCAGCAGTTTTGATTATGTGAGCTTCCTACTGGATGTTCTAGAGAAGCAAACTTTGTTAAGAGCATCCCTCACTTCTGTCCTCCTACTTACAGAGGAGTAACAATACTATCAAATAAATTGTTCTAAACACCATTTGTGAAGAATATATTTCAGAAGAAATATTGCAGGAAAAAAGAGTCACAGTTACTTGCCATACAAGCATTTGATCACAAGTTCAGAAACTAGGCTTCTTTAGTAGCATATGCTCCATTAAATTCTTCACATTTTAAAATTATGTATTTTTGTATCGCCATATTACATTTTAAGAAAGTAATATAGCATTCCTAATGCTTCAGGAATAAATGAGTGGGGAGACCTGTATACTTGTATTCATTCTTTGGCTGCTGCGGCACTCAGCTACAGACTTTAGTCAATTTATCTACATTATACTGAAGTATTTTTAAAGACAGTGTATTGGCATCAAGCTCCACACTGTGAGTGCGAAGAATAAAGCTTTTTATATGCCTGTTTGCAGCTTTCTCTAATTATTGCCTGTGTTTACTTTCTCATTTACATCCAGAAATAACTAGCAGGAAAGTTTATGCTTCAGAACTTTATACCACTACTAACATGTAAAAAAGAATTTGGTAAGATTTGCTAAATCCCACCTTGATATCTAACATCTGAGTAAGAAGCTTTTTAATTGTATGCAATCAGAACTATGCAGTTATATATCTGAGGCTGTTTATATTCATTATTTTTGAAAGCTAAAAATTGCTTTTTGGCTGTACATATTCTTTCAGTTCTAGAACTTCTCATCAGGTTGATTGGTACAATTTTTTTTTTCTTGGAGTCTTCTGAGAAATGGGGGGACTGGAGGGCTTTGGGAAATAAGTGTGTGGGGTTCAACATAACTGGTGAACAAGAAAGGAAGTGTAGTAGGTACATAAGCCAAGTGGACAGCAGAAGTGGACAGTTTAGTTTTAATTTAAAAGTTGCCTCACATTTTATTATTTTTCCCTCAGCAACTGTGCTTTTATAGCAGAATCTTGAGTTCTGGATCATTTTTCCAAGAAATGCCCACTTCATCTCTTCAATGGTATGCTGATCACTGCTATAGGTAATACCACATGACAAAAATTGTTGCACCACTCAGATTTGTGGGTAGGTAACTGTAGACAATAAGGCTCCTGTAGACTCCCTAAGGTACTCTCTCTATAGCTGGAGGCAAGCTGCCTGTCCTATTAAATTGCATGCCTATGTTCTGAAACCCATTCCCCCCTTTCTGACTAGTTGCAAATGTCATGAGAGCTTCCTTCACTGCTGTGGGCTGGAGGTGTCCCCAGACTACCTGTTTGTTTCTGCCCGCCACACCTTCAGTTTCGTACATTCTTCACTGCTGCTGCTGTCTGCCAGGCTGCAAGGAGTCATACAGAAGACTTTAACTCCATCTTGCAGAGATTTCCTTCAACACGAGGAATAGGGATGGGGGAAGTGGAACAAAAAGCAATGACAGATTTCCTTTGAAAGGCATGAAGTTCATACAGCTGAAATATACAGTAAAACAAGGGCATAACCAATGTGACTGCAGTATGTCCAGGCTAGTAGAAAATACACTGAATTAATTGTTGCAGAAAGAACCTACGAATACCCTGTATGGCTACAGTCAAAGTCTATGCCTTGAGATTAAGGAAGCAAAGCCTCCTACAGACACTGGAGGACCAGATGGACTCTGACTCTCTTCTACTGGTGTCATTGTTTAACCTTAATATTCTAGTTCAATAGCATTTCCCTGGTAAAAGTGTATTATCTTTCAATAAACACTATTATTACATATCTCAATTAAGGGAAGCACCTGTGGTTATTCCCCTCTTCCCCCCATAATATAGGTTCTTGATCATGCACATATCTTCCAAATACTACTTTACTTTCTCATATGCATGAGAGATTTCCTCTTTCTGAATTAGATCATTACTACTCATTATTATTTTCCATTTTGAGGGAAAGAAGAAACACTCCTGGGTATTTGAAAAAACATAAACATGTCCACTTGTAGTTTCAGCAAAACCAAGTAGGAGGGTTTGTGTAAAACTACTATTTTGTGGTTAATAAGCAGCCATCTGTATACACAGACTGTACTCTACTGGGTTGTAATAAGAGTTCCACTAATATTGATGAAGGGCAGCATAATCGGATATGAACTCTTTGTCCCCTTGCACATGCAAGACTTATGGCTGGCAACTCTTTCTGTATTTTATATAAGGTTCATGGTATATGTTGCATACAATTTAGTAATGCAATCTTGAAGAATGAAATAAAAAGTATTAGGTTTTAAATATATATCATGGGAAAGAATTATAATGCAAGAATATGTTGATAGAAAACAATGGGAAAGACCATTGAACAAGACAGTTCAGAGACTAGTAAGAACATAAAAAAAATAAAAACAAGCAAGGGAGATCTTGCACTGAAGACACTAATTTTGCCTCTGTAGTTTTATTAATATTCTCTGACACCTGTTTAGAAGTTCTCAGATCTAATACCATTTTGTTCATCCCTAAAAATACAGCCGATTATGGTAAGTAATAAGTTTACCACCATTGTTTACTCTGTCAAAGTAGCACACATTTTATTTTTTCTCCAAAGTGAACTATAAGCAGTTTTCTCTGTTCTCCAATGACCATGATGTATCTGTGAAATCTGATTTAATCCTGCTATTGGCAGTTCCCAAAGTGACTGGGGATGAGTCCCTTCAATGCTTCTTTTAATCTTGATGTTTCGGTCCTTGAAATTATTTACAGTTTCTGGCTTATATGAAAGTTTTAAACATGGCCATCAGAAAGGACTAGACACCTCCAAAAGCATCAGCCAGCTAAGCTCCTTACATTAGCCTATTTATTGACCTCTCCAAGTCTTCCCAGCTTGGAATGATTCTATTTATGGGCATGTTATTTACTGTCACTTTCTTAAATTATGTGAAAATCCTTCCTCCTGGAAATGTCTGGTTGATTTTCATCATAGTTCAAGAAATGTACTTGGTTATGGTACAATTAACTTTGTGTGCAAGCTTCATTATATTCTGCAAAACCAAAATGCCATCTGCTTCAGTTTATAATACTTCTGCCACTATCCTTTCTTCTGTCTTTTACCAAGGAGCCTCAGGAAGAAAAAGTAATTTTTGAAAGGAGCACTGCAACTAGAAGAGACATTTTAAGAAATCACTGCCAAACCTTAAAGAGGCGTAAACGGATGACAAATTGCATGCATAAAAATATAGGCAAAATGCTGACTATTGTACAACATGAGCAGTTCTTACTGAGCCTTAAACGTAGTGGGGGAGCAAAAGCGTATACAGAGGTGTATTTTTACTTCAAGAATCACTGAAACAGTAAAATCAAAGATAAAATTATTTTACTTTGATTATATGTTGTTAGCCAGATTTCAATGCTCTATGTCAGAAAAAACCCCCATCATTAAAGGGATAAAAGCTACCATATTTCTCCTTGGACCTTTTCTTTATTTTAGCCAAAATGAAAAACTAAAATCCTTGACTGTTATCAAAACCAGAGTTTCTTGAATGAGAATAAAAGAGGATGTTTAAAGACTGAACTATGTAAAAGTGCTTCAGTTTTGAGGAGATTCACAGTGACAATAATAAAAGAGTTTGCCTGTATTGAGGCAATGGAAGATTACTTTTTTCTGAATACTGTGTGACTCCTTAAGAGAAAATGTAACCCTCAGGAGGTATGTAACCATCAAACGACCCTGGCCAGATCCAGGGAAGAGAGTAGGTGTTCAGAGACGAATTATCTGCTCAGCCTGAAAACAGAATTTAGCTGGCACCTTACCTTACAGTCAGTCAAATGCCACCAAGTGCCACGGGCTGTGCGTTTGATAGGCATCACTCAAAAGGGCTCTGTGCATCACATACTCGTTTTGATGGGATTGAGGTGATTGCACTATAATCCTCCTGCACGTTGCCTCTGTGTTTCCAGGGTGGGGTTTTTAGCACTGCAAAGAACCAGCTCTCTTCCGGAGGGCACCCAGTCTCCTAACACTAGCTCCATGCAGGACAGCTGGAGGACAGCCCTGCAGCAAGTCCCAGGAGCCTGAGTTAAGGATCAGCAGGTAGGACACTACTGTGAGGCACAGACACTTCTCCAAGTTCTCCTCACCTGGGGAATGTCCTGAGCCCCCATCTCACCTTGCAGGTGAGGCCTCCCCACTGCGCCAAGCCCCTGTTCAACAGCTGAGATTGAGGGGCTGGCAGGAACATGAAAGGGATTTAACTTCACAAGGCCCTTTTCCTGGTCTGTATTTCAAGGTCTGTTATTAATTAAACTGCCATTAGATGAAATGCTTATGTAATGACTGGAGTACTCAAAGATGCTTGAGTTACCCAGAGTGCCTTGAACACCTTGGGGTATTAGGCTTGGCACCTGCCCCTGCTAATGGGGCTTCTTCTGCTTCCTATCAAAGGGCTGATAAATGTTTCCACCACTGGAAAAACATGAGTTGATTCCTACTTATAACACTTTCACTCTAAAAGTAAAACTTGAAATATGAAATGAAATAAAAAATTCAATTGCTGATTCTGTTTCAAGAACAGTTACTGAACAAAGTACATAAATGGAATTTACAGTATTTCCAGTCAATCCGCAGTGAGTCCTCTGACCATGTGGCCACAGATTAATGCCCTTTTTCAGTCTGCCTCTTTTACCCAATTAATCTTTAATTATGCTGTAACAAATATGAAAGCTACTTCAGAGAGGGTGGAGAGACAGGGATGGGGCTGGAGTCTGACGTGGTGCAAGAACCAGTACCATTTCTGTGCCATCCAACTTGGGGATTTTATTCCACTTTGGACATTGAGAGGATGTCATTTCAGAGTTTCTCACTCATCAACCAACTCAGGTCAGGGTCATTCCCTAGGACACATCTTTGTATCTACTCTACATCTCTGTATCTACTCTACATCTCTTTATCTACTCTAATTATAAATATACGCTAAGTATAAAGTGCAATTTAGTTGTGATGTTGGTATCAATTACTCTTACCTTGAGCGTGCGATATCTGGTTATGTATTTTAAGTACCATATGAGAGAGACAAAGGCAGGTTTGTTTTACCTTCTTCCTTAAGAAAACCAATATATTCTGTCTGTACAAGCATAGCTACCAAAACAATGAAAAAATTTCACAAAGCCAAATAGGTACAAAAATAAAAGCATTGTTGAACCTAAGACAGAAAGTACTATTAAAAGAACAAAGCTCTGAAGAGTCTCATGACAAACATGAGGGATAGGGAAGAATAAAGACAATCCCTTATTGAGAGGGGGAATGTGAGACCTGAAAATATACAGATTATGAGAGACTAAAAGCATAAAAACGTATGCGAACTGTTGACTGTAGTACTGAATCCAGCATAATGATAGATGAGCAGATGTTTATATGTGGGAGTACATAAAATCCTTGCTTCTGCAAAATAAATAATTGAGACAAAATCTAGAACAACAATTGGATTGTAAACAGCGAGAGAATGTAGTCGAAGAAAAACAGGAAAAAAGGACATGAGTCTTATGCTAAGGAACGACTTTCTCTACCTTTCCCACTATATCCTTTTTGTTAGATGCTATATACAACATGACGCATCTAGCACTTCAAGGTGCTGTGCCCAGCAAACTTTAAACATCTGACCCAGACTTTTGCATTTTTTTCCTCCTTAAAAGAAATGAAAGCTCTCAAAAGCTCCTGTACTGCATTTTTTCACAATGTATTTATCACCATCACTAGAACTCTGGAATTATCACCTACAATTAGGTAACTAAGGCTTTGCTTTACTAACTACCAGATTACAGGAATGTCCTCAGTAGCATTTAGGTAGATATGCTAGGATTAACTGTAGCATTCAAGTGTTTGAAATAAAGCACTTTAATCTTTACAAGAAAGAATTAAGGCATTGTTTCTAAGGCCATCTCATTTTGAATAGATAGCAACAAAAAGAACTCTTTGCCACATTCAGTATTCAGCATCTTCTCAGATTTCTAAGTGTTTTAAATTCACCTGTCACCATCTAACCTACTATTATAATAGGCATGAGAGATGAATAATGGTTTCAAAAGTTGAGTTGATGTAACCATGATCAGAAATAACAGCCAAAAATCACACAGACCATGTTGAAACATTCACACTTCTCTATTTAGTCATACTACTGTTGTTCATCGTCTTGCATCTTGCTATCAAGCATAAATGTGCATTCATAGCCCAGAAAACCAACTTGGGCTGCATCAAAAGCAGTGGGGCCAGTACGTTGAGAGGGGATTCTGCCCCTCTGCTCTGCCCTTGCATGTGCCCACCTGGAGCACTGCATCCACTCTGGGGTCTGCAGCACTGGAAGGATGTAGATCTGTTTCTTGGGGTGACTTTATGATGTGTATCCCCTATCGCTGCTCTATGCCCAGAAAATCAATCCTGTGCCTTTCTGTGCCTTTAAACGGAGCCTGAGAGGGCGGAGAGGAAAAAATCAAGTGAACTTTTCAAAGCAGTTGTTCAAGGAAACAGATATACACTCCTCTGTGTCCTACTGCAGCGAGAAGAGCAGAGGAAGCACCCTGCTTGCTTTTCAGCCAGCTTTTGGCTCCTTTTCTTTGGAGGGAGACAGAGAGTTTAACTTTGTTTTCCTGGGACTTCACTTATTCCTTTCTTCTCTTGTGGACTGCTTCAATATCAGAACACATTGGGAGAATTTTCCACCGAGGCCCTGGAGGTGGGCCCACACTGACCCAGCTCTGAGGAGGAGAGAGACCACACCTACAGAAGGACTCTGAAATCTTCCCAGGTTTTTCTCCACATCGAGAGGTTTTCTTATTCAGCATTATTATTCTTTTCCTGTGTGTTTGTTAAATAAATAGGGTTTTTATCTCTTTCACTTTCCTCAGAGGAATTTTTTTTTCCCCCAAACCTGGTGGGGGAGGGATGGTTGTAACCTGCCTTCTATCAGAGGATATTTTCCTCCAAATTTGTCAAAACTGGCACAACCTGCTAGAGCGAGAGTAGAGGAGAGCCACCAAGGTTATCAGTGGGCTGACAGACCAGTTGGGGTTGTTCGGCCTGGAGAAGGAAAGCTTCTGGGGGTACCTTATTGTGGTCTTTGAGTACCTGAAGGGGGCTTCAAAGAGAGCTGTGAGGGACTTTTGACAAGGGTGTGCAGTGACAGAACAAGGGGGAATGGCTTCAAACTGAAACAGAGCAGGTTCAGATCGGATATTAGGAAGAATTTTTTTTACTGTGAGGGTGAGGAGGCCCTGGAACAGGTTGGCCAGAGAAGTTGTGTACTCCCTGTCTTTGGAAGTGTTCAAGGCCAGGTTGGATGGGGCTTTAGTCTAGAGCAAGGTGTCTCTGTCCATGGCAGGTTTGGAACTAGGTGATCTGTAAGGTCCCTTCCAACCCAAACCATTCTGAGATTCAATATTGTGAGTAAAATTCAGTTACTAGGAACAGTGATGTTATAACTATGACTTCTACTAAATGTATGATTTACCTCAACCAGTGGTAAATCCTCCACTCAAAACAGCAAATCTTAAAAAAACCCCAAACATACAGTATCTTCCAGCAAGGACCACAAATAACTTTTTACATTTGAAACTACAGAGTTCTTCAGGTGTCTAGAGAGAATGACCCTTTTGTCATACAGGTCAGCAGTAAAAATGAGCTTGTCGAAGAAATGAGTGAACGCTGTTGCCTTCATGAATGTATTCAGTACTTTATACAGTGCATTCTGATTCTTGTTGCATTCTGAGCTTTTTATGCCAAAACTTTATTGCACTATAGGGACTGCAAGCACATTGCAGTCTACAGGGATAATTCTAGCACTTTTACAAACAACTGGAATACTTACTTTTAGACATGTCCCACCTAAAGGAAGAAATAGTAAGCTCAGAAAATATAAAGCTAGCATGGGCTGCTGATCTGTTTTTGAAGGAAGATAGCTTTAAAATGAAAGAATGAAGTGAGTAAATGTGTGAGTGTTGCATGTAATAACAAAACACACTAGGATTCTAAACCTGGTTGAAAACTACACACAAAAAAGTACATTATTTATTGTAATGCCATCAGATTCTCATCTGCTTAAAATAGTACCATACATTGTAGTCCCAGGAATTTCTCTGCAGTTTCAAAGACAAACACAAACAAGGGAACTACAGTTTAAAAGTGTCTTCCCAGTGCTTACTAAGCATGGACCAACCATCTTTGAGTGCCTTGGATTCTAACCTGATGGTATATGGTGTCCAAACACAGCCTGGCTGTAGGGATGTTTGCAACCAGGCACTGTACTGTTGTTTGGAGCTGGAATTCAGGAGATACACAATTTACAATGAGTATCAGGAAGAGATCAAGTTATCCCAATAGGGCTGACTCCTTTCCAATAAGGATTTGTGTCATAAATAGAGGAAACAAGATGGTGTGCCAGTTTTGGACATCAAAAGGAATTGAGACATCAGAAGAAATTTCTTCATGGAGAGGATTGTTAAACTTGGAATGGACAGCTCAGGGAGATGGTGGAGTGATCATCCCTGGAGGTGTTCAACAAATGACTGGAAGTGTCACTTAGTGCCATAGCCTAGTTGACAGTGTGGTGAACAGTCAAGGATTGGACTCGATGATATCAGAGGTCTTTTCCAACCTAAAGGATTCTGTTAGTCTATGAATAGGATATTCTGCTAGCTCATTAGACAGAGCTGAGGTTCAGAAATGCACTTGCCTAGCCAGAAAACATAACTCTGCCCTACATTAAGTGCAGCAAAAAGTGGAAAAAAAAAGTCAAAACAAATCAAATTTAGTTTTCCAATTTACTATTTTCTAATGATAAACATTTGTAACAAGATTTACAAGATGAGAACTCAGAGAAGGGTAGATTCAGTATGATTTTAAGATATATGTTATTCTTGGTTGTCTTTAAAAGAGAAAGCTTTTTCTTAGTATGTATCAGTGATTTCTGTTATACATAAATTTAACCCACCACTGATTCACTGCAGATATGTGCACTTCTTGGTAGCTTAACAGAGCTTACTGAATTGAAAAACAGAGACTGATTTAAAAATATGTTTACTGGAAGACAGACTGTGATAAAAGTCAATTTATCTTCCAGCTAACTAGAGATCACCTTCCTTCCCAAAATAAAATAACTGCCACCACCCATCTACTCTTTACTGTCACTGAGTCCTGCGTGCCTGCATGTCAGTATATCCCTATCGGCAGTGCAGTTACCTAGGGATAATGAGGCAGAACCTGTAAAAAGGAGGTTTTCTTTCCTGAAGAATTGTGCCCCAGGGCAATTACTGGTATCTGTGAAAGAAAACTGATGACTTGTAATTATCATTCAAAAAGTTAATCTTGCATTGGAGAAAGGATTTTTGTTTCAATTTAAGCCTTATCTGCATGCTCATTGTTAGCTGAGTTTTATATAAACATGACTAGTTTAGATATGTCTACACTGTTTTCCAGATACAGATCCAAACCCACACTCAAGTCAAAGTTGATGCATGCCAGAAGTACATGGACCTTGGGCAAGATTCAGCCGTTGCTAATAGGACAGCAAATCACAGACCACTGTTCAGTATGACCCCAAGCACATTCCTGCCTGCTCTCTAATCAGTGCCTACTGACAGTGAAACTGCTACCTCAAACTGTGAAAAACAGTGCATGTTTCCAACAAGGCAGTTTTTTGTGCCTGTAATTCACATTCTAAATGTATTCTAGAGACAGCATTTCCCCCCTACGTCTATGAAGGAAGAAGAGTGATTAAAAAAACCCCACAGTATAAACTTAGCATTAGGGATTATATTCACATTTCATATCTCATCTTTTGCAGTAAGAACTAGTACTGCTGACTGCACTTGTTCATTCAGATAATACTCACATGCACACACATGCAAAATGGCAAAAGCTATTGCAGATAGGTAACACCAAGAGAAAAAGACACAAATGTGCAGTTTAGAAACATTCTCTGCCTTGTGTTGGAAGAGGGAAAATGCAGCAAACACTGCACAACAGCCTTATCTGAATAAGAGACATAAAAGTGCTACTTGATAGCCCTGCTGTTCTCAGTAGAAATCTTCTGGAGAAATGCTTGCTCAGTTCCCAGAGAAACTCAGTCCTTTTGTGAGAGATCTCCCTTTTGTACTTTGCTTCCTTTTTTAAAAGCCCAGAATTTTAATTTTTTTGAACTACAGAGGATTTCTGTTTAGGACTAAATGTGGACAGTTCTACTGTGAATCAGATAAGCTGCATATGTGGCAGACAAAGAATTGGGAAGTGTGATGCTTCTGGCTTCAGTTGACTTCAGGTTGCCATTACAAGATCATGTCTCTTTTGAAAATCTTCTGTTCTGAAAATCTCCAAGTGTAGATTTTTTGAGTGTTCACAATGTTGCATAGTATGTGTTTTAGGAAAATGTAGATAGTAAAAATGTCCTCTTTTCTTCTGGTATCAACTTAGCAGCACCAAAAAGTACATGAAAAGAGATTCAATTAAAAAAAAAAAAAAAAAAAAAAGTGAAATAAGGTAGCTGAAAGGTCATGTCATGGTTTAACCCCAGCTGGCAACTCAGCTCCACAGCCACTCGCTCACTCCTTGCCTCCACAGCAGAATGGGGGAGTGAATCAGAGGAATACAAGTGAGAAAACTCATGGTTCAAGATAAAAGCAGTTTAATAGGGAGAGCAAAAGCCACACATACAAGCAGAGCAAAACACGGATTCATTCACCACTTCCCATTGGCAGGCAGATGTTCAGCCATCCATCCCTAGGATGCCTGGTGGGATGGGGTGAGGTGCAAAAAAGGCCTTGATACTTAATAAGCACTGCTTAGCAATAACTAAAACATCTGTGTATTACCAGTACTGTTTTCATCACGTCTGAAACACAGTCCCATACCAGCTACTGTGAAAAAATTTAAATTTACTCCAGTCAAAACCGGCACATTCATCACTCAGTCTGACAATGAGATAAAATTGTTTTATGAACCACATTATATTCCTTGTTACAATCTGATATAGAGATGCCCTTTCCTTGCAAGGTTCTCTGTTTCTCCAGTAGTACACCTGTGCTGCTTCTACCTAAGACATCACAGAACATGCTTGGAGGGTCTGTTAAATATGCAAAGGTTTTCATGGGTAATGCATGGGCATATTTTTTTCCTACTAGGAAGGAAATACATGATTTCAGAGTTTCAGTAGGCAGAGCAACTTCTGCAGTACACAACAGCTGGAAAAATTACCATACTGTCATGAGAACTGCCTAAGAACTGTTTTCTCTTTCACTGTTCAAGGATGAGGCTGCAGAGGAGCTGTAGAAATAGTGATGAATTATACTGCACTGATAAAACTGATATGTACTAGATGATGCAGGAGGCTTGTCCATGCCCTTATAGAAGGTTCACAGAATGGGTTGGGTTGGAAGAGAACTTTAAAACGACATCTAGTCCAACCTCCCTTATCAAGATTAAATGAAACAGCAACTAAGAAAAGTGTGTGAAAAGAGTACCATTTAATTTCCAATCACTCTAGTCACAGATTTCTGGCAGTGCCTTCTGCAATCCAGATTTATTCTCTTATTTTCCTACTACTAAATTCAATTAACCTGCTGCATGGAGTTCAGGGTCTCAGTGTGAAGTAAAAACTATTTAATTATTACTTTTAAAAATGTAATTAACACCTGCACTGCGCCTGGCTTGATGCATTATACTACTGAAGCACCACCATCCTCAAGAGTTTATAACTGAGAGAAGAAAAAGACTCAACGTAATTTAGAATTAATAAGCTTTGTCTTTACAACTTTATGAGAAGCTTGAAATAATTTTATGAAACTCTCAAGCATGTTTAAAAGAAGTGTGTATTATTACCGCAGGCCTGGTATATCACCATGTCCCGCAGCCATAGGGAGGAGGAGGAGGAGAAGATCCAGCAGGCAGGAATCGTGCAGCAAGATTGATTTATTTATTTTACAAACTCTTTTATAGACTTTTCTCTTCATAGTCTAATTGGACAAAGGACCAGCCACCCCTTGGGGGTGATTGGCCAAAGTCCTAAAACATCCATTGTCAAAATATTTTCTACTATACCATAAACAAGACTTTCCAAGGTTGCAGGTGGCTTGGTTGTTTACATTCCCTGCTACCTCTTCTGTGAGAGAGAAAAGTCTCTCACGGACTTAGAAAATAACAAGAAGATCCTCACTAACAGCATTTTTGTACCTACAATTCCCCCTTTTTGTTTTATAAGATAACAACCCTACTATTAATCCTAAATAGAAATCTACATCAGTTATTAATTCTAAGTATGTCCTTAAGGCTTTAACTATCTGACTCCATAACAAGAAATTCAAAATTCAGTCTCTGCTTGTGGAAGGACCATCCCAGTCTCTGCTTGTAGAAGGAGCATCTCAGTCTCTGCTTGTAGAAGGACCATCTGCCTGATGGTCGACATCCTGGTCATCATCAGAAGAGTCATTAGGCTGATGACCTACATTCTGGTCGCCTTTGGATGGTTGGCATTCTGGCCATCATTTGGAGGTTGCCTGTTCTGCCTCTGGTGCCGTAGGTCAGGGCGAACGCATTTTGAAGGTAGCCACCGTACCCCAGTATCTGTGGAAACGCAAGCATACCCACGACCCCAAACCATAAGCTCATGAGGACCTTCCCACTGGTTAGTGAGTAAATTCCGCACCCAGACTTTTGCCCGGGGCAGCTGTCTGTCGCCTGCAGACTGCAATGAGAGAAAATGATTCAGAATAACAGGATTATTTGAATTTTGTGGTACTGTAAGGTGATTAATTGTATACAAAGCTTTTGCTAGTCGGCTCTGTGGGGTTTCTCCATGCATTCCCCTTTTCTGTTTGTCCAAAACAAGCTTCAAGGTACCATGAGCGCATTCGACAATGGCTTGGCCAGTAGGAGAATGTGGGATACCAAAGGTGTGGTCTACACCCCATAGGTGTAAGAACTGCTGCGTCTTCTCCGAGGCGTAGGCAGGACCATTATCGGTTTTCACAGAAGCTGGCACGCCCAGGACTGAGAAAGCCAATTTCCAATGGGCAATGACATCACGGCCCTTCTCTCCAGTGTGAGCAGTAGCCCACATGGCCGAGGAGAAAGTGTCAATAGACATGTGCACATATTTCAGCCGACCAAATTCTGGGATGTGAGTTACATCCGTTTGCCAAAGCTGCAAGGCTTTTAGCCCTCTGGGGTTTACCCCGGTGGCAAAGGCGCAGCGAGTCCGTGACAGTCAGCACAAGCGCTGACAATGTCACGTGCCTCGGTTGGCGTTAAATGGAACTGCTTCTGCAGGGTATGTGCACTTTGATGGAAGAAACCATGCGATGCCTTGGCTTGTGCAATTTTGTCAGGCTGAGGCCCTACCCACGCAGGGTTGGCCAGCATGTCAGCCCTGGCATTGCCTTCTGTTAGAAACCCTGGAAAATTGGTGTGGCTTCGAATGTGCAGAATGTAATACGGATGCACTTGAGCCTGAATTGCAGACCACAAGGTTTGCAACAGCGAAAACAGAGCCGCATTGTTCACCTCCTTCAGAAGTAAACAATCTAAGCATTGGGTTATATCTGCTACATAAGCAGAGTCAGTAACGAAATTCAAAGGTTCCTGTGAGAATCGCTGAAAAGCCATGGTAACAGCCCGTAATTCAACTAACTGAGCAGAGTCTCACTCGGATTGGTGTGTTAATGAACCACTGCAAAGGCAGTGTAGGATACTGTGCGCCCTTACGCACAGTGACCCCTGCTAAAAATTTGTCCAATCCGTAAGCCCCAAGCTGCCAACACATCCCGTCCCCAAAGATTAAAGGGAGTGGTAGCAACATAAGGCCTAATTGTAGCTGTGTGCCCCTCTGAGTCCTTCACCATCACAGGCCGTTCGCTTAAATAGCTCTGTGGGGTTTCTCCTAATCCTGCGATGGCCGATCCCACCGGGGCTAAAGGCCATGTGGAAGGCCATGCAGAGAAGGAGATGATCGTTACATCAGCACCCGCATCAATCAAACCTCGAAGCTGAGTCCGGGGTGGACGGGCGTTTGGCAGGATCAGGGTACATGTCATCTGTGGCCTTTGGTCAGAGATGTCTGCAGTCCAGAAGGCCTGCGGAAGTCCCGTAGATCCACTGCTGTTATCTTTGTGAGTTTGTTGCTCTATCCTGGGGACACAAGACTTAAAAGGCACTAATTTAGCAAGGCAGGTCTTTTCAGGAATAGTTACGGGGGGTTTTTGTGTGGAGACCATAGCACAAATCTGACCTTTAAAGTCAGCATCAATAACTCCTGAGTGCACTAAGATTCCTTGATGGGCAACGTCAGGTTTTCCCATCAGCATCGCACTGGATCCCTGGGCTGAGGGTCCATATGCGTCCAAGGGAACCTTATAAATACCGCTAGAGTCTAAGACGACTGCGGCTGCGGTGTGGATGTCAAACCGTCTGATCCCTGGGTGCTGTCTGATCCCTGGGTGCTGTCTCTAGGGTGGCTGGGTAGGCCTGTGCCTGTACCTGTGCCACTCTCTGGGGGAGAGACTGCATCGGAGAGCAATTCCCCCTCCTTGCACCCCAGCGGAAGTTTCCTGACAAAGGCTGACCATCAGCATGAGTCCGGGATCTACAGTAGCCCGTGCAATGCCCTGGCCTGCCACACCTTTTGCACTGGGGGATCGGTGTGTTCTCTTTTTGGCTCGGCTTAGGCCGCTTCCGTTTCTTCACCTGTTTTGGTTGCTTTGGTTCATGACCAGAAGATGTGTGAACAGGCTGCAGGAACGCAGCCAATGCAGACCTTCTCTGGTTCCCAGATCCCACCTTAGCGCAGGCTTCGACCATGTCTGTTACCTCAGGATCCCCTGGTAAGGCATCTATGATTTTTCTGCACTCCTCGTTTGCATTATCTCTCACTAACTGCCTTAACAACATCTGCCTTAACCCGTCATCTTCAACCTGCTTCTCGAGAGAAGCAGCGCCTTTCTCTACAAAAGAAAGGAATGACTCTGATTTGCCTTGAACTATTTCAGTATATCGCTTTCTGGGTGCTGACAACTCTATGGTTTTCAACAGGGCAGCCATGCTGACCTGTTGTGCTTGCTGCAGGATGCTAGAGGACAAGTTACCCTGTAGACTGGGATCAGAGAAGGGACCAGTCCCCATCAAAGCATCCACTCCTGCTGTCTGTCTAGGATCGGCAGCAGGGAGCTGCAAATTTGCCAATGCAGTGTTGTTGGCCAGCTTTCTCCAGGTTTTCTCAAAAACTGTAAATTGTACAGGTTGAAATAGAATTTGACCTAAGTGTCTGGTATCAAACAGAGAAAGCAAATCTGTATTTATCACCCTTATTATTTGCATAACCTCAGCAGAACCTAGCCCATATTGTGCCACCTTGGATTGGAGGTCCTGGGCAACTTTCCAAGCAATTACCTCATGCTTGTCATGCTCTCCTGAATCTGGGAGAGCCTTATACACTGGGAAAGCTTGGATCTCTTTTGGGGAACCAGTACCATCCTGAACTTCTGGCACAGCCTGCGGATGGAGTGTAACAGCTCCCCGGTTACCTCCAGAATCCTCAGATCTATTTGGCATTCCAAGGATTTCTAATAACCTCCAGTCACCCTCCCCCCATGCTTGCATCTTAAGAGACTCTAGGAAACGATTATAATGCGTCGGACGCACTCTTACCATGCAGTCCGGAAAAGCCCAGGGCCGAGACCGGCGCAGCCTTTTTCCTCACCGTGCGGCTACAGCCGCCTGATGACTTGGGGCCAGAACCTCATCTGCCTCACTGCCTGACGAGGAATCATCAGGCAAAGGCAACTTTGGGGTGCTGGGAGAGAACAGAAATGTGCGGGGGGGTGAGGCACTTTGGCTAAGTTCGCCAGAGCCAGAACAGACAGCACAGACTGCAGCTGGCTGCGCGGCAGTTTTTACAGCAGGTTCTTTACAGGAGGCCGTCTCGGCCAGATCCGACCGAGCCAGTACTGAAGCTGCAGCTGATTCTGGGGCTACGGCTGCGCTCGGCGCCGCGGCCGGCACCACGGCTGTCTCTTGCACAGCAGCCGCGTTCGGCGCGGTCGCCGCTTCCGCTGCTGTTTCGCGCTCCGTGGATGCGCCCGGCGCCGCCGCTGGTCCATTCTCTGCGGACATTCCCGGCGCTGGCCCGTTTGCGGCGCGGGCTCAGGCATTCGCCGCTCTAACAGGCTGAGCAAGTCCTCCATCCTACGGGATAGGTTTCATAGCTCTGCCAGAAACGGCAAATGCTGCATAAAAAGGTCCATGGTTCGGTTCTGCGACTGCGCAGAACAGTCCAGTGCCAGGGAGGGCAGCGGGCCATAGCCAGGCAGTCCCGGGAGGGGCACGCCCGGCGCTACGCCGGCTAAGTTAGATCCAGGTGCATACGGAACCGAACTAGGAGGCTCTCTGGGCGTCCAAGTTGCTAAGCCGCTGATCTGCGGCCCTGGATAAGCCGTGGCCGCCGTCCAGCCGAACGGCAAGGCAGGCTGTGCGCCCTGCCTCTGCCCTGACCCCCCTGCCTCTGGCGGCGCGGGGTTCCTGGCGGCTGCGGAGTCCTGAGACTGTGCAGGGTGAGCCGGCGCAGGCTCTGCCTGTGGAGCCGGGGGGGTTATTCCAAATCCACCATCACTTGCCCCGGAAGCCCAGTCAGCGGGGCCCCCCTCGGACATTCCTCCGTCACTCATCACCGAGATAGGCGATCCAGCCCTGCTATCACAGTCAAGGGCTGTCAGCAGAATAAATAATGACCGCCAGGTTTTGTATAATTCTAACGCTGCCGGCTCCGCAGTCGGGAGCTCGTGTCGGACAGTGCATCCAAGCTCTTGCCACAAGGAAAAGTCCAAGGCAGTATCTCTGTCCATGGAAATCCCTTTTAAAGTAGCCCAGTCTAATAATTCCCGAACTGAGCCTTCAGGAATGGAGGTGTGCAATATGCTAAACACACCTTTCCAGACCAGTACCACAGTGTCGGTTTGTGAGCCGCTGTTCACCATTTCTCAGTCCTGTTGGACCTCCCGGTCCCGGGGGGGAAAAGGAACAGTGTACCTCTAGAGAAATTCGGCTTGGCTCGCAGCAGCAGGACACATCAGAGAGTGCAAATCACGTCGGGGTCACCAAATATTACCGCAGGCCTGGTATATCACCGTGTCCTGCAGCCATAGGGAGGAGGAGGAGGAGAAGAAGATCCAGCAGGCAGGAATCGTGCAGCAAGATTGATTTATTTAATTATTTTACAAACTCTTTTATAGACTTTTCTCTTCATAGTCTAATTGGACAAAGGACCAGCCACCCCTTGGGGGTGATTGGCCAAAATCCTAAAACATCCATTGTCAAAATATTTTCTACTATACCATAAACAAGACTTTCCAAGGTTGCAGGTGGTTTGGTTGTTTACATTCCCTGCTACCTCTTCTGTGAGAGAGAAAAGTCTCTCACGGACTTAGAAAATAACAAGAAGATCCTCACTAACAGCATTTTTGTACCTACAGTGTATCAATACAAAACTATAACTGAAATTTTATTTCCAGTTTGAAAATCCCAGGACAGTTCGAATGTAGAACTGATCACACCACTTTTACAGTAAAGCTGGACAGTATTTTTTGTAAACTTAGAAAAGACAGCTCTGTAAGAAGCTTTTAATTAACAAAAAAAGTAGTTTTTGTAGTTGATACACTAGCTGCAAATCAAGAAGATCTGCAACCATGAAGCCCCTACAGCTATACAAAGAATCAAATCCTTTGCAGAGGTCCTAGAGGATAATAAAACTTGAACAGCGGTTTTTCAGTCTCTTATGGCAGCTGGTGAGGGGTCAGTATCTCTGACCGAGGAAGCTGTGACCGGTCCGGAGAGATGGTCCCAAGAGAGATCGTCTTCCCGAAGCCCGGTGTCTTCCCACAGCTGCTGGCAGGAGGGCCCGTGCAGAAGCTGTCAGCTCTTCAGTGATTGTCAGCTCGTGATTCCAGCTCAGCTCTGCAGGGCAGCCTCCAGGCCAGACCAGGGAGAGACGAGAGGCTCATGCAGCTGTTCCGCACGAGGGAGCTTTATTAGTTCGGCGAAGGGGAGCCAGGGATGGGCAGCTCTCTGTCCTCGCAGGGGCAGGGGGCTAGCTTTTATAGGGATACAGGGGGTGGGTGCCAGAGGGTAAAGGCCAATGGGTTACAAAGGATCTGCATAGAGTCCCCCAGAGGATTCTGGGTTTGTCTTCTTCTCGCCGTAACTGCAGAGTGGCTGCCTTTCCAGGGGAGTCCTGCTGGGAGATTGAGCACTCTCCTTATCTCAGCAGACATCCCTCCAGGGCAGGGGCTGGGCATACCCCACAGTCTCTCATATTTATAATCTAATTTCTGCCAATGTATTAAAGTGCTCAAACACATGTTTTGGTCAAAATGACTGTGTTCACAGAGCCGTCTGCTGTCTCAGATGCTCACCTGCAATCTGCACTGTGTGCTAGAGACTGCAACTCACATTCTTCCCAAGCCAAGTCCAAACATGCTGTCTGTACAAAGGGCATGGTTTGCTCTCTCCTAAAAGAAAGAAGTGCAATAAAGGTCAGCAGGGAATGCCTCTGACTTTTTCAGTGCACCCTAAGTAGCCTTTTCTATCTACTCAGCTTTATCCTTGCAATCAAAAAGAACCTGGCACGGGGCAGAAAAAACTAGAAAATAATAGTCAAATGTAACCCTTTCCCTGGGTTATCTCAGGTGAACCACTTTGTGTTTCATTGGACTTAAAACTACCCATGAGGCTGATGTAAGGATAAACACATTAAATGTTGTCAAGCATGGGAATAGGGTCCACGTGGAGAGATCACATTTCCTTTCTGACAGATTTGTTACAAACCCTGTGAGTCAAACTGAAGAATATAAGTAAACTTAATAGTTGGAATGACCTCATATCCTCAAAGTAGACTGTTTAACATTTTTATCTGAAACCTAATTTTCCAGTAAATAACTATGCAGCCCTTAGCACTATGTTTTCTAAAGCCCTACAGCTGTCAGATACAATTTACTGTTCTTCTTATATGAGTTATTTAAAAACCAAATAAAATTATTTTCTTCTGATAAGAAACTGTCTTAGAAGTACTAACTCTAATTTGTGGTTAAATCAATCAAAATCCAATAATTACTAGATATTGAAAGGCTACGATACCGTTAACTATTGTTTCCAGTAACTCTCACAACCAAAAGAAGGCAAAACACACTACAGAGGAAGCTGGAACAACGAAAAATGAAGAGATGCCTTTTTTTTTCCTGGCATTTCTGAGGTTTACAAAATGTGAAGTAAAATTCATAGATCAGCCAGGATAAATTGGTATCAGTTATTGCTGGAGAAATATTACATTAGCTGTAGATTTTTCACTACTGATACACTGTGCACATTCTTCTCTTCATTAATAATTTTTAAATTAATTTTTATATTAAAAGGTAAAACTCGATTAGAATAAGTTATCTTTGTATAATCCTCCCACAGCTTACTGAGAACAGAAGTATTTGGAAATATATTAACAATTGCTGAATTATACCTAAAGTTAAAAACTACTTATGATTATTCTTTTTCACTTTGAAATTCACATTCTATACACCAATATATTTTAGGCTACTTTCACTGCTAAATATATATATATATATATGTATGTGTTTTGTCTCTGGAAATTTTATCCAAGTTGTAATATAACCTTGATAAATCCTTTGTGAAACGCCTTGCAGAACAGATCTGCTGTTAAAAAGTCACACTCAGAAGTTCATCTTTGAACTCCTCTAGTGTGACATAATCTCAGCTGAAAAAGCCATTTTAACTCTATTATTACCAGTGTCAAATAAAATCTATGTACTTACAGGACTAAAAAGATACATGAGATGACTCATAGCTCAGGAGCTCCTCTCATTGATCCCACTGGACACTTCTAATGAAGGGGTTTACAGCTCTGGATGAAAATGATTCCCATGCAGAAGTAAAGAGTGAGTATCACCTTAGGCACCAGAAGAACAATAGGATTATGACGCATATTCAGCCAGAAAAAGCAAACATGGGAAAAATAAGTATTCCATAAATTCTTGGCATGCAAACCCTGAGTCCTGATAATCACTCTTATGGCAGCAGGCAAGTAATTTGCTCAATATTGAGGCTCGGATGGCTTTCCTTCCTTTGTCTGAACTCTGTTTGCTGCCTGACATTTTTCCACTTCTCCAAACAAAATATTTGCAGACTGGAAAATGGCCCTTCCCTCTGCAAAGAACTAGAAATATTTGCAGTTAGTTTTGTGTTAAAATAGTGCTTTCCTTCACACACAATTATCCAAGACCACCTCTCTCTGAACCAACATACGTTTTTTTAATTAAAGTACTAAGCTATTCAGTTCTAAGTATGCATCATTTCAGCAAGTATTTAAATAGTTCTGTATCTGCTACATAATGTTGAACTTGGGTGAATTAAAAACTAGCTGAATTATCACTCTTGAAACTGAATCTTCTCTTTAAGAAGAGTATGGTACAATAAGCATGGATATATTCCTGTAGTGTGGAAATTCCAGGGTACATATGCTTGTGCTGTCTTGGATGGTGTTGTTCTACCAACATGTGTATGGATTATTAAAATTTAGGAGAGTGAATATGCACATTCATTCAGATTCTCTATTGTTAGGTATGTCCCATGCACACAGACTGAGTTCTCTGCCTCTCTGCTGATGAGGACAGGGACATATCTTACCTCCCTTCTGCAAAGTTTTAATGTGATCAAATGGCAGCATTGTTCCTTCCACTTCAGTTCTTTGTTTTTGGCTATGATGGCTCTGTAGTCAGTAAAAGTGCTGAAGATTGTTATTATGGCTTTTGCAACCTTTTTCATCTTTCTTATTTCTGCTCCCTCACTGGGAGTAGAAATCCTGTCATTAGAGGAAAAAAAACCCCAAAAACATAGCTTTCATTTAAGAGACAAAAGAATTAAATGGCAAAAGACTAATAAAAACTGTTTAAAGTCTCATGATTTTGAAATTACAAATAACACTTTCAGTTACGTAACTTTGTCCACTTTTTTACCACTGCAGTCCTCTTTTCTCCTTCTAAATTAATACATAAAGACCAAAAAAAAAAAAAAGTTCAAAGTAAAAGGATGCTGTTAGAGTTTCTAAAGTTCACTGAAGTTTGCTCATAAATAAATGGAGTTGGTGTTTAACTTGATTACTTCCCTCCACCAGGGAAGGCTTATGCCACTTAACTTGTTACTTATTTTATGCTGCCTTATCTTCAGGTTTTATCTTCAGAATTACAAACATATTTCCAAACTGGGGGGGAGGGGGGGGGGGAAACAGTTAAACTAAGTTTCTGTTAACTACCCAAAAAAAACCCCAAACAAACTACAACACCCCCCCTGCCCCCCCCCCCCCCCCCCGGAAAACCATAAAATACCTAATTTGGATGAGAAAAAGTCTACAGTCTGCCACCATACCCACAAGAGACAGGAAGTTTTCACACGTTGATTATCCCAGGGCAGGTGCCCCAAATAACTCAAATGTAATTACATAAGTAAGGCCTGGTTCTTCAGACAACTTAGTGCTCCTGCTTATTGGTGATAATTGAGCAAGTACTGCAGCAGAATGGAGGATACCTTCATACATAATTTATATTAGATACAAAATTCTCATGATTTTTTATTGTTGCCACAAAAGAGAGGCTGTTTTCAAAAGTCTGAAAGGTTGGAAGATAGAGAATTTGTGAAAAAGAAAGACTTATCAAAGGTGCTCTTTGTGCTGTTATTAAAGCAGTAGGTGAGACTCACATGTGTGCCTTCAGCAGAACTACAATTAGAACAGTTGTTCTCAATCTGCATTCAGATTTTGAGTAATTGTTCTCAAAGTGTATTCACATCAGAGGCTGCCTTACTTTTACAGGCATATTACTGTAATGAAGGATACTGCCTCCCTTGACATCCGGTCCTGTTTGAGACATTTATAATACCTTCTGCAAATTTTGAAGCACATCTTGCAAAGCAAACCCTGTGATGAGGTGGCATGCATTTGTATCACAGTGAACTTTATTTCTACATTAAACTAACAGATTGTAGACATTTCTTTACTTTTCCATACATAAAGCTGCAATTTAAATTGTTTTCAACAAAATACTGGGGTTTTTTGATTATATTTTCCATTTTAAAAATTATTTTTTGTTCAGATATCAGAAATCAGGGGACTGGTGGGCAGAAAGAATTCTTTGCCAAAAATCTTGCTTGAATTTTTGGATGCCAGTTCCTTATGATGTTGTGTTTGCCATATGAACAAAGCCTTTACTACATAATATGCAACCCTGCACAGTAACAACTGACAATCTTATATGATCAGTATTGACAATTTCAGTAATTGGTACTGGCAGCAACCTAAGATTTTCAAAAAATGTGATTCTAAAGCACTATAGCCCCAATTTTTGTTTCATAGATAGCTCTGATCTTAGAATACAACATTAAACATTTGATAAATGGCAGAATTCTCAATAGAGATTATATGCTTAACCTTGCAAATTGCCTTTGAGGAGGTAGCAGGAGATACTGGATTTATAGCTACTCAGCAGGATGCAGACAGCATAGAGCAGGCAATTGCAGAACATGAAGATTGCATAATCTGGCCTGTAATTTTAAATCCAGAAAGACTTCTGTTTAGTCAAATCCTTAAAAGAGAGCAACCAAAAGATAAATGTTTGGACAAAACAGTAAAATGCTGTTTTGTAGTCTTGTACTAGCACTCAGTATACTACTTTGGCTCTTAGAAACCTGTAAATTTTGCATTGTTCTTTAAAAATTTTATTGTAACCTGACTGTTACCACAGAATGGGGAACTCATTCCCCAATGCAGGTGTTGCATAACATCTCTTTCAGCACATCCTCTTTATAGTGGTCCACAGACTAGTAACACATTACCTCCTGGCCTTTGTGAAATTATATCCTGGAAAGCTTGCAAGACTTATTTCTAAAGTAATTCTACATTGTGTCTTCTATTTACCACTGTTTATTTTCATGCTTTTACAATTAAAAATTTCATACCTGTAAAAAAAGTCAAGTCCAGCTAGAGTCTAATAAGGTCTTGATGATTCAGTTTCAAATACTGAAAGCTGCTAAGCACCATCTCTGAAATAAACCTCCACCTCAAGTGGTTTTCAGTCCATTTTGTTTCCTTCTTTTTCACTGTTCTTCTCACATACACATTAGTTACCTTTTCACAATCTAAGTGGATTTTATAAAAAGCAAACCTCCAGTCAAGAAAACTGCTGGATCACATATGCCCTTTGGTTATTTTACTGTTTTAGTCATTAACAGAAATAAAAGAATGCCAGAGACTGGGCTTTGAGAACACAGGATTTGGTTGTTAGTGAAAAGGAGCTGTAAGAGTTCAAATTACAATCCACATTTGTATTCAGCCAATAATCTACATATATCAGTTTTCAGAGTTTCATTTACTTTCCTTTTGCCATGAAAAATTTCAGCAAAGATCTTCCTGAATCAGCTGAATAAATCAGCAATTTCCCTGTATCAGAGGTTTTATTAAATATAAGGTTTTTTATAAGCCAGAGTACGGTTCAACACATGAATTCTTGTTCCAAAACAATTGTCATATTTGCCAAGTAATTACCATGTGATAATAAGTCAACGTTTCTCTGTGGAAGTGAGAGAAGAGGAAAATATGCTGGATATGAATAAGTATAGTAGATTAGACTTGGTACGTAAAATTTAAATACTTTTCCTGAAATTTCTAATTACTCACCAGACAATGTTTCCAAATGCAAGCTAATATAATAGTTAATTTTTTAAAATATCCCAAATATTCTATTTTATCGTTGTTATCACTAACCTTATAATTTCTGAAACCTCTCATTCTTACACTTTCAATGATCTACCAAATGTAGCTGGAGTTCTTACAGAGTAATCTAATCTAGCATATTATAATGGTAAGGCAAACTCTGAGCATGAAAACCCTTAAAGGGCTGTTTGGTTCGCTTGACCAGTTCCTCTAAATTCTGCTTCTATTTTGCGTTCCTTCTGCCATCCTTCCTCCTGCCTTTGCCTTTCTCTTTACTGTTCCATTGTACTGGAATTGTTCCATTCTCATACTGTTCCATTTGTGGCTTCTGTATCTCATACCATGAGTATAGGAAAAACAGTTCCTTCAACAGCAGTCTAACTATTTTCTTTCAATTCAGCATTAAGTAAATGTGGGATGTACTATTAGCAGATGACAAGGCCTGAAGAAGAGCTGAGATGGAATCCTGCAAAGGCATTCCTCATGTCTTCTGACTGCTCACCAAAGTTAACTTGATTGAAAATACAGAAGCCAGTCCTATACAGGACTAAACACCAAGTCACTCAAAACCAATTGTCTCCATCAGAACCTCTGCAGTTTCCAGTGTGCAGGAGCTGACAAAGCTACAGCTAGGTCCTAGGTGGGACTGCCCTAACAGATCCATTTGTGCCAGCTGCCAGTGTTTAGTCATATGTTTCTACTAACCAATCCATGTGGATTCCAGGTGGATAAAATACGTTCTACCAAAAGGTGCTGCACACCCAGCCTCTAAATAAAGTGAATATAAAGTTTTCTTTTCACCCATTCCAGGGACTGGAGCTCTATACCAGTCCTTTCATATCTTTAGGCTGTTCATACTCCTCTCTCCTCTGCCTCTCCTTCTCCTCCTCCCCTTCTCTCTCCTCTCCTTTCCCTTACCCACCACCAAGATAAGTCTCTTCAGGCCTAACTGGTTCAGATAAAACAGCTTTCAAGTGTCAGCCAATTTTTTTCCTATTAAAAGCTGAAGATCATCTACCATTCCTAAACAGCTTTATCTGAATTGGATTCTCTCTCTGAATCCCATCACTGTGCAGTTTTAGCAGGCTGGCAGATTAACAAATATGGGGGTTCAATCTCTCCTTATAGCCATTGCATTTTGAGTATTCCTGGAACACACAGCAAATGTGAAAGAGTCCTGTTCCCAGTCTTTTTCCATTAGTTGTATTTACTGGGAGTTTTTATGAATGAAAATTTTATTCTGAAGGACACTGTACTAGTATTGGAAAATACGGATGGAAGCATGAACATGTCTAGCGCTGGAAGATCAACACAGGGGCATTTACTCTGCATAAACTCCAACAGCTCTGTCAGCATGGAGAGCTAAGATGGTGTAAAGTCTTATTTGCAGTGACCTTTTTTGCATCATTTGATACAAACTTTTTACGCAACTCAACCTCTGCATTAGCTGAAGCTGACAAGAAGGAAGAAGCAGTAAGTACCCCATCAAACAGTTATTCTTTCAGAGAATGCCACCATGCCAGATTCCATTTTGCACTATCAGAATTCAGTTATTTACCAAGTAGCAAACAGAAATGCATATAATGCACATATATATATATATACATGTGAGTGGGTTTACTAGGTAAGTACACGTAAATATAGAAGAAAAAAAAAGTGTAAACAATTTCACTTAGCTATTATCAAAAACCTGAGAAGCTTTTGCTAAAAATGGTGCTCCCTGGGCACTGCTGTACAAGCCGGGAGATGTAGAAAAAGAGATGCAAAAGAGCCGCAGCTCCCATACAGTATAACCCAGCTGCCCTGGAGCCAGTGACCCTCAAAGCTGGGCTCTCCAGATGATCACCAGCTAAAGGGTAAGGACAGACAGACTAGCTCTGCCCCAGGCAATCTTCTCCGGGCAAGCCCTGCCAGAGCCGTTTGCCGCCGAGAGTTGCTCCTGCACAGGTGGTCCTGCAGCCACTGCGCCTTTGGGCCAAAAATAACTCGCGACCCCGTGGCCCTACCTGCCCCGTCATCCTCCCGCTGCCCCGGCGGTCTCGCAGGTGGCTCAGCCGCCAGGGCCTCGGTCCAATTAGCCACCGCTGCGCGCCCCCGCCCTTCCTCCGCCACTTAAAGCGCGGCGGGCCCGCTGCTGAGTAGATCTTCCCACGGAGGGGGACGGTCGTGGCACGAGCGCTTTCTCGGCGGCTTTTTTGGGCCTCTTGTTTTTTTTCTCGTGGTGATTTGGGGCAGCTTTGCTTTTGGCCTCCGTCGTTGCTGGAGTAGCCGGCCCTTCCGCAGAGCCGCTCCGGCCCGCTGGAAGCTTCCTCAGACGGTGCAGCCCGCGGGGTGTGGATCCGGGCCGAGTGAGGGGAGCGCGGCGGGGGTACCATGCCTGCTGCTTTCTCCGGCCGATGCCTGGGGCGCTTGCTGCCTCTTCTGCTCTGCATCAGCTTCTTGGGCGGGAGCCCTGCAGGTAAATGTAAGCTCTCCCCGGGCCGGGCCCCCTCCGCCCTCCGTGTCGGGCGGGCCGGAGCGAGGTGGACCGGAGCACCGCCTGGGAGCAAAGGTCCTCCTTGCTCCGCAGCATCCCCCCGGCTCTCGGGGGGACGCAGCGCTGCCCCAGCACGGCGGCTGCATTTCGGCCTTGCCTGTGGGAACAGCTGAGGCGTTTCTTTTTCTCAGCGGCCCCGACCCTCCCTGGCGCCCGTGCCTCCCTCAGCGTTCGGGGTTCTCGTGGGACAGCGGGGATCAGCTCCCGATGTTCCCCGGCGCCGGGGTGGTGGGCGGCAGCAGATGGGCTGAGCCGCATCGGCGGTCAGCCGTCCCGTAGCCTTACCAGCTTCTCCTTCACTTACCAGAGGGTTTATTAGCTCACAGGTGTAGGACTAGGAAGGTGAGGTGTTGTGTCTTAGTGCTGTCTTATCCTTACTGAGAAAAGCGTTTAAATGCTGAAAAAAAACCCACCCAACCCCCTTCCCCCCCCCCCCCCCCACCCGATGAATAGATTACATTATTAAGATACCAGTGTGGCTGGTAGGTTGTGGGGGATGCTCCTTGGGATTTTGTGTTGTGTTTCTAAACGTAGCATTTAAAACCCGTGAAGAAAGAGGAACTTGAGCCTTCTGGGCCTCGTTCGTCCTCTAGTAGCTTTCAGCAGTTCAGGAGCAGACCAGCTGCTTCTCGGGAAATACGTTCTTATTTCTAAAACTAGTGGATTTTTGTTTTGGTTTTTCTGAGGCATTGCAGAGTAGTAGAGAATGGTTATAGAAGGAATTATTGGGTTGCTGATGTTTGCTGTGAAGGGTGAGATTCTTAGAGTAGGTCGTGCCAAGGCCAAGAGTTCTCTTCTGTCTATGTGTGCATACTCTTAGGTGAATATCTGTGCTGGGACTTGATTTCACTGTGGTTTAGCTGCATTTTCAGTTTGTGAAATACAAGTAGTTGTTTTTTTCTGTCTCAGTTGCACTCCTTGTACCAAGAGGAGCAGTACTGCTCCCTAGGTGATTTTACCTTCTGTAAAATTTCTAGTAGTTTCACATAATTTGAAAGGAAACATACTTCTCTAGTCTTGTTTGAAATGCATATTTATGTATGCACACAGAGAAAAATCTACTTTGTAGTTCTTAAGTCTTTTTAAAATACATGTGTATTTATGTACACACACAACTTGAAGTCCTTTCTAACAGTTCACTTAATTGAGAAGTTTTTTGAGTGTAAATGGTCTGTTTTTTGTAGGAATGCGTGAGTCAGCATGTGGCTAATTGCCATAAGCTATTTATTTTCGATAGCTGTTACTGCCAAAAACCATACCTGATGGTGGCTGAAGCAATTTAAAGTTTATGTAAAGTGGTTGGTGAAATGATAGCCTTTCATGAGAAAAAAGCCAAGCAAACAAGTGAATCAAACAGCTAAACTCTTATTTGTATTTTCAAAACTTGCACAAATTACCATCTTCCTAAAGTGGTGGGTATCATTTGTTGTTTTAAGCAGACATCAGAAATAAGCTACTAACTTTAGTAATTTTCATCTGTATAGAGTGAAGCTGTTGTTTTTCAGCCTTCCTCTAAATGTTTTTATAGCTGTGTGAACTATATAGGGAGGCATCATACTGTGGTTTCCATGATGATTGAAATGAAAAAACCCTTTACTCTTCCATTGGTTATTAACTAGATGGGTGTAAAGCTGAGCACAGGGACTGTCTACACAGCTGCAGCAAAGAGAAGTTCATGTCACCTGAAGAGAGAAGAATTAAAAACTCTTTTCTAGTGAAGTCCAGAAACTGTGTTTTGGAGATGTGAGGGTTCTTCAACCAAAAGAAATGCTTGCAGTAAAAGTAAGCAGAGGGAGCACTTGCTACACTACACAAGGATTGAGTTGCAGAAAGGTGGGTTACATGGTCTGCAGCTGGTGAGGCAGATGCCCCAAAAGCCCTATTAGATTTTTGTTTTGAGATGGTATCTTAAAGAAATACATATTTTGTTATCTTAGTCATGTAATTGTTTAGCTAATTGTTTTGGAAAAATCTAAACTCCTGCTTTTATTTTGTATTGAGTGAAGGGTAATTTCTAACTAGGTGTCACAATGTTGTTCAGAGCTTGTTGCTTGCTTCGTTTACCTTTGTGGTTGTCTAATTTAGTTGCAGCAAGTGCTCACAGATTGATTTAGGAAAAGCAATTCCACCACGTCTCATCTCTCAGCTTCTGCTCCTGAAGAAATCAAGGAGCTATGAGTATAGAACACACTTGATTCCTTACAGACTTTGCTTCCAGGTTGGGTTTTTCTGATTTCACTTGAGGGAATGGCTTTTATCAGGGCATTTGGAAGGCCTTAATGTTGATCCTCTGACGTCTTTGGCCTTAATGTTGATCCTCTGATGTCTTTGGGGCATTGGGAGGTTCTGGTGGCTGGTTTTGGATGCTGCTGAATGCTTGTGAACTTAAAAGTGTATGGTTGATATTAAATAGTAAAATAAAGATGTTAAACCAAACTGTATTTCAGCCTTTTCTTAGCTGCCTTTTAACTGAAAGAGAGAAAATAGATTTTTAAGCCTGAAATTGCTCTGCTAATAGTAAGCATGATACATCTATACTTTTTTTCCCCCAAAATATTGGCTGCCTTTTGAAGCAGAGGTAAGGTAAAAAATGAAATTAATGACATCATACTCTTGCTTATTCCTTCTCACATGGAAATTAAGGAAATGAGAACTCAACAAGCTACCACACTATTGATTAAGCCTAATGCAAAACAATTATAGGCTAAGGCATGCAGCCATGACTCAATAGCTAGAGAAGTACTCCATGTGACTTGCTTACATCATTGCGTGGCTCAGTGACACTAATGATGCAGTGCTGGCTCATCTCGATCTCCAGTGCTATTCAGCAAGTATACATGAGAGGAAGAGAGTGGTGCAATGTTAGCTCTGTTTTATGTAGTTTGACGTGGACAGATAAATACTAAAGATCTGGAAGCAGTGGTGACAAAAATAACTGTACTTGACTTTTTTCACTTGATACATGAATCAAGGAAGAAAGCCAAGATGATAACCCTGTTAGTATGCAAACCACATTGCAGGTTATCTGCCTTCATTGCAGAGAGATAACAGAGCTGCTTTACAGCTTGGCAGTGGCGCCTTCTAAATTTATCATCTTTGGTGATTTTAATTAATGTGCAGGTGATCCATGACATGCTTAGAATGCCTCAAGATGCTGCAGTTATAAAAATTTGTGGACCTTTCTTCAGTTTTACTATGAATATCAGAAAAATAATAACTCACCTTGCTCAGTACCTCTGTCAGGCAAAGAATAAGACTCAGTCTTCTTGCTGTCTGGCTCATAAGCCAGCGCATCCTCAGAGCAGATTTTTTTAAATTCCTTTCTTAGGTGAAGGGCTGGAAGGGAACAGCTGGCTGTGGGATCAGTGGACTGATAGGGAAAAAGTATGGAAAAATAAAAAGGCTGCTGTTAAGAACTACTAATGCTTATTTTTTTTCTTTTAATCGTATCTTTTGGCTACCTTGTTTCACTCTTGATCCAAACTGGTTGAAGTTTGATGGGCAGATTGAGACAGCAGATGGTGCAAGCTGTGATGGAGTAACTGTGTGCCTGAGGTGCCAATGAGAGAATCTATAGGTTGTGTATGCCTTTAGGTGCTGAAATGGGATAGGAGTGTTAGTAGTGTTCATTTTTAGGAAATGGCAGAGTGCTGACTTCACCTTCTGCTGAAGGCATGTGGTTCTCAAGTCTGAATGCACATAAAAATACAATGTAGATTTTCACTGTTCACTTAAGGCTAGATCCTTGTGGGTCCCTTCCAATTCAGAATATTCTGTGATCTGTGTTTGTTGCTGTCTTGGATGTCCAGAAGAGTTTATGATGCTAATTTCTCCCCAGTGCAAGACTTTAATTACAAATGCAAAATACATGTCCTTTTACCCTCGTGTGACTAATGGCTGAATAACTTTCCCTGAGTGCTATGGCAGTGGAACATGTCCTGGAATACCTTTGTCAGTGAAGATAGTTAGTACAAAATAAACACTAGTTCTGTCACTCAACTGTGGAAATAAAGGAATGAGGAGACATTTCCATTCTTCTAAAACGTCTAGGTATCTTGAGTTCTTAAAAGAGTGACAGAACTACTAAGCAGGTCCTCTCTGCCTCTTCCTTTGCTCTTTCTTTTCCCAGTCAGGAACATAAAGGAAATTAGCATCTCAGCTGGTTCTTGTAAAAGCTGTATTACAGGAGGAGGATCACGTTTGCAGTGGTATACGGAAAATGGAAATGTTAGCATTAGATGTTGAAGTTAATGTTTGATACAGATGTCTTTTTTTTTTTGCTTACCAAGGTGCTAATGGAAGCAAAGGAGGCTTGTTCATTGCTTTTTCATCACACTAGACTTGTGAAGTTGTCATGAAGTTGTTATTCTATTGGAAAATCTGATAATCTGTGTTAAAAATAATTGACCAGTGTCAGTAGCATAAGTGGTCTTTAAGCCCATGAACAAGACAGGATGTGAGTACAGTTTATAAAGTTGCTGGAACATTCTGAAGAATGGCTTTGCCTGGCTATAAGCTAACTGCAAGAAAAGAATTCTGTGCAGAAATTAGAGATAGAATAAATATTTCCTGTATTCTTTAATCTTTGCTTGCCTAAAGTGAGCTGAAGAACTAATGAAAAACAGTTCTTGTGCATCTTCTAATATGTATGCTCAGAACGTGAAGTAAAATGGAGAAGAAGAGCTGAGGTGAGGACATTCTGCTGGAATTATTTTCATGAACTAGCTTTTTGTAACTCAGTTTCCTTATGCTTTTTCTGTTTGGTTGGGTTTTTTTTAGGTCCAGCTATGACAACACAAGATTCCAGTCAGACTCAGGTGAATTCCATGACTAAGGTGAAAGCTGGACTTAACGAATCATCTGGTAATTGTTTTATTTCAGTATACCTCAAAGTATAGTCCTTTTCCTGTTGGTATTTATCATATAGAGTTTACATTTTCACACTTAAGTCTCTTGAAATAAGACTGTGACTTTGTGGAAGAAACAGAAGTAGATACAGCATCTAGACCTTTTGAAGCCACTGCAAGAGTTTGAGTGTTGTAAGTATCTTCAGGAGTGGAAAAAGCTATGCAACTGCCAGTTTCATGATCTGTTGCGCTTAGGCGTATGTGCCGTACAAGCAGGCAATGACCGTGGAAGTCAGGCAGCACCCAAACAAGTGCTGCTGCAGGGAGATTGCTCTAGTCTTTAGATGTGATAATTTTTAATAGGAGAGCTCTGTATGCCTGTGTGTGAAAGGTATAGTAACACCCTTGCATCACTGTGCCTGCTAGCTTCATCTTTTGTAATTGTGGCTGTGTCAAAACTGCCTGTTGTTCCTGTGCCTTAACTGTAGTTTTAATGGGAAGCCAAGAATAAGTTCCAGGCAGGACAAGAAACAAGAAATGATTGTTGATTCTATTTCTCCTTTCTACACAAAGATCAGAAAATCAGAATTTCAGCACTTTCCCAAAGCTCATGTTGATTAGTGCAAGAAAATAGGAGCTAAGTTATTTTTATACGTGACCTCAACAAAGTTCTGGCAAGTTGCTTCACCTACAAGTTGGGTGGTTTTTTTGAGGTAATGGTATTTATCATCTTCAGAGCTTTTTAGCACATTGTGAGAACTAGGAGTGCAACAGCTAATAGGTTCAATAACTCCCTACATACATAAACACATGGGGACATGTGTGAAACATAGAAAATGCTTAATATATGACCTCACCTGAATATTTTCAATTGATATGTGAATTGAGGAAGAAAGTCAGTATGAAAATCCTGTTTGTGGGCAAGACACTTTAAAGGTTGTGTTGTTTTTTGTGGCTGGATCTACCATATGAACTAGCACTGGTGCCCTCTGAATGTACCATTCTGAGGGATTTCAGGATATTTTGGGATATGGGTCATGCACATAGTAGACTGACATGAACTTAGGTGATCTGTAACAGCCCTGGTGTGCTGTCTGTTTGCACACACAGGCAGGCTAAGATCTGCCAGAATTTTTCAGCCTTGACATATTATTTCCTGGGTAAAACTTGGACTAGTTTACTTCTCCATGGGGTGGAGGTCAAGGTTTGTTGTGTTCTTGTCTAGAGCAATAGGACTATTATCTACTGCTAGAGACAGCTTTGATTTCTCTGCTTAAAAAACCATTTTGTACTACCAGTTGAGATTGACAGCAATGTACTGTAAACAACACCAAATGAAATAGCCTGAAGCTCTGTTCTTCCATACCAACCACCTAAATATACAGGATTATTTTTACTTAAACTGGTCGAAGCTTGAGGGAAAGTTTGAAAATGGAGATGGAGCAAGCCAGGCAGAAGGTTGATTTCCTGTGGCACAGAAGTCCTTGTGCTGTGAGCTTGATAGTATGTTTTCTGGAACTGGCCAACAACTTGAAAGGCCTGTGGTACCTCTGCTTGTGCCTTTAGATGCAAACCACTAGCGGGGATCTCCTTCAGTGCAGCCAGATCCTGTGAGCTGTAGCTCAGAGGCATGTGTTTAACAGCTTTACCTGAGCATTCAGTATTTTATGCAAAGGAAGAGAAGGAATAATTCTGATGAGATGTAGGCTGTCAGAGGTGCTGTTTCTACTGTGCAGTGATCAGTTTGGCCACCCAATGCATCTCTGAGTGGGAAGGCTAAAGCTGTAGCCCAGTTCCTCTATCTTCTCAGTTGTGGTTGGGAATCATGAAGAGAGGTAATCAATCCCCTTTCTTTCTACAAAAACCAGAATAATTTTCTTTTATAAAGCTATGTGACTAGGTAGAATCAGTCCCTAATTACTGTTCATACATTCTGCAATGCATTATGAAATATTTGACAATGAAATTACTTTCCAAAAATGTAAAAGCACATGTAAAACATTTAATGTATCTATCAGATTGTTGGTGGTGAAATCTAGTTCTTTCATTTCATCACTTAATTAAAAGAAGGTTATTGTAGCTGGGCTACATCTGTTAGAGCTGCAGCTTATTAATTTGCTTTATTTCTCTGTTCTTGAAATGCATGAGAGCAAGTGATGGGAACAAACTGTGCTGAGAGTTGCTGTATCAAGCTTTGTAGAGCTTTATAAAAGATCTCATACTCTCTGAGGAATATGTAACCCACAGCCCTACCAAAAAGGAATTTCGGTGACCATACAACTTGTAAATAAAAGTTCTCCTCACAAAAGGAGAATAATATTTTTAGGTTGGGCATATGATGTTTAATACTGTTATCCTTTCTTTGTAGAAGGGCATTTCTTGCTGTGTATCAGGAGTTCTGAGAAGTAGTGAGGGTCTTGGACCATTTTGTAGTGGACCACAAGGTGTTCTTGCCTCTGCATTTGTTAAAGCAGCACCTAGATGAGATAGTCTGCCTCTGACTTCCTGTCTGTAGTAGCTTTGGGAATGGCAACAGTCTGTTGTTCTGGGGCTTTTTGTTGGTTGTGGGGCTTTTTTTTTTTTGGTTGGTTGGCTTTTTTAAAATTTTCTAAAGCTTATTACTTTTTCAAGAACTATTTAAACATTGATGTAGTCCTGTATGTAAGCTATATGTGACTTTGAGTCAGGCTGTAAAATAGCTATGACGCTTTTAGACTACTGATGTTTGCAAATGCAACATTACAATAAAGCTAGAAACTATTATCTAACATAGCATAGTTGCTGTAACAGCAACCCTACAACACTGCTGCTTTAAGATTATGGCTGCTAACACAGGTCTATAAAAGGATCTCCACAGGAGTCAGCATTTGGCAAGGTCCATTTTCTCCCTCTTAAGATTGTTATAATTAATAATTGCAGTACCATATTGACACTACTGTGTGATTATTTATATAGGATAACATAACTTTGTTTCCCCCCAAACTTTGTTAGGTCCAGATGTTGCCACAGAAGAGCTCAAGCCAGCAGGCAAGGAGATCTCGTATGATGTCTTGGAGTATGAGATAGTCCTACCTGGTGAGGGTGTTATTTTTTGTCTTCCAATTATTTTATATTGAATGTGCGTACACACAAACTTTTGTATAAGAGTTGCAGAAGTATCTAGAATGGCAAGTTCTTGATAAAGTGAAGATGTTTACAGTGGGCATGTGATGAGCTCAGTAAAAGGTATGTACATTTATGCTATTATTAACTTTTGTGTTCTAATAACTACTTTTCAGTGGAGAATTGATTTCTGCTTCTGTTAAAACTACAAGTAAAACCAATTCATACCTCTCTCTTCCTCCAAATCAATTGAAGTGATAGTTTTTTTGCGCCAGTAAATCCACTTGGAGAGACCATGTAAGCTAGGGTACTTGCTGAACAGCAGGTATTAGCTTGGCAACGTCGCGGGCGTTAAAACATGAAGAACAGGAAAAATAAACCTGTTCTTAAAGTACATGTGATGTTCCCAGTTGCCAAATAATGTTCTAGAATTAATTTCTTGGATAGCTGGAGAAACTAATCTAACTGAAGTATCTCTGGAAGATTTTCAAAGTACTGGCGTGATATTCTAAGGATGTAATTTTGCAGCATTTATGCTGCATTTTCTTCTAGGAATTGAAGACTTAAGGTACTATCTGAATCCTGTTCTGGTATGTGCACTCAGTACAGGGATGCCCTAGACATCAGTCTTGCTCTTGGTTAATCCGACATTATCAGGTTTTATGTGCCGTTCATTCAGAGTATGGATTTAATTTTAAAATAAGTTCAGAAGGGACAGATATTATTTTCAGCTGGGGTAATTAGTCTGACTGTAAAATTTTTACTGCTGTGAAACCAATTCCATTTGTAAAATTACTTTGATCATAAAGAACCTCAACAAGCTGAGTTATGCTTGGCTCATTTATTGAGCCTAGTTGCTCTAATAAATGAGTTTCAGTAACTGACTGCAGTGGAAGACTGAGGTGTTGCATTTCTGAGGTTATCTCCAGTTCAGTTGATGTTAAGTCTTTTGGCTGGGACTTGCAGTCCTGGACATGTTGTTCTTCAGGTTGTAAATGTCTCTGCCAGACCCAGTAAAGTTCACCTACTCTGTATCTGGGGCTATCACTTCAGTGAGACTTCACTGCTGCTTGGGTATGACTTGCATTACTGAGTCAGTGAGCTGTACCTTTAAAGTTCATTTTCTCTTGGAAAGAATGTGAGCTGTGCAATGCAACTACACTTTTGTGACAGCCAAATACTACAGGATAGGTCTGGGATTGAAGTGAGCCATGGATGAATTTTCTTGGAGTATTTAGATGGCTAACCACACTTCTATATAGAAGGTATGAAAGAAAAGCCCAGTTATGAAATAAAATGTCAGTGCTGACAGGTCCAATGTCTAAGGTGTTTTCTTATAAAAGACTGTCTTTTTGGATCAGAGAAGATACTTGCTGTTGATACCTACTTTTTGGAAATGCTTATTTTATGCTCATGAAAAGCAAAAAACTGACAGTTTTTTTTCTACTGTATTGGAATTGTAATCTTCTGACTGGCCAGGAAGGCAAAGGCAGCCCTAAAAGGGTTTGAAGATGATTTGATGTCAACTTGAGTAACTGCAGCATGAAAGGCCTGATCCAGCAATGTTAAGGTTGTGCATTTTACCAACAGCTTCCCTTGCAGTAGGATATAGCTATGGTCTCACAGTGTCCTAAAAATCTGCAGCTGGCTAAAATCCAGATGGTTATAGATATTTGTCTTAACTCTTCTTGACATTATTAATAAAACTTTATATATATGTACTAAGTACTTAGTGTTTTTCATTTGGATTAAATAATGTAAAAACTTACATCTGTCTCTTAAGTCTACCTTGCTTTCAGTGAAATGAGTATCTATGCTTTTATATTAGAGCCCTCTAGGAAGTTCACTTACAAAAGTGTCTTATATTTGGAATGTGGAGTGTGTTATTTTTGTAAAGGATAATGTATTTTAACTCAATTATGACTTAAGAAAATTACTCTGAAACTGATTTTTCAGGGGTTATTTTGCCCTGGAGAGTGTAAATAGCCCCTGTTATCCCCCTGTAATTCTGTATATGTAAACAAACAATCTTGGAGGTTTTTTCACCCAGAATGAGGAAATATGTTTTTTCATTAAATGTTTTTAACTTACTATAGGTGTGTCTGGTACTGCACTGCAAAAAATGGTCTCTGTGGGCAGTCCGACTAAAGTTGAACTTACATGCAAATTAGAGGAGCATTCTGATTTGAAAAATCCTCAGGTTACTTGGAAAAGGGGAAATGAAACTATCAGTCACACCAGTAAAACTCAGAACAGCTGGACCATCCAGTAAGTAGCATTCTTTACACTGTGATTTTCAGTTTATAATGAGTTGTCCTGTTATATACACTGCCCAATACTAGTAATGTATATATTAGAAAAGGGCCAAATGCAAAGGTTAATCAACATACTGAAGCTTCAGGAAAGGAGAAAGGTTGCAGGTACATCAAGGCTGGAGGAGGAGCTCCTGTTTTTCCTCTAGTGCTCGAAAAACAAAGGTTTTTTTTTAAAAAGGACATAGAATAAGAAAACAGTTCCTTGAAGTCCAGTAATTCTGTTCAGTAAGTGAAATAATAATCAGTCTGAGATTAAAATATTTAAACAACTTTTCTTTCCACTCCCTCATTCTCCACATGATCTTTTCCACCTCTCTGATGTTTTGCAGAAGTCTTGAAGGCATCAATGGTCGTTTTCTTTCTTTCCTAGTTAACAAAAAGTCGAAGTGAGATTTACAGTAAAGATATTTTGAAGGTTTTCTTAAGTCTTTCAAACCTCTACAGAAACTCAAAAAATGTTGTAGAAGCCTTTCTACAGTTGATACAATTTATTGTTGTTCTTCAGAATTAGGCCATTTACGCATTTTAACTGATTGGTCTCCAATTTATTTCAGTATAGCTTTAACAGCAGTAATACTTAAATAAAATTCCTGTTATAGAAAATACGATGAGAATATAACTGATACTCCATATACACAGCTGTGTAAATCTTTTTTAAAGTGCCAGTAAAATGTATAGTTTTCAGTGGAGAAGATGCTGGACTTCATTGATGGATGCTCTTTAAAACTATTTTTTATGTTGAAGAGATTACTTAAATGGTTTGTTCTTCCTAAAGCCCTACATAGGATATGCTTCCTAGTTCACATGGTGAATCCATGTTTAATTTAGTAACCTGTAGATAGTGCTGCTTAAAGGTGGCCTTCTGTCAGCATGAAGGGTGAAAATGGTGTTTATGTTCCAAGGTGTGCTTGTGCTCTTCTGTTTTCTTAAAAATGTTATGCCATTTCTTCATTGCGCTAAACCCGAATCCTAGTGTTTAGTGATGTTATGTTCTCTGCTCCATTACTAAGCCTTACTGTTTTCTTTAGAATGCTAGTTAGCACTCACTTGTGGTACAAAAAGAAAATATACATGAAAAACTAAATTGGTGATTCTTTTTTAAGATTGACAATATCAGATGGCAGTCACCTGGGAAGTTACAGCTGTATTCTGAAAGGTGAAGTAGAAGTCAGTGCTACATTTCATTTGCAAGGTAATTTAATTAATTTGTATTTATTTTAAGTTTTTGTTTCAGCTGACCACTGCAAAGCTGTATTAGTGTTCTTTTTGGGTAGTATGGAAATTGCAACCTAACTTTATAAGTAGTGGCTAATATAGTTAGTCTAAGTGACAATAACTAAGTGTTTAAAGTAATTTTTGTAGCATGGATGGAAGAATTTTGAACCAAAAACTAAAAGCCTTTTTAAAAAAAAATTCTAATAACCAAAAGAGCATACAAGTTTACTTCTTTACCCTTACTGACTAACTGATTTCCCCTTCCCTCTCCATCTCTATGGCAGAAGTGAATATTCTTCCCTTGCTGGGGCATGGAGAATAAAAGATGGTGTCACAGATAAATTTCTTCAAAAAGTAGAGCCAGTAATTTGAAAGTTTGGTATGAGGTTTGGTGTTAAAAGTGAAGTAATGATTGGTAAAATGGAGGCAGGATTTTAAGAATTTCATTTGTATTTCTGGAACACTACATTATGGCTTTAGTGTGTCTTTTATTCTGTAACACTGTAAGAATAGTGCTTAGATGAACAATTAGTTTGCTTCATTGGGCAGTATGAGTGCCCTTTCTTCTGTTTTGTGTTCTCTTCTCCAATAATATTACCCTGGAAAGTAGTAGGTGAAATCCAGTTGCATAGGAGATGTGTGGAAATGAAACTAATACAAGCTGCTGATCTGATGAATAACTCTAATGGGAATTGCTCCCTTCTTTATTCCCACCATCCAACCATCTTTGCAAGAGCAAGGCAAGCATTTCATGTGTGAAGGCTGATGCATGAAAGATTCTCCCTGAACACGGGCTCTGAGAAACCCTAACTCTTCAAAACATTACCCTAACCTCAGCTGAACTAACCAGTGGGGCTCCCTAATTCAGCAGCTGCAAGCTGCCTTTGTTCAGTGCGATATCTGGTAATAGGACTTGAGGAAACTTGCATAGGTTCAAATATCGAATGTTAATACCTGCTTCCAGACCTTCAGCCAGGAAAGACTAGCTTGCAGTACTGAATAAATGCAAAGCTGTAGTTTATTCAGGCCTTTTAATCTCTAAAAAATAATTACGTATTTTTCTTGTCAGCATGTGTGTAAGGTTCAGTTGAATAGCTAACTGTGTAGATGGAAAAAATTCCAAGGAGACCTTTTTTTTTTGTAAGTACACAATAATGTTACAGTAAGGGCAGTAATGACTCAATAGGAAAGTCATCTTTTCCAGAACAGTGCATAGGACTCACTGATTTATTGTAAGATGGGAGAATTGCTTCTTGGTGGTTGAATGCTGCCACTTCTGATGCCATAAAAAGTACTGGCTTGATGCTTTTTAAGATTAATGCAAGAGTAAAGGAAATGGGAAAGAGAAATCCTTGAATCTTCCAGTCAATAATGCAAGGAGAACGATTCTCAAACTGAAAGATGAGTGTAATGTGTTGGTATAGATTCAGTGGGTAAAGTCATCACTGCTGTAACTAACTGCAATAGCTTTTCCACTAAGCAGTTTGGGATTATTGGATGTGTTACCTCTCCTCTCCTTGCCCCCTGGTTCCTGGCTTGACATAACCCCTCAGATTTTGAATTTTATTTTTACTCAGGTTTGCAGAAAACTTACTGGAAGTTCAAGTTAATAAACACGGAACATGAACAGAGGATGTTCATGGGTATTATAAAATGTTGTGAAATACTACTAGCTTCTAAGAGGGTAGAATAGATTAGTTTCTTTGGCCTTTTTTCAGGGATCCTTAAGCAGCTGTTGAGGTACGTGCACCATGAAATTGCTCTGGTTTTTAAAGCAGTGTGGACAACTGACTGGTGTACATGCTGGTGCTGATACCTGTCTCTTCAAAAGTTGGCTTTGTGCAGCGGAAGTATTTTGCAACCAAATTCGGTGTGATCTACTTGCAGCAATACCTGTGACAATCTTTGCATGCATTCAAGGTTTAACAACTGTTACAGAGCCAGATCGAAGAACTTGTAATAGATATTTGTATCCTTAATCGTGGCTAATGTGGTCGCATGTATTGCTGGCATGCCTATAGCTAAGCTTTGCTACTGATCAGTGTGGCTAAATCTCTGCAACATAAGCTTGTTGTGCTGGGTGTATTGGGTTTTTTATCCCAACTTGCTTGTATTTCCTCTTCTCTAAATTGTGAGGAACATTGCAGCAGTAATTACTGAGGCCATCCCTTTTAGTGACGTCAGAGAAGGTACTCTGCCACTACTCTTTAAAAACATAGTGTTTAATGATTAAAACGTACACATGGAGTGAGAGAACTTCACTAGTAAAGTGTCTTGATTTATGGTGCAGCAAATTGAGTGAGAGTAAAACAGTGTTCTTATTAACAAATTGGTTTCATATATATTTTTGGACAGGAAACTTAAGTTTGAATAAACATGAGAAGTGGATATCTTTGGGGGAAAAATAATTTGTGCTCAGCCAGTCCAGAAGGGTAGAGGACAAGAACAATCTTAACCTGTATCAAATTGTTCATCATAACTGCTGAAAGCAAATACTTGGCCTGTTTAGTCTAGCGTGATCAATAAAATCTGAAGTATGTACTAGATCTGTACTTACAAAGTACAGCAATGAAACTTGAAGTAAAATTTGAAATGAATGGATCTGAGGAAAACATACCGGTAAACATCCTAATAAAGAGGGAAAGGAGGGGGAAAGGGAAATACATGCTTCAGTATAGTGCATTTGCTAAGCTCTAACAGTATCTGTGGGATAGTCTCAATACATTCAATAGCCTTTCTGGGCACATGCTTTTGGAAGCTTGTGGGGCACCTGCAATTACAATGGCTAGGGCAAGTAGCTCTTAAGTTAAACTGATGTTTTGTTTCTTCTTGGCTGTATTCTGTCCTCAGCAAGATTGGACCAAAAGTCCTTTTTATTAGCATGCACCCAAAAGTCATTGCTTCAGCTCAGAAAATGTTTGTAACTACAAATCTCCATTAATCTGCAATTTTTTCATAGTTACAGAAAAGTTCTCTGTATGTACAGCTTGTCAGATAACATTATGAAGTCACATCGTGGCTGGAATAGACTTCTAACAGTTTCTGTAAATTGAGCAAAACTGCAGAAAAATTACATGTTTGTTTCTAATGTACTAGAACTGAAGCATGTAGCTTGCAGCTGCCAAGGAAAGGAAAGAGGAAATGGGTAAGGGTAGAAATCAATCTGATTTTTTTCACTTGATGTTTGGTATTAATTGGCAATTTTCAAGATCACACAGCAACTGAAAACAGGATTCCTCTAGTCTTCTGCATAGATTGTCTCTGAAATGACTCCTCATTTACAACATGTTATGAAGGATAGAATCGTGAGGGTTTTAAGTGGAAAAAGTGAATGGAGTACTATGAATGAATACCTAAATATATTCTTTTGTAACACTAATCAAAACCTGTATCTCTCATTCAATGAATTTTTTTTCCTTGTTCTTAGTACCAAAGATTGAAGGAAAAGAAAAGACTCTCATCACTTATGAAGGAGATCTAGCTGTAATGATTTGTAAAACTGAGTATGCTCCCATGGCTTGGACCTGGTATATGACCAATGGAACTGAGCTGGTAAGGTCTCCATCTGTTGGCCAAGCAAAATAGTGTGACAAAAAATAGGTACAGATACTTTGTGAAGTATGACTCTTTACTGCAAGCTCTACGAATTGCATTTCCATTAACTTTAATGGAAATCATTGTATGGAAATGGAAAAAAAAATTGTAATATTTACAAGTATTCATTGTTACAGGGATGTAGTTTTTGTTCTGGTTTGTATGATGTTTCTTTTTCAAAAAAGCCCTGCCATACTCCTGCATAAACAAATCAGCTGGGTTTTGAGAGACTTGTTTTTACTGTATTTATACTGGTTATACTCTTCAAATCTTGCCACTGGGTACAAAAATAATCTTACAGTGAGATGTGCTTTCACCTATAAAATGTTGTATGACCCTTTACTTTCTCCAGGTACAAGTAATTCTGTTTCCTAGCCTTATGACTTATCTAGGAAGCATAGCTTCCTAAAACACTTTGGTTTAGCCTTCTTCTGTCAACTGATGAGGGGAGGTAAATAGATTTGTCTCCTTCATACTGCTGGAGATTAGCAATGACTTGTAAGAGTATCAGCATATTTCCCAGTGAAGCAGAGTACCCTCTTCCACTTCTTGCAAGTACTTGTGTTGTGCTATGGTGAAACCTGTGCCTTAGATCTGACAGCTGAGGATGCCTTTGTCATTGGACAGTCAGGAGAGCCAAAGGTGCTTTTTATCTGGTCTTAAATAAACTAAAACAGTTCAGACAATTTGCCCACTGAAAGTTTGTATTTTCCTCCAGTGAGTCTAGAGGGAACCAAGGGTGTCCAGCTAAAATAGATCCTTCCCTTTAAGGTGGGCTAATTGTGCTTCACGAATGCCTTTTGTTGCTAACTCATTGTTCATATCTATACAGAGCTGTATGTTGATGATGCTCTTGGATTAAACACCTTCTCATTACATTAATAAGACTTGCAATGTATTTTTTTCAGGTTGCCATTAATCCATCTTCTGATACAAACAAGTTTAGAATTAAGATACAATCTGCCAATGTAAACCGTCTGGAGATACTCAAGCTCACCAAGGAAGATAGTGGTATATATTGGTGTGAAACTGCTTTTAGATTAGGGAGCAGTAAAAGGAGGTTTGAACTTAAAGTTCTGTCCATCATGGCACCTCTCAAACCCTTTATAGCCGTTGTGGTTGAAGTTGTTATTCTTGTAACTACTATTGCCCTCTACGAGGTATATTCAAAAAGGAAAGGAGAAGGTAAGTTTTGGTGTGGGTTTTTTGTTTGGTTGGTCAGTTTGGGTTTTTTAATTAATCTCTAGCTTGCTGTTGAAATTAGAACCAAAGGTAGAAAGGTATGACCCATAGTGCATCATATATGAAGATGTGTCATTTTCACATCTGTATGTCTGGTAAAATTCTTTCGTCTAAAACACTGCAATACAAAGAGCTTTCACTAAGCAATACCTACCCATAACAGGTTTGATGTAGTCCTGTTTGTTTTATTTTTTCTTACAATACAAAAGGGAGTGAGGCTATAATTTCTGGAGGAATGCTTAGGAATGGAAGCAGTTCTTGGTAGCCTTAATGGAAGAAGTTTCTTTAACCAAATTTAGTAAGAAGGAAAAATGCATGTGTCTAATACATACATAAATGCATGTTACCCGTATTTCAAAATACAGAAATATATAAATCTATATATAATGCAATTTGTATTAAAATCAGATTAATAAAACTTTATAAAAATAAACCTTTTCACCAATTTGGAGGTAATTCCCTTGAATAGATGAACAAGGTAATTTGAAATATGAATTTAAGAAAACTAATAAAATTTAAAAATATTCTGATTAAACAATGAGCAAGTGTACTAAACAAGACATTTTCTATTGTTTATTAAATGGATACTTATACTTGATACTTCTTTTGTTCTGCAGAAGGTGAAAGAGAATTTGACCAAATTGAGCAACTGTAAGCAAAAAACTTCTATATTGTAGTTCAGTATTTGTTCTTACATGTATTGTTGTTGATCCCGTTGGAAAGGGAGATGATGGTGAACATAAAAGAACGGTTTATTCTTAAGACTTCTGAATTCCAAAGTGAACAGAACACTACTTTCTACCTGGCACTTAATTTTGAGATTAAGATTTTTTTGTGTATGTGTTTTTTTTGTTTGTTTTGTGTTGGTTTTGGGGTTTGTTTGGGGGTTTTTTTTGGTTTGGGTTTGTTTGGGGGGTTTTTTGTGAGAGCACCATGTGTCCTCATTATAAGCTCATTCTAGAAGAGTATAACTGCAAGAAAATAATTTCCAGGTGAAAGCATAACAGAAGTGGCTCTGATTTTTTTTTTTGCAAAGTTTTTTGTCCATATTAAAATCCAGTTCTCTCCCTTGCATGTGGTCAAAGCCCTAACTCTTGTAGCTAAGCCTGTAGTTGGCTGGGGTGCTGAGAGCTGGCATTGTTGGCTGTTTTGGGGGATAACTCCAGCCTCTCAGGAGATTTCACACTGTGCTGGTAGCTTGGGCTTCCTGGGCTGCACTGCTGGAACCAAAGGAGCAGATGCAGGCACTTCTGTTGCTACTGTGCTGTTTGAGTGTCTATGCTCCAATGCTGGCTCCCCTGTCCTTAGGGCCATGTATTTCTTTAGGCTTGTTTGCTAAAATATGCTATGCTTCTCTCTCTGACTGTCCTCTGAAGCCTAATTCCCTTATCTAGCCTGTTTACCTCTTAAAACAAGAGGAAAGTTGCCCAGCAGTTCCTCATTTTAGATGTGTCCAGTCTACTCTAGTTTTTGTCCCCTTGATCCCTTCTCTCCTCCTGTGTTTGTCTCCCTTTTTCTTCTGAGTAGCGCTTTCTCTGCTTGAATTTTTTTTTTGCTTCAGTGACCTTCTTTGTTTCCCTGTGCTGTATTCACTTTCTCATTCCTTTTTTCACTGCTAGCTGAAAATACATTTTCTTGCTTTTCCACTTACCTGAACAGACTTAAAGCTCTAATTCAATTATAGCATAAAGTGGGAGTATGTCTTGGGAATATAGTGTGCTATTATACTGCTGACTGTTTGGGGATATGTCTTGGGTTGAAAATTGAGTAATTGTCTTTATTGCACAGCCCTACTTCTCATAAACATGCTGAAAATACCAGGATGGTAACACAGAATAGTGCACTAAAGTAATGTTTTTATACTTGTGGGATGTGGTTCTGTACAGCTCCTTCATCTTTATTGTGGGATTCTTAGATTAACACATAAGAGGAAAATTTATTTAACTATGTAGTTCCTGGATTCAAGAACTGAAAGTTATTTCAACTACTGGCTGTTTTGCAGATGGATTTGTGTACTGGAGAGTAGCTCCAAAGGAACATGTCTGGTCTATTATGTCAAGGGATGACTAATACAGCTGTATTTGGTTGATGAGGCTGTGATTAAAGGTCACATCCAGCTGCATATTTAGGTGGGAGTGTAGTGAATCACAAACTTTTTTTTTTAGCAAGAGAACTTTTAATTCAAGTCTTTATTGTGATTCACAGCATAACAGCTAGTTGCAGTTATTCCAGAAGGAGACTGGAAATAGTTGTGCTATCTTACACTTAAAAGTTGAGTAGTGGAATGTAACCTTTTTTTCTTATAGTAAATCAGAAGATGACATTGCTGGGGAACGAAAGTAGTTCTAGGCAAAGAAGTCAATCTGGTTCCTTAAAAGGTAAGTAAGAGATGAAAGACAGACCAGAGTTAACTTTTCTCTTGAGCAGCCTAATACTGGACAAAAGTCCACTGTACCATCCTAATCTTATTTTTTATGGGGGAGCACCATAGTAATTAAATAATTGTTTAGGTAAAGTAAGATGCAGTTGAACAAGAAATCAAGTCCAATTTGTTTTAATTCAATTCTGTTGTTATTGTCATTGTGATTTAGTAGTTGTGTCAACCCATGCAGTCTTTAAAATGAGACACAGATTAACCTGCTTGACTCCTGATCATGTAAGAATCCAGTGAATGCCAGGGTAGGTGCTGAGATGCGTAAGAAGTGCTGCTGTGTTCGAATTCCCACTCTCTCCAGCTATATTTGAGTGTCAAGTGAGTTTATGGAGGAAGGATCCTCTGTAACAGTAAGTGGGGAATATGACAGTACTGGAGAGGTGAAGCAAGGGATTAGAGGAGTCTGGGAGAGAAGACTGGGCTTAATAGATGGTGATTGAAAGGACTAGTGGTAGAATAAGGAAGCAGAGGGTGTGTAGCCCCATGAAAGCTATATAGTGAACTTCCTGATTCTCTACCCTCTTTACAGTCTGATTATAGACTGTTTCTACTGACACCATCCAGAAATGCTTGTCAGGTGATGGTCTGTCAGTTGACACTACACATACTTGTTTCTCTTCTGCATCTGGCACCTCAACTTCTGGTCTGTGGATGAGAGGTGTGAATGACTTCACGTTTGTGTCACTGCTGGTTCATCCTCATCACAAGCCATCTACCCAAGTAAAGACTGTTGCCATACCCTTTCTTTTAAAGAACAGAAGGAGATGTGTCAGGTAGAGTTCACATAAAGAGAGTAACAACTCAGAAAATGATCCAGTACAAATACTTTCCAAGACTATATTGTCTCTGTTTCTCTTAGGTTTAACCCCAGCTGGCAATTCAGCACCATGCAGCCACTTGCTTTTGGTCTCTCTGGTGGGATGGGGAAGAGAATCAGATGAGTAAAAATGGGTGAGCTCAGGGGCTGAGATAAGGACAGCTTAACAGAAGAAAGCGAAAGCTGAACACAGAAGCAAAAGAAAGGATTCATTCACTATTTCTCATGGGCAGGCAGGTGTTCAGCTCTCTCCAGGAAAGAAGGGCTTCATCATGCTCGAACATGCGTAATAGCTGCTTGGGTTTATCAGAAAAACAAATGCTATGACTCTGAATGTGTGTTCCCTCCCCATTTCTCCTTCTTCAGTCAGCTTTACATGCTGAGCATGATGCCCTGTGGGATGGAGTATCCCTGTGATTAGCTGGGGGCAGGTGCTCTGGCTGTACAAACTCCTTGTATTCCCCCAGCCTCCTTGCTGGTGAGGAGAGGACAAGGCCTTGTGACTGTGTAAGCACTGATGAGCAATACCTCAAACATTCCTGTGCTATCAACACTGCTTCCAACACAAATCCAAACCTAGCCCTGTACCAGCTGCTGAGAAAAAAAATTAACTTTATTCCAGTCAAAACCAGCACACAAGGATTTATCTTGTGTTAGATCTGAGGTTCCATTCTTAAAAAGTTCTTTCGACTCATAGCACTCAGTCAATAAATAAGGATTCTTCTCTGAGAATCATCTGCTTTGTCTTCGTATACAGTGTCAAAAGTTGTAATGTCTTAACATGGTAAATGCCAGTTGCTGTCTATAACTCCCTGAAAATAGGTTGTAGCAAGGTGGGGATTGGTCTCTTCTTCCAAGTAACAAGTGACGGAACAGGAGGAAATGGCCTCAAGTTGTATCAGGAGAGGTTTAGATTGGATATTAGGAAAACTTCTTCACTGATGGGGTCGTCAGGCATTGGAACAGGCTGCCCAGGGAAGTGATGGAATCATCAGCCCTGGGCATGCTCAGAAGGTATGTGGATGTGGCACTTAGGGTTATGATTTACTGGTGAATGTGGTGGTGTTGAGTTAATGGTTGGACTTGATGGTGTTAGGAGGCCTTTTCTAACCTAAATAATTCTATGATTTGATTTGCAAATTGAACCATTCAAAAAAAATGATGTATTGATTAGAAAGAAGTTTATTTTCAAACAAATACAGGAAAATACTAAGCAGCAAAATAACAGAATTCATATTATAATGAAATGTGTTTGTTCTTTTTTATTGCAGGAGATTTAAGCCAATGGAAGTGGGAATCATCACAAAGCTACAGAAGATGTATGCAGCTATGCGTGTTAAACATTCACTGTTTTGAAGTAAAGTCCTCTACATTTGAGAATTAAGATGCTTTTAAAATAACTCTGAAGCTACTCATTTTATACAGATGATATGATATGATATACTGCATTTAGACCTTTATCTGTCACATTGTTTGTTGTTTTACTAGTAGTAGATGTTTTTTTTACATGATTAGCCTTACCGCTGGCTTATGATTGGTCTGTTTGATTTTTATCTCCTAAACTGTAACTAGTGTTGTATTCATTGAATAAGTGGTTAATATAGAGTGGGCGTATTATCTGAGTGTTGCAAAAGTGGACATGTAAGATCAAAAAAGTATTTCCACCAAAGAAAATGCCTTTTACCAGATGATGAAGCAAATGCAGTGCAGCTGTTTTTACCAAAGAAATGGTGAAAGGGGAATCTTTATCTGGACTGAAATGAAACATTAAGAGTTGCAATTTACTCTGAATAGTAAAATGTCTTAATTCTAACTTTTCTTAGCTTTATTCTGAGTTCTACTGTACTATAGTCCTTAGTAGGCTAAACACTTAAATACCGTACAGCTCAGATATTTCAGAGTAGATGAAAGAAGTAATGGGGGTACAGTACCTTCTCAGACTATAACTGCAATAATTCCTTATGCTTGAACAAATTACTGCACTCTCTGGGGATGGCAAAACCAGTTTGGTTATTATAATTTATACAGAATGCTGAATTTTTGGGAATATACCTATATATGCTTCTGATCATACATACTGTCTAGTTGGTACTTCTACTTCTTTCAGCAAACTTGTTTCTTAAACTCCTTGCAAAGCACAGAATGGGTCTTGAGCAGCAAAATTTTTCAGAATAATAGGATAAAGCAGTATGAATAGCATTACTTCTCTTACACAAAAATTGTAACACTGCTGTTACTGACTTAAGGTACTGCTTTAGAAGAGAGAGTTGCCATAATACCTTTAGTTACATTATGCATTCAGCAACTGAAAAATGTTCAGCTAATAAGAAAACGGTTGCATCCCTTGCCTGTGTTTGAAATAATTAAAACTTTAATTTTGAGAGGAAGAAGTAAAAACTTCAGAAAAATGTCCTTTCATAAAAATGTAAGGAAAAAGGCAGTGTTTGCAGACTCCATAGGAAGTGAAAGCAAAAAAAAAAAACATCTAAACAGAATTTCTTTGTGTTGGTCATTTTTCTTTGACCGTAAAGGAATGTAGAAAACACCAAAGAGATAAAACAGATTTAATTACCTTTCTTTATTTTTTCTATTTTACTGTTTCTTACTGAGTTTGAAAAATACCAGAAATCCTAGCATGGGCTGTTTTGTTGGTGATGGGAGACAAAATCCAGTCTGATCGGTGCTTTTTTGTTTTTCATAATTGATTTTCCAGTTTGAAGAGCTACAAGTTAAGGTCCAAATAAGACACAATGAGAAGTATATAAGCATTAGATTGACTGTAAGGAGTGAATATGGATAAAGATTCCCCTTGCTTAGATACTGTGTTTATTGTATTTTGCCTTGGAGTTTCTATGCACTGTTAAAACCAGAATGCATCTACAGTTTTTTATATTAATTTCTCATTGATATAAGTGTTTTTATTGTTGCAGGTAAATGTTGGCAGTTTCAAAAGCTTTACTTCTGTATATTGTTTGGCACATTTTAGAGTTTGTAGTAGTTTGTTTCTTGTAGGCAGTTAAATAGTAAAAAAAGATAGTGTTACTTAGACATATAAGAATTAGATTCTGTTTAAAGCAGCATTAATATATTTTGCAGTGACAATGAGGTTAGATACTGTCTGGAAAAAAGCCCACCACGTAATCAGAAATGGTAACATTTTTCTGCCTTCACTTAGCATTCCTTCCCAATCATGCAGCTAGGCTATAAAATTTTGGCTAACATAGGCAAGTTGAACAAATAGTCTTTTGCAGCATCAGCAGGGAAAACCTGGATTGAGCATGGATTTTAGAAGCAATGCATCTTAGATCTGTCAGAACTCTATTAGCTTGGTTAGATTGGCTGCTGAAACTGTAGCTTTACCTTGACCTGCCTGTAGCATGTTCTGCTTGCTTTGTCTCAGGGGTTTGGTGTTTATTTTTATGTTGGTAAGTAGTTTTTCATCATTGGAAGCGGTTTTATTCTATGCATGTTCTCTGAGGTTCAAACCCTTTTGGGCTACCCTACAGAGGGGAATAACAAGCAATATTAAATGGTAAATATTAAGTAATTGGCATAATTAATGGTCAACTTCAAAGGCATAAACCTTACTTTTTTTGGTCCCAGTACTGCAAGGAGCTCTGGAAATCTTGAAATTTCTCTTGAGAACTATGTGTTGTGTATGTTCAAAACATTCCCATTGCAGTTGCTTTATGATCTTAACATTGAATGGAACAAAAACTTCATAACTTTAAAAAAATCCCAAAACCCTAGGCAGTGATTGTGTTGTTTTGTTTTGTTTTTTTTTTTACTTCATTCAAGCCAGTATATACCAAATAAGATCCAAAACAATTCTGAAATTTTCAAACAGCAGTTGGAGCTAAGTATAAGGTTCCATAAAATTACTTTTAATAACAAAACATTAATCTGTAACAACCGACTTACATGGGTAGACTGAGTCTTAACAACTTCAACTGCTTGCCAAATCCTGTCTTCCAAGATTAAAACTTTCTTGCAAGAGGGGATATTTTACTGGGTTTTAGACCAGCAAAAGCCTTACCAGTTTCTTAGAGGAAAAGGTTGAAATCTGCAAAAGAATCCTGAAGGGCTGTTTCCTAATGCTTCAAGCTGCTTCACTGCCAGTTCTTCCTGCCCTTAGGTCCAAAGTAGACACAAGCAGCTGAGAGACCAAATTCCTACTGAAGATGGACAAATATTAGAAGAGCTTCCAAACTGGGGGTTCAAATAGAACTGTATTAAAATTTCTTTAGTATGGAGTATGCATTACCCTGCAGTCATTCAATAAAATTGATTAGCTGTAGGTCCTTCTATGCACGTAATCCTGGGGAAGAGGGGGAAGACTCTTCAGTACTGATGTTGCTACTAGAATCATCATCCAAGTGCCTCTAACTCTTTTTTCAGCCAGAGAAAGTGAGGTTTACATTCTGCCTTTAAATTGTGGCTCAGAACTTTTGAGTGGTGACTGCTGAGCAATGAAAATTGAAAAGAAACTGATTGATTGGTACCGTAAGTGTAGGGGAGGTTTTTGAGACAAGTGGTCCCCAAAGTGTTGAGCTACCCCAGTGCATGTTGTCTAACTGCAGTAAGATGTGTGATGATTCAGTTTTAGCTGGAAGCTCCCCCAAAATAAGAAGGTGCAGATAATGAGGAAGCAACCAGTTGAGAACGGTGTAGGGACATGGGAAGGAGCTGCATATTTGTATTTTGTAGGGGTCCTGAGGGACAGACAGCAGAAGCTGAGATGACTTGCAATTAGACATGTACAGGGAAGACTGAGTGCAAATCTGTAGGAGAAAACATGTTTTCAGTTGGACCACTCAGAGTGTGTAGGAAGTCCTGTACAGCAGCTGAACACAATCTGCCATTGCTGAACCCTTGGGCAGACTAAAGCACGAAGCGAAATGAGATGTCTCATAAGAGAGCTAGAAGTTACATGCTTAGAAAGTACTTCTCTGCTAGTTTAACAGTTTGTCTTGTTACTTTATTATGCTAGAATGTGCATATATAATTCTTTTTGAAAAAATAAACCAAGTTCCAAACTTTACAGCTTCTAACTGAAAGTCTTGTCAAAATTTACTGTTGGCAATTGAGTTCATTTTTGTAGTTGTATAATGTTTGTTCTGTCATGTCCAGAATTACTTCTTACAGAAACTTCATCTTCTTTGTTTTTTCATTCAGCTTTATATTTAACCAAAGAGATTTTGGTGGTTTTTTTGTTATTTCTGGTAATATTTCTGTCAACTGACTTGCTGAATTATTTTCAGATTGCCATTAAAAGTTAACAGTGCCTTGAAGGAAGAAATTTGTTTACTGTTGTTAATTTTGTTTTTCTCTTTTGCAGTGTGTTTGTTAAAAGTTTTCCTCTGAAACTTGACAGCCAAATCTGTCTTTCTAGTGAAAGACTACTAAGCCTAATGCTTTTTTCATGCTTGCCTTATTTTACATTCTGATTTTATATTCTGTGCTCACTCAACTGTTTCTGTGTATTGCTTAAGCAAATGGAAATACCCTGTTTGTTTGATGTATATCAGATAATGAGGATAGTAGTTATAAGTAGTGTGAATTGATATGTGTACTTAGAAATAATTGAAATAAATTTAACCATAAAGTGATTGTTCTTATGTCTGGTGTCTTAGAGAAACAAACTCCTTTTTTTAAATTTTTTTTTCCCATACTCTCAGATCTCTAGACCCAGACTACTCATTTCCTTGATTACTCAACTATCTTTAGTTAGATCTCTAACCTTCTAGATGAGAGTTCCCAAAGATAAAGTAAAATCTGAGTAATTCCTTTTTAAATGCACATAACTGCATTCAGTGTAGAGTCATCCTTTGTAACTTGGACATGTAAGTTAGAAATTTGGATCCAGTGTTACACTGTTAATGGGAGGTGGTGCTAAAGCTTATCTTCCAGTAGAAAATAGCAGCTGGAATAGAATCTGGATTAAGCAGGGTAAATATCAGCCTGCATCAGCCTTAATTTTTTTTTATAAGGCACAAGATACCAAAACACATTTACATGGTGTTTGTCTTCCCATGAAGACAAATCTCTGCACTTGCCTTAGCAATTGAAGTATGCACTGGGATTTTTTTCCTTGCAATTATCAGTTGAAGGAACACCTAGGGGTATTTTATTAGGTTGCCACCTTCTATGGCCATGAAGGCATAATAGGACATTTTGTTAGTATGCATACTGTTTCTGCTGTGTTAAGTAACATATCCTTGCTAATTGCTTTCTTTGACAGAAGAGCTTAAATTAGATAAATTAAACTGCACAGCAGCAAGTGTATATTTGGTCTCTCCTTTGGCAGTTCTGAATTTTTGTGAGCTTGTTTCCCCCTAGCAGAGGACAGTTACCTGGCAGGCAGACCTTTGGAAGAGGATACAGTACCATTACCTGTATTTCTGCTGCTTGGAGTTTGTTGTACAGAAGGATGAGTCTCGACAAAAATAGGAAAGACTAAAGCTAACTGCTACCAATAAATGGTCCCATCCTAAGCAGATGTAGGATGTGCAGCCAAGACCATTTGGTGGAGAAGTTGCTGCCATAGAGTAAAAGTGAATCCATGTGTTTGTAATACCAAGTACTCTTCTATTGTCTTTTAAAAAAATCTGCCCTTTAAAAGGCAGTATGTAGAAAATAGAGAATAATAGCAGAGAGAGACAAAGTTTGGAGTAGTTCCAAAAGAGAGGAATAAGAGGATTTATATCCTTTGTTGTTAAGTGTCACAAGTCTTCTGAATGCATGAATACTTCCAAGAACCATAAAGGAAAACATGTAAAGCAGTATTGTTTAAAAACCCCAAACAACTTGTCAGCTCAAGTACATACCATGGATTGGAAAGAAAACATCTCCACAGTGCAAGTAAAATAGCAGTAGCCTTTGCATATTGCATAACAACTGTTGTTTACTTGGCTTTAATTCTGTTTCTGTGGATAAAGAGTGAGTAATCATGTCTGACGTTTTAAATACATTAGCCTCTACATTACTTACAGCTCCCTCTAAGACTGTCAGACAAATAAGGTCATGGAGTACCTTTTGAAACTTGGGAATTAGGGTCTTTCTTTTAGTGATGTGTTTCTCTTAGTGAGCTTAGCCCAGTTTGCCACATAGCTCAGCCATTGCCTGCAGTTGTGTCAGGAACAACCTTGGAAGGTTCAGGCGCAGTGGTTCTGCTCAGAGTTCACACAGATCTCTGCGACCTCTAACTTCTATGACACAGAAATTAAGGAAAGAACTGGTAAGAAAGAAATCCAAATCCCAGGAAATAAAACCACCAATTCAGAAAAGTTGAGTGTGGAATCAACACTTCAAAATACCGAAGGACAGCCATTAAACCACAGATAAAAAGCATGAGAGTAGATTTATTTCGTTACCTTTCTAACAAGGCCGGGCAGCAGAGACACGCAGGGACAGAGGCTCCATCAGGCTCAGCTTATCCTAGTGGACAGTGGAGGCCTCGCTGCTTTCTGCCATATAACAACAGCATTTGTACATGTCTATGGATGTCTGTTTCTCAGAGGATGAGCAGTAGCAGTAGGCATAGGAAATGGGAGTTTTTCCACACTGGCCATTTCAGCATTCTCAGTAGCAAGGTCACTTCGAGCAAAACTATTTCTTCTTCCTCACCAAGTCTTCTGGTTTTAACCCTTTTAACATGCATTGAGTGTATGTAAAAGTTCTTACTGGGCTTTTTCTGTCCGCATACGTATAGACGCTACCTAGAAAACACAACTCAAAAGCACAGCCTGCTTTTGGAGAAGTAAATAAAAGTGTTTCTGTCAGATCAGTTAAGTTGGGAAAATGAGCTGCCTGATCAGTTTGTTACATCAGGCTAGACAGAAGGATCTGCACTTATCTGTATGCTCTGAATTGTCATCATGAGGAAATACAACACTTAAAAGCAGTTCAGGTGATTGTAACTTCTGCCGTGCCTCAGTTTTCGACAGTGCAGACATATGAGCTAATAAATATTCTGAATATTGTTCTGTAACCCTTTAGACTTCCCTACCTTTGGAAAAGTTTTACATTGCTTCTGGCTTTCTGGCATTGCTAGTAAGAAAAGTGTGCATAGAAGGGAAGAGCAGGCTTTGTCCTAACTCACATTTTGGAAAGAATTGTATCAGCTGCTTATTTCAGCTTGTAATGATAACAGAGCACATCAGATCTAGGATCCTAAGGGTGACATGCTCACTTTGTTCAACAGGAGCATAGTTGTCATAAAGTTACCTGTGAGCTACTTTAGGGCGCTGTTACCTTACTGCATGCAAAGGAAAAGGTCCTGGTAAATGGTGGAATAAAGGGAAGAATTGTGGCTTTATAGAGAAGGGAGAATTTGCTCCCAAGTGCTGTGCAGTAGTCACTCCTGTGCAAAATTTAATGCCAAAGACTTGACAGTTTTCTACTGGATAAAACATATACCAAATTTTAACAACAGGACAAATATTTTTTCTGCCACATCTTACATATACAGTAACAATATGCATTAGCTGACAGTTACAAGAGTACCCAAAGAAAAGCTATCTTTGCACAACATAATGGCCTGTTCTAAGATCACAGTCATAATACGTACGTTGAGTGACAGAAAACCAAACAAAACAGCTGTGTGTATCATTTGACTCTTCCTTTGAATTTAGAGAGTTTTTATGTATGCTTTTGCAAGGTCACAGATACCCTTTACAAAAGCTTTATGATGTGCCTTTGATGTTGTCCTCCTGGTAACCTCTTCCAAAAAAAGATGGGTAAGTTCAAATACTCTGTGATGCTCTTCCATCACAGCATGGACAAACCACACTACAAATGAGCCATTTGTCTAGCCATTGTTTCAGCAGCTAGGTGGGGCAAGCAAGCGAGCATAACCTGCAGGAAAAGAGAGGAAAATTAATGTCACCCTTAGAACATCATAAGTGAGCAAAGAGGCAGAAGTTACAGGATTTCAAAAAGGAGAGCCAGTGATAACAGGCATGGGCAAAGATGTGTGCTGAAGAAATGGAAGGTGTTTGATAGACTTCAAGAGTGATGAACAGCAAAAGCTAACACCGGGGGTGAATTCAAGCACCCTTCAGAGCAGTTCTTTTAGAAAAACATCTTCCTGTTACCAAAGAAGCACAGAAGCGCAAGAAAGGTAAGACATCTGGAAAAACCTTTCCTTCACGTCAGAGCCTGCCTTCTTCATTATTAATTAAAGTTTGGAAAGCATCTGGAAAGAAATCTTTCAGGTGATAGGTCTTCATGCTTAGATTCGTTGGTACATCAGTAAAAAGTAAAATCAGCAGACATGAGTATAGATGGTACACTGAGGAAGAGTCAGTATAGGAGTTATTTGAAGGAAAACAAGCTCATGGAAAGAGTGAAATGGTGTACTCCAAAAAATTTTTACAAGGCCCCATACTAGCAGTGTCTGAAAAGACTAGGGGGAAAAGCAACAGACCTATTATAGAATAACAGTTGGTTTAACAAGAAACAGAAGAGTATGAATAATGTGTAGGGATCAACGCCAAGATCCACGATGTTCAACATAGTAATGAAAGCAAGAAGGGTGCTCAGTGTGCTGATAAGACCACTGATAGTTAACTATGAACCTGAAAAGGAGTTCTCAGAGTTGTAGAAGAAAAACATTTTAAGCAAGATTAAGCGGCAGATAACAGAAGTTGAAAGAAGCAAAACAGCAGCTAGTTTATGTGCTAGCTATTGTAACGTTAGGTTGTAGTTTTCCCACGAGATGTCAATAAACTGAGAACTGGTGCAGCATATTGTGAATATCAAAGCTTAAACAAGCTTAAAAACTAACTATATAAATTCACAAATGAAAAGTACTGATTAGAGCCTTTGTCTCAAGGACAGTCTAATCCAAGGATGGGTCAAATCATGGCAGATATCCCTGAAGCATATCACTGTGTGCCTGCCATGGTCTCATACTCTTTCTCATTCTGGTGATATGCCAGGGGCAGCAGAAAAATGCTGAATTTTTGGTCGTTCCCTTACTGTTGGGTTAATGCTGCAATAATTATAGAAAAACTGCATAATACAGGTTTTTTTTTCATTATTGTGTTTGTCACCACTTAGAACTAGAAAACTCTTTAGATCAAGAAAAGCTAACATACAGTTTGCCCATTTTTTAATTTTTCCCAGTGAAAAATACCATCTGAAAACCATGTATTTAGCTTAATAAGGTACCAATGGCTTTGCTAATGTAAGTATGATTCTTCACCCATATCGCTTTGTATTTTGGGGTTTTTCATATGAGGAGAAGTAATAAATATTTTAGAAGGGAGAATTAAAAAGCTATTGATTTTCTTTTCCTCAATTGTTTTTGTTATGTTAGAAGAGCTGTATTAGGGGTACATGCTCCAAAAGTCTATGTTTTTCCTGTTGTTGGGTAGCTGGCTGTGGGGGTGGTTTGACCCTGGCCAAAAGCCAAAAACCCACGCAGCTGCTCTCTCCCTCTGCTTCCCTGTGAGACATGGAGGAAATGGAAGGCCGGTAAAACCACTCTGGCATCAAGACAGTGACACTTTAATAGGGAAAGCAAAGGCTGTGCATGCAAGCAGAGCAAAAACAGGAATGCATTCGCTGCCTGCCATTGGTGGGCAGATATCCAAATGCTTTCTGCGAACCAGGGCCTCAGCATGTGTGACAGCTGCTTGAGAAGGCAAGTGTCATGTCCTCTGTCATATCTCATATCCTTTCTCTGAGCCTTTATTGTAGAGAAGGATGCTCTATGGAATGGAATATTCCTTTGGTTAGAGAGAAGAATATTCCTTTGATTAGTTAGAGAGTTGTCATGGCTAGGTGGCCTTCTAATGTCCTGCCCACCCCAAGTTTACTCTCTAGGGAGTCAGGGTAGGAAAGAGAACCCCTTGACACTGTGCAAGTTTTGTTCAGCTGTGGCCCAAACACTGCTTTATTATCAACACTGCTTTAGCCACAATTTTAAAGCAAGCACTGTATGGCCTGCAGTGAAGGATGTTGACTCATCCCAGCCAGACCCAATATTTTACAAGGCTGAGTTTCCTTTCCAACACTGTCCTGGAAACAAACCACAAAATCTCTTTTTTTCCTATACAGCTGTCATAAACTTACCAAGCTCCTCGCCCACTGAGTTAATTGACAGTAAATTTCTAGCAGGAGTCAAAAAGCTGGAGGCTGAAGTGATGAGAACAATCATTTAAGCAATACTATTCCTCCCCCTTCTGCTGAAAACACTGAATGTAAAATGTATCATTCTTTAAAGCATATGCCATTCAATAGCTGGCAATAGGTAAGGCAAATATACTTCTGGGATTTTACAGTTTTTCAAATAATCCATATTTGCCACTGGTGATTTTCAAGACTGGGGCTGTTTCTGGAAGTAAAGACTTCTCATGCAAGATGAAGCAGCAATATAGTCAGATTTAAGACTGTTACTTGCTTTTTCATCTCTCTTCCACAAATCTTAGCAAAAGATGAAATCTAATCTTCTACTTTAAGATCCAGCTGGGAGATTGATCCTAGGTCCATCATATAGTGTAAAAATTCATATTTACCTCTCTGTTAATCAGTCTGCACAAAAAAGAGCTAAATCACTATCTATATGTGTGGGAGGAAATCAAGCAATCTAAACTTCTCATAATTTTGTACTCCACAAATAGGCATTCAAGATTATAATTTCCTTTAATAAATCTATTCATAAAAGCAACTTACCTCATGTTGCACAGTGCTTTGAAGATGTACCTTGTAAGTAGGTATATATTTATACCCTATCTGCTTAGAGTTAGATCAGAGTAAAAGCATCTAAGGCACTGGTGCAACATGTTTGGTCATTGCTTACTAGGACTTGGACATCAAAAAACAGATTCAGGCTTGGATCTGGTGGTGTAGCTCTGTTGACTCATTTGTCAATCTGACGATTTCACTGACCAATGTAGCCTACATTTAAATTAATTTATCCTGAAAAAAAGGTTTTATGTTGTTTTTATGGAGAAATGGAAGATCTATTTCTGCAATAGTAAAACAGTCACAAAAATTCCTTGCCCCTGTTCACCATGAACCTGAGTAACAGCAGACTCTCAGCCTCTGAAAAGGAAATTCCTCTAGCACAATGCTGAAAGCTACAAAAGGGTAGATGGTAAACTCCCTGCCCCAAAATGCAGGGAGCAAGTGAGGCAGGTTGGAAGTTATTTTAACAGGGGGAAGCCAGTCAAGAAATATGAAATGACGCTTGATGTGAATTTGTCAGGAAATTATGTATTTAAACTACTGGGCAATTAAACAAAAAGCACCAATGAAAGAAATCCTACATCCTGTTTATCAAAACTTGATAACTGAAGTAAAAATACTGCTTCCTTGTCAGTGCTGTAGCACTAATGATGATGAAGAAATAGATGATAGCACATGCTGTCACTCAATTTCTTACTGAAATCGTCCAGTATCACTCAGTTATGAAGAGTTACTCATTATCATCACTGAATGGAAGTAACACAGAAACACGGTTAGAAGACAAAAATGCAGCCTAGGATGAGACATGGTGCTGTGGTTTTACTGAAAGACAGCAGACAGAAATTGTTGCTGAAAAGAATATAGGAGCAGAGGTTTCTGGAAGCAGACAATATTTACATAGCATTTGGAAAAAATCCTGTAAGTGGAAATGAGATTTCCATACAGAGGTTTGGTGAATAATTGGAGATCCCGAAGGGGAAAGATCTGTAATGTACACCCAGCTAAAATTAAGGGCAGTGGCGAAGCACCAACATTGAACTAGAAGCATGATCATGGTCTGTTATTTGGTTATCAGTATAGTACTAACATTGACTGATTGCTTTACTTTTTCTTTTGGGGTATTTTTAACCATTGACATGCCCAACCACTCAGCTTAGGGGAATAAGGTTCTAGTCTATTTCATTTTCCTGCTTTCTGTTATTACATCAAGTCAAAGCAATTTCACTGAGTTATTAAGTTCCAGGTCATGTTTAGAAGAACAGTATTTTTCCATTACAGCAGTTCATAAGCTCTCACTTGGTGTAAAGGTACAGAACTGACACAGCTGAGTCAACCAACCAAAACCCCATCTTACTTTATTACCTGCTCTCACCACCAATTCTGTTCATCAATGCCCGTGCTGATGGGCAACATTTCAATCAAGGATAGACTTTTTAAAGACTTCTAACAAATTCAGTACATAGAAAGAATAATATAAAGTTTGTACTAACTAGATAATCCTGGAGTGCTTCAGACACTCAGCAGCCTTACCTATCCATCCATTTTCAGACTGTGAAAGAAATTGGGTGCTGGTCTTTGGCACCTGTGTCACAATCTGTGGAACCCCACTTTGCTTGAAAAGCTCAGTGTGTGTCACATGGAGCATTTCTGTACCCTCCACATAGCATTAGGACAAGGTAATGATGTTACAATTACCACACATCTCTCAGATCTTTACCGTCTTCAGTTCCTTAGGTAATGAATATTCATTTGCTTTTAAATGAATATTCATAAGGGATTAAAAAGTGGTTGGCATTGATTTATTTCAGCCCAATTCGAAAGCATCAGTGGCCAATACCAGCAATACAGTATTATGATTTCCAGCATCAGGCGGTTCAATGGTATTTGGTAGAAGGCAATTAGCTATCAATATTTCAAGAGCAAACAGAGACTGCAGGAGAGACAATAATCGGTCTCTTGCAACGCCTGCACCATCCGAGCTACAGGAGGGTTTGGGCGCTGTGCAAATCTTCCCTTTGGCCGGAAGGTGTCACTTTGTCACCACTGTTTGCAGGATTGGGATGAGCTGCTGTCGGTCTGCAGGGCCCCGCAGTGCTCAGAGCCCCGCAACCCGATGCACTGGGATGCTCTGAGCACTGGGATGCTCTGAGCACGGGGATGCCCTGAGCACTGGGATACGCTGAGCACCGGGACACCCTGAGCACGGGGATGCCCTGAGCACCGGGATGCCCTGAGCACCGGGATGCTCTGAGCACCGGGATGCCCTGAGCACCGGGATGCCCTGAGCACTAGGATGCTCTGAGCACTGGGATGCTCTGAGCACTGGGATACCCTGAGCACGGGGATGCCCTGAGCACCGGGATGCCCTGAGCACACTGATGCCCTGAGCATTGTGGCTGCAGCCACCAACCTGAGGCACACAGCTGGGCATCCTGATACAAAGACAAAATGGCACTCACACTGCAAGTGTGCCCATCATTCTCATTTCTGATGCTTTTAAGGGATGTTACTGTTTGCTATCTGAGAATTAGGTAATATTCCTAAATTTCTGCACCCATTTTATCAGTTTTCTTTCTGCCAGCATTTGGTAACATGTACATCGCAAGAGATAGCACTGCTTTCTGTTCAAAGAATTAAGTTACTTAAGTTTTTGAACTGTTTTGTTTTGTTTAAAACTACAGAGGCAGTGCTGCTTCTGACAACTAACAGGTGATAGGGAAGTGTGAGACCAAAGGCAGCAATGTTACTGAGAAGTGAGTGGGAGGGTAGGGAAGAAAACAGCAGCAGTGGATTCTCAGACCTGATGTTTTCTTTCCTAACACTGGACACTTCACTCAGCCTCCCAGCTTAGACATCTATCTATCTGTCTATCTATCTATCTATCTATCTATCTATCTATCTATCTATCTATCTATCTATTCCATTTGGATTTCATGAAGATACAGAGAGAGATGCATCCAGCAGCAACACTCAGTTAAGGTAGCCATAAAGCTGCCCTCCGTCTGTGGAGCAGCCCGAGCTAAAGGACTCCCCCTAGTTCGGCATCATGGTAAAATGCTGGAAGATAGCACCAGGATGAATCTGGACCATCTCTTCTTCACTGTCTTTTTTTCAACAAGAAAGGACAAGGATGCAATGCTTGAAACATCAATTTATATCAGTTGTAAAAGGTGTAGATCTCTTCTTCTGGCAAGGCTCTACTTGTTTCCACAACTGTTTTCCAGCACCACAGATTTTATTCTAGAGAAAACTCTCTGTGAGTAGCAGATTTGTGCAAACATCCTTGCAAATGTTCTGGGGAGTAGCAGTTTTTAGATAATCACCTTCTGCACAGCCTTCACATGCTCTCCCTGTCAGATCCTATTAGAATCACTGTGATTAACACTACTGTGTTATTCCAACATTATAACTCGCTGTTGTCAACCATAATAGTTCATAACATGCTGTGCCAGTACAAAAGACATGACCTTCCAGAATGGAGTTAATGAAGCATTAGGCAAGCACAATAATTCTATAAAAGCAGAAATATGTAACATATAATATATGCTGAAAAATCACTGCTTGGTATGCTTTCACTTATTATGATACATGGCAACAAAATGGCTCCCTATATTTCAATTTAGGAACAACAACGAAGTTCACTGAGTATGTTTGATCCTTTCCAGTGTGATCAAAAGAGCAGCAAATTCTTTCTCTAACACATACCTATATTAAAAAGATATCAGGGAGCTCTTGTAATTCACTATTTATCTTAAATAATGCTTTATGGAAATCTTAAAAAGCAAGGAAAAAGCAAAAGGAAAGCACTGCTCTTACGCAGCATATTAAATACCAGATTCCCATTACTTTTTCAGAGAGAATGAGGATATCTATTTTATAAGGTACAATAGGTCAAATCAAAAATTCCCACCAGCATACTCAAATGTATTCAGAGCCCAGAGCATCCTGCTAGGAAGGCGGTAAACTGAGAAAGCTGGAAGTTCCTGAGGAGCTCTCAGGAGTGTCTTCCTTTCTGAGAAAGATAGCAGCTCCAAGGGGCTGCCAAAACGTGGCCGCTTTGCAGCTGTCTGAGTTCACTGGAAAATGGGCTGTCACTGTGTGTACAGTGCCTGGCTTAATTCACTGACAACTGGGCAACATCGTTATCCCAGTGTATCTCATGTGAGCTATGCACATTTTCTAGTTCATTGGCTAAGAATGTGGTATTTGAAATATCGTTATGTCCATCCATATTCTGTGAACAGGATCTATTTTCTACTGCATTGACTAAGCATGTGTTATTATTTGAAATAAATCTTGATTATTTTAGCTTTATTCAGGCTTTTTTTTAAGTCTGCAACATCCCTAGCTCTAAAATACTTATGGATTTTTTTTAAGTTTGCTTTATGTGCTTTCTTCTCAGTCCCTTGAGGGACACACAATTCCTTTCCTATCTGAAGATCTTTAACACCAATTCTCAATTTCTGGAAAAAATGACACAATGTGGTGGTTTTTTTTGAATATAACTTTTGATTTGGTTTGGGATTAGTATCCTGGCTAAAGGTCAAAATATAGTCTCTTCTGGCAAAGAACTGAAAGTCTCTGCCAGAGTGTTTTCCTCTCTTCAAAAAAAAAAAAAAAAAAAAGTGAAAAAGTGGTTGTTTTAATAATTTAGATAATTTGGATATCTATCCCTTTAGATACAGAAAATATTTTTTTTCAGCTAATATCGATGAACAGTGGAAAATTAAGAGATGCATATGAAATATGTATTTTTGAAAAAAGAAATGCACATTATAAAGTGAATATTGTGGGATCATACTCTATTCTTAGATATGAAATGTATTCATGTTTTGTTTCCATTAATTCCACTAAAACCCAGGTTTGCTCTGCCAGGTCTTATCTAGCTAAATACATTGTTCATAGAATAAGCTCTCCTACCTCCTGTTGGTCTCAAATATAATCAGATATTACTGCCTTTTATCATATGTCTACATGAGGATTTTGTTTTTCACTGATGATTAGGCCAGGCGGAGGTTAATGAGGAACAGTGTGCACAGAATGTGACCTTGCAAAGCTGTTTTATCCCCCAGCAGCTCACAGAAAACAGTCCTTTCTAGTTTGCAGTGAGTCATTAATTTCAGTTGACAGACCTGAAGGCAGCATAGACATTAGTGTGCAGCCTGCAAGCCACCTCTCTCTGCTGACCTAACCAATGAAATCACTCTAATTTCTACTGTCTTCTCCAATTCACCAGCAGTTCATAAAAACTCCTGCTCATCCCCAGAGACCCCTTTTCAAAATGACCTGACTCTTACAGCAGTATCAAATCTTGCAGCAGTATGTTTGTAACAGACTCCCAGCTGTCCTGCGTAATATGCAAGAGCAGTAATTAAAATTTTATTTGATGCATCAGCAATTAAAGTGGGAAATATCGAACTGGTTATCATTTATTGAAGAGAAGCTGCAATTATTCACAGGCTTGAGGTTTAGGGTTGGGGGTTTTTTTGGTACTGTTTTTTCTCCATCAAGAAACAGAAATTGAACAATGAATAAAGGACTTCCACCATCATTTTTTCATTTGCACCACTCTCACTTATAAGTCCTGATGTCTCCTATTCTCTTCCTTACTGTCCCACCAGGTATCATACTATCTGTACAAAAGCTTTAAAAAATTTCAGCACTAATATGCATGAGACTCACTTCAGGTAACACTGACAGCTGCAAGGACTAGTATATATTGATTACACCACAGGATTGATAACTTTCTCAATCAAACGAATCTGAAAAGGATGAGCTGTGACAGGAAGTTGAAATATCAGAACAAGGACATTATTTTCTGACTGCAGAATCAAAGAAGCAAGATCAGCTGACAGATCATCAAAAAGGGTTCAGATAAAATATTTGAAAGTGTCCAGATCAAGTTGTCTGTGTTTTCGCTGTTTGTACTTTCATTTCACCATTATCTTTTCTAGTCCATGAAAAATGGAGTTTTGTCTCCGTGCGAAACATTGTATTATTTCAGTGTAGATAGGGCAGTAAGAACAGATATGTCTTACTACAGGTCAGGAAGAAGAATTTGACTGTGGATAGTGTCAGTTCCCAAAGGCAGAGGTTCTTTTTTCCTTATTTGCTTCTGCCCAAATTAAACAGATTAACTCAAATCAAATGGATGTCTGAGTTAATCTCATTGACAGCTCTTGCAGTTTTTAAAAATCTCCTCAAAATTTATCTTAATCTCATACTTTTTAATCTCTATTTTTGTGCATGCCTTATAGTGTGCAAAATAGTACAACAGTAAATATATATCACTTATTAAACAATAAACATAAAAAAGGGGGGTGTGCTGGAAATCCTTTTAATGATGGAGTGTGTGATCAAAAATTTTGAAGACTGCTGCATTAGGAATCAGCTGATGAAAATCAAGGTAATGAGAGTGCAATCCATGGGGAGGGGTTGGCACCCCTCTAACAGTAGCTGGTAAATCAGTCCGCAATTGTGACAGTCACCCACCACTTCCTCTTCTCATTAGTGAGGTTAGCAGAATAAAAAAAGAAAAAGAGAGAAGTCATATCTGTGGCCTCGACTTTTGAAATTAGAGACATCTCAGAGGCAATAGCCTCTAACAGAATAGCTTGACAGGTGTGTGAAAAACAGTCTTAAATTGTTCTAGCATAAATGCCTAGAGCAGGTGAGCCAAAGATTTTAATAGTATTTATGCAAACAGGCTTTCAAATGCACCTTTATTTCTAAAATAATGATGTTTGTTTCATTTCAAGCTTTCAGGCACCAGATCACATGTACCTATGTGGACATTATCATTCTCTTCTCTCTGGCCTGGATCTACGATACCAAAAATGCCTATAATTACAGGATCAGATATCTAATTTAAAATGGACAATGAAACAATGCTTACCAATGTTATCCTCCTGAGTTATATTTAATACCTGGGCTGAAGGAATCACCATACAAACTGCATGTTTTGAGAAGACATAATAGCATAAAAAACTACTTGATGGCTTCACAGTATTTTATGAATTTTCTACCTGAACAATACAGCTGGAATTGAAAATATTAGGCAAATAATTCTGTAGAAAGCTAAAGCTGAAAAAAAGACTAATACCTACATAAATATCTAGCAAAAACTAAGAAATAGTACAATTAGGTGGGTAGAAAGAAAAGAGATTTTTCTGTATGTTGAGAAACCAGCATCTGTATTTGGATTTGTATATATTCTAATTCCTGCTAGAATTACAGATAGGTTATAATGTATTCATCAACTTCCAAATCTTGGAAAAAATAATACTAGTGGCAAGCTGTATTTGCCAGATGAGACACTCTACTATGGAAAATTCTCATTATAAGAAAAAAACAATATTTTCTGCAGTAATTCCAAAGGGCAGTTTTGTTTCAAAGACATTACTGTCAGCATCCATGCTTCACAGGCAAGTGACCTGGCAGAGAGAGGAGCACATGTTGCTAAAGGGATTTTTCAGTTAAGAGACCTCAAATTAACTGTACTGGCAGCTCCTGCATCAGCTAGAGGAATATGCCCACTTTAGGGGTCAACAGTCCAAAAAATTCTGCAACCTTTAGAAGACAATCATCATCCAAGATGTCCCTGATAAAAGACTATGATGCTAATCTCAGTTTTTATGTTTTCTTCATTTTTGCAACAGCTTACAGAAAGTAAAGACAGAGAAACTAAAATGACAAACCCAACCCATGAGAGTGCAGATCCCAAGGATTGATAAATTGGTGGTCCATCTGAAGCATTATACACTCTCGAATACCTGGCTGCAGTGGATGCCTAAGGAGGAAAATTAGAACAGAATGAGCATACACTAGTTTATTCAAATGCATTTGTAACCTTCAAAAACATGCAGGTCTAGGGCTTACTGACTGAATGGAATGTCGCTGTACTAATAACTTGAAGAGGATTTTCTTCCCATTGTTTTGATCATAAACTTCTTGAACACATGCAAATTTTCTCTCTCCACAGCAGCTCATGGCCGTGAAGTTCCATATTTTAACCAAACATTAGGCAAAAGACCTCTGCCTCTGGTTTGTTTTCAGCCTTTCCACAATAGCTTCATCCAATGCTTTCTAGCACATACAATGGAAAATAAAGTGTACTCAATCTTGCACAATTCACCCTCTCATGATTTCACACACCCACCATATGCTCTCCATAGGCTGGAGAGTTTTAGACTACTTAGCTGTTCCTGGTATACCCATTCTGGATTTCTACCAGTAAAAAAATATTTTGAGTAGAAGTATGTACACTTACACTTCAATCCAGAAGCGGCTGGTAGTAGGATTTGCTGGAGACCTATATGTGAAAGCTGAATTACAAGTGGCACAAAGAAGGCAAATACAGAACAACTATTTGTAGTCTCTTCCAGGGTCAGTTTAGGAAATTGCAGTTGAACTTTCAAACTTCTTGATGCAGGATACTTCAGATGTTAAAAGCTTATGCAGGATCTGTAAGAGCTGAACAAATATTTGTCCAAGAAAAGTACATCAAGATGCTATATGTGAAACAGACAGACATGTAGTTATGAACATTGGGAGTATACCCTGAAGAATTGCTACACAGTCTTCATTCCCTTTGTCCTTCACTCTCCTCGGTATTTGCCAGGATTTATTACTTTGTCAAAGGATGAAGAAGTTGCTAAGACAGAAAGATATACTTGTGTATCTTTTGTGGTTATTTGTCTGTCTGGTTCTCTCAGTTACTTTAGAGAAAGAAATACCTTTTGATAACCCATTTTTCAGGGTTATAGGCTCTTTGGGCCTTCAAATAATTTTGAACAACTCATATGAGTATTAACTTTCACTGATTTTCTCCTGTTTTCCTTAACTAAAGCATGCTAAACCAAGACAGGCATGCAGCAAAAGTACTGCTAAACTTATCAAGGGCAATAAACGTCAAGGCATCATAATTTTCTTGCTGATTTTTGAGAATGGTAGGCAAAGACATCAATAAAGCTGAAAGGATAATAAAGCAGATGAGTTGAAAAATATGTTCTATCTACCATACACATCGTGTCTTACCAAGATTATCTCAATAGGAGTGAGATCTTTCCTCCCTAGAAGGGTTTATGTCAGAGCTTTCTTTTTACATGTCTCTACTAAGTCATTGGGTGACCAGATAGTTCTTACAGATTGAAAGGTAGTAGAGAAAGTATATAATAAGGATTGTAAAAATAATGCTTTAGTCCTCATTTCAATTTTTTTTCAAATTTTGTTTTAAATAATTTCAGTATGAAGGTAGGCTTATACACTTTGAGGGGCAGACAATATTTTGATGCTCTTTGCAAAAACAACGAACAGGTAAATCTTCAATTTGTCTCTCCTTACAGTTCTGCAACTAGGACAGTAAATTGTCTAGACATTAATATTTTTTCTATCTTTCTTTTAGAATTACTGTGGGACTCAAGCTCAAAAGAAGAAGCAAACTATTTCAAATAGAAGACCTGTTTAAAAGGTGATGATTTATAGAAATTGAGTCATATCTTTTGTCTTGATTTTGAGGAACAGATAGAGTGTACTACAAACACGTCTGGTAGTTCTGCAGAACTAAGTATTTCAATAAGACTCTCCTATTATGTTCTCTTTCACTGGGATGTATAAGATGATGAGGTAAGAAATCTGAGAGGAAGATTATGGATGGTCAAATGTCCTTGCAAAGACACTTATAATCTTACCATGAAAAAAATGCAAAGAGAAGGCCACTTCAGAAAGAATTTTACCTAAATGACAAATAAATTATTTCATAACAAGTAAAGAATTCTCCTCCCATGGTTTCTCATTGGTAAGAAATAGATAAATAATTTAGGTGAGAACAAAGACTTTATTTATTTATTCAGAGAAAAAAAATTAAAACATACAATGCAATTTATATTGAAAGGGTCTGTCTGATAGGGGACAATATAATTACAATATAATTACTTTTCAATAAATCCCATTAGTAGACTGAAATAAAATGACCATGGTTTACACTGAACAGATTAATGGTCAAATGTAAACAGGTTGAACCTTCTGCTAATAGCAGCAACACTGAAATAGACTGTGAAGGCTGACAGTTTTCACTGGAAAGATAGCATAACTAGAAATATTTCTGAAATAAAGAAAAACTGTGTGAACTTTAGAAACAGAGTAACATAAATGTTGTTAAGTGTGAAGAAACACAGGGACTAAAAGATGTAAGAAAGAGGAGGAAACGTCAGGTCATGTGACAACAAAGCTGTAGAAAAGCCAAAGATCAACTCTGAATAATCCAGGTTAGATTAATTCAAGAGAAATCAGGAAGTATGGCTTTTGCAAAAAAAAAAAAAAACAAACCGTCACATATTCTCATGAATATTCTGAAATACCTTAAATACTAACAGAGCTTTGGTCACAAAATCACAAGTTTCTAAATTGTACTCTTCTTTATCTCACAATCATATTTTCTAAGGATACAGATATTTTTAAATTCTTTTGAATTAAAAGAAAAGATCTTCTAAAACTATGCTAGAAGTGTTACATATTGCAACAAGCAATTGGTACTGGAGGCATACTCAGTAAGAGAAGCATTTTTTTCAGACATAATTGTGTTAAACAATAAAATTATCAAGTTAAGATCATGTATTTCATAAGTTCACAAATTGTTTTATAAGCACATTTATCTGTTTCATCCCTAACTTCCTTTTTGTAGCTGGTTAAGCTATTTATTTACAACAAATAACAAAATTATATATATTTAAATCTATCTACATTGTTCTACATCACTGGAATAAGATTTTACTGATCTATTTGACCATGTTGCTGAGGACAAGGTTGTCTCCATCAAAATATGAATAGGTTATGTAATTTTGACTTCAAGATTGCTTAACATCTCAAACCAATTGCCAAAGCAGAAAATGATTTTTAACTTTTGCATGTACAAGTTATGGAAACTTCACATGTGAGTGCACACACACAAACACAGACACAAATCACCAGCTGATCTCTAAGTCAGTCAGCAAAACTATGCTAATTTACTAATGGAAATGTTAAAGACACATGCCAAATAAAAAAATTCATTCTTTCTGTACAGAGGGCAAAAACCTCAAGCATGCACTATGTACTGGGCATTTTCCAGGCTTCCTGATGGAAAAATACCAAGGATAAATGGCTCAATATAATTTCTTAAATACTGTGATAATGTTTATTCCCATTGAATGCTTAGAAGTACAATATCCTGGAGTTACATGCTATACAAACAGACATATGAAGGAAAAACAAGGGGTGGGTGACTGCTTTACTTGTCCAATGCAGTTTCTTCTGTACAATATAGAGCAGAGCGAAGAGAAATTTGTGAGAAATCACAAATCTTTTTGCAAGCATGTTAGCATATTTCGCATGTCTGTAATGAATCATGTAAAGAGCTGCCACTGATCTTGAGTATCATTCCACAATTTAATTCCCTCTATGCCACAGATCTCACACAATGTAGAAGTGACCAAAGTGGAGAGCCTGCTGGGGAGTGGGCATGAGTGAAGGCCAGTTGGCAAGCTTTTCATCCATGGCAGTGGTGGTCACTGACTCCTGAGAGGTCATCCAGAGGTGGTTCATCTCTGGAATCTGTGATTCCCCGCCATCATCCAGATGGCTAGCACCTACAGGTCTTTGACAAACCACATTCCAAATGAGTGCTCCTGAGCATAACCAGCACGTCTCTCTGCACTATCTCATGCAGTGCTGGGATCCTTAGAAGCAAGGCTGTTTGGGACTGCTATTCCTCTAGTAAAGCAAGGTTGCTAGATACAAACAGTTCAGGTTTTACTCTTTTTTACAGCACACTGTGACAGCTCGTGGCTACCTGCTAAAGACTAGGTGCTCTTTTTTTCAGCGCAACTTCCCCACATTTAAATTATGGTTAATGAACTATTGTATGCAAGTTTTGTATCTGCACCCAGACATACACCACTCTTTGGATTATGTTTACTAAAACAACTCCTAGGAACACTTTGGAAGGTGAGAGAATAACCATTCCTTGCACATGAAGAGCAAAAAGCTGATCAGGACTAGTATTGTGGTTTAAAGCCAGCTGGAAATTAGGCTCCAAGCTACCTCTTCCCTCCTCACCACCCCTTCTGGTGAGAAAGGAACAAAAAGGCAGAGATTATGGGTTGAGATAGCAATTTCCTAGAACAGCAACGAGATGAGGAACACAAAGAGTAACAGGAACAATACTAGTAACAACAGTGTATAAAATAGGGTGATTACATGCAAAAAATGGCTACAGAAGTCCAACCCACCCATAGTTACCATGGCCAGTGACATGTGTCTTCCTGAGACAACGGGAGAAAATGACAGATGTTACCACAGCCAAAGTCTTTTTCCCTGAAATCCAAGGCAATGAAAAACAAGGATGGACAAACCTCCAGGCTGGATCACCCACACCACACCATCCCACCACTATGTTCACTGCTTTGCTCCCCTGGAAAAAAGGAAAAAAATGTCCTTGGTTCTGTGTCATGTTCATTTTTTCTTCCACCCGAAGTCATGCCCTCTGTTGTTGTACTGAATAACAACCCAGACATGCCCTTACTGCTCCAGGCTCCATGCCCCTCACAGCAATTGCAAGAAAATTAACTCTGTCCTATCCGAAACTAGGACAACTCGTCAGCATGAATTCACAAAAAAGTCTTGCTTGCCCAGCCTGATAACCTGTGATGAAATGTCTGACTTGGTAGAAATGGGGACACAAGCAGATATTCCCCATTTGACTACCTCAAATTCATCAGTGTTTCTAACATTGTCTCCCATAAAACCCTCACAGAGAAGTTGCTGAAATATGGGCTAGGTGAGCAGAGAGCAGGGTGGGTTGAATGCATAGGCCCAGACAATTGTGACCAGTGGCATGAAATTTAGTTGGAGGCCAGTAACTAGAAGTATACCTCAGGAGTCCACGCTGGCTCTGATGCCAATCAATATCTTCATCAATGACCTGGATAAAGGAGCATAGGGTACCCTCAGCAAGGTTGCTGATGATACAAAACTGGGAGAAGCAGCTGGTACAACAGAAGATTGTGGTGCCACCCAGAGGGACCTTCACAGGCTGGAGAAATGGGCTGACAGCAACATCAATAAATACAGCAAAATGCAGTGCAAAGTCCTAAAGCCAAGAGGAAACAACTCCAGGCACTCCTATATGATAGGGACCTAACAGCTGGAAAATGACTTTGCAGGAAAGGACACGGGAATCCTGGTGGGCAGCAAGTAATTCAAAAAACAAAATATTCAAGCAATGTTTGAAAGTTTGCATGAGAGCAAGAAAAGGCACTTTAGCTTACTGAGTTGTAGGAGAACACACAGGGGAAGATGAAAGGGAAAGAGTCTTGAGGTATTGAAGGACAGCTGCCATTAAAATCTAACTTTTATGAGCTTTCCAAAGAGCACAGGATCCCACCAAGAGCCTCCTTGCTTCAATCACACAGTAGTACTTCCCCACTCAGTGACCAGTGTGTCTCACAGGAAATGTGTGAAGTGTCATGTTCAGAGAATTAAGTCAACAGATATACAGATGAAGGAACATTACCCCTCTAGAGAAAACCTTGTTTTCTGTGTTTCTGTGGAGGTTTTTATGTTTGTTTGTTCTTTTGGTTTGTTTGGGTTTTTTTGTGTTATGGTTCTTCAAGAGATGGAAACCACGCTTCCTTCATTGCTGTTTATATGTTTTACCCTGTCTCTCCTCTGAGAATAACCCCCAATTTTGTTCTAGTAAGTAAGCTAAGTAAGATCTGATTTGATTTGTCCAAAACCATTAGCCATATGCAAATTATTTCTTTAAAGTTTTCCTGTTCCAAATTAAAACAGAAAGTAAATATTTCTGAAGAAAAATCAGCTTATGTATTTGGTCAGTGCCCGAAACCTGATCTTATTTATTTCTAGTCTTTGTGGCGATACCTTACATCCTAAAACAAAGTGAAAGTCTTTGGACACCTATGATAAAAGCATAGAATCTGATTTCTTGGGCAGAAAAAGAAAGGTATTTTGCTAACCGATATTGCTGCCTCCTAATCAAATGAATCCCCATTTGGACACCTGGGGGCAGTAAGTCTTCACTCTCCATCTTCCTAACTTAGGCTTCTTACTTTCTCAAAGCAAGACAAATTAAAAAATCTCAAAAAAGAAACTGATGAATTTCCAATAGCCATTTTACAAACAGGATACAGAGTTCACAGCAATCCCAGACACAGCTATGGGTTGGAAGGAAGGTGGTTGAGAGCAGCCCTGCAGAGAACGATTTGACAGTGATAGTTGATGAAAAACTCAACATGAGCTGGCAATGTGCGCTCGCAGCCCAGGAAGCCTGGGCTGCATCAAAAGGAGTGTGGCTAGCAGGTCAAAGGAGGTGACTGTTTTAGTTTAAAACCATTACTCTTTGTCCCATTTAAACAGGCCCTTACAAAAAATGTGTCCTCATCTTTCTTATCAGCCCCCTTCAAGTATTGAAAGGCTGCAGTGAGGTCTCCCTGGAGCCTTCTCTTTTCCAGGGTGCCCAACTTTCTCAGCCTTTCCTCAGAGGAGATTCCTTTGATGATTTCTGTGGCCTCCTGCGGACCCACTCTAAAGGTCCACATCCTTCTTGTGTTGGAGGGCCAAGAGCTGGATGCATGAATCCAGGTGACGCCTCATGAGAGCAGAGGAGAGGGGCAGAATTACCTCCCTTAACCTTTTGGCCACATTCTTTTGATGCAGCCCAGAACAGACAATGATAAATGAAACCTAGGGAAAAAAAAAAAAAAGAAGAAGAAAGACTAAAGACAATTCATCATTGGAGATAGCTGAAACATGTCAGAACAAGGCCCTTAGTAAGATACATAGTAAGATGAGGAGGTACATCTTGCTGTAAGCAAGGTTTGGACTAGATGGATGTGAATGATCCCTCAGTTACCTGATCATTATAATGTGAACATGCTATCACAGTACAGATACACATAAAAATGTTAAGATCTGAAGGTTATTCTGGTCAAGGCATTATTAAATGACATTGTTGAGAAGATTGCCAGGTCTTTAAATAACTCCTCAAACACTTCAACAATATTCAGCTTACTCTGTGTAAGGCACGGACCACTGTCAGTCTGGGTAACAGTTCTGCAAATGTTGCCAGAACTGGAGACAGTGAGTGGCAGAGGAGCCACTGTGAACTGAACTGCCAGCAGAAAGGGCCAGCAGTATCCAACACTATAGGAACAAGAGCACAGCGTGCAGGAGGGAAATGATGATCCCCCCGCAGTTCCACACAACTTAGACCACATGTAGATATTGTGTCCTCTGATCTGGCACCTCCAGTTCAGGAAAGACAGTGCCAGGATTGAGGGAGCCCAGCAGACACCCACCAGGATCTGGGGGAACTAGATCACCTGCTCTGCAAGGAGAGCCTGAGGATTGGGGCCAGTTCTGCCTGGAGACAAAGGGCTTTGTAGGAACTTCAGAGCAGCTGTCTCCTACCTATAACCTTCCATGTTGGGAAGGCAAGGACAAGCTCTCAACATGAGAAACAATGGACAAATGTTGAAAGAAGACAGCTTCAGACTGGACATAAAGGAAAATATTTCTTCCCATGGGGACAGCCCAGAGAGGTGCAGGCTGCCCAGAGGCTGTGCAGTCTGCCATCTTGGAGATTTTCAACACCAGGTTTGAAAAATCCCTGAGCCACACGGTGTGGCCCCCTCAGTGATGCTGCTTTGGGCAGACAGTTGCACTGGGGACCTCCTGGTGTCATTTCCAGCTTGAAATTTCCTATGAGCCTATGATAACTCCTCTCTTCTTTCCTATCTGGATTGGCCCATCCCATTCCTCTCACCTTTGGGCCTTCCCCAAGATATTTTTACAGATCAGTTGTCACTCATTTTCACAACAACATCCCTCCATAACATTTGTGCAACTCCAAATAGTCTTGCCTCACATCCTGCAAAGTCCCTCCCAGATCTGGACGCAGTGACCCCTGTCAGCCTACAACAGCCCTTCTGAAGAAAAGGATGTCCAGATCCTGGTGGACACCAAGTTGAACATAAGCCAGCAATGTGCTCTTGCCTCAAACAAGGCCAGCAGTATTCTGGAATGCATTAGGAGGGTTTTTGCCAGCAGACTGAAGGAGATGATATTTCCCCTCTCCTCAGCATTGATGAGGACACCACTGAAGCACCATGTCCAGTTTTGGGATATCCAGCACAAGAGAGAAATGTACATTTTAGAGAAGAAGGGCCACTAAGATGGTAAAGGGAATGGAAAATCTCCCATAATGGAAAAGGCTGAGAGAGCTCAGACTGCTCAGCCTAGAGAAGTTTTTGGAGAATTTCATGGAACTGACAGGAGGGTGCAAGACAACAGAGCCAGAATTTTTCCTCTGTGTACTAAGATGTAGTGGGCACAAACTGAAGCACAGGAGGTTTCTCCTGAACAGAATGAAATCTTTTTTTCCATGTGAGCATGAATAAGCATTGAAACAGGTTGCTCAGGAAGTCTGTGGTGTCTTCGTCCTTGAAAGTCCTCAAAAGCTGTCCAAACACGCTGTCTCAGAAGATTCTGAGATGAACTTCTGTTAAGCCAAGGCACTGTTGTGAGCACTCCTAAACCAGAAAGACCTTGGAATTAGTGCCACCAGAGGCACCCTAGCCCCTCTGTTGTATGCATAATACAACATCCTATCTCTGCAGGATAGCCAGGAGGAATCAAGAACCAAGGCCTCAGGGAGGACACGTGAGAACAAGACGACATCATAAATCCATCAAACAAGTGAGAAGCAGAGGAGAATGGCATCACAAATTCCCCAGACAAGGAGATAACAACAACAACAAATGGTTGAGAAGGCCAAAGAGGAAGTTTGCTTGAACTTTTGTGCTAACCTTTAGTCATTAGCTCAGTAAAATACATGCCCATAGGCTGTAGTGGCCTCTTTCTCACAGTTGGATTCTCACTGTTTGAGGTGTACAAAAGTGAGTAGCTGTCAGGCTGAGGGTGTGCTGGCCCCGTGGGTTCCTCACAGGTTGATAAGAGACTGGGGCATTTCCCTTGTAAGGAAAGGCCAAGTGAATTGGGTCTGCTCAGGCTCTAGGAGGGATAGCTGAGAGGGTACCTCATCAATGCCTGTAAGTATCTGAAAAGATCATGTCACAAGGATGGAGCCAGGCTCTGCTCAGTGGTGCCAAGCAATGGGACGAGGGGAAACAGGCAGAAGCCAGAACACAGGACATCTCACCTGAACATGACAAAGAACTTCTTTACTGCGTGGATGAGCACACACTGGAACAGATTGCCCAGAGCAGTAATGGAGTCTCCCTCATTGGAGCTATTCAAAAGCTGCCTGGATCTAATCGTGATTACATGCTCTAGGGGATCGTGCTTGAGCAAGGAGGCTAGACTAGATGACTTCCAGCCTTTATCCATTCTGTGCAGCAAAGCTCCAGAGCCCAGGAGTTGGTCTGTATGCTGGAATCAAGACTGTCATGGAAGCATAACAGCTTTGTGGAACAGATGGGAGCTGTGAAGAAAACAGCTTTAAGGAGCAGCACCTGTAAACTTGTGTTCAAGGGGAGGCCTGAATAACCAATTTCAAAGGTGTATTCAATGGCAAATTCAGAGGAAGCAGCTGTGGTAACCATGTCCTCACCAGAACTTGCATGCAGCTGCACAGGTACTGAGTTACCCTAAACATAAATACTAGCAGCAGTTTCAGAAAAATCAATCCACAAACTATACAAATACATCTTCCTTACATCACCATGTAAGCTGTCCAGCCCTTCTGTTCTCAACTGTTTTGTGTTTCTGTGATTCCTTATTTGAGGAAACATAGACCTCCTCTGACTTTATTCAGAGACGTCTCTCAGAGCCAGACATGCTCTCCCACTCTGGGCCCACAGCTGCTCCATCTTTAATATTTTGCTCACAGCTTTAGTTAGGGCTATGACTACTTGAGGTACTGTTAGACAGCAAAGATCAGTTAATACCTGAGTCTGTCGCAGAGTCCCATTTTTGCGCTGGAGTAATGAAATTCTTACACATAGTGACAGTGTAATGACTGCTGAATGTGTCATCTGATTGAGTCTCAGATTTCAGAGAAGGTTTTGGACACTGGAAAATCAGGGCAATGAGGGACAGAGAACTGTTTCTGACACCTGGTTTATAGAGATGATAGCTGATGGATGGCATTCATTAATGGTGTTCAGCATTACGGTACTCCCACTTAACTTCCTTCTGACTTCCTTCCACATTCACCTGCAAGATAAATAGTAAGGAAGAGAGAAGTCTGTGGAGCTATGCATCTAAAACCCGCATTATGGGGAATAATGGGATAGGGGAAGGTGAAGATCACAGCCAGGGCAGAAATCAGGAGACAGGGATGAGGTGGAAAGGCAGCACAGAGCTGAAGGAGCTCTTGATGAGAGTAATGAATCTCAGCAACACAAGATTCCCAGGTCTGGGACCCCTAGCTGGGGTTTATAGACTGACTCAGAAGATGCGTTTGAAGTGTCCATCACAATACTCGGTTTTTCAATCATTAAAACAATATGGTATGGGAACTGCATCCAGATATTACATGTGAATTCATTATCTATTTTTGTTTCAGTTTACACATATCCCCTGGGAGATGCAGGAATATGTGCATTCTTGATACAATTGATTTGTATGGATTTAAATGAAAAAGCCTCCGTTTCTCTGGGGAATAATGTATATACACGATGTGACATATTTTTCACCACTAAAGAAACTAACACTCAATCTGGCAATAGGTTTTCATTGCAGTTTACTCCGATGTGTGGCAGTGAATCAGCAAAAGGCATTGTGGGTGCTTTAAAATCAAAGACCGCTTCTTCCACGCGTTAATTACAATCGAGCAGATGGTTCCGAAGAGGCTGTTACGACCTTTGGACTGGAAGCTCGGCATTTTTAATTCGCTCTGCCCGCCGTGCGCTCCCGTCCCCGCGCTCTCCCGCCGGCGGCACCTGCGGCCGGACCGCCCTGCCCGGGATGCGGTCACGGTGGCCCGAGGTTGCTCCGGGGACCGCCGAGGAGCACCAGCATCCCGCGGGGCTGCGGACCAACACCGCTCCCCGCGCCCTCCGCGCCTCTCCGCAGCCTTGAACTCGCCCTGCGAGCGGCGTGAAAGCGCCGGGCAGTGCCTGCCTGCGGGACGGGACCCTCCGGGGCCCGCAGCGTGCTCGGTAAGAGCGTTGTGGCGGGATACACGCTCGGTCACCGTCAGCTGCGGGCACCGGCTCTCTGCACACTTCCCAGGATATGGCCTGCCGTGGGTGTTCGAACGGACCCTCCCCACGGGGTCTGATCATCCTGCCCAGCCCGGCCTCGGTGGGATGTAATCTCCTCTGGTGAGGGGCATCTTCCACACGTATTCGGTTTCAGATTCTTGGGAGGCCCTGGGAATATTTTTCCTGTATTTTAGCTAGATCCCTAGGGGAATAAGGGATGGTGCATGTGGTGGCTTGCTGAACACATCCCTGGCTGTTACCAAGAGCCGCTGTCTCAATCACAGCCCCCTCTTCCACCTAGGAGTGTAATTTCTTTATATTTTGTAAGTCATTGGATGGATATGCTAAGTTAGAGACCCTCTCCTCCTCATCAAAGAGGAAATTAGTACTCTCCAACTGTTCCCTTAGTATTTTTTCCCTGTCCAATGATTCCACCAAGGTGGCCTGCAGTCCCTAGATATCAGTTCAGCAGCAAGCCAGTGGGAAAGGCTGTGTGTCTCATTTCCTGGTAATTACTGTAAAACTTTAGCCCTGTCTGGTGACTACTCAATTGTTTCACTTTCTTCCTGTTCTGCCTGCTCACGTGCCTGTTCTGCTGGGTGGTGACTAAGGCAGTCCCCAATACCACAGAGACTGATGCTTTTCCATTTCCCCATCTCAGCCTGCACTCAGTAGATAAAATGGTAATCCAGGCACTGCCTGTGAATCATGCCAGTTATTATGGGCCAGAGTTATGACAGGGGGAGAAGGCCAGGCATTGTAAGCCTATAATCTCTCCAGGAGAGGAGTGCAAACCCTGTGACTCTAGGGAACCTCCTAGCAAAACCTGCAAGTACCTGGAATATGGGTCTCCTCATAGAAGGGGTCATGCTAAGGACCCTGGTGCCCTCAATTGTTTTTAGAAGAAAAAATCGTACTCTGTCCATGATGCCAAGCCAAAATGTTGGGTCTGGAGAGGGCAATCCTGGGCCACATTCTCTGAGAGAGCTGACCTTCAGGATACCTTTGGGTGAAATTAGAGCAGAACCATGCCAAAGGATCACTTAGAAAGTTTTATTTATGGCAGCAATGATTTCAACTTTTAAACCTTATGATATATTGAACAGCATCTGGCAGCAATTATTTACGTTTTTGAACAGCCTGCAGCAGCATAGGTTTAAACTTTTCTGAACAGCACGTGGCAATGGCGATTTTGGAAGAGCCTGTAGCAGCAGCAATTCAAACTTTGAACTTTATGTGAACAGCCTGAACAGCCCATGGCAGCAGTGATTTAAACTTAAGGAGAGGAAGAAGGAAAAATAGGAAAACAGAGATGAAGACCCTGGTCACCACCCAGCGTTCCAGTATCATCTCTGACGTGGTTCCTCTGGATGATAGGTGCATGGATGGTGGGTGCACACACATCCCCTCTCAGCTCCATTATTTATAGAACAGTCCTCACACATGCACATTTTGTTATTCTGGAACATTTCAAAAGGGGGTTGGGGAGTCTCTTGTTTTCAATTCCCTTCCCCTGGTCAGAGACACAAATGCAATCCTGATTCAAACTTGTTTTTTGAGATAGTTACCCAAGATAAGGAATTTGGTCCCAGAAAAGTGCTGTCCTGCCTCTGCAAGTCCATCTTGTCTAACTGCACTTTCCCTCACTGGCATAGTAATATTCCTGTTCTCCTCTGATGAGTGTCTGACACGACAATAACCCTTTCAGGTTTTAACTCTCTCACACAAGGTAAGGTGATGAGGGCCATGTGACAATGGCTGAAGTCATGGGAAGCAGGGACTTTTTCCCCTTGGGGCCATTGTGATCTTCAAAGGGCAGCAGTGGAGACACAGCCCCAGAGACCTGTGGGATGTCACCACTGAACGCCAGTGACTGCTCATGACCTCACAGCTCTTTAGCAGCCCCTGCCACTATCCTGGCACACTGTGCTCAGGCCTCCTTTGGGCACACCCACAGTGTGCACACCTGAGCAAGACCCTGTCTTTGGGCTTGAGTCTTGGCTTTGGGGAGATCAGCAGCTTTGGGTGTTGATCTAAGTCCACCCCTTCCTGCTGTGGGTCCCACACAGCAGGTGTCCCAGGGCCACAAGCCCTACTGAAGGCAGACACCAGGTTCCTCTGCCTTCACGGAGGGTCCCATGTGGAAGCTGGGGAAAGGGGCTGGGGCAGTGGGATTGTTTTTCAGTGTGTCTAGGGGAGCCAAGGGGGCAGATGAGGGGAGCAGCCCTTGGTGTTGTCTGCCCTACAGGACTGCTGCTGCTGTGGCTGCTTGTCAGCCCTGAAGAAGGAAGGAGCCTTTGGGAGAACTGGAACTCCCCTGTCCCACCTCTTGCTTCAGTTCTTCCTACTTTCCCCTTCAGCATCTTGTAAGCTTAGTATATGGCACATCTGTCCTTGCAAGACATGGTGTCAGTTGCTGAGGAAGCTCTGGAGGAGTGTGCTCTGCCATGATGGCCAGCCTGAGCCAGCTGGAGCAGTCTGAGGCATCAGAAGATGACCCATGCCCCATATGCCTGGGAGAAGTCACCAATGCAGCCTGCTTGGCCTTGTGTTTCCATCACTTCTGCTTTGGCTGCATCCAGCAATGGACCATGATGGGAGCTACATGCCCACTCTGCAGGCTGCCTTGCCATCGTATCCTGAAGGCGCTACCATCAGATGACAAGGAAGAAGAGGACAGAGCTTGCTTTTCCACCTGCCACCAGAGGAATGTGGCCAGGGAGAGGTCCCAGAGCAGATCCCCTCAGCAGCACTAGGTCCTGTCCAGGTATGTCATGAACAACAGCATCCCAGCTCGGAGGAGGAGGCCTAGGGGGAGCAACCAAGCACTGAGCAGAGTCAGAGCTCCAGGCCCCTTGAACACCACTGCCCAGCAGGTGTCTGTGCCCAGGATTTCCTGGCACAAGACCTACCAAGCACGGGGAAACCTGAGGTCTGCCCTGGGGGCAGAGCACATGTCCACACAGGTTTGTTGGCACTGCCCCCACTGCATATCCAAGGCCTCCTTTCAGAGAGCCCGATAAATACACTGTAGCTCTTCACAGGGTGTTTTTCATGTTCCTCAACTTAAGTGGTCAAGGAGAGCACGCATTTCTTCTTTCATCCTCCCCTTTCTAGGTACCAGGGCCACATAATCCAAGCCCCTTAAACAGCACCTGGGCTGATGATCCTGAAATCCTGCTTATCCAGAGGCCACAACACTGTGCAGCTGACAGCCCTCACCCCGCTGGGTTACCCTGCTGATTCCTTTGCACTCAAACAGCCCCTTTCATCCTCCACCCACACTACTCTGAGCCTTTCTGTGACACTTCTCTACAACAGCAGGCCCGATTCCTCAGATCCCGAGCGTCATCACTGGCTCCTAAAATCCATTCCAGGGGAATGAGTCCCTTTTGATTGAGCCCCTTACCTTCAGACCACAATCATCCTGGATGCAATTCAAGCAAAGCACGTTTTTATCACAGGCCTAATGGGTGGCGTAGTTTGGTTTGATTAACAGCCCTCATGAGCCTGTGTTTTGCACCAGGAGGAGCCAGCACATTATGATCACAGTAAGAAATTACTCTGAAAATGTTGTTCAAATGTCTGCCCAGTATTGCTACCACTATGAAGAAGAGAGTTGTAGCAATGGTTTTCATTCCTCTTACACAGAGCTAACATTGGCCATTCATCACAGAGTTGGCCACTTTAGGAGCCCCCTAAAGGATGGAGAGAAATGGGTCTTTTTCAGATGGTAATAGAACAGAAGATGTGAAACAAGAACATTTGTAAAGTTCTGTGAGCCTGCAGCTGGTGCAGAGCCTATGGACTGTGGAGTAGAGTGCAAACAGCCAGACCTCATGGGAGGAAGTTGTCAACAACCAAAGAGAAAAGAGCAGCACTTGGAAAAAAAGAAAGCCACTGAGCTGTTTAAAACCTTGACAGAAATCAAGTATTTGCCCTGCAAGGACAGAATGGGCAGTGGGGAAGTTATTTATAATCTCTTTTGATTTCTCTTCTCATTTACTCCCTTTGAATTTTCTTTATGCCATCTCTATAACAAAAGCTAATGAATTTAATTTATGATCTAATAAAGACTGTCTGCATTTCTATGCCTGTTCATTTACTTTGGGGAGGTCATTAGAAGAACACAGAGGCAGATCTAGCTCATAGCACTGTTGACTGTGGGAGATTGGATGCAATGTGCAAATATATTTAGGCCACTTTTCTCAGATGTTGCTATCTCAGCTCAAGCACCTGGTAATTTGTAGATAAACTATGGATTTTTCTGCCATCTCCAAACCCAGTCACTTCAGGATTTAAAGTTGCTTTTGTGAGAATTTTCTGAACATTTTTATAAAGTGCAAGTCTGTCCTTTTTGTTTTTATTTTCCATGAAAAAGAAAAGTGATTTTTCCATAACATTGAAAACTCCCTTGACTGAAGAATCTACAAGAATTTCTCAGATTTTCTGAGATTTAAATTTCTCCTGGAAAAGGAAATGACTAAGGCACTGGACTGAGATACAGCAGTTCGGGAATTGCACACTGATTTCCAGAGAGATCTCATGACACATTCATGGGCAATTAACTCACTTTAACCTTTGGTTTCGTTTGGAAATTAATGATACTTCCCAATAGTTTTGGCAAATGAGGAAGCAAAATCTATTAGTTTGTTGTAAGGTAATCAGATAATATTCAAAGAACACCTTAGAAAGCACTCAAAGAAAAGATGTTGCTTCTACAACACAATTTTGAAGGTGCAAAGCGATTATATCCTGACACTGCATGTCAGACAATGTATAGACCAGTTGCCTCCTTCAGTGAGCAGGACTGTTCTTTGTAGCACCATAACATAGTGTTGCTTCATGAAAAAGAACTGCCAGAAATAAAATATTTCATATTATATATACACACACAGAAAAAGGACCTGATCTATTTCCTTTTATATTGTTAAATATCTATGATTTTATAATCCCAGGAGGGTTTTGAGAGAGAAAGCATCTAAAAATCTAAAAATCTTCCAATTTGATACATAGTAACAGCATATAGATCTACCTGTACGTCCTTCATGTTTCCAGTACTTTCATTCATAGGAGGACTCCACCCCCTCCACTTTATTGGTGCTCCAACTGTGGAAGCAGAGGTAATCTATTTTCTCAAACAAGGTGGCATATAGAACCAGATTCTCAGCGTCTGTACTGTTGTCCTGAAATCTTGTCAGGTTCAAAGGGGAAAAGACATTTAGTATAAATGCAAGGCCACATCTCAGATCAGAACCAGTTTGTTATGAAACAGGCAATAAACTGTCTCAGGAATTGGGATTAGAAAGTCTGAGGTGATCCTTGTACTATTTCTCATAGTGACAGAAAACATACTGAGATACAGGAAAGCAAGAAGAGAATATTTTCTCTCCTGCTCTTATCTTAGAGGGTCATTTATTGTTTTTCATTACATTTCTTTGGCATGACAGTAATGTCAGAAGTCCAGGCTGGCACTTGGAGACAGATCTGCATCCATCCTTTTTTTAAAGCATCTTGTGAGTACTAAAGATGATTTAAATCTAAAAAAAAAAAAAAAGTTTTTACACTCAAACCCAGATTTTATCCAAGCAGATGTTTCAAATAGAATATTCCAAGTGAAGTAAAAATGATTTTTCTTCTTGAACTCATTGTAGATTTGTAGGATGTGTTGTTTCCTTCAGTCTTTTTCTCACATAAATTATATTTTGGGGGAATAGAAGACACTCTACACTAACTCTACATAGCACCACTGTTTTGTTGGGATAGATTTGACCCTTTCTTCTTTTTTGTTGGAGGGAGTGGTTTTTGTTAAATTTCGTACTTTTTGAAGGCCATTTCACAGAACTTTTTTAACAAAATCTTATCTCACTTTCTATGCACTGCAGTTGGTCTTCTTTTAATACTACACTGATAATAGGATAATTTCATCTTCTAACGCCATTAAGGTACAGAATCCCTCACTTTTCAGATCCATGTTGTATTTAACAAGTTCACACATACACATTTAAAGACCAAGGCATTTCTTCCCCTAATAATTTAACAACCTGTGTCAGACATTTCCCTAAGTGCCTGAAAAACAGTCTGAGCAATCTCTACATGTATTTTCACCCAGTGCTTACAAACAAAGCTTCACTTGCATCTCCTGGAACAATCTGGAACTATGTTCAGAGAGAAAATATAAAGAAAACTCGTTAGCCTGGCTGATAGGCTAACTAAATGTTATTGTCCCAGAGCAGAAAGAGTTATGAAATTTTGAACTAAACATTAAAGAAGTATCACAGATTTCATTCTGTGTCCTCTTAGATGGCATCAAACATTGCAGTTTGCAGCATCTGTCCAGTCTAATGTGCCAGCTTCAGAACTTCAGTCTCCATCAGACTGCTGGGAAACATTCCCTAGCATTTCCCTGTGAATAATAACCCATTACCTTGCAGTGCAGAATACAAAGAAGGTAGTTATCTGTTCACATCACCAGAGGGATAGCATTGGAGTACATTAATGTGGTACACTTTTGTCAATATTGATCCACAACTGCATAAATAGATGTTGAAATGTTTGTTTTTGAAGTGACAGGCAATCTAGTAAGATCCACATTAAATCTGCTGATCACTTATCAGATGAAATAATTTAAAACACTATTGAAATTCTTAGCATGGTTATTTGTATAATCTGCTTACTCTAATTAGAAAAAAAAATCCTTCCATGTTTTCTGCATTAAAAAATTTTCTGTTAATGAATGCATGGCAGATAGTAGAAGTGATGTCACAAGAATATAAGCATTCCTAAGAGGAAAAACAGTTCTAGAGAAAGCTGACAATAAGAAAGGGAAACCTTTCATCTGTAAATGTCAGGTCTAACATGGAAAAGCTCAGGGGCTGAGGAACAGATTATCTGCACATGAATAAATGTAAGTGCTAATATTGCTTTCCACAATATCTTGTCAAGACTTCTGTTCTACCCAAGATGAAAAAGATAGGTGTTAATCTGAAAAGGACTAGATAAGTAGGGTGTCAGAACCTAACAAATTAAAATCAGGAATTAGATTTTCTTCAGCTCCATGGTTTCCTGATACAGTTTCCACTCAGACACGCATTAGAAATATGTTAGATACCAATGCAGTCTTCTAGTGAAGAAAATTATATTCAAATGCAAACCTAAAGAAATCTTTTTCAATTTTTTTCTAAAGAAATCTGTTGCTTTCCAAATTCAGAGTATTAGTTACGGACTTTAATGATCTTAAAAGTCTTTTCCAACCTGAGTGATTCTATGATTTCACTTGGAAAAACATCACCTCTTTGCATGTACTTAGTGAGACTTTTTCTACTACAGCATGTGAACAGACACAGAAATTAATCTCTTAAAGCTGAAGGATTTAAATTAAAAAAAAAAAAAAAAAAAAGGCAGAATAAAATATTGCATATGTGCATATGTGTAAAAGGTTCCATACTATTGCTTGAATATCTGAACGATAACCTCATCAGAAAGGAGAAGCTGAGTACCCCATAGACAAGATTTCTGAGGAAATGCAAACTTCATTGGAAGGACAGGTAATCGCTATTTCTCATTTGCACATATATACATACACAAAGCATGTATTATCTACTCTTTGTAGTGTGTGAAGACTAAAATATAGATTAATTAATTTACATTTCTTCACTTCAAATAAGAGTAATTACATAAAACTGAGAATTGAGAAAGAAGTGTTTCACTTCTGTTTTTCAATACAATTAGATACAATTAGCAGCAAGGCAAAATATAATGGAATAGTATTTCAAAGCAGCACGAGTTCTTGCTCATTCATTTCCTAACATTGGGAAAAAAATTTAATCAGTTATCAGCCAGTGCTGCTGTGAAAGTTATGTAAATCTCATAACATTATTAAGATCAGGCAGAAGGGGAAATATAAACAAAAACTGCAGAAGGACTGGATTAAAGTTTTCAGGCTGAAATACTTTGTTTGCTAACACAACACTACTATCTCCCTCAAAGCTTAAAAATGGTAAAGTAAGTCAAGATCATTTCAATGAAGTTGAAATTTCTTAGTTTGATATTAAAATTCCTGTCTCCATTTGAATTTCAGGCCCCTGTTAAAATAAGGGATTCTTCTATGTAATACCAGAAGTAATCATGTAAAAAAATTACATTTAAATTTCTCAGATGTTTTAATACGAATTTTTTAAAAACTCAGTTTTAGGAAAAATTTTAAGAAATAACAGATTTTCTGTAAAGTTAGATCCCAGTATGATGTCTTATCAACACAGCATCCAGTATCTGGTTATTTAGTAGTTTAAGTTAGAGGTGACTTTTATTTCCACGTTTCCTGAAAATATACTTGGTTTTCTTAGCTTTCAGTTTTCCAGTAGGCATGCTACCTCCTTGTAATGAATTAAGTTATCTTAATTTGCAACTCTTGCTACTTCATTTCTTAGGAATCTCTAGAAAAATACCTTCTAACAGAATTAGGTCAAGCAACTACAAGTGGGTTATTTTCTGCCAAATTTCTCTGAAAGCAGCAATTTCAAAAGTTCCATTTTTGTTTTCTACATTGGGTCAGAATATTGGGCCCATCAGTATTCTCTATAGCCAAGTTCAGGACAATATTTTAAATAGTTTCTGAGTAGTTCAGTAATTTCTCACATAATTAGGATAAGCTCCTCATGCATTCAGGAAAAATCACATGGTACTTTTAAAAGGGTCATCAAGAGGGCTTAGTAAAGCCCCAAGCACATGCTACTGTACTGTCACAATTAGTTGCTGTCTCAATTTCTTTAAAATTGAAAGTCGACTGGCACAAACCCAGTTTCCAGAGCACTAATTTTGCTACAAAATTAATTCTGAATAATCTCTGAATATTAGAAACACATTAGTACCTATTCAGGGAGAGAGAGAGAAAGAACCTGTTAAAAAGTTTCTGCAAAAATAATGCAAATGTTCAGATGCATGGTCTCCTAGAGCCTCCTTAATATTATCAATATTTTTTTTTCTCTCTAACATTTTGAAGGCTGAGAATGGAGCAAAGGAGAGGCATTTCATCATTATTTTTATGATTACTTTTCTATTTACTCTTGAAGATTGTAAAATTTGAAGTATTATTATGAAATCATCAAAAATCATAAGGACACCACTTATATTGAAGTGCCCTGCTAATTATATCATGCCAACTGCAAATAGATTCCCATTTTAGGTTTAATGCCAAAAAGCATTTTCTAGTGGTCTGAAAATAAATTTTGGTTGAATTACATTTGTTTTAGTGTATTCTTGTTTATCTATATTGGGTTTTTTTAATACATCCAGTTTTCATACCTACAGAAATTAATTCTATATTTCAAGATGCCAGGAAATCTGAATTAGATCAGCAACAAAATGATTCTGGCAAGAAGATTAGGACCTGGCTTTGACATAATGATTGAGCAGCCTAAAGAAAACAAGATGACCAACTGAGACCAAAATGTTCCAATAGACTGATTTCCCTCAATGACGTTGTACCTCCACCACTCCTTAAAAGAGGCAGACCTCAAAATTGATAGCAACAAACAGGTAAGTTTCAATCTTGCAAAACTTTGTTATTCACATATACTATGTTATTTAACTATTTAATGAAGAATAATTTGAACATTTTCATGGCCAGACTCTTCTGATACTAATTAGGGGCAGTTTGCCTCCCTTTGCTCCTCTGTCTTACAGCAAAACAGTAAGTAGGTAGGAATAGCAGTAACCATCAAGCTACAGAGATGATCCGCAGGCTTGTCAAACTGGGGCAGGAAGTCGGTTCTTAACTGTACATTAAGAGGAGTAACAAAAAAAAAAGTCTGTTTTCTACTTGTCATCAGAGAAAGACTTGTGGCGAGTTATGTCATTGAGTCAGTTCTAGATTTGCCCCTCTGCAGCATGTGGTTCTTGTTGAAAGAGAACACTCAAAATTTGACTCTGCCAGAGTCAGGCAGGTGATGAACTGTGTCTTTTCTCTCATTCCACAACCCTTGCAGATTCAGAAACACCCACATTTTGTCAGGTACAATCCAAAGACATGATCTTTACTTATAAGAGCCTACTTAAACAGAGAGACCCTTTAAAGGGAAGCAGGAGGAAGGAAAGGACTAAAATACCAGCAAGAAATAAAGTATCAAATCATCATCCTAACTGCTGGATTGGGTGCTAATGCTTGTATTGTGGAAAAGCTGTCCTACAGAGATATAGCCACCGTTTGTTAATGTGAACTCTTTCATCTCAGTGCATACAGACACCAGAATTCAGTCTCCTCTTTCTTCATGGCTACACTTACTTCATGGCTGGCAAATTCCCAAGGCTTCAGTTTTCCTTTGGCAGCAACTACTCCCAAATATACATCAACTTTTCTAAGCACTGTTTATGTTCATCCTTTTGGCATCACATTCTAGATGAGATAAATATAATTAAAAAAAAAATCTGCAGTTACTTCATTCACCACTTTTAAGCTTAGATCCAGAGGACTTGATTTTAACCTAATTTTAAAATTTGCTCAATATTAAACTTTTACGAGGAAATTGGAATAACTTTCTTGGGGTTGGGGAGAGTTGAATATGGTGAATTAAAAATGTACTATGAGCATGATGGAAATTCTTGATCAAAAATTGGATATTGTGAATATAGTATGAATTATCCAACATACTGTCATTTAACAAAGTATTTCAATTTTGTGTAGGATGAGTACTGGTCAATTGCTATCTGTTATAACAAACTGTATTAGTTCAGTTTAGCAATCCAAATAAGCATGTTTAATAAATGGTTAAAGAAAACTACTATCTACACATCTAAATTCATCTGGAATAATTCTGCTGTTTAGATAGATATTCTAGTGTGTTATCATTTGGGCTTTTGGGGGGTTTTCTTTCAGTGGTTTCCATCACCCAGGAATGTTGTAGCTAGTACAGTGGGCTCTTTACTCACTGAAATTACTATTTTGTTTTTCTATGAAAAATAATTTTGTGGAAATGTGTGACCAAGATCCTGTGATAACCTTTGAACATGCTGGCCAAGTTCAGCCACAGCTCATGGAAAAAGTATTGAACTCACAAAAATTGTGTGAAAAACAGTGTTCCAGTACTCCCACAGAGGGAAAACTGTTCAATAGGTTGCTCATCAAATACCAGATAATCTAACTGGAAGGGCTTAGGCCCCAGACAGAAAAAGAAGCTTTGTTCAGACCTCACACTGTAACCTGTTAGCCTTTAATCCATAAGGAACAGGGCTTTCTTGACACCACTGTTCATCCTTTCATTTCTTTTCTATTCTGTGGACATCAAAAGGATGTTTTATTTACTGTTTTGGAAGACAGGGTAAAAGAACAGTGGATTAGTGACACCTACTTGAAGCACATCATAGTTGTGTACTTACTTATGTAGATTTACCCAAAGTAAGGATTTACCCACCTTGCTGTATCTGTCAAGCTGTTAGAAATTTCAATTTAAAGGCTCAACATTATCTCCAATATTTTTTCATTCATTGCCTGGAACTTCTTTTCAAGATTTCCCAAGACATTATTCCCAGTGCCTTGATACTAAAGACTTTTCAAATATTAGGCATTTTTGTGTTGTTAAGTAAGGAATAGCCTCAGAAGCATTGTACAAGGCATCCATTCATGTGCAGTGTTCAAGCCTAAAAAGATTTGTCACATCTACATCTTACAGTAACTTAGTTTTGTTTTCCCCCTGAGATTGCCTCATTTGTCTTGTAGTGATAAGAAAGTTGTAATATCAAATATTGGTACTTAAACCTTATCCTATCTGGCAAAACAGACTCACATTGTGAACAAGGTGAACAAGGTTTGTTTTTCAGTTAACAAACCATTAATATTTTACAATCTCCTCAGGAAATCTCTAATGTCATGCTACTGATAACATTCAACAAGAGATCTAAAACTGCACTACTTAAAAACAGTTTCTATAATCCTTATTCTCCAGTGTGGGGATTATCCTACTTTATCTGAGAAGATAGTTGTTCCTACACACCACTACATGGTAGGCTTTAAAAAAAGTGAAAATTCAAAACTAGATTGGTTCTACGTGACAAATCCTCCATGGAGGGCAAGTTCATAAATTCATAGAACAATTTGGGTTGGAAGAGACCTTAGAGACCCTCTAGGTCAATGCTGTGCCCCCTAATTCTCAACATTTTTTTCTATTTTTTTTCCATTATTTTATAAAAGAGTAATTATGTCAATATTAAACTCTCAAGCTTCTTTTAAATAATGTTCTGCAAACTTGCTTACAATGATTCTGTTGCTCAAAAACTTTGTCATCTTCTTTAAGAAAATCAGGACAGACACTGGCTGAACATACTGAAATACTACAAAGGAGCATGCACAGAGTGAATGCCAAGATATTACCTAAAAATTTGGGCAGTAGCAACCTATAGATGTTAAAAGAACAGTCTGTAAGTGACAGAAAGTTGGAAACAGAGCTGTAAATAAAAACTGTTTTTTGAATCAACTGAGCACATAAACCAAGACATTGAAAAGCTAGGAAAAGGAAAAATAAAGTGCTGAAACCAAACTCCACCCTCAGATTACCTAATGTAATCCTATACAGGTATATAGGAATGTGAAATCAAATTATTGAGGAAATAAGCTTATGGATGTTGTCACTGTGTTTGAATTTCTTTAAAAAACATAGTTTCTGTGTGTTTCACACCCTCTATTAATTTTTTTAAATACTGTTCACCTTTCAAAGATGAAATAAAAAGTAAAAACTTCAATCCTCAATAGCTATTTGAAAATTTATTTTGTTTTGTACTTTACCTAAGCTTAAAGTTCAGAAGCTAACAGATGAAAATATTAAAAATAGTCCTTCAGATCAGTCACAAGAGTTATGGCAAACCCAGAGACCAGGATGATTAATCTGTGTTGGTTTCTTACTGCTAATGTCTGCTAAGGCAGCTATAAATATAGCTAATGCTTTTTCGCATTTGCAATTGCTGGCTTTTTTGGGTTTTGGTTTGTTTGGTTTTTTTTTCCCAGCAATACCAGGTACAAGCAAAGACAACCTATGTAAACATGAAGAAGAGATGGAATTGATCCATAAGATCTCTCCACATTTATGATGGGAAGAGGACAATAAAGGGCATTTAAAATCCTCATCCTACCATACATGTCATCGCATTGCTGTTGACAACAGTATCAGTGACCTGAGAGGCCTCAGGAACAGAGAACTGAAAGGGTATCCTGTGGCTAAGTGCACTCCTTTACGCCAGGAGGTACAAGGCAAACAACAGGTAATATCAGATGTCCAGGATCACTTCTGTTTACTTTAAATATGAGCCCTAACAACCTCAGCTTGGTTTCAAGTTAACTTCAAACAGGCCCCCAAACTGCTGGCCTGTATATTCAGCAATTGCAAAGCTGAAACTACTCACCACAATAAATATTGATACTGTTATTCATGCCAGCAGTACAGAATTTTCACTATTCATTATAGCATGAATCCAAAATAAAGATACCTAACATAAGCTCATGAACATAAGCAAGTATAATGAAAGACAAGAATACAGAGCTCATTAATAAGGGTCTCATTCTCCTCTAATTCACATATCCTTCTTAAAAGGGTCTGGTTTCATTAGAAGTACAACTATTAAAAACCTTTATTCTTTTTTTTTTCCTTGAAAATATTAAACCAGGATGAACAAAACAAATGGAGATGCAATCTGAGTGACCCACTCTAGCAGCTCCTACCCTGAGCAGGGAAATTGGACTTGCTGACCTCCAGACATCTCTTCCAGCATCAGCTATTCTGTGCAACATTGCAAACAAATATATTTGATAACATACAATTGTTCACAGTTGAAAAAACTAAGCTTCCTACCTTTAAGAATATCAATTAAATAATAAACATTTAGAAATTTAGAAGACAGTTGAAACTCATTTGAACTGTTGAAATCTTCCAGCTATGTCAGGCGAAGTGGCTACTCAAAGACAGAAGAGTTTAAAATTTTCGAACTCCTTTTCCATCTGTAGTTCCAGTTAAAAATTTCAGACCAAGTGATCTTCTTAGCACTTCCTACTGTCTCACAAAGATCAGCAGAAAATTGTGGTTTTCCCATTTGTATCAAGTATTGTAACTGTAAGGGCTTGGAAATAAGGTTTTATATCATACTTTTTGCTCCTTGCATGGCACTAAGAAGGACTTTTAGTCTTGTGCCTTTTAGGACAAAAATGTCTCTTTGCATACATATAAATGAAAGCATTGAAAGCTTTTATTGCTAAAATTAGGGTGAGGTTTATTAGTTCAAGACCAAAGACCATTATTTAGGCTGAGCAAAGTAGAACTTCTTTCTTTATAAGCATCAGTCCTTTCTCCCCCAAAAAGCAATAGTGCCTGTTGTTTAGGCCACATATTTCTTTACAAGAAGAAGGTCAAAATCTACATCACATACTTAAATGCTCCAGGACCTAGAAGTAGGGGTTTTCCCACAGTATATGCAGATGCTCAGGGAATCTTTAGAATCTTCAGAGTCCACACAATTTTGCCAACTGCTCTCTCCAACTCAGACAGAATTTGTGTAGTCTGGAAGGAACAGAAAATTACAAGTTTTCCTATATCCATTTTGTAATAAAAATCAATGATATTTTGTGATCTGAGACTTAGTGATATTGAGGACTGCCCTGAAGACAATTATGTACATGTAGCTTGATCCAACAGGCTCAGTAGGATCCTAACAGCTCTTTTTTTTCTGAATTCAGTGTATTTGTGTAGTAGGAAAATCATCTCAGCTCCAAAAACGCCCTCTTGATTTTCTTCTTTTTTTTTTTTTAAAGAACAGTGAGTTAATGATGGATTTATTTGAAAGGCAGAACTTGAAAAGGCTACATCCAGCCTTAGGCTTTTTCTTATGTATCCCAGAAGCTTCCAAAGAATATAGGTGATTCTTTCATGCAAATTTAAGTGGTCAGTGAATAAAGCTGAAAATAAGTGCAACAATGTTGATGTAAATACTCATTAGTATGAATACTCATTATTGATAACGAATACTCATTAGTATGAGCACAATCCTAGCAAATACCAGAACTGAAGTGGTCATGGCTGATATGCTTCCACTGCCTGGTCAAAGTTGTTGGTTATCTTCAGCAGACCAGACCAGCTTTCAGGAAGACCTGTGAGACCAACACATCACACATGCTGTAATAACAGATTGCAGCTCTGGATTTAATTTGCATGTTAGTTTACAGTGATTGTGTGAAGACAGGGGCTAGCTGCTTATGGGACATACAAGTAGACAATTACATTTATTTCATGTGAAGCTGTCCAGTATGAATGTGTAATTTCAGTATTAAGAAGTTACACACATGATTGTCTTTGCATTTTTTCCTAATGTGTCTCAATTTAAAGTCTCTTACAGATAGTTGCTGGCCGACAGAGAGGAAAAAAGCAGGAATTGTAACAAAGTGTAAAAAAAGGTTGAGTCTTCATATTTCAAGTGTTCCACTTCCAGATGCTTATGTAGTTTTACCAAATTCTTCTTTCCAATATGTTCCATAAACTTGAAGTGTCATCATAATTGCAGCTACAGAGAGCTGATGGAAGAAATTTATGTTCCTGGTCATCAGCCGTACCTGATTCTCAATGGCTGTCTTCCTACACTCACCTCAGAGACTCTTGGCAAAGTAATACTGATGTTTTGCCTCTGATCCACATAGCTGTATCTCGTAATTGCATGAGATAACCTCAAAGACTCAGTTTTCTTGGGTACTTGACAGAACATGGTTTTAAAAGGTATCACTGTGCATTCTTGGTAGCCATCCATAAATGCTGTAGGCTGACAATGTTATCAGGGTTTTTATGGTGGACTAGTTGGGTTTACTTCAGAAAGAACCTGAGAAAATGACCAAAACATGCCTACTCAAAATCAAAGAGCAAGAATTACATCAGTCCTTCACTTAAGCTGAAGAATTGGTTTTGGTCCAGTGGGGCAGAGACAGCACACGTGCTGGCACATATTCCTTCAGCAGCAGTGCTGCAGGCAGCTGCGGCTGCCAGATCTCTGCTGAGACACATGAACTTCAGAAACAGCTCAATTATGTTAATGCTACCAACACTTCAGGTTAGAGAATCCCTGCAGTGGCTCTCTTGTATCTGCTTCTCTGAAAGCTTTGTTCTTATGATTTAAGGAACAATGCTCTGATCTCAAGAAGGCTGTCAGAGCTGTTCCCCCCAGCTACAGAAGTGAGATAGGAAGAAAACAAACATATGAATTTATTTGGAGTTAATTGGCTAGAAGAGCTGATGCACAAATTGCTGTAGCACAAAACCAGTGAACACCAGCACACATTATGAGATAACCTAGACAAGGCAAGACTATTATGTTTCAGGTGTGAATGGGTACACTGAAATGAAGGCTAGGGAATGATCTCACCTTTCATGTACACTTTGCCTTAGATACAAGGGGTTTGCAGCAAGACAGGCAGTTGAAACTCATCCACTGAATCTGAGAACAAGAGGAAAGCAGGTCTGACAATCTCTCTCAGAATTTCAATATTCTTTAGGAATACAGCATATTCCTAAAGACAATCACACTTTAATCTTCACGTAAAATTCCTTACCTGCTATCCCATGAGGGTCTGATGAAATAATTTTCTTTGAAGTTCTGCACGTGTGCACTGCAGAGTATTTACAGATCCTTATCCTACAGATAAGGCTTTTTTAGTGACATAAAAACTAATTATCACTCAGCAGTCTGCAAGCTTTATAGGAATACACAGTTCTCAATATTTTCAGAAGTATTTACAGAACATAAAGATAAAATATATTTAATTCTTGCTTGTACCTGTTTGCATTTTTTGTATGAAAGAACAGCTTAAGGCTTCATAATCATGCTGTTCTGGCAAATTCTAAGCCTTTCATATTAGCCATTTAGCTCAAGTGAATTACAGCATTAAGCTGTAATTAATTACATTAAGCTGTAAATACTTACATTAATATGTAATTCACATATTAAGCCAGTCTGAAACTGGTACAACTGGAGGCTCCAGGCAAAATTGGTGGGGTCTCAGTCCTAGCAAGAACTTCACGTATTTAATGAGGCTTCACTTCTTAATGTGGTATGAGCACTGCTCTGGGGTTGGGAATACCAAACAACCTGCAGATTGCAAGTCAGTACCTTGCAAAGTAACATTCTGTGTATCTACTGCATCTCCAACTCGCTTTTCTGAGAAGCCTTAAAATGGTTTGTCTTGGAAGGGACCTGTAAAGGTCCTCTAGTCCAATATTCCTGCAGCAAGAAAGGACATCTTCAACTAGACCAGGCTGCACACATCTTCAGTTAGCCTGACCTTGAATGTTGCCAATAATGGGACATCCACCAACCCTCTGGGTATTGATTACTGTGTACTGGTTACAGTAATCTTTGGTTTTTCCAGCAATCTAGAGAGCTCTGGTAATGTAGTGCTGAATAAATCTGTCTGAGCTCAAAACACCCTGTGGCAAAAGGCCTCATTTCATTCCCATGTTATTTAGCAAGAACATCAGAGGGGGTAGGCTCTGCAGGTCTCTAAGAGAACATCTCCTCTTTGTCCTCTGCATTCTCAGACACAGCAAGAACATTCTGGTCTAAAAGAAGCATTTATAAAAACTGGCTGTTCCCATCACTGCATCGTGGTACTTTTGTTTGTCTACTTGGGAGTGTGAGTAGGTCTTTACCCATGATGCTGAAGACAAACAGAGCAGTAGAGAACTGGTGCTCACAGTCCCATTCTGATGTCTGAAGAGGTGGAGAGGAAGGATTGTGCTCACTTTTCTCAAGTGAAGTATCTAGGCTGGGCTATATAAATCAACTACACTTGACCTGCACATAAAAGCTTTTTTGCACAGACATGAGGATTGTGTTGCTTTTGTTCTTAGGTTGAAAAACTGAGATTTCAACGTTTAAGTATTGCTCTGTGAACTAGATCTATGAATAACACCACCTTAAAAGCTGTACCCATCTACTCAGAACCAGACTGAATATTTTTTCCTGTACCTTACAAGTCAGGAGACGACAGCATAAATATGGTGGAGTTTTAGATTCTCTCATCATAGGTAATGTCCTGGAAATAAATGCTACACTTTTTTCCTGATTAACTGGGCAGCATTACTTTTCTTTTTGTTTTTTTGACAAGCAATAGACATGCACTGTTGACACATTTTCATTGTAAGTGAATAGTTTGTTGCATTGAGGAAGAAAAAATATTTTGGGGAAAAGAAAGGGTGATGTCATATTAAATCACAGTTATAAGAGAATACTGTTCCCCAATAGTCTATGAAAAGTAACATTGATGTAGACAACAAATGCTAGAAATCTTTTCTGAGATGCAGATGACATGCAAAAGGAAAGAAAAATGAGTATGAACTGTTCTTGCCAGAAAGTAGCGGCACATAAAAGATCCTAGCAAGACAGAAGTTCTGAGCCTGTCAAGTTCTGTTTTAGTGAAACAGGAGACAGATCTTCTGTTCTTTTATTCCCCTCTTTTGAACAGCAGAGAAATATCCTGATAATAATTACTGCTCAAAAATCTAGGTGGTGAGGCTCAATAGTTGAAATTTTCTGTGATTTAGTTCAAAAACTTTGAAGCTGGTGCAGCAATTATTATATAACTCACAGGAATTTAAGTTTATATTATGTTTTTATATAGAACTATATCATTAATGCACATATTAAAAAGCACTATTTCAGATATCTATCAGAGCTTTCAGGGATTAAAAATGAACATGATGGTTTGATTTAACACACAATTCAACAGCACTCACAACTGTAATGGACTGTTTGACAACCTAAGAGGAGAATTAGTTGCACATGTAAGTATCAATAAAATTAAAAGCAGAATAGTTAAGTATTGAAGGAATTCCATATGAAAAGAATAAAGAAAATATTTAACATGGGGAAATACTGAAGGATTTGCCTACTTAATGCATGCCTTCTACTTTGTGCCTTATACAGCCTTTGAACATTAAAACATTGGTTTTATTCGCAATGATAATTCCCATTTACATAGAAATTACAGTGTTGCAGAGTGCTATGGCTTTCTTTCTGAAGAATATGTAATAAAGCATAAAGCAAAGAGAGATCATACTGCTGGGGAAATGACAGTGAAAAGTAAATTTTACAGTGCTCATGCTGACTGCATTCTCTGTGGAAAAGGACACTGCTATCCATGATGACTCTATCTTCCATATACAAAAAACCATAAGAGCCAAAGGATAATATACCATGGGGTCAAAAGTAGTGAAATAAAGATAAAAGTAAGAGACATGCATTCCATTTTAAATGAGAAAAGTATTATTCCATCTCTACTGTAAGCAAGTGTCAGGAGAATAAAAATAAAGATTCCTGGAGCCTGTTTTACAACACCAAAAGTATCACTGATGCTCACAAAAGTAACAGGAAGATTTTTCAGTATGAAGTAGAAAGAACATAGAAAGATAGTCAGTCCTGACTTGTCATCCATATAGAGACATATGCAATTAAAGCTGACAAAACACCCCACATAAACACATACAGTGCTAACCACCAAGAAAAATAAAGAAATCATATCTTCTTTTTCTTTTTCCTTTTCAGACTCCATATACCAAACAGCATACTTCTACAGTAGCTCCCAATGTATGAATTGTGTGGAGAGGCTACACTCAAGACAAAAAAGGCATGAATTTAATGACAATTCACTAGCTGTTGGCTTTATTCATTGGGATAAATTACAGAACAAATATGCTCAAAAAATCTGAAAGGTAGATGACTACATCAGACAGATAATGACAGTTTACTAAGAAAGTGAATTACTTGGGTAACTGTTCTAGTTCTTAAACTTGTCAACAATCCCCTTAAGAGCAAGAAAATCATTCTTATATCTAAAAACTGAATAATAATTACATTTCTTCCTGAGCTTGTGTCTCAGAGTTAGAAAAAAAATTTTTTGCACTGGTTTTCATATGAAAAAGCTTTATTGTACTTTAAAAGATCTGCAAATTAGACTGAATATTAAATACAGGTCTGAAGATCTGCAAATTAGAGTGAATATTAAATACAGGTCTGAAGCAGAGAAAAGTAGAGATACAGAAAGGACAAATTCAGTCTTTTTTCACTTTCACTCTGCTCGTAAGATCTTGATTAAAACATCTATCCTTAGTTACCATAATTAGGAATTTTTTATGCCTTTGACTGAAAAGTATAAAACTAACAAAAGACGAGTGAAAAAAAATTTTGCGTATTTCCTAACTTATATTTTCATCTGTATTCATGAAGTCTTAAGAATTAGACATAGAAGAGACCAATTAAATCATCCAGCCATTCTCCCTTCCAACAGTTCTGATTAAAATTCCATACATTTTCAGGTCCTGAAAATACAGCATTTACATACAGATGAAAAAATATATCTTAATAACCCAGGATCTTTTTCCTGTGCAATTTGAGCCTCACTGTTCAGATGAACACAGCTCTTTGTCCCAGCAGAAGACTTCTAAGGGAATAAACACTTCAGATAAGATGACTGCGTGTTACCGGATCATGTAGTGTACTTAAACCATGTATTATTATGCATTTCAGCACATCATAGGAAAAGGACACATGGTCATTAAGATCAATCAGCACACTTTCTGAAGCCTAGGATGGCAATGGAAATGTTAAATACTACTTTAGACATGAGGCACGATGTCCCAGTGGACAGGATAAGAGAACTTTGAGTAGACTTTCTTCCTAGTCAGTCAGGTAAAGATCAGTGAGAATCCACCATTAGCTCAGCACAAAGTCGCTCTGTCATTAGTGAAGGGATCAAACTACCATTTAGTTGTAACTGCAATCTGACAATTTTTACCTATTAATGAGTAGTAAGTTTAAGATGATTTTGTCATTCAGAAGATATCACACAGCCTGGCCATTTGTCATAATGTGGCTTTTAGTGTGGAGTTATGATCTGCCTCTTGAATTTTAATACAAGGCCCAATTACACGTTGTGGTCTTCCCCCCACTCCCCAAAAAAATGCTACCCAAAAGCCAGACTACATGAGACAAGATGGAGTTTAAAATCTTACTGCACTTCTACCTGTATTAAAAACTGAGTCTTTTACATAATTTTAAACAATATTTTATTTTTAGATATGGCTTTGTATGAAAAATTTGAATGAGACTCTCAGACTCTGACTATTACTTCTCTGTTCTCTCAAGCTGTTTTCATTTGGTGACAAGACAACCACCATAAACCCATATACTTGTTCTGAGGAACAAGTTCAGCAACATACATACAGAACAGACACTGTGTGGTGCAGGATACACTCTAGGTTGTTCTGGACCATTATCCAGATGAAGGGCTTGGCAACAGGGCAGTTCCACTAACAGCAATGCGAATATTCTGACAGTATTAAAGAGAACTCAAGCTTCCACATCAACTTCATTATGATAAAAGTACTGATAAAGGTATGATAAAAGAATACTTCCATGGCATTTATCTACCTGAATATTCTTTGTATTCCATAGTTTTTACATCTTTGAGCAACCATGACTTAGTGCTATGTGAAATTTCTTGTATTAAGATTCAAGCTGGTTTTGTATCTATACATATTTTCCTCCTGCAGAGATTTAACTGTAAGTCTACCATGAATTTAGTATGTTTTGATGAGCTGTGGCTTTTTTATAGTAATAGAATGGAATTACACATAAATGGATTAGTTTTTGAGTCAGTCTGATGCATAAGGATGATATATTACAAATAAAAATATGAGGTGTTATGATCTATTAGCAATTTTTGCCAAGGAATTACTGAAACCTGAAGCAGTTCTGACAAGTGTGCACTATTTAAAGTCACAGACGAAGAAGCAAGCACTTAAACATGTCAAGTATGCAGTTATCTACTAGCAATCACTTTATTTCCAGATGCACATAAAAATTGTTCAAGACTTAAAATATTGTCTTCATAAAATGTGTTTTTACAAGCTGTGATTTAATTAAGGCATTCTAAATTTATTAGATCATTTTCTAAAACCATGTAGTCTTCTCCTATTATTCATTTATATGGAGGAGAAGCAAGGACCCCATGGAAATTATGAAGGGAAGTTGTTGATGATTGGAAGCTTTGTTGAAAAAGATTAATTCCAGAACATTAACATATACATCCCCCTTAAAAACTCATCTTCATTTACCTCTTTCATGCTGAATCACATACTGTACAATTCTGTAGGGAAGTGGTTGAGTCACCACTCCTGGTGGTATTTAAATGTAAATATGGCATGGAAATATGGCATTAGGAACCTGGTAAAGTGCTGGGCTTGGTGGTCTTAGATTAAGGGTTTGTGTTGATGATCTTAAAGGTCTTTTCCAACCTAAATAATTCAGTGAATCTATGATAAACTACCTGAAGGAATAGTTGACTAATTTAATGCATTAGAGAAAGGCCTGAGAGTTGGCAGGATCAAAGCTTGCTCTCCAGCGCAGTTTGTTTCTTTATGCATGACTTGCAATTGTGTGCCTAAGAGGCACTGAGAATTTAAACGTACTGCACACCTTCATCCCAGAAATCTGATTTATTATGCACCACGCAAGAGCACAGAAAGGCAAATAATAGTAAAGCAAACATTAGCCAAAATGTGAAGCTGGACAACCCCAGGGGTTGCCAGCTGTTCACATCCCACAGAATCTTCATGGAACCACAAACATAAATATCTCCATCCCTGTGTTTATTTTGTGCAACAACATGTACTACCAAACATAGTAATGTATATTCTCATCATTTATGATAGTACTTCAGTGACTCACAATGCTGTTTCCTCATATAAGAGGATATAAAATATTTCTTAGAAGTTCCTTTGAAATTTTCAAGGTTCTTCATTAAGTTGGTCTGAACCAAAGCAAAACTTTGCAATGATGATGATAATCATTAGCAACATTAGTTGTTCCAGAACTTTTTCAGCCTAAAGAACTGCTTGTGATATAGCAAGAGACACTTTATAGCAAAAATCAAATCAAAACATTATAACATAAAATTGAAAAAATTGAAAAAAAATCGCTAATCTCAGAGCCACGTGCAAGATTAATCTCTTCTTTCTGAATTTGCTATTTTTACAAGAGTAGGATACAGAACTGATGGACACAATGGGGAAAACAAAGGAAGAAAAAGGAGACCAAAATGTCAGTCCTCAAAAATCCTTTGGGGAGAAAACTAAGGTATTTATTTTATTTGTCTGTAGTTGGAGAAATTACCACCCTGCCATTATCTTTTTCTATGTGCTTACTGGTTTCGTAATTTGGGAGTTGTTCAGTTATTACAGGAGATGCAGTTCAAATCAAAACTGAGCTGGCACAATTCACACATCTCTACTCCAGCCTATCTGTAGCAGATGGGGGAATCAGCTATTTTGGGCAGCCATACAGTATTAATGTTTTTGCATTTTCTTTTTTTTCTTAAAGTTACAAAGCAGTGATACAGAATGTTTTATTCATGATACATTGAAGAGGTGAATAAAGCTTAACTTCAGAGGTTGAAATGCTCACTGTTTGAACAAAATGTCTGTATGACACTCCTGTATTTTGACTGTGAAGTAACTTATCTCCTGGGGATTTCCCTAACATCATCAAGCATGATCAATGACTCTCATCTTTATTTTGATACAGGAAAATTAATTCAGTGTGTGTATACTGTGGAGAAACAGAAGGCAAGCATTCCCAGTAACCATCTAAAAAAGCCTGTCACGTAAGCTTGAATGTAGATATCTTTTACAGAGTACTTTATCTTGTTTTTAACAGGGATTCAGGAGAATTTTGTGAAAAATATGCAGATGAAAAACTGGTTTCCCAAGAGACAAGCCAGAGTCAAAAATAATTGTATCCAAACTGTAACTAATCAACAAATGATTCCGTGAAATACATTCTTTATTTCCATTCACCACCATCTGTTATTGGCCAGATACTTTGTTCACAGCTACAAAGCTCGAGCAAGCACATGAGCACCAAATTAAGGGACAAAAGTGAATGCTGTGAATGCTGCAAGGAAGAGGTATGTATGACTGCTTTTCACAAAAGCATGTGTATTTTCTCTTCAATGGCAAGCAGAATTTAACATTTGCCAGAAATAGGAGAACGAGGTATTGGTTTCTCAGAAAAAATTCCAAGACGAGAAAAGTTGTGTGGTTTTGGCATGAAATGCCCTTTCATTGCAGAGAGCAGGCTGTGCCACATGCCCAAGTATTTTCCACTTGTTGTGTAGGCCATCTACACGTTCTAGTTGAAATCTTATGTATTTCCATGCAGGGAAAATCAAATGGGAACAACACTTAGCTACGAAAAATGGTGATGCTGTTTCCGTAGCTAGTGTATTTCCCTTAAAGGCACCTCCAGTGTGTTAAAGTGTGACTGTACTCCCACATGTAAGTCCATTTGGACACATGTAGGAAAAAGGTCTTGACTAGAGTATGGCAACGGACAGCAGGATGCTTAGTGGTGAACTTAGAAAAAGAGTTAGGGTTTCTTGTCAGTTTCATACAATTTCACAACATCCTTTTGAGGGGTAGATTAAAATTATTTATACTAGTTAAACAAAGGTTTGTAAAAAACTCCAAAAACTCACAGACTTGTTAAGCTACATGGAAAAAGGGGGAGGGAGAGATGTGATTCACAGTTCTGTGCTCAAAAACCTTTTATTCTACTGTGTAAACAAGTATGGCTGTCTTAATATTAGCATATATGAAGTTGATTTACAGACATTACTTACAAAAGCAGGAAAATTACATGGTTAAATGCTGACAGTTTTCAACTACTTTAAGTCAGTGACCTGCAGCTCTACCTACAGCTATTAACACTTTATATATTTCCTATCAGCAGTGACTGTGTATCATGCTGTTGTGGCGGTATGAGAAATCCGACAAATCCAGATGATTACATTTCACACCAGAATTAAAGATCTTTTGACATTTCTGTCATTTAATGGAGACACCAACTAAGTATCAGAAAACTGATATTATTTAAAACACGACACTTGCTGCAAGAAGTCAAGAACTTGAAAGGTACTTTTTGAACCTGCCCCTATTAGGCTCAATAATTTAAAGCCTATCTACCACAGCCAGCATTGCATTTATGAGCAGTTTAAAATGCATACAAATCAGTACTGACTAGTTGAACCCAGCATTTATTAGCTATCATATGAACTATACCCTTTATGAACTATAATTAAAGGATAATTAATTTTTAAAAAAATTATTTTTTCTTAGAGTGCATGCAGGCTAACAGACAATTTATATGGTCTAATATAGACGCAACAGTAAATGCCACCTGTATGTGCAATATCTGTAATTCAGTCAGGAAATGTTTCTATACTGATAAGAATTAAATATTTTACAACACAGTTTTTTGCCTGATGCTTATTTTACCTGAATCTGTCCTGTCTTTTTAGGACAGTATTTCATAACAATCTACAGAACAAGAAATGAGTGTCTAAGATCCTAGTTTAAAAATCTCTTCAAATATTTGTATTCTTTGAGAGGAATCAACTTTCTGAATGAGACTATTAATTAGATGGTGCCTTTAATAGGACACTACAATCAAGGTCAACATTGAAGTTGTCTTTCCATTTAGTTTAATAAATAAAAATACTGCTTCCATAACCATTACTTTCTACCATAATTTTCCAGTGTGGAAACTGCGATTTAACTGGAATATTCAATCTGACTGCATACCCATGAAAGTATTCAGAATATCAGTTATATTCCATCAATTTTCCAACGAGTTCAGTGTTTTATGGCTGATATTCAAGCCTCATGTTCTTTTTTCCATTCACTAACATTTTGTACAGCAATGCAAGGTCATACTGAAGGTCCATCTAGCTCAATATTTCATGTCTGACAGCAGGAAACATTTATGAAAAAATAAAAAAGAGAACAAGCACAGAGTGATACTGCCCAAAATACATTCCATGTGAGATTCAATCTTTTAGTTGTAGACTACCTTTAGGAAAGAAGATCTAGTCTTATTTAGATATAAAAGGCAAGTTTTATTAGGCCCATATACACATTATTATTTTAAAAGCTGAAAAACAAAACCATATGGGAATAAGTTCAGTTCTGTGGAAAAAAGCTGGGGATAGTCCAGGGATGCAGCTGTATCACAGCTTTGAACTTAGCCTGGGGCTGTCAGGGAAGTCACCTGCTACTTCTGCCTTCAGGGCAGCAGCCATAGAAAACATGGTTAATTGGGGCTGCTGCTGACACTAACAACTCGTGGGATGTCCTAACAAAGTGATTATAAAAAAAATCATGCGTCTACTTCCCTCTGAAGCCAGCCTGGAGCATGAGTAAGGTGACTGTATCACAATGGGCAGCAAAACAGTAACAGCTCCAGCAACTATGTGAGAAAACTGGCAACCAGACTTGCTGCAAACTGCTCCCACTGTGCTAATGGGAGAAGTAACTTGTCCTCTTGACAGTCACTACTCCCAGGAAAACAAGTAGAGCAACAAAATGTGAGCCAAGAACCCTCATCCTCTCCTCACCTCCATATTCCACCCCAGTTCCTTAGGAATGGTAAGAGCAGGAAAGAGGGTTTGTTCTTATCTCTGCTGCTAAGAAGCCTAGAAAAAATTTGCATATCTAGTGTTTAGTATTTGCAGTAAGAGAGGTGGGGGAGAATGATTCCTGTCTGGATCCAGTTAATAGTTACATGGCAGAATTAGAAGCTGTTTGTCAGCAAGTTGCAGCTGTTGTCAGAGAGGTTTTACACAGAAGGCAAGGGGCATCAATAGAACCAGAGGCTACTGAAGGAAACTCATCCTTGAGTATTCCCATGGGTACTTCCAAGATTTCCAGCAGCAGAATTAGGGCCCTTCTTTTAGGAAAGCCATAGACAGTTTCAGTTCATTACAATCTAATCTGTTGAGATAGCATTTGGCATTTAACTCATTCTAACACAGCAGGAAATCTAGGTAATTCTAATGGTCAGAGCAACTTTGTTCAGAACTGTTGGTCTCCTTTATATTTCTTCTCTCAATATATGTCCATCTGTTTGGTAGAACTCTGTAAGTATAGTAAAGAGAGAGGAGAAATTAAAAAAAACACAAACAATTTGAGTTTTCACTTAATATGAGAGTGATATTTGATGCACATTTTCTATTTTCACACCTTATTTTATGAAAGCCAAAGAACTGAAAAAGTGAATAATTTCATTTGAATTCCTGAATTGGTCCACAGACTAGTGTGGCATTTGCAACTGGGCATTTAGGTAAGTCATCCCTAAAGAAGGACAGCAAGCTTTAATACATCACAGCATTTTCTGAAGCATGTCATCCAAAGAGTCAGTAATCCACAATTCTTCTCTCTAGGAATCAAGAGACAATACCTAAAAATAGACAATAACTTAAAACCTTTGGGATGATAGCCATAGGGCAAGGAAGAGGAATACTTCAGTTTGCTTTTCTTACAGGGACCTGCAATCCAACTTGAAAAGGTCACAGCTTATTGGTCTTGCCCCAGATACAGCTAATGGACTGATTATTAGGCATACCTAATAATGCTATTAACACCCTGTAGAGCAGATCAATTAATACTCACAGCCATAGTAGGTATTAAAAAGCCTTAAGATAATTCAAAACAGAACAGGAGAAGTAATTTGGGCATTAGGAGGAAGAAATCATAATCAGGAACCCATGTAATGAATTTTTACATTTGTCAACAAACTGAAACAGAAGGATCAGTCCCTCAGAGCAGATGAGGCAAAGTAAGTGAGTAAAAACATATGCAGTTTTAAATGTCATTATGCCCAGAAATGAAACAGCTCAAGAAAGTGTTCACAAAACATTTAATACATAGAACACTCTTGGTGAGAGCACTCTGGCTACTTGACAAGGCTGTATGTCAAAGCAGGTTAAATGTAACCAGTGGAGGCAGCCTGAGGAGAAATACAAGGATTTCCTTGAGAGGCACTGCTATTGGAAAGAATGCGAAACCAAAACCAGGGAGCAAATAGTATCCTGTTGGGATACCTGAAGAATCCAGACTAATACTCGAGAAACACAGGTGGAGCTCTACCTGGGAAAATAAGAGTTGTCATGCACCTCGATCAAACGGAATTATTTCTCCAGGTGTAAAATTGCAACCAGAGAAAAATCCAGGGCTAGATTAATGTACCCTGCCACAATATTGGCTACACTTGGTTGTCTTTGCTAGCAGTACCCAGTTCCCACTGGCTGGAACAGGTTGTACCTACCCTGTTGACTCACACTTTCAAACACAAAAGCCATATACCTTTGAGAGAGCACAGATTTAGACTCAATTCCTAATCCATACACATCACAGTGTCACAGGTGTGTTTGCTCTAATGGTTAGACACACACCCCCTTCCCAAACATCAAACTGATATCTATTTGCATGGAAAAATACAAACGAAAAAAAGCAGGTTAAATTTTTCAACAACTGCTCAAATGGTGAGGATAACAATAGTGAACAGAGAATAAATTTGGAAACATCAAATGAGGTGATGAATTTATTAAATTGAGGACTACAGGGCTGACATATGAGTATAGCCCTTCACAATTAAGGCATCTCATGTTGATAGTCAGACCATTTTCAGCATTTTTTAAGGTGATGTACCTAAAAGACTCTGCAAGTAATCTGCAGTACAAAGAAGCCCTCTTAAAAGTGTCTGATTTCTTGATTATGACTTTTTTTACCTGTTCAACTGTAACAGCTCACTGTACCACAGCAATAATCCAGCAAACATTTTGCAGGTGACAGGCTCAAAGTCATGAGGCCTTTTAGCAAAGAATTTTTATCTGAAAATACATTAAAGCAAGTTCCAGGGTTATTAATACCCCAAGAGTCTGAAATGGTGTTGTCAATAAAATAGTAATGCAACCTTGGTACCAGGGGACAAACTCAGTGACGGAAATGTAAATTCACTGTAACTCACATTCAAGCCTCAGTCTGCTGAGTCAAGTAGTGGTGCTAAATTTTACATTAAAACTGTTCTGATTGGAAGTATCTGCTTATTTCACAGTTGGCAATTTATCACTATCCACGTGAACTGAATGTGAATCAATGTCACACAGGGAAGGGGATCTAACCATCTCACCTTATTTTTTAATTGGATTGATATACAGAAATCTTAACTTACCCCTTGGTATGGGAGAAAGTACATAAATGCACTAAAATAAAATAAATGCAAAATTCATACCTATTCTACCCAAACAAAGCTATAGCTCAGGGAATTAAAAAGAAAGAGATAAATAATCAAGGCAAGCACTAACATAGCCATTTATAGTTCACTTGAGGACTTGGTGATAAAGAGAACTAAGTCAAGGAACAGAAGCTACAAGAAGTGGTGTATTAAAAGACACGAACAAAAACAAATCAAACAAACAAAACCCAAAAGTAAAAACAAAATCACCACCAACCCCTCCAGAATTTACCCTGAAGCAACTTATGCCTGCTGCCTCTTGTCCTGTTCTCTTGCAAGGAGAGAACCTCCATCTTCTCTGTCACCACCTTGTAGGTATTGTAAGACTACAATGTTCCACGTCAGTGACTCCCCACTACTCTCTCCAGCTGTATCTCTACAGCTGGAGGGGACCAAAGCTGGACACAGTTTTCTCTGTGGGTTTCCAGCAAGTGCCAGGTGGAAGGGGACCATCCCATCCCTCGATCTCCTGGCTGTGCCCCTGGTACTGAAACACTGGATGGGGATGGCCCTTGCTGCTGCCAGCTTGAGGGTGGCTCTTGTGCATCTTGCTGTCCCCCAGCGCCCCAGGGCCACACAGCCCTTGCTGAGGCAGGCAGCACCCACCTAGATTGCTGCTCAGGATTATTCCATCCCAAGTATATATATCTTTACATTTATCTTTGCTAAGCCTTATGCAAGTCCCAAGTTTAAACTCTGTGCCCTTTTTCTTAATATAAGATTAAATTAATGCATGCTAGAGATGTCCAAGCTGGTGACCTGGTTCAGAGAAATAAAGGTTGACATTACAGTAAAAGTGCTTGCCTCAAGTATCACAGAATTCTGTCTTTTCCCTGCTCTTCATGACAGGTCAGCCAAATCACAGCAGGTTATGTACAACAGTTGCATGCCTCAGGCTGAGCACCTCTGAGGTGCAGCTTATTGAAACCTAGCATGTGATAACAGAAACCATTGCCCTTTGAAGGCATCCAGCATACACGTATGGTAGAGCTCAAACTTTCATCCACAATGGGAAGCTAAACAGGATTTTCCCTGAGAACAAAGGAGACTGGAGCTTAACAAAAACAAGACTTTGACTTTTTCTCTCCTTAATATTGTAAGAATAGAATAAGAAATCTGCTCTACACACAATCCAAATGTGAACCAGAACTACAGTTAAATCTTCTGTGTTCACTGCTCCCTTGCAGATCAACTTTCCACATGAGTGATGAAATAAAACTAAAGCATCACTGCAGGGAATAGCTGCACTTTTCTGCCCATTTCCTTCATGCCACTCCCCCTCTCAACCATGTTGGAGATTGATTTCCTCAATTAGAAAAGCTACTGACCTTGTCAGGGTAAAAGTTTTTACCAATTTTCACATTTTACATTTGAAGTTGTTTTCACAGACTGTAGATATGTGGTGGAATTAGTTGTGGAAGGACATCATGGATGCTGAAGCTACAAAGAGAAGTCTATAAAGTACACAGACACTAAACCTCTTGAAATACTTTTATTTCAGTGCTGGGAGACAAAGCAATAAAAAACCTCCTTGTTCTTTCATTCTGCTCTAGCAATTCTCATCTGTCCACTTTCAGAGATAAGGTTCTGAGCTGAATGATCGCTTCTCCTGGTTTATTAGTGGCCTTCCCTATGTTTTTACGGTTTCATTTTGTTGATACAAAATTGAAACAGACAATTGAAACAGACAGGCTTACAAAGGTCTACGTACATAATTTCTGTAGTTGTATCCAAAGGGCTAAGGCCGGATAGGGATTTCCTTCCGTAGTCAAGCAGGGTCCAAACCCACAAATGGAGGCCACATCAAGACAAATTCTCCATGTTCGTTCACTAAATCTAATGAGGTGTTCAAATACAGGTTGAATTCAAATGTGTTTATCAGGTTTTTTAGTTTAGGACTTAGAAACAACATAAATAGTTCTTTTAATATCATGCACTTTTGTTCAACTTACTTAAGAAATGGCTTGGAGTAAAAACATGTCAATATCATTACCGTTAAGACCATCTCTTTCACTCTAACATGCTCACCCATGCAATTTATACAGAATACCAGAACTCTACAGCCTTAGGTCTTCAGCAAATTGCTAATTTCCAAAGCAGGTCCTACAAAAATTGTGACAGTTAACTGATTATGTTAACGCTTTCAAGATGAGTTCTTTACTCTGAACTGAAATGAGGCATTTGCATAAGTTATCTAGGTACTTGCTGAGTGTAGGACAGAGTCCTAGTACTTTTGTCTCTCAAACTTGTAACAATTTGTTTTATGAATGTACTAATAGAGAAATTGAGGCAATAACCCAAGAGCTTCATATTTTATTTTCCTTTTATGATAGATGGGGCCCCATAGGGAGATTATTTTTTTTCAATATGATATAAGATTAACAAAGGCTTCTCACATTCAAGAAAAAAATATAAAAAAATAGCATTGATTTGAAATTGTGCCTAGTGCAGATGGTGATCACACTGACATAATTGCTTCAGAGTTATGGAACAAATTACAATCTTAGGATGTAATGCTTGATCAAAACGAAATTGATATTCAGAGGCTGGATTTCACTGACAGTTGTGGGTCCCAGAACACTTGTTAAAATTCAAATATTATCTTAAAGATTTTCTTGTTTTGAGACTTGTTTTGAGACTTGTTTTGAGACATGTTTTGAACAAAGTAAAATCTCAAAAATATAAAGCAGTCGCAAATTCTTTTCATGGCAGAAAATCAAATCTAGCATAAACTTCAAGTGAACCTTGCAAAGTAGTTCAAATTCTAGCGAACAAACTGACACATGAAAGCATGTAGTTACTAAGTTTAAAAAGTTAAATTTATCATATTATACTGCAAGGTTAATTTATCATACTTTGGAAATAAAAAAAGTCCAGGAGACTATACAAAGCAGATGCAGACAGTTCTGTGCTTTATTTTAGAAGGTGTATTATCCTGTTCTAGATTTTAAAACCAGCAACACAGTTGATTCCATCATTCAGTTAAAAGCCAAGAAGCTACAGAATTTTCCTTCAAATGATTGGATCACAGAAACATTTAGGTTGGAAAATAACTTTGGGATCATCAAATCAAAATGTAAACTTAAAACTGCCAAGTCTACCACTAAACCATGTCCTCAAGCACCACTTCTACAAATCTTTTAAATAGTCACAAGATGGTGACTCCACTACTTCCCTGGGCAGCTTGTTTCAGTGCTTGACAACCCTATCCATGAGGAAAGTGTTCCCGGCATCCAATATAGACCTCTCCTGGCACAACTTGAGGCCACTTCCTTTGAGAAGAGACTGACCCCAACCTCAGTACAACCTCCTTTCAGGTATTTGTAGAAAGCAATATGGTCTCTCCTGAGCCTCCTTTTCTCCAGGCTAAACACCCTCAGCTGCTCCTCACAGGTCTTATGCTCCAGACCCCTTTCCAGCTCTGCTGCCCTTCCTTGGATTTGCTCCAGCACTTCAGTGTCTTTCCTGGAAGTGAGGGGCCCAGAACTGGACACAGCACTCGAGGTGTGGCCTCACCAGTGCCCAGTACAGGGGGACAATCCCTGCCCTGGTCCTGCTGGCCACACTATTGCTGATCCAGGCCAGGATGCCCTTGGCCTTCTTGACCACCTGGGCACACCCTGGCTCATGTTGAGCTGCTGTCACCTGTTGCAGTGGGGATACTGTAACACGATGTATCAAACAAGGAGTCCCGTGGAAAAGAAATATATATGGACCGATTCTTGATAGATGTTTCAGAGATGTTTATTTCTCCAGCCACATGGCCAGGGCCCTGCTGAGGAACTGCTCCATCACAGGACCCGAGGGTCCTTGCCTGCGCAGGGGAACACAAAACAACCAATGGGGAATGGGGCTGAGCAGGGGCAGGGAAACACCGTGTCTCCCAGGGCCCCTCTCCCAGGGCTACGTGGCGGGGGGGAGGGACCGCGACAGTCACCAGCACCCCCAGATCCTTTCCAGCCCCTCTGTCCCAGCCTGTGGCGCTGCCTGGGGTTGTTGTGACCCAAGGGCAGGGCCCAGCACTTGGCCTTGTTGAACCTCACACCATTGGCCTCAGCCCATGGATCCAGCCTGTCCAGATCCCTCTGCAGGGGCTTCCTGCCCTCCAGCAGATCAACACTCTCACCCAGCTTGGTGTTATCTGCAAACTAACTGGGAGTGCACTTGATCCAAATGATTGATTAAGATATTTAACATGACTGGCCCCAGTACTGAGCCCTGGGGAGCTCCACTTATGACCAGCTACCAGCTGGTTGTAACTCCATTCCCCACAACTCTCTGTGCCCGGCCATCCAGACAGTTTTTACCAAGTAAAGAGCACACCTGTCCAAGCCATGAGCAGCCAGTTTTGTCTGGATGAATGCTGTGGGAGACAGTGTCAAAAGCTTTGCTGAAGTCCAGGTAGACAACACCCACAGCCTTTCCCTCACACACTTAAGCTGGTCACCCTGTCATAAAGGGAGATCAGGTTGGTCAGGCAGGACCTGCCCTTCATAAACCCACCTGGCTGCATCTGATCCCCTGGTTGTCCTGTACACACCATGTGATGGCACTCAAGGTGGTCTGCTACATAACCATCAATTCTCATCCATTCAGCTTCTCCAGTAACACTATAGAAATGGGGTAACAGTGGAACAATTTCCTCCGCTATAATTTCCCTGTATTTTTCCCTCACCTCAGCTCATTATAGTTCCCCAGGAACCAAATTTCTCCCTGCAAATAAGTAAGTACTATTTCATCAGTACAAAACAGCTATTTTAAAAACGATGATTGTTCAGCTATAAAAGGTTCTACTTAATTAATATAAATTATATATGTAAATTTAAGCCTAAATAAAAAGCATGTTCCAATGCTACATATATATTTTCTTTCTAAATAGGATAATCAGTGTCAGATATATGGGATAATAATAAAGTTTTATAGGTAATATACTTATTTAACATTTCATTCTAATCCTCATTATATAAGGGTTAAGGTAATTACAGGAATTCTTATTATCTCTCCTTCTTCCATCCTTATTTTCTTATTTGCTTTCCTAGCGCACAACTATGTTTTAGGCAAGTAATTTCATGGACCTATGCACAGATCCTTTTTCCTGAAAGGTACAGTTAATTTAGAACATCCCCCCAAGGTATGTTTGCAGTTACAATTATCCCTTTTATTGTGCATTTGCTTGCACTGACAAAAGACAGTCTCTTCTGTCATTCTACCTCCCAGGTGCCTAACTTTGTTATGCTCCTCCAGTCCTTCATAGCCATCTCTCTCCAGTAGTCACAAGTGATTTCATATCATCTAATCACATGAGATAAATGTTATCAAAAACATTCTGAGGAAGGGGAGAGAAACAGATTTTTTTCTCTTTTTTTTATTTTTTTTAATAGAGAATTGGTTAGTATGAAGAGATACATACTTTTTTTCCTATGACAGTTTTGCATTGTAATATAATACTACAGATAGCTGAATAGGTCTTTACAATCCTATTTTGGGTATTTTTCCCTAGTTCAGATATTAGAGCTTCCTATTCATTTGAGGTTTAACAGCGATGAAGTTTCCAGGCACCTCGGCTTTGTTCACTGCCATCACCATCAACCCATGGTTCTGAGCACCACAGGGTGTCAGGGATGAGCCAGCTACATTCCCCTATATATAGAAAAAGTATTAAGTAAAAAAGATAATCAACTGCTTGTTTACTGTGATAGTTACCCATTTATTAATGGAGCCTGTCACTTCAGAAACATAGGGCAGAGTCACAAACAGTGAACACCAACAAGAGAGATAACAGGCTGCACAAGGCTGCTGAAGATGGCTTTGTTAGAAGTGACAGCTACAAGAGCAACCACGTGTCATTACTGCTGTTTAATAGTTTGGTCTTTACAGCAAAAGATACAGGGACTGGTGTTACATTCCTGCAATGAGTAGCTTGTCACATACACATTAACTTCTCAGAAGTAATTACGGACTTTGCTAAGCTGTGGGTATGCCTGCCCACAAAATAAGGGTGATGGTTTGCTCAGATCATCATGAACTGGTAGAGAAAACTGGATCAGTTTATTTTGAAGAAAACAAACCAAAACCAACAAAAACCACAACAAACCCCAACATTCTAAATAAATTCAAACAGACAAGGTGACTAACAGAATGGTCTCAAAAATGCAGGGAAATTCCTATACCTAGGAAAATGTTTAGACATGTAATCACAATTATCTTTGCTCTAATGCAAAGGAAACAGCAGGCATTCATCCCATGATCATATTGGAAAGTAGGGAATTACAACAAAAATTCATAGCTGTCCAAAATGGTCACAAGCCTTAATGTACAAAATACATTAGAAGCCTCCTGAATTTTTTAGGTGACTCTACTTTTTGTTGATATGGAGCCCCTGATGACCATCTATTTAGTCTTTATTCTTCATCTAATCTACTTTTGAGGATAATTGTATGGATGAGGTGCAATAAAAGGTGACTTCATATCAAAATCTTTACTTCTTCCACTTTTACTCCTAATACACAATTATGTTGTCCAGCAAGCTCTGAGATTGTCTGATGTCTTCAGCTTCCTTTTAAGTTTTGAACATTTTGTGGTGTCTCATGTTTATCAGTTGTTAACAAGCAGCAGACAGTGGGCAGAACTTTCAGGTTTCATTTCAGGTGTCATTCTGCAGGTGAATCTGAGTAAGTTTTTAGGCAAACTGCCTTCCTGACTAGCTAAAAATCCATAGCTTATTTTGTCATTAGGAGTGTCTTCTTGTTCTAAAGACCTAGGACAATTTATGTGGGTTTTGCTGGGTTTTTTCCTTCTGCTTACCATGTTCACACATATTTGGTGCTTTACTTGACATAGAAGAACATGGACTACATCCAGTGTTAAAGATCTTTCTCTTCAGGCAAACAGATGTTCTTATGCAAAAACTTCATCATTTTATTGGAAACTGTTATAAAGCAAATAAAACAAGTTTAGCAACACTGTAAATTACAGTGTCTAAGACTGTAATATCACAAATATTGGTTGAATTATTCAGTCATGGAAAAGGAGGGTTAGTACAGATACTGGAAAAGATCAAAGCATTTTTAGCCCATAAATCATAGCTTACTTAACAATTTCTTTGCAATGATTATGAAGATCTGAAAGGAAAGACAATAAAAAATTCCTAACTTGTACAGTAACTAATTTACACAATTATTTTTTTTTTTAAAGATTAATCTATTCATCAGAGTGACTTCTCTTTTATTGTATTTCCAGCACAGCTCTCTGCAGTAGAAGAGAGAAGACGTATGGCTTAAATTTCTGGCAGCTAAAGTTACAAGAGAGAACAAGACTTTCTATCATTTATCAGTGCAGGAAAGCATAGACAGAGAGCATGGAAGTGCACTATAAACCTACAGGTTCTTACCCGATATGCTGCATGCTGTATAGGCAATTAAATGTAAAAAACAGAATTCAAAGTTTTCAATCTTTTTACCCTGAAGTATGGTGTTTTATCACAAAGAGTTGTTGCTGGAAAGCATGAGGGAGAGAAGAGCCAACTTGGAAAGACACCCTCCTTGTCAACTGCTTGTCAACAGTGTGGATCTCTTGAGTGGAGATTGGTGTTTGTCTTGGCCTCAGAGACCACAAAGTGATCAAGTTTAAAATCTCTGTTTACAGGAGAAAATGTGCCAGCAAAACTCAACTCTGGACATGAGGAGAACTGACTTCTCAATTCAGGCTGCTCAGGAATCTAGTAAGTAAGGTCCCTGGGAAAATGTTTTTGCAGGTGCTGGAGTCCATCAGTGCTGGTCACTTTCTAAAGATCACTTTCTAAGGGCACAGGAGCAGAAAATTCCCAAATGCCAGAAGTCAAGAAGGCAAGGCAGAAGGTCAGAACAGGAATCTTCTCTTGGAAATAAGGCCAAAAAAAGAAGATGTATGTCCAGTGGAAGCAAGGTCAGGTGACATGAGAAGAACACAGAGGTGCTGCTTGTCATTGTAGGGAGAAAATTTGTGGCCAAAGCTAAACCAGAGTTTAAGCTGGCCAGAAATGTGGGCGACAATAAAAAAAGTTTTTTAAAGTATATTAATGGCAATAGGCAGTGTAAAAATAACATCAGCCCATTAGAGGATGAGGATGGTCACCTCACAGAGACATGGACAAGGCAGAGGTGTTTAACACATTCTTTGCCTCTGTCTTCAACACTGATGACTGAATAAGGAGGTCCCAGTGCCCTGAGCTGGAGGACCATGACTGTGCAAAAATAATCAACTCCCATCAACCCTGAAACTGTGCAGTATCAACTGCTGCAGCTGGATCCCTAAAAATCTATGGGGTCTGATGGGATTCATCCAAGAATCCTCCAAGAACTGGCTGATGTCATTGCAAAACCTCTCCAGATTTTTGAGCGGTCTTGGAAATCCTGAGCAATCTGACTGCTGACTGAAAGCTGGTGAATGTTGTCCCAATTTTCAGGAAGGGCAAGAAAGAGGACTGTGGAAACTACAGGCCGGTCAGTCTCACATCAATGCCTGGTAAATGTGGAGAAGATTATTGTGGGGGGGATTGAAAAACACCTGAAAGACAAAGCAGTCCTTGGTCATAGCCAGTACAGCTTCACGAGAGGAAAGTTCTGATTATCAAATCTGATTTTCTTTTAAGACAAGGTAACACACTCAGCTGATCAAGGGGATCCAGTTGATGTAATCTTTTGGGGTTTCACTAAAGTGCTCATTGCTGTCTCTCACTGTATCCTTCTGGACAATATGTCCAACTCACAGCTGAACAAACACATCCTGTGACAGATGAGAAGCTGGCTCATGGGTCAGGCACAAAGTGAATAGGGTGACATCAGACTGGGGACCTGTCACTGGAGGGGTTCCACAGGGCTCCCTCTTAGGCCCTATGCCCTTCAGCTTCTTTATAAATGACTTGGATGTAGGCCTGGAAGGGATACTGAGCAAATTCACAGACAATACAAAACTGGAAAGAGCTGCTGACTCCCTCAAGAGCAGGGAGGCCCTGCAGAGAGACCTTGACAAAAGTAAAGGGCCAGGCAATCACCAACCACATGAAGTTCAACAAAGGAAAGTGCCAGATTCTGCACCTGGCATGGGGCAGCCCTGGATGTATGGACAGACTGGGCAGTGAGAGGCTGGAGAGCAGTGCCATGGAAAGGGCCCTGGGGGTCCTGGTCAGTGGCAAGTTGAACATGAGCCAGCAGTGCCCTGGCAGCCAGGAGGACCAAGCGTGTCCTGGGGGGCATCAGGCACAGCATCGCCAGCCGGGCAAGGGAGGGGATTGTCCCCTCTGCTCTGCACTGGGGCAGCCACATGTCCTTACAAGCTATTCCAAATTTGAGATGTGCTATGAACAGTGACTCCAATTATGATTCTGATGGTGACTAGAGTGGCGAAAGTAGAAAACAGCCTTTGAAATTTCAAATGTGAGTATCCAAGTAATTAGATTTTTAAATTAAACGAAAGAAGACTAGTGCTTTCTGTAGACAGTATGTTCTATGGACTGAAGTTTTGCTGGCCAAACAACACTACAGGGTGAGGTATTTCAGGAATCTAGAAAGTAATTTATCAATGATTATATGATGACTAACATCAAGTAACAGTAGCATTAATTGCTGGAGAAGAAAAATCTAAAATGTCCAATCAACATAAGACACGGGAACATGTTCTCAAATAGAGAAGACACCGCTATACAATTGTTGCAATATACATGAATAATATACAGATTCTAAAGCTTCATTCAGGCCAGCAATCCCTAACTCTTTTAGTTATTTAAGTGACTTCTTCAGGATCTTATTTTCCCCTCAAGAAAAGCTGCATGACAACTGTAACATAAACAACTCTAACATACACAGCTTACAGAAGCATAAAATGAAAACAAGGCCAGACAAAGTCTGTGGAAGTAACAGAATAGTAATATTTTCTGACATAATTTCTGGTTTTATGCATATAAAGTCCAGGAAGTTAAATCCTAAAAAAAAAGCCTAATCTATTTAAAATTTCATCCAAAAGAGGGCTTCATAACACAGAGCTTCTCAGAGGATTATGTATGCTTGTCAGAGAGCATCCTGAACTATGCTGGAAGGAATCTAGGACAAACTGATTGCACTGTTAAGGCGCTGCCTTATGGTTGAACTTAGAAGAGCTGGGACCTTTTGTTTGTGTTACTGCAAGCTGCACCTGAAGGATCATATTGAAGCACACTACATATATTTTGTATTTCTGTATTAAGATAGGAATTTAAATTTATTTTATTTAGGAAGAAAGTTGACATTTGATCCAGAGGACTATTAATCAAATCAGATGGTGTCTTAGCAAGCTATTCAAGTATTTATGCTGTCTTTCAATTTAAACTACAGAATAGATTAAAACAAATTAATTACATCCTCAGAAAGTATTTTCTTTTTGCTAGTAGAAGATTTGTACATCAATATAAATAGCTCATAAAGAAGCTTAGAGTTAATTCAATCATATAAAAAGAACTGTCTCATAAAACCAATCTATTTTCTAACTGAAACAATATCCACTTACAGCCTAATTTTCAGAGACACCAATTAACCTAGTGCACCCCAGAAAACCTTGTGCTTATTTTCTCTTTCCTTCAGGAATGTCATCTTTTGCAGGACCAACCTTTGGGTTTCCTCTAGAGAGTGATTTGATACCACATATCTGACACTGCAAAACTGCTGAGGTGGAAGCAACACAAATAAACGGAAATGAAAAAGGATTTAAGGAAAAACAGCTGACATAGTTTGCATGATCAAGATGTTACGGGACAACTTAAGTTGCAGAGACAATACGTAACCTATGCTTGCATTTCTTGTGACATGGTGTCCATTACACCTTTCAAAATTACAATGTTAAAAAATCAGTAAAGATGGCATAACCATCAAGACTTTATCATCGATTTAATTTTCTTAAAAAAAGTAAAAAAAAAGAAAAAAACACCAAAAAAGGATTTTTACATTTTTAATATGAAATGAAAAGTTTGAAAATTATTATTTTACACTGGTCACATGTATTAATTTGATATATAATAATATATAGTATATATTATACAATATATTATATATTAGTTACATAATAATATATTATAATGTATAATGCAATCTACCTTGTGCACTTTTATTATCTTTTTTAACTGGAGAAGTGTATTGGAATAAGTATATTACACAAAAAAAAAAGCTTTTTCTCTTTTACTATCTTTGTAAAACTAAATTTGTCAAAGTGAAAAGACCATAATCAGAATCACTGTCTGAAATATACACAAGTTTACCTGTGGGCTTTACCCAGCAACAGTCAGATTGCCATTGTAATTTTCAAAAGTGTAGATCAACTTTACAGAACAGGAAAAAAGTATAAAGAGTGATCAGGGACCAACGCAGATCCTGTATCAAAGATTGTTCCCTTCTTTAGATGAATTATCCCAGGCTATTCAAAGCTTACATAAGCCTCTTTTAGAATGTTTTTATGTATCTAAAGACAGGAAGCAATCAGTTCATGGTCACAGGAGGACAAAAAGTAATAAAGGATTTTAGTTAAAAATATTCAGACTAGATAACAGAAATGCTTCTTTTAAGACAGACTTGAGGCACAGACTGCCTTTAGAGGTTGAGGAATATCCATAATTTCTTAAATACCACAGATACTTCACAAGTATTGAGAGAGAATTATAAATTAGTGCTGGTATTGGGTATGGGAGTATTAGACACTTTTCTAGGACCCCTTTTAGTCAATGATTGAAAATTAGGTTTATTTTATATTCTGATGGTTTATATTCTGATGCATATTATGTTTAAAGTCTGGATTAAATTTTAGGGACTAATGAGTAAAATTTTGAGACCACTTTGTTTAACATATTTGTCCCCTGTTAATGACTGATTATGCAATTAGCAGAATAAATAATGTCATAAACAACAATAAATACATACTAATGCAGTGCAATGAGTTAAGTTATGCTAGTCAGATATGAGACTAAATGCACTTTAAAAGTTTATAGGCCAATTTGCAAGAAATTCTGCTTTGAACTGGATTGTGAAAGATGCATTATCACCAAAGCAAAGGGATAGCCCTCAATCAATAGCACAAATCCCAGAGCTCACTATATCATTTAACAACACATTTTATTCCAAAGAAGTAGAGCCACATTTTCTGTTCACTTTTTGGTGCACAGAGTAAGCTTAAGATGCAAAGTTAACTTGACAAAGACCTTCTGAAGAAATTTGAAAGGTCAGACAAAACCTGTTAGAAAAAAAATATCCATCTTTAAAGTTAGATACATTTTATCATTCAGTGTCAATTGAAAAATCTCCTTCTGGGAAGGCTGCTTTCTATAATAGATGAAGTTCTTAATGTGACAGACATTGAGAGCCATGATTGATTATGTGCCATTTTAATATATTGCAATATATTGGTGTCAATGATTGAATAAATCAGATTGCTAATCCAAGACACAACATGCAAATTTCCTTTACAAGGACACCACTGCTAACAACAACTAAGAAGGCTCTGTCCAGTGTCTACCATTTTGGATTTATGGTAGGTAATGCAAAAAATGTTATGTCTTCCCTCTCCAGTAACAAAAGAAGCCACTTCACTGTTGCACAAGCCCTTCTTTACTGTGGATTCTTCTGGAAACTGCATTTTGATTAATATTCCATATTTCTTTTCTACATTCCTTTTTACTTAAAAGCTTGTAATGCAGTAATTTGCTGTAGCTCCTCTAATTTAGTGGAAACACTGATATAATTATTTTAATCCCTTCCAATACTCCCTGTCTTGAACGCCTGTTCATCCAGCTTTTTAAGTTTCTTTTTTGTGTTTTAAGATAGGTCATGCAAGAAGCACAGAGAACATGAAGCACCAAATCAAGGTCTTATAACAAAGGATACACTGATTAAAAGAGCTGTCCAATTGCTACTTATTCTGCAGACCTCAGTGAAGCCACAACATCTGTTAGCAGGCAGACCCACAGACTGTATTCCAGGGCAAATCTGCCTCTGGAGTAAGAGGGAAAACCCTGGCTGCAATACTGAGTCACACTACAGGAGGTTTGCCATCTTCTGGAAGCACAGACCCGGGTCTTGAGAGAGCAGTCTGGGTTAGGCTGCCCATCCCAGAGCACTTACTCTCACCACCTTCTTGCTTAGGAGTGGAAAGTGTAACAACTGAAGATGTTTGTGCCAGCTGAACCCTTAAAAAAGTATGACCACACCGCTGCTCTAAGTCATTGAGTTCTTCTGCTTCTGATAGTTTTGTGTCGATTTATATCTGCTAAAACTCTCCAAAATCATTTGAATCACAGAATTGCATAGCAGTAAAGAGAAGACTGAGTAGGCAGTGATGATTTTGCTTATGGTTATTGTTTTGTCACATGAAACTGCAAAAGGATTTCATGAATGAGTCATGGTGAATTATGTTTAAATTATAGATTGTGACTCACTGATTTTCACATTGTTTTATCCTTCCAGCGTTCTTCTATAAGAATCTAAGAGATGAGAAAGAGCCTGCTCTGTCAGGCCTGGAAAGTAAGAAAAGGCCTATTCATCTACACCCAACTCATCAGAAGGGCTAAGAATAAGGAGCAGATCACCCTAACCAAGGAAAGAAATTAGCAAATTTTTTTTGCATCTTTGATGTGTCACAGCTTGGGGGAGCTACATGCTGGAAAATCTACACAAAGCCTTCTTGAGTAGGTGACAGAACAATCCTATATATGGCATCCCAGCGTCAGAGGATGTATTTTTCTTGCTTGGTCTTGACTGGTTTCATCACTAGAATAAACCAAGCTAAATCAATAATCTCTCTGAAGAAAGAAACAGAGTTTTATTTTAATAAAATAAACATGTCCTAGCCACAGCACTTAACCCTTTATAAATTCCTGGCCCATTTTTTCTCTCTCCGAAGTAAATAGTCTTCAATATTACTCTTTACTTTGGACAACACAACTCATGCCAGTACTACCCAGTGTCCCAGTAACCCCATGTTAGCTTGTAGCACTAACAACACTGACAACATGCAGAAACTCACCTGCTGTAGAAAGGTGATAAATGTAGCTCATATGGCAGTGTATGTTTCTATGTGACATATTGCTAACTGAAAGATCAATTTTATGGGATAAAAAAAATATACATAGAAAACCATCTATATACCTATTCATGTATAGACAGTATTTTTATCTATATAGATAGGTAAATATAAACAGAAAATATATAGATATATTGATACATAAATATAGGGGTATAAAGTAGATATCAGTAGATATGTAGTAGTAATACACACAAATGAATATATTGAATACCTATTTTTCTACATAGATATCTATATAAATATATCTAGACATATCTATTTATATAGATATATCTATACATTACTCAATATAAAATGTTTAAATATCTAGACCTAAACATTTGTAGAGAATATGTATCTATATCTATAAAATACACAGGTATACTATAGATTTAGGAAAATAGATCTATATCTGAGATACATCATACTGATTTCAGAAAAAAAGGCTTCAATATGAACTGTGACATGTCAAAACGTGTTTTGTGACAACTCAATAACGAAAAACACATCGTACTTCAGGTTTTAATAGAATATTTCATCTCAGTGGGAAGCTTGTCCCTAATATTTAACAAAACATTAAGACTTTTAATTTAAAAATACAGCATGTTCCAAATTACTAGACAATATATTGTGTTTCTCTTCCAAGATTTGTTTTTGCTGAGCATTCTGAAATCAACAGAATCATCTTGGGTTTATGCTAATGTTTTTGAAGTATATTCATCTAGTGACAGTTACTACATATTGCTGAAAAATAACAATCTAAGATATTCAGTAAGCCAGATGAATGTTTCAACACTAGATTTCGGATACAGACCAATCCAATCACCACTAAAATGCTTAAGGGATACAATATTTCAGTTCAGTACTAGAAAATGGGTAGAACTTCTCAGTGTTGTAAGTAATCTGTTCCATCAGACTGGAATCTGAGCCTGCTGCTCACTTTGAACTTACAGAGCTACTAAATGCTTAGTTTTAAAGGATATCTGTAATTTTATTACTTATTTTCCTCAAATTCAATTTTCACTAGTTTAAAAGGTTAAAGGCTAGGAGGCCACTATGGTATGAGGTACTTACTGATTGAAGTTCACAAGCTGCAGAAAAAGTAGCTCTGTCAAAAAACAATTAGCAGGAGGAGAACTTCAAGAAAGTTACATAAAAACCCAGCGCTCAGGAAGCCAGGTGGCTTTCCATAGGTGACCAAGAAGCTGTTTTACATGAAGTATCAGTCTCTGTTCTCTCTTGTGTTTACTGAGCTCAAAATCCATCACATGGCTGGGGATCTGAAAGGGGTGACCAGGCTCCAGGAACCAGGATGAAGAAATAGCTTACTGAGGAGCATGCACACAAAAGAAGGCAGCCATGGTCAGTCTCCTGGGAGGATAAGAGGTTTGGCTTACAGGGAGTACCCTGCCTGCACAGGGCTGAAAACTAAGTTTTGCAGGATGCCAAGTAAGCTTCCTGTCTGTTATGCCTCTGCAAGCAGAGCTTCCCTTTCAAGCTTTTCCAAGATTAAATCAGTAAACAAGTAGTAAGAAACTCTTTGTCCTTTTCAGTCCTGGAGGGCTCCTCCTACCCTTTTGCCTCTGAAGCCTGGCTGTTTGCTCCCTGCAGTCTCTGCACTGCAGTGATCTGCCAAGCTCCCTTACTACACGAGTAAGCTCAGCTGCTCACCAGACAGGAACAGTGTCTCCTATGCACATTCTTTCAGGAAGACTTCAATTTATACTCTATGCATCACTTAAATAATAACAATAAAGTACTGTTCTTCTCAAAGAACAGAAAGGGAAAAAACCCAACCAAACAGATGAGCTTTACAATATTAACTGCCTGACTGTGCCTATCCTATCCATGAAGAAGACTGTAAGCAGTGAATGGGCAGAGGGATGAAGGTGTTGGGCAAATAGGCAATGCTTTTATCAAAACCTAAATTTATATGGACCTAAGTCCTTAAATAGCTTTCACTGAAGCCAACTAAGTCAAATTACCAATTTCTTGAGTGCTTCAAGACTTGAGGATTTTCTGAAAGGGTTCTTGCAATCCAGGAATTCACAGGCATAGCATTTCACTGCCTACAAGCTGAAATCCTGTCAGAGATGCTCTGCCAGGATTATCTGCTCATTGCAAAAGAGCATTAAAAAAAATCAATACAAAAGATAAAGCAAATCCTGTTGCGATAACAAATAAAAGGCATACCAAAATCTTAGAACCATATGAGGCTTATAAGCAGAGGAAATAGTTGCATAATATTTTCAGAAGCACCTCCAGTCCTTTTAAGGCCCCCTGTTGTGGGCTAGAACCTTAGCCTGAACAAAAATAGAACACACTTTTTTCAAAAGAATGCTGTAATTTAAGCTGTATCTATATCCAAGCATCCTGGATCAATTCCCATACTTTCAGAGACTCTGCTGCCATCTTCAGCAGCTATGGTTCAGAAAGATTTAAGACTTTAATGTATTCAATAATCCTGCTCTAGAATTTGTCATTCTGAGGCTAAGTATTCTATAGAAATTGATGAATACATAACTAAAAATACAAAGTATTTCACATTACTCCTCAGCAAGGGACATAATTTTCCCTGGTCACTCTAAGACTTGTACTGTATTTAATATATTGAATTTCTCTGAAGTATCACAGTTAAATTACCTCTTTTTATGATAAAAGAAGTGAGTGGCTATCATCCCTAATCAGAACAGAATAAATAAGGGCACAGAAAACAAAAGAAACTTAGAAGAGAAATATTTAAGTTCTCCAGCTTCATAATAAAAAATTCCAGATAATAAAATGTCTGAAATGGAGCATTATGTTTCATTTCAGACACATTCAACAAGTAAAAAAAAAGAAACAAGAAAAAAGAGGGAAAAAAAAAGAAAAAGAAACAAGAGAGAAAAATTTATTTCTTGTTCTGCATATGCATATAGAGGGTTAGCAAGATAAGAGAACAAGACCTTCCTCAGAAGGAAAAATTGTCTCAAGATGCGTGATAGGTTAGTGAAAAAACAGATGGAATTGTAAATGTCACTTAGAGTCAGGTGTCCTAATTATGCCCATTTGTATGGTTTGTACTTGAAATTTGTGAATAAAGTCACATCATTATACCCATGCTTCAAATTCCATATATTAAGACAGCCTTTCCAGCATCAAATTATTTCCACAGAAAACATTCCTCTACCAGAAAGCATGTATGAAGTTTTAATAGGACACAGTTTATGTGCTTTAGGCTGCCAGCCAAAGATTTGTGCTATTATCATGTACCACCTTGATACTTGGTCATTAAAAACAAATGAAAATCCCCAACAACAAACCCGCAACTGAAACAGCCTCACCGAATAAGAAAGAACTGTACTGTAAATATTTTCCACAGCTTTTAAGGTGCAATCCTTCCAACTCTCCCTCTCATCAAATGAAAGAGGAAGCTGAAGTGGAAATTTTTAGAGAATGGCTTCAAGAGTAAACAATGTCTTCCATACAAAGAGAGAACAGGGATTTTCATTTTGCAAGAGGATATCAAGAAGGACAATGATAAAACTCCATATAAATCATGAAGAACTAGAAAGCACCAAACTGATTAGCTAGGAGACCAAGACACTGCAAAAGATTGCCTTGCACACAGATTTTATGTCATGAAATCAGTTAATGCAGTGTGGTTAGTACAAGAGACTCAATCCTAGTTCATTGTATTTGCTTGAAAATATTTGAATAATTTGGATAATCTACACAGCTGTTTTAATTTCACTCAAGAGAACAACTTGACTTTTTGCAAAACTGCATCATAACACAAATAGCAGCATTGTAGGAAACTATGTCAAAACCTTCCTGTTTCATTCTTTGGGACTTTTTATTTGGAATTGAGGTATACATATAATAGTTTGTGGAAATATTTTTTTAATAGAATGTTTGCCTTTGTATGAAAAATTCTGTGAATCTAGATATCTTTAAATTCTTCTCTGTCAAATTGTTAAATTGACAAGGGAGAGTTTGCAACTATTCTAAGACAACTATTTGACATTAGGAAGAACAAGAATTATGGATTAATAAGATGAAAATTTCTTGGTTTTTTTCTTATATTTGAATAGCCTTTAAAATATATCTGGAAAACACTAGTCCATTTTATCACATTCAACACACCTCAAATACAGCAAAATCATAGGCAATAGATCAAATTAAATAATTTCTCAAGCCATACAACTCCTAGGAACAATTTGTTCCTGCTGACAAATGAAAAATGACCATTAGATCAATATCAAGCCTCTTTATGTGAGATAGGACAAGTTAAAAACTGAGATTACCAGAATTCAGAACAAAAACCACTATATTTTTCTCAAATCAGTTAAAAGGTGAGAATAATGCTTCTATAATAGCTACATAGAGCAGCACCTATTTGAAAACAAGAACTTAAAGCTGATCGGCTGGCCTGCAAATGTTCCACCTATCCTATTGTGGATATTCTTCTAACCATGTAAAGATTCTCATAACTGGAACACTATGTGACAAGTAGTCTGAATTGATTATGGACTGGATGTCAAAAGTATTCAAAATGTTTGCAGCCTGAATATTATAAAAGTATAGAGAGAAACATAACATTTAATGTTCATAGAATGAGAGGAGACTATGTTAGTCTATTATTCATTTCATTTACTTCCTTGGGACCAAAATATTTCTTTTCAATAGCCTCAAAGCATAATACATAAGCAAACAGAAGCATCATGGATGTAATGAGCTTTTTTCTTGAGATCTTGGTTATCAATTAATTTTGTCAAAATTAGAGTTAGGTTGACTACTTTACAGCTAAATACGGTTTTCTGTACATATGCAAAATCCTTGCAGTGGTATTAGTTCTTGTGATAAGTATTTTCATAGAGCATATTAAGTAAATGAGAAGTGAGAGATATTAAGAAACATTAAATGCTGATGGCAGTGTACAGAGTCTAAAGAGATTTTCTCACCAACTGTTTTTCTCGGGTCTTATCTGTGACCTCTTGCAGTGCAGAGGCTGAAAGAGGACTGAACACGCTGTTTAGGGAATTAACAAACAAAACCTGACTTTCAGAGGTCTTAAACCCAAGACCAGATTTGCAAACATCTATTCATAAAGGCAAAAAAGCTTCAGTGGAGTTTCACAACATTCAGCAAATGCAAACGTGAAGCAAGAATTACTAAGATTTACTCTGACAAGTGACAGAATATGGCCTCGAATCAACTTTGTAGGACAACTCCAGGAAACTGCAGTGGTCTTCTCTGAATCCACTGCAAAATCAAGTATGACAGGAAACAACTTAGAAGGAAGCTTAAAAAGCAATTACATGATCTGATTTGACTGTGAAAAATGCAGAGAAGTTCAATTCAGATACTTCTGCTATTTTTGTGGCTACAAATATTTTCTGCTACTACAGCAATCAATACAAGAATGAGAAACACCAACAAGGTGAACCTGAGGAAAAAATGTTAGGTTGAAAAAATGGCTTCACATAGTTACTAATTTACATCTGGGTTTTCCAAATTTAAAATATTATTTAGATGGACTGTACAGGGAAGTACAGTGTTATGTGTAGCCAATGTCACATATAACAAAACACATATAAACTAATGTTAGTATGCTGACAAATGTGAATTTCAGACAACACTTTCAGTGCATTCTCTAGTTGCAACTGGTATTTAAATTATGGGAGCCTAATTTCAATATATTACTTTCTTCCATAAAGTCTGTGTGTACTGAGATTTGTTAGACTGCTGTGGGGAAAAATCTGTGGAAAGTATTTTGAAGAAAAAGGAGTTGCTCGTACTGAGTGAAAATAATTTCACTGAGAACTTCTAGCAAGTGTTTTGAGCCAGGGATTTAAAGTTTTCTAGTCTGAAACATTAGGTAACATTCTTTGAATGTATATGAAGCAGGAAATGTCAAAATTATGAAAAACATAAAGGTGAACATTAATTTGAAGATGAGTTCAGAATTTAAAAATTCAAACTCCTGATTTTGATTACAGGAGTTGTGGCTAGCAGGTCTCTAGGAAACTGAGGTCAATACTTCTAGTCAAGAGTAGAGTATGAGTAGTTCATTTTTACGGCCTCAGGAATCACAATATTATAGATTTGTCAACCATTCCTTGTAAGTTTCATGTTAGGGAGAGTCTGAGCCTATTATTTTTACAGGAGGGCTAAATCATTAATCTCTTCCTATAATCTAGCTTTCAGCATTTGACTGTATGGAATCACACAACTAATAGACTATGTCATTAGCAAAATTCTCCAGATGAGAAGAGATTGATTAATTCTGGACCTGCTTACATCCAAAGCCACACAAATCTTATGATCTTTTGCACTTACACAGTCATGATATGTAACTTATAATGCTAGGAACCAACACACATTGAAAATCTTTGGTACTCAAGTACTGTAGAAAAGTCAGAACCTCTAAAATTTACTGAAATAAAATATTGTGGGATAAAATCTGTTTTTACTGCTACAAGCTAATATTGATCCATTATGCATCTAAGAGCTTCATAATCATACTAACTACTCTACATTTCATGTATGTAGCTTTAATACTTAAGCTTCCGTTTCATACAACACATACTTAACAAAATTTGTGGAGAAAGTTTGGTCTAGATGAAAGCATGATTATCCTGCATCATGACAAAGGAAGTCTTTCTGACATGTAGGACATGAAGGATCTCAAACACCAGTCAAATTATCTATTATGAGAAAAAATCCAAGCTACTAGAAGATGCTATGTTTTCATCTTATTAATTACTGACAGCCATAATTTAAATTATTTGTTTTTAAAGCATTTCTTCTCAGAATGGAAATTACACGCTTCATTCTGCATAGTATAAATTTTGGTTTGGAAGGTTTATTTCAAATTATTTTGTTCAAGATTAGTGAACAAAATTTTATAAGTGTCAAATTAAATTGATTTCACAGCTCTCTTTTGTCCTGTCAGGCACATATTCCTCATGACTCAGGCTGAATCTGTAAAGCTGATCCAACTGCTTTAACTTCTAAGAATCTTATCACATGAAAACGGACTTTCCCTTTTTTAGAAAAAGCAAGTTTCCCCAACACACAACTTTCTTCCTCTCAGATGGCACGGCAGAAAGCCTGCACTTTACTGAACAAATACCTGCAAGAATCAGGGGACTTGTTGACCACAGGAAACTAATATGTAATTCCCTGTTGAGAATCTTTCAGCCTTAAATTAACACAGATTACAGACTGCTGACTGTTTCTAGTCTACAGCTGATCTCAGGGATCTGCTAGAGACACAGACTCAGTTAACTGGGAAAATATCCATCCCAAAACATGCTGTATTGAACTTTCAATATAAAACCCCTTAGTTATTTTTAACAAAACTGGAATAGGCAAAGATTACACATTCTTGGGTCTTGCTCTAGAACCATCAATCTGGAATGCAGTGGGGTATGGCATTTTAAGACTATTCTCTGATTTTAAGAGAAAACTAACAAATTTCCTATGCCATAGTGACATCCGGCAACTCCAGTGAATACAGGCAAATTGACCTGGATATTTAAAGCTTATGCATTTCTTTCTATCTGTCACTGACACCTTTTGGAGCACACTCACAGATGGTTTCAGTACCAACTCTAATGAACCGTTCCTTTGCACTTCAGCCACTTCTGCATCCTGATCACATCCGTCATGCCTCATGTGCCAGGTCATAGCCCAGACGGGCCTGCTGCCTACAAAGGCAGAAAGTGTCAGAAGCTCGTACCCCATCAGCAAGTTTGAGATGTTTTCAGACAGAGGAGGATATCCAGCCTTCACAGAAAAGGAATTACAGCTAGGAACAGTTGCTGCTGAAGGAAAACACAGCTTTTACTGTCTTTCCTTCTCCCCATAACAGTATCGTAATGACATCTGCTCCTGTTTATTAAAATAACTCTCCAACCAAGATCTATCACGTAAAGCTAAGCTCATTTTTGCTACAGCAGTCATGCTCTTAAGCTCACCCTTTGATCCCTCTTTTGCAATTCATTTTTCTTTCTCGCAGACTAAGATGTTTGACTATGTTTCCCCATCCACTGCATCCTGGAATTTGCACAGGAATTAGCCTGTTTTATTCTTCTCAGCTAATTAATGAAGTGCTTGATTTGACTTGATTTCTCTCTTGTTAAAATTTTATCAGGAAAAAACCTGTAGAATACATCTTATTTGGATGACAGATGTGGTACTAACCACTACTGATTTACAGTAGAAAATTTTCTTCTGGATAATTTAAGATTAAACTATTAAGCTAAGTAACAGCACCATCACCACCAACCACCACCCAAAAACCCCGACCAAACCCCCAAGCAAAAAAAAAACCCCAACCAACATGGAAGAACATATATGCAAGCCAACCCAATGCTTTTGGGTTATGTAGACTTGCTGCCTAGACAGACTAATTTGTTCATGAGCAATACCTACGATTAAAAGTTCTTGAATAGTTTTGCATCAAACTAAATTTTTCTAGCACACAAAATCTGCTAGAGTAATTGGAAACTATGCAGGTGACACACTAAAACAACACTGAGTTTTGAGATAACAAGATAACTCAATCACTTAGGACTAGCTTGATTTCCCCCACCTCATCCCAAATCTCCAAGTTAACATTTCTTACCATACCTAACCAAACAGGGTCTTCACCTCATTAAAAACCAAACCACCTAATGTTCCTCTCAGAGGGACTCAGGCAGGTCCCATTCCACTAAGGCTATTTTCCAGCCCCAAGTTACAGTTCATCCTCTCACAGGCATTTATTCATCCTGAGTGCAAGAAGATAATCCACTACATTTCTGTCCTGTTTTGCCCTCCATCTGTATTTATGCAATGTGTGGTGTAGGCAGTAAAAGTGTCAGTTCTTTCCAGAAGCACCAGATTCACTCTTAGTGCACACTATCAGTGTCCTTTCTGAGTCTGCAGCTGTTAGGATTTTGAACTTAAATGCTTGTTGTCAGAGAAGGAAATAAGCCAGCAGTGTTGCCTTAATTGTAGTTTTCACATATTTGGAAAGATCTTAACAATGGCCTCATGTGCAGCCAGATAGCTCATTGCTTTGAGGGCACTTTTTCATCCCATGCTGCACTTACAAATTTTATTAATCAAAATACTTGGCTCTTGAAAAACAGTCAGCACAATGAACAAAATGAACAAAATATAAACATTTTCAGTGGACAATTTTGCTCTGATTTTCTGCTGTGCTTTCTTATAACTGGAAATGTAAGGTTTAGGCAACTGGTGCATCCTTTTCAAGTTTTCTCTTGTTTAAGCATTGCCTGAATGAGAGACTTCTTGGATCTTAGGAGACCCAATTTAAACTATGCACAGATTTCATACTGTGATTTTAAGACAAATCATTGTCATGAAAGGAAGCTGTAATCATAGCTGATCATTACTTTCCTTATTGTAGCTGCAGAAGTAACAGGACCACAGGGCTTTTAGAAAAACATAGCGTCTTATATTTTACTTTTAAGATTTGCAGCAGAGTACAAACATAAATTCTAATTAAAATTTAAATAATTCCATTGGGGGGGCTTCAAATACATGGAAGTCTGGCTCTACTAGCACTTTGTTGAAATATGTGCCAAAGGTAATGCACAAAAAAAATTCGAACCAAAACATGATAAAATTAATAATAAGGCTTTAGAGTTCAGCAAGTTATAACTATTCATTCCATTCAAGCAAAACCCATAAGAGATACCTCTTTCAGAAAAATCTAGTAAAGATCTTAGAGCTGGATGTATGTTCAAATGGCTTAATGCCATAATGCTTTGTGGTTCTGTAGTCAGCAAATAGCAATGACCATTTTTTTAAAATGCTGATTTCTATGCTGTTAATATATATTTAACTCACTGAGGTCATTGATCTGCCTTTCAAGGGCTGAGTATTTTTATGCTTCATGAACAGCATTTACTTCATACTTTCCCTGAGGTGACTCTTTTCCATACATTCAGTGAATTGCAGATGCAGCTCTATCCCACACCACTTTATAAGTATCTTTTCACTACAATTAGTATCAGCTGCCATGAATTTCACACCAATTCACCAGAGCACACTAAAAATAGAATCCTCAGCATGCAGCAATCTGAAATGTTGAGTTGCCTTCATGTCTCTAAATTGCTTTAAATAGCATTCAGAGCAGTCACTTTCGTTTAACTTTGGCCTCAATTTTACACTTTAATCCCCTTTGCTCAGGAACATGTCATTATCTACAGTACACTCTGAGAATACTCCTTATCATATGTTAGCTTGCATAATACATGATTGCTATGAATATGTATTTATTTTAAAATACAATACCCACCCATAAAGAAAGCCAAAATTTAAGAAATAACATTTCTCTATTTTTAGCTGTACTTATATAACTCTAATTAGTTTTAATTCCATGAAACAAAGGAATCTCTATATGGTGTTGCAGATACCCCTTCGAATAAAAATTTCATCAAAGTAGTTCCTTTTAAAAAAATGGTGCATCTTTCCACATTTACCATTTCTATTTTTTCTTTCTGCAATTCTCTTTGGAAATTATATATAAATTTAGGATTTTAGCTTATTGTAAATCATACAGGTTCCCGAAACCATTTTATAGATATTTGCAAAGATGTCAGAGACAATGTTTTTCTTGATAATGCCAGATGAGCTAAAAAGGGATGATGGGCACAAACTGTTGCTTGGAAGGTTCAGTCTGGATATCAGAAAAACAATTTTTTCACTGGGGTGGTAGCCTAGAAGAAAAGCCTACTTCAAGATTTCTGTAATTTCTGTCCCTTGGAGATTCTCAAATCTCCCATGGGCAAGGCTTTGAGCAACTTGATCCAGTTCTGAAGATAGTTTTGCTTGGATAAGTAAGGTCTGATATCCATGGCATTTTCAACCAAATTTTATATTATCTTTGGGATCCCTATATAAACAAAAATGCTTTATCTTCGATTTTCTTTAGAAAGTGTCAAACAGGCACATGATCTGGTTAATACCTCAAACAAATCCTTTTAGTTTAAATTGCAAGTGCTTCTCAGTATATGGACTAGAAGGTTGAAAAACCTGTGAAGAATATATTACCCATCATTACTGTTATAATGCAAAAGAAATTGAGATTTGCAATTCAAAGGTGAAGAGTATGAAGGCCATGCCTGGAGGTCTGCAACCAAGGCAGACAAGCTGTTGGGAGGTACAGGGTCTGTTTTGTATACACATTATCTCTCTTGGCTAGTATGACTGACTTTTTCTCTTGAAATCCAGGTCACCAGAAGGTGCATTGACTAGGTAAGTTGGGGAAAAAGGGAAGTCTCTCTGCCAATTATACTTTGGACCATGAGCAGCATTGATCTGCATAGTAGCAAAAGAAGAATTTCTCTTGCTTTCTATAAGATGTGAACGGACTTCCTTGAAACTACTTTAAAAAGCCTGTTGTCATAGTGTGAGAGGGAGAGATATGCAAAAGCTCTGCCAACTTTTGGTACTCAGTTTGATGCTGTTGCTCATTTGAAAACAGCATCAAAAAGAAGTTGCAGTCAAAAATGTGTTTCGCCAAAAGCCATGAAACAGTCAGTTACTTTAAACCACTGAATCCAGAAACAAATTTAGCAAAATTATTACTTCCTTCTCTTGCCTGCAGAGTTGTTGATGCTCCTTTAGTAACACGTCTGGTGATGCTCATCCAGGATTTTCCTTCAAACACAGTTCATATGCTAAAAAAGTGAAAAGGAGATTTTTATTATGATTTTTTTCCATGGCATTTAACTAATCTGAGGAGCTTTCAAACTCCTTCATTACAGCAAGAATGTTCACTTTGGAAACAAAGGATGTTTCACCGATTTTTTCCCTTGCTGTTTCTCAAAGCTGAGCACTGCATACATCACATGAATAAAACATTCTCTCACTCATTTCTTATGTACTGCTTAGAAGTTATCTAACAGGAATCCAATAGGTTGATTTTATTTATACAGTATTTCTATAGCAGCTGATTTAAAGAACTTACTGTTACTGAGGAGCCACTCCTTATCTACTGTTCCTCTCTTTAAAACTTTTCTATGAAAAAAAATATGATGAGAACATTAAACTCTTCTAAGAATTTCAATTCTTCTTTTCATGGATTTATGAGTTTACAGTCTAGGCAGAGTTTGTACTCTATACTGGTCAGCAGCTTGATGTAGTCCTAAATATAATTTTGAAGCACTCCAGCATTTTGGAGAAAGGAAAACCATCAGAGGCTATGCTATTCTGTTCCACAGTAGCTGTGGGACTCCACCACAGGTTTTTCTGTAGATTGTGTTAACTAAGAATAGGATTATGTGATAACTAGATATCATGATTTTAACTTAAGTGGTTTTTTACTCATGTGGTAACAGGTTTACATTATAATTTATCTTCTTAGTAGAGGTCAACCATTACAGTTTCACAGCAGATAAAAAGTTGTTAAACTGTATTGGGGTACTTCCAACTGTCTCACTTATCTCACTCACATTTCAACAAGGTCTGCAAGCCTCAGAAAAAGTCTTCAGGAATAGGTGGATTTGGAAGGAAGCCTTGATGTGCATTCTGAGTAATCACCACGCAAAACAGACTACCACTCATTACCTCCTTGATATAAAAATCCAGAAAGGTAACACTGTGAACAAGCAGAGAGAGATGTTGAAAACCAAAGTATTTATCCATTGGAAAGGACATTTAGCTGCAAATTTGAAGTGGGGACTTTGTCTCCCCTTACTTTTGCTGTCTACACAGTACAGATGTAAGTGGCTACCTAGATCCTCTCCCTCTATAGTCACTGGAAAAGGTACATCTAGAGAGAAGTTCTACCTGCTTTGGAATGTGAACCATAACAGATCACTAAGAGAGCCTAGACAAATCAGAGATCCACTTCAGGGTCAATATAAGTAAAGAAAAATTCCAGGAAGTGAAAATGAAAAAGAAAATGAGGAGGATTTGAGATGATGATAAAGATCAGAGTTATGCTTTGCAGGTGCTCTCTTAAGAAGGCAAGCTGCAGCAGAGATTTCACAGGCGCATTGATTTGTTAAGCTATATAGACAGCTGGCAAGCATAACGCCATGAATAATCATGAATACCATAATTTGCAAGTGCAACATGAGATCCATGGAAAGAATTAGTTTTTCAAGGTCAGACCTCTTAAGACAGACTTCTACAACCTGCTGTAAACAGAAGCGAACCAGCCTCGAGGCAGACATGGAAGGGCGGTTAAAGTGATGCCAAGCTAGAGAAAATAGCTCAGCGGAAGGCGTACGTTGAAAGGTAAAACGAGCCAAGTAGAAGCTGAATTAAGGACATTTTAACCAGCCTTACTGATCTACATCCCAACTACAGCAAAGCATAAAACTCCGGGGGAAAAATATCCAACTCCACATGTGAAAAAAACCAACCAATCAGAGTAGAAGGGTTGGTTCAAGGTATCTTGAATGTCAGACCTGGATGAGGAGTATTTCAGCATCTGCTTTTACTTTTCTAGAAAGATGTAAAGAGAATTCTAGATGCATCAAAATAGACTTCCCATTTTTATTTATCCTTTTAGCAATATATAGTTACCTTTTACATGTGATAATTAAAGGACTTTTCCTTTTGGAATCTTCAGAATCTCTTCATTAACTTTTGTTTTGTGTTTTTTATAGTGAGGTGTTAAGTACAAAATTACTTTGCTAACAAAGCAGAAAAGATACTTTCCTACCCATCATACAGGCATCTCAAGGAATTAAGTACACAAAAGAATCTGTCCATTTTGTTATTAATGAGGAACACCTGCAGCAAGAAAACAAACAAAAAGGTACTAAATTAATTCTAAAGTTCACACTCGTTTTGTTGTTGTTGTTGTTTTAAGATATTGGGATATTATATTGGAGTCATTAATAAATTCTTGGGACTTGGTATAATTTTCTAAATTCACAGAAAAATGAAGATTTTCTTACAAGTCAGTTAAGAAGTAGGAGTCTAATTCAGCTGCCGTGAAATAAAATTCAAAGATTTACTAGTAAGAAATTGAATTGCACTCCCAAGAATTAGTATAGAAACATAATAACATTACTTTGGAAAGTGTCTAGCAGCTGCATTCAATATCCTTGGGTTTGCCAGAATTTTTAATGATATTGCAAACAGCTGCGCTTCTAGTACACCGCATGCTTGTCATCTGTCTATCAAATGGTTTCATTTCATCATAAACATGGAACAGTTTGCTTTCAAAAATAGGACATCCAGCAGTCAATAAGAAAGGATTCATGAAACTTCTCTGTAAAGTAGGATTCATTATCTCTGGCTCCTTTGTTTGTAAATTTCTTTCCTGTAGTAACTGTGTTTTGTGTTTACATCTGGAATTACCTATTCTCCATTGCAATTTGCAGCTGCAGATCATTGAGACCAAGCATTATATACAAGGCAGGGCTTTGGGCTGGTGTGTGAGGAAATCATCTCTCTCTAATCATGACTGACAGGCAGTTACTTTCTAAGGTATCATCAGAGGACAGTGCTGATTTAAGGGAAGGGCTCTGGGCTTCACTGCCCCATCAATCGATATCCAATTTTCCATGATTTTACCATTTTCCTTGCCATTACTCTTTAAAGGGGTGGAATTCTAACAGTCTCCCTGTTAGCAGCATGGCAAGATGATCCATCCAGTAAATAAGCATATCACCAGGGACATAGCTTCTAAAAAGTTATGTGTGTGCCATGGCAATGGCAAGCTAGGGTATGACACCGTGATAGGTTTATGAGATAGATGAATCCACTCAAAATAAATTTTTCAATAATTAAAGGCTTACAAAAGAAAGTCATTTTATGAAAAGTTCATAAAGAAATCAGCTCAGTGTGCAGTAGAAGTGAAAAAGCAAACAAAATGTTATGACTAATCAAGGAAGGAATGAAAAATAGAACAGAGAACATCATTACGGTAAGATATAAATCTGTATAGCACCTGGAAACAGTGCCTGTGGATTGGTTATTCTGTCTGAAGAATATTACAATAGAACAGTAAAACTAAGGCAGAGAGGCAAAAAGGATTATCAAAGGCAAGAAACATCTTCCATAAAAGGATTGACTAAACAAAATAGGTCTCCATGACCTATACTAACAAGAAGAAGGAAAGATGACATGAGAGGTCTACAAAATCATCATTGGCAAAAGAGGAGGACAAAAAAGATGATTAGGGGAGTGAGCATCTCTCTTAAATGGAAATGCTGCAGAGTTCAGCGCCTGTTCAGCCTTGAGAAGAGATAACTGAGAGGGACCTCATCAATGTCTATATATAGGTAGTGCTGAGCAATAGGTCAAGAGACAACAGGCAGAAAGTGATGCACAGGAAGGTCCACCTGGACATGAGGAAGAACTTCTTTATTGTTCAGTGACTGAGCACTGGAACAGGTTGCCTAGAGAGGCTGTGGAGTCTCCCACACTGGAGATATCCAAGAATCATCTGAACACAGTCCTGTGCCCTGTGCTCTGGGATGGCCCTGATTGAACAGGGAGGTTGGACCAGATGACCCCACTGTGGTCCTTTCCAACCTGACCTGTTCTGTGATTCTGTGAATTCTGAACTTGACTCAGTGAGGGCACTACATGGACATCCCACCTGGCCACCATCATCACAGTGCTTGACTGGAGACTCTGAACAAGAATCCCAGTGAGTGCTCACCTAAATGTAGAAATCCAACACACCAGAAAGGAAAACATAATAAAATACAAAAGAAGGGTAGTACTGGGGGCATGATGTGATTGTAGGCTGTATTTTGAGGCATGGTATAAACGGTTTACATATTCTGCCAATTTCCGCCTCAGCAAAAAATAATCCCATCAGTCTTAACACCTTTCATCTTTATTGTCATGATTTCCTTCAGGGAAAGGTTGCCTCCAACTATAATTTAATGCATTTCTTAAGAGGTGTCTGCTATTTTATACTATTCACTTCTACCTTTTGGAATTTCAATATATATCAGTTTCAAACAAAATTGTTACAACTATTTAAAAATATGATCTTAAATGTGATGGGAAGACATTGATTTGAAACTTAAAAATTAAACACAACATATTACTTCAGGTAATTCATGTGCTTTAACCAGTATTATGACTTGTGTTTTCATGTTTTTTCATTTAAATTGTTCTGCCAGTCAGCTTGGTAAGTACACTGAAATACAGGTGAGGGTCTAATAAATATAAAATAAATATTTGTACATCATTACCAATGTAAGAACAGGATGATAACAACCAATCACTTGCACCTGTTTCCTCCACTCAAAAAAAAATCAGGTAGAAAAGATTTGTATTTTAAATTCACTTATTTTAACTAGTTTCATTAGGCAGGAATGTCTGGGACAATTACACCAGGGTCTGAGGAATTTCTAGCCTTCTGTATCAAGGTACATTAGAAATGGGGAGATCTACTTGGGAAAATAGAAATGGCTTGAAAGTTATAAAAGTGCTGAAGATACAAATACCTTTCTCTACTTTCACAAAGTATAAGAACTTAAAACTTACAAAGATGTTATAATATTAGTAATTCAATTGAGTGGCAAAATATAGCACTAATAGTAAATGAATCAATCCTCTATTTAAATGCATGAATCCCAGCTGCATATCTATACTCTGATTTAGAACTACAGATCTAGAAATCAATATAAAGACATTTAATCTAAACTCCCAGAATCTAGAAGACAAAAATAAGTCTTAATTTTTATCAAATATCCCTATTTGACCTCTAAGTTACATTTGCGACTTTGAATTTTTTGGTATTTCACTGATTTACACTTATCCTCATGAGGTCTTCATAAGGACCATGCTCAACAATTTCATTCTTATAGCACAGTGAAATGCTGGAAATAAAGACAGAACTTGTTTGTGTTTTCAGAGGATAATGTACTCCCACAGACTGGCCCATGGCTACAGAAGAGAGGACCATGGGAACTACTGACTGCCACGAACCTCTCAATTTCCTTTTCCAACTGCAAAAATGTGCTCCAACAATCTGGCTTCCTATCAGATGGACTGACATATAGATCAATCAGATTGATATCTCTATTTGTGCACATCAATAGTACATAAAAATATAGAAGACAGTTTCCAACTGCATGAGTTTCCCTCTCGGAGAAAAAATGAAAGGATATGCATGTAAGAGATGGTAATCAATTTGCTTAATGCATTACTTGAAGGCACTCAAGCTTAAGTGATAAGAATAGCAAGAGTGCATGAAGTCTGTATTAGCAAAGTAGGATATCAAAGCAAAAAATTTATAGAGATATTACTGTCACACTAACACCTTCTCATAAAGAATATTAATTTATCTGAAATTGTCATTCTGTGCTCATGCAGTAAAAAAGTCTGTCTGTTGGTTTGTTCTTCCATAAGTTAATTTGGGATTTTGTGCATTATATCACTAACAGCAGTTGCTTGATTCAGTGAAGTTTTGGACAACTGCTATACAAACAATTAAACATTCCCCTCAGCTCTAAAGTTCAATGCTCTAGCCCTTTATTTGCTTATTATTTTAGCCTACCATAATAGTTTCTGTGACTTGGATATGTTTTTATCCTCAAATTGTGAAATGTTGACTTGTCAGATGCTATTCCTGCATGAGTTTCAAGATTTTCTTCACTGTTAATTAATGATCTTTTAATAATAATAATGTCATGAACAATACATTCCAAGCACAGAAGGCAGACAAGATTTTCCCTCTGGAGATTTGGATAAGCAAGTTCACAAACTATAAAAATCTGGGTGGTAGAAAGGGAGGAGGTATTATAACATAAATACTCAGCTCATGATGTTATGTTACATTTGAAGAATAATCATTCAATTAAAAAAAAAAGAGGCTGGCATTGACATATCTCACATACAGCTTCTGATATAAAGTGGCAGAAGGTGAGCATACCTAAAGATTCACTCTCCAGTGTTTTCAAGACTGCAGCCTGGGCCTGAAAAAAATCAGTGAATACTATGTTTTTATCTCATTTACGTAATTTTGTACTTTTAAAGTTTATTCTTTTGAGTATCAGGCAGAGACCCACCATGAAATTCTTTAGTGCAAGCACTGTAAATGCGATAGTCAGCACAAGCAGAAATAACTTATTTTTTATTAGTTGTTATGTTACTTCTATTAACTTATTGGTTTTGAGCTTGAAAAACTAAATTCAGTTATCTTGCTGTAGTAAAGGTACCAAACTGAAGCTGTCCATGAGAGTTTTAAATTATATCTTTTAACCTGAAATGCATTTGTAGTTTTCTAGACAAAAAAAAAAAAAATCCAGACAAACATCCCCCCCCAAAAAACACTATAAGAGAAATAGGAAATAAAATAGAACAAATGCGGGGGGGGGGGGGGGGGGGGGGTAGAGGGGGGGCAGGCAGGCACCAAAACAAACCCAAGTTGGGCCCGAGGAGAACTTAGCTAACCATAGCTAAATAGCCCCAAATGTTAACTCAAAGCCACATTGACAGTTGTCAGGTAATCACTTTCTCATGCCAAAGGTGGAAATTAAAGGGACTTTGAGAAGGAAGCATGGTACTGGAAGTAGTGCACAATAGAAGTAATTTATTGCTGTATCTCAAAGAACTGTTTCAACTAAGCTAAATCCTGTGTGTTTAGTATTCATAAAGTTGACAGCAAAAGCAAAGTGGAATTTTGTTTATCCACAGTAACAATTGATACATTATTCCTGTGTTAAAATAATCAGCTATGTGAGACAGACTTGTTTACGCAACATTACATGTTAATAGTAGGAATTTAATTGATGCTAGGAAAACGAACCTCTAGCAATTGCATTTCAAGACTATTGAACATCTAAGTTTCAATAGCATAATGAAAATGTTATTATGGCCACGTTTGGATCTTTATGATCTAAAATAAGTTTATATTGAACATGGACATTTCTGTTTCTTTATAAATCACTAAAACATTTTCCTTCTGCATCCGGATACTCATTTTCCACTGTGACAATGTAAATGGCAAGCACACCTTGGTAAACATCCCAGTCCTTCCCTGAATATATTCGTTGTCTCTGTCTTCAACATGAATGATGAAACAAGGGGGTCTCAGTGCCCTGAGCTGGAGGACCATGACTGTGAGAATGATCAACTCCCAGCTGACACTGAAATTGTGTAGAATTCACAGCTGCAACTGGATCCCTACCAGTCTATGGGACTTGAGTGGATTCATTCAAGAATCCTCAAAGACCTGGCTGATGTCATTGCAAAACTTAACTCAGTGATTTTTGAAAGGAACTGTTGACTTTCTCGAGGGAAGGAAGGCCCTGCAGAGAAACCTAAACAAATTAGAGGAGTGGGCAATCACAATCTATGAAATTTAACAAGGGAAAGTGCCAGATTCTGCGCCTGGGATGGGGCAGCCCTGGATGTATGGACAGACTGGGCAGTGAGAGGCTGGAGAGCAGTGCCATGGAAAGGGCCCTGGGGGTCCTGTTAGTGGCAAGTTGAACATGAGCCAGCAGTGCCCTGGCAGCCAGGAGGGCCAAGCGTGTCCTGGGGGGCATCAGGCACAGCATCGCCAGCCGGGCAAGGGAGGGGATTGTCCCCTCTGCTCTGCACTGGGGCAGCCTCACCTCCAGTGCTGGGGCAGCTTTTGGTGCCACAATGCAGAAAAGGCATAGAGCTGTTAGAGAGTGTTCAAAGAAGGGCAAAAAACAAGGTAAAGGGCATTGAGAGGAAGCTGTATGAGAGCAGCTGAGGGCACTTCTCTATTTAGCATGGAGAAGAGCAGATTGAGGGGAGACCACATTGCAGTTACAACTTCCTTGTGAGGGGAAGAGGAGGGGCAGACACTGATCTCTGTGGTGACCAGTGACAGGACCTGAGGGAATGGCCTGAATTGTGTCAGGGGACATTTAGATTGGATATTCGAAAAAGGTTCTTCACCCAAAGGATCCAAGTGGGCATTGGAACAGGCTCCTGAGGGAAGTGGTCACAGCACCAAGCCTGACAGAGTTCAAGAAGCATTTGGACAACACTCAGACACATGGTGTTACACTTGGGGATGGTTCTTTGAAGGACCAGGAGTTGGATTTGATGATCCTTGTGCGTCCCTTCCAACTCGGCTTTTACTGTGATTCCTTGGTTAGTGAATACCACCTCCCAGTCATTTATGAGAAGAAAAAAAGAGAGGTGGGTGATCAAACAGCTTTCAGCAATTAAAATAGCCACCAGTTTCTATACTTCTAATTGCTTTCATGACGCTGGAGTCATTCATGCATTGAACTCCAGTTTTCAGGAGAGATTGAAGGGCAGGTGAGGATTGGAGCCAGAGTATAAAATATGATTCATAAATTTGAAGGGAAATTCCATTAATAGACAGAATGCTTTTAGCTATTTGCATTTAAACAGAGAGAAATATTAAATTTTTACGGATATATCTTGCAGTAAAAAAGAATTCCCACCCCCATATGAAGTCCTATCAATTACAGTAAACACAAAAGTAGTGTTTTTATAAATATTATCAAGTTGAAAAAATTTGTTAGCCCTTGATTTTGAAGCATACCTTCATGCCAGTGCTCATAAATGAGACACTTCCCATTCCTAACCACTGGGAGGTAGCAGATGTACTATGCATTCATTATTTAGCAGTCTCTAGAACTGTGCTCAGTACATCACCTAGTGTACCAACACATCCTTATTGATCCATGCTGCTTAAAAATGTTTCTGTTCTCTTTACGTTTACTTAGTTTTGTTAAAAATGGTACATCAGATGCAGCACAATTAAAAAAAGAACCTCAAAAAAAATCTTAAATGTGGTGGTCAATATTCCTACAAGAAAACTTTGAACAGCTTCTCTGAAAATTTTAGTAAACAGTTGCTTTTGAAATTTATTTACAACAATTTTTTTGCAAAATGATCCAATGGTTTGGATTCAACATAGGTTAATTTCTGCAGTATAGTAGCTGCTCTCTTTTCTTGCTCTTGTTTTGTATGAACATCACTTTTCAGATGGGGAAGAATTCCTGGACAATACAGACCTTGACATTTTCCTTAGTGAAATGTACACAAACAATTAAAAAATAATCCCCAATTCAAATGTTATCCTGATAAAATATTTTTTCTTCGTATTTTGGTTTCCTAGACAATAAAAAAAACAAGGCTACTGTAACATTAAATAATTGTGTTTACTGGGTGACTAAATACCTTAATCAGAGAAATCAGCCTAAACATACCACAAGAAAGGGCTACTGTACACATTTCAACTCTTCTTTGTTGTTCTGCAAATGTCACGAGAATAGCTCTTTCTTTCATGTTGTTTATTAAAATGTAAAAAAGCCCACTTGCACAACTGAATTATGGATAAGAATGGAAAAAATGTGTCATATCAAAAATGTAGTTGGATTTTGTTGTCCCTTGTATAAAATCCTGCGAGCAGTTCCATTGACTTAATTTACTCTGTTTGGTAAGCATGGCAAGATGAACAAAAGGTGCTACAACCAGACAGTATTTTAGGGTTATACCTGAGCTGGTAATGCCCAAAACTTGAATTACACATTAATGTATGAGAGTAAGGGGGAGTTACAAATAAGAATGTGCAATTGTCCTTCAACATGCTAATTTTTAACAACTTGAAACAGCAACATAAAGTCTGTCTTTATAAATACTCCTTTCCCCTAAGAAAATCTGTTATCAGTTTCCATACTGAATGTATTTATTAAATAAATCTAAAGTTAATTCCATGGTATATGTTACTATCCCTAACTAGTTTACAATATGTATTGCTTCCTAAACAAAACAAGGCTGGGATAAAATGAAAGCTCACAGCAAAATTTTAGAAGGACATTTCTCCCTGCTCAATTTTTTTACATATTCTATGATTTCAAACTGAGCTTAAACCAAAGTGGATTTTACTTAAAAAAAAATACCTTGAAGTTCTGTTGTCCTCATTCTACTAAGCCTTTAGTGTGCTTCACATTGCACTCTGAATTACCACTTACACTGTCAATAGAGTAAGTGATATCATTATAAACGAAACTATATTTATATTGTCTGTAATTTTGATTTACAACAAAATAATGATTTTGAGGTGTATGATGATATTCAGTAATAAAGACCACAGTTCTCTGGACTCCCTCCAGCACCTCAGTGTCTTTCTTGCAGTGAGGGGCCCAGAACTGGACACAGCACTCGAGGTGTGGCCTCACCAGTGCCCAGTACAGGGGGGCAATCCCTGCCCTGATCCTGCTGGCCACACTATTGCTGATCCAGACCAGGATGCCATCAGCCTTCTTGGCCACCTGGGCACACCCTGGCTCATGTTCAGCTGCTGTCACCAGCACCCCCAGGTCCTTTCCAGCCCCTCTGTCCCAGCCTGTGCTGCTGCCCGGGGTTGTTGTGACCCAAGGGCAGGGCCCAGCACTTGGCCTTGTTGAACCTCACACCATTGGCCTCAGCCCATGGATTCAGCCTGTCCAGACCCCTCTGCAGGGCCTTCCTGCCCTACAGGAGAGCAACACTGATGCCCAACTTGGAGGTCATTCATGGATTTGCTAATAGTAAACTCAATACCCACATCCACATCATCAATAAAGATATTAAACAGGACTATCATCAATAAAGATACTACGCAGACTGGATGCCATACTGCTCCCTGAGGGACACCACTTGTGAACAGCCACCAACTGGCTGCAGCCCTGTTCACCACCACTCTTTGGGCCTGACCATCCAGCCAGTTTTTAATCCAGGGAAGAGTACATCTGGGTTACACATGGGCTACCAGCTTTTCCAGGAGAATGCTGTGGGAGATAGAGTCAAATGCTACCTGCTGAAGTGCAGGTAGACAACATCCACAGCCTTCCCTGCATCCAGGGAATGTCACCTGATCCCCCAGTTGCCCTGCATATGCTGTGTGATTGTAAAAACGGTGATCTGTTCCATAACCTTCCTCAGCACCGAGGTCAAGCTGTTCCCTGGATCCTACTTCTGGCCCTTTTTGTGGATGGAAGTCACATTGCCAACGTCCAGTCAATTGGGACCTCCTAGGTTAGCCAGGAACGATGACAAATTATAGAGAGTGGGTTGGCAAGTTATTGTGCCAGCTCCCTCATTACCCTAGGATAAATCCCATCTGGTCCCATAGGCTTGTGAGCATCTAAGGAGTTCAGAAGGTAACTGACTACTTCCTTCTGGATTATAGGAGGTCCATTCTGCTCCCCGTCCCTGTCTACCAGCTCAGGAGGCCAACTGCCCGAAGGATTACCAGTCTTACTGCTGAAGACTGATGAAAAGAAGGATTTAAGCACCTCAGCCTTTTCTTCATCTTTGGTGACTATATTTACCCCCATATCTATTAAAGTATGGAGATTTTCCTTGCCCCTCTTTTTGTTATTAATGTATTTATAAAAACACTTATTATCTTTCACAGAAATGGCCAGATTAAGTTCTGATCTTTCTTTCTGCATTTCTAATTTTCTTTCTGCATGGCCTAATGACATCCTGAAACACTTTATGTACTGCCTGCTTCTTTTTCCAAAGGTGATACACCCTCTTATTTTACCTGGGCTCCTGTGAAGGTTCCCTGCTCAGCCATGCTGGTCTTCCCCAGTGGCTCATCTTTCAGCACACAGGGACAGCCTGCTCTTGCACCATCAAGATTTCTTTCTTAAAATACATCCAGCCTTCATGGGCCCTTTTGTCTTTAAAGCCTGCTTCCCAAGGTACTTTCTGAGTCAGTGTCCTGAACAGGCCTCTCACCCAGATATCTGCCACACTAGCCTTCTCCCTGATCTTCACCCATAAGCACTCAACCACATCATCACTATCCTCAAGCTCTATATGGTCAAAAGCCTCCCTAATACATGGAACCTCCACCATGTCTCCTTCTTTGCCTGTCCCTTCTGAAGAGCAAGTAGCTGTCCATTGCAGCGCTCCAGTCACGCCAGTCATCCCACCATGTTTCCCTGATGGTGACTGTCATAATTCTCCTTCTGCACAATGGCTTCCAGCTCCCCCTGTTTGCTTCCCATACATTGTGCATTAGCGTACATGCACTTCAGCTAGGCTGACGATTTCACCCCTGACTCTGGCATGCCACACCTGAGCCTGGTCTCATCTCCTGCCTCCTTCAAACCTAATTTAAAGCTCTCTCAAGCAGCCCAGCCAACTCATGGGCTAGAATCCTTTTGCCCTTGTTAGATAAGTGAACCCCATCTTGTCTCCAGCAGGCCTGGTGCCATATAAACTGCCCCATGATCAAAACACCCAAAATTTAACTCGTGGCACCAGCCTTCAAGCCACTTATTGATCATGTGGTTTTCCTGTTCCCTTTGAGGTTCCTCCCTGCTATTGAAGGAATCGAGGAGAATACCATCTGTGCTCCTGTCCCTTCATACAGGTGACCCAGTGCCTTGAAGTCTCTTTCTGATTACCCTCGTGCTTCTCTTACCAACCTCATCACTGCTGACCTGGACAACGAGCACTGAACAGTAATCAGTGGGCCCAATTAGTCCAGGGAGTCTCCTGGTAAAATTCCTAACCCAGGCCGCAGGGAGGCAGCAGACATCCCTGTGGGATGGGTCTGGTTGGCATATGGGCCCTTTTTTCACCTCAGAAGCAAGTCACCCACTATAACTACCCTTCTTTCTATCTTAATACTTGAAAATGCGATCTGTCTGGTTGACTGTGTTGATCAGGTAGACTCTACAGATATACCTTCTCTTTCACTGTCATCTGCCTGACCCTCAGGACACAGGGCTTCACACCCGTTCTGTAAGGGCACCTGGGAAGGAGAGGGAGGCTGGGAGGGATTCTTCTACCCCCCTGAGCAAGGACCCATTTCCATTCTCTGCCATCTTTTAGGTCTCCTCCTTCTGACTGATGGCAAGAGAGGTGGTGGTTCTTTCAAGTCCTGCTGAGCTTCCATCCAATGAGTTTCTCTCAGGGATGGAAGAGTGTGACTCCAGCAGTCTGCTTTTGCACTCCCTGATACTCCTCAGCCTGTCCACCTCCTCTTTAGGCTCTGCTACCAGACAGAGCAGATCATCAACCTGCTCACACGGCCCACAGGTGTCTTTTCCTCTGTCCTCTGCTACTAGGCTCAGGCAATCCCTACAGCCAGAGACTAGATAGCTGCATCCTTCTCGGGGAGCTTTGTCTGGGTCACCATGCTCCTGCTAGAATGACTTTCGACTTTGTGCACGACTAGACCCATTGCTGGGTCTAGTCAAGTTGGGCAACTTAGGAAAAAAGCAAACACCCAGCTCAGGAGCTGGGAGGGTGGCTGTGCCTTTCCTGCTCCCCCTGCCTGTGTGAACTGCCATGCAAATGTCATGTCACATTCTTCTGACACACCAAATCCTATTTGCCTGCTCCTGTTCCCTGCACTCCCTGGAGCCATTTACATCTCCCGTGCTGCTCCTGGCAATGCCCTCTCCGTGCCTGATTGGCTGCAGAGGCCAGCCAGATTTTAAAAATCCAGATTTGTCGAATAGATTTTAAAAGATCTTATTGAATTCTACTCAAATCAAGAGCTTAACAGAGTGTATTCATTCTTGGAAAACAATCACTTTTCATCTTTCATCAACCAATTTTGTTTCTAGGTACAACTCGTCAGCAAATGGGGTGACATTATAATAAAATGAGATCTGAGTCAAATTATTTTCTCAGCCTGATGAGGTGTTTAACCCTATTACATCTACTCCCTGCCTGCAAAGGAGGATAGCAGCTCCTATTCTCCAAAAAAGTTATTTAAGATTTATTAAGCTGGAAGGGAGGAAGCTGGAAGTCCCTGATTTGAGCTGTCATTCCTAAGAGAGAAAAAGATATCTGTGTCCCATTATTATTCACAGAATTAGGCCCTTATTTCATTCATCGACCTTCTAGTATTATACTTCCAACAACACCTGGCTAATCTTCCATTGAAGGGAAGAAACTGAAGAGTAGAAGATCAAGTCTTTCTTTTAATTAATTTAATCTCCATATTCTCAATTGTTTTATTACTCGCTTGCCTGTGGATTTTTACAACTCAATTAATTTCATACCTAGGAAATCCAAAAAGCTTTCTTGACCATAGTCCAAGATCTGCACAGAAATCACTACCTCATCGAAGATCTCATCACAGGGTGGAGGCACCCTCAGCGAGGTAGTTCTGAGGAAAAAAAGTTAATTAGGCAATGATAAAGGAAATGACTTTAATTGGGGAAAAAGTGAATCTTGCTTCTGTTGGTGAACATCTGTGATGGCAAATTCAACTCCTTCTCAAGAGGCATTTCTGGTGGAATGGAGACGACACTGCAATTTTCTTATGTTTCAAAAATATTTTTGGTAATTATGCAATCAATCTTGAAAACCTCTCAGCATAATAAGAATGCACACTTCACTGAAAAATAGTATGTCTATAAATTATCTTTTTTTATATTTAGGTTTTAGAAAGGTGCTGCAGTTCTCTTCCAGTGAATTTTAAAATTTGCTTAGATTCAGAAAGTAGTTGTGACAAAAACCCTTTGAAAACAACCATCAGCATTATTTCTTGTTGGTGTAATCTTCAAATAGGAAATACTGGCAAGGGAGGACAAAGCAAGTAAACGAGTAATTACTGTTATGTGGTGGACTTTTCTCACAGAATTTTAGTGCTTTATTTGATTTATAATGTACTTTTTGTTTGGATCTGTGAGACACCAAACCCACTTACTTTGATCTACTGATTCTTCAAACAATATGTTACATTATTTAGCCTAATACACTGTGTTTGAGAGAATTTGTCTCTCAGCTGTCTATAGAATGTGACATGCTAATTTGAAACGTTTGCTGGCAGTTGATAAAACAGACTAGAAGATGTTAAAGAACACCAGGTAGTATTTTATTCATTTCAGAAACTCAATGCCGACTGGCACATCAGCTTCCATTTATCCTCCAGGAAATACTTTGCCAGAGAGGTCTGGGAAGAGCTAAATGATTTATTCAGGCTGTGAGAGACCTCAGCCACACAGCCCTGGTCAGTCCCTTTAGGAGTTCATTCTCAAGCCAATGCCCTCAGCTACATCCAGTTTCATTACACTGAAGAACATACAAACAGCTGGGAACATATATAAGGCTATGAACTCTATCAAACGAGCCCTTTGCAGCTCCTATAATAATCATTCATATTCTGCTATCACTGATGTGAGGACAAAGCACTCACTGAACTGTGATTTGAGATTTACTAGATAAGACAGAAGAAAGATTTTAGAGGATTTTCCTCATATTTTGGCATAGTTTTACTCAAGTAGGAGTAAAAGTTGTAGGGCTTCTTTTCATAACAGGTGACTTCTATGTGGCAATCTTAAAAGGAAGACCTGTTAATGCTACTACAACTGAATCACAGAGATGTCATTATTATCCATAACTCAAAAAATTCAGTGACACTTAAATTATTTCCTGTAAAACCAAGAAACAGAAAACCCCCTTTCAATCTTATTAATAAAGACTGAAACTTAAAGACTTCAGTATTTCTCTACATAGTTTTTGAGAGTGTTATTCTGCCTAGATTGAATTGAATTTGCATGGAGGACTACTAGCTCAAATATTTTCATCCTCATAGTTTATTTATAGAATTTAGCATGTAGAATTTACTAGCCATTTGACTTTGACTCTCTACTTTTTAAAATTTAAGTAAGACACATGCCTCAGAGAAAAAAATTGAACATTTATGTCAGAATTAGATTCTGCTGCTACACTGTTAATTCTATTGATTTCACTACAATAATTCCTAACATTTTAGAAGAAATATTGCATGTTTAATATTACAAGCAGTAAAAGAGAAACTCTCTACATTGATACATTGATACATTGTTGATACATTTAGCATAACCTTAAAATTGTATTGTTTAGTACATAATCACATGCAGCTTTCAGATTAGCCAATGCGGTGTGCCATGCTAGCTGACAAAAGTGAAAATTTAAATTCTCAGCACTGAATCCATCAATTGATTGCTATCAACAGCTTTGGCAGATTATTAGTTGCCTTTGATAAGGTTACATGAGACTAGATATGTAAACTACATAGGTAGCCCCGTTCTGCAAAGGAATGTACAATTCTCATTTTCAAGTATTTCTATCAATGCTCTTAAAAGTGGCTGGAATATTAATTTATATTAAAACTACAATTTAGCACACTTTGAATGAAATTTTGGAAGGAATTTTTTGAAGGAATTTTAGAAAGTAGAAGAGCGAAGAGAGGTCAACACAATAGGTGTCAGATATGCAGAGACGGGTTACTATGATGAACAGGCAAAGCACTGTGTATTTATCTGAAATAACACTGAGACTAAACTTAGAAAACTGGCTCTTTTGAACTGGAAAGTAGTTCTGTGGAAAGTGGAATATTTTTCTGCCCATCATCACACCTCTGAGGCTTAAGAAAAAAACAATTTGGGGAACAGGAATGACTAGATGAATCTTTTGGAATAGAACTCACTGACATTGAATATCCTGCTTAGATTTCACCATATCCTGATGTGATTGTAGTTTTCTGAAGGAGTTCCTGAAAGATGCTTTGGTTTGATTTTCTTTCTTTTGTTGAATAGAAATTCTTAAATTGCAACTTTTTCATACAATCTTTCTAAGACTGATCCTGTGGGGAAAGCTATGCCAAAGTGTCTTTACTTAGAAGACTAAATCAAATCCAAGATAAATCTGGATGGATGCAACCCTGTAAGACAAATATTTGGATCTCAGTTCCCCAAGTTAATGAGTTGTATATCAAATCCTGAGAATGTGCGTGATCTCAGTGAAATCTACACAACTATGTAAGCTTAATTATTTTGCTGAATCACACAGTAAATTACTGTAGGTAGGCAAAATTAAGTATGTGATAGTCACCTAAGAGTTTCAGGAAAGTGCCTACCAGTGCAGATAGATTAGGCTTTAATCATTTATTAGGTTGCAAAAAATTGTTTTAAAATAACATGGTTAAAATGGACTCTATTACTTATTCTAAATGTTACAGAAATAATCCTGCAAGCTCTGCAGTGTTACATGCTCCTGCTAGACGCCAGTATAATATCTTTAAAAGTATGACCACAGGCAGTGACCTCCCTCTGAGGTTGGAATTGATTATCTTGTATAAGCAAGGTAAATAATCTTGAGCAGTATGAGATTTTTTTATTTTTGTCACAGAATGCTTTGTTTGATTTATGATTGAAAGTGAGCTGACCTGCATGACTGCCCTCTCTTTCAGAGTTTCACCAAAAAAAAATTACTTTTTGTCTCAATGACCATGGATCAAGACATCATATGATAAAAGCTGAAGAACATTTACAGTACAAAAAGCACTACCAAACAGGTCAGTGCTCAAGCAGCTGCCTTGATGCCCATTGCACCCCACAAAGGTGATTTGCTTCTGATGTCTTTGTTCTGTTAGACGGTCAGGGAACCACACAGATTTTCTTAGGAAAGGTTATCAGACCTATATAGACTTTATATCTAGTCTATCCTATGGAACTGAACTAGTGGGATCTCACTTAAACAGTGGAAATAAATGAATTTTATCAAAGCAGAATTCTTAAAGATGGTTAAAAACATTGCCAGGTTATTTTCTGTCCTTAGATGACATCCAGACCTGCCCTAACTTCTACAGTCAACCATGTCTTTGCCCTGTTTCCAGACTGGATCCTGTGAGTAATGCAAAACAATGTCACCTCTCAGTGCTTACACTACATAGTCTGCATGACTTCTATATTAATAATATGCATCCTTAGGGATTATCAACTGTCTGTTTATCCATATTCACAACAGAAAATGATGAATTTCTACTGTTTTCTGAGGTACTAGCTATTCACTCAGCATTTCTATATATGTAGTCCTAAACTACCATCACATTTCAAAGTAAAAGCAGCATACATGACTCCCTTTAAGCACAAATATCCAAGTCTATATGCAAAGTGGATGAACCTACATCTTTAAAGACACATTATTTTAAAGACAGAATTATATGAAATCCTTCAGTAATTAACAGTAGAATTTCTAATCTGTTATATTTATGGGTTTCCATAAACTAAATTTCAAACTGTGTATATATATAATTTGAACCCTAAAAGTCAGAAGAAAACTATAGTGCCTTTTTTTTCCCCTGTGAAAGATGTTTTCCATAGTCTTATGGGTATTGCTAGAATTCACCACTGCTATTTGTATATTCTCTTAGAGCCTTCTTATAAAAGCATATGTTCCATGTTTTTCCTCCTGTTTCCATGTGGTAGGCAAAGATATTCCATGACTCAAACAGCATTAGCAACTGAATAAGTCTTTGAGTGTACTGAGAAAAATGGAGAGATGTTAACAGCCACATTTCACAACAGTAGAAAAAATGCTTGTGTAGCATTCACTGTCATAGCTGAGCATATGCTCTCCATGGTTCTTTAGTCATCTGCTTGGAGTGGGCCGCAGTGCTGAGGAAAAGACAATCTGTCTCTCTGTTAATGAAAATATCTCCACAAAGTAGAGTTGATTAGTATAAGGGTAAACTCTCAGTGATTTAGAAACTGAGAAACATGAAAAAAAAATCACGATCACTGTAAATAAATATTATCTTTTCTGCTTGAGCAGCTCACATATTTATGGCATATGAAACACAAATACTGTAAAGATTTTAGTCCTTTAATACTTGAACACAGAAAGCAAGAAATGTAAAATATTTTAACTAAACACATCTGGAAAAATTAGTAAATTGTACATTTAATTTGTCAGGTATAATAGCATATCCCTTCAGTACAGGAATGCACAAACCACTTTTAAAAGAGATAGCAGAAGCATTGGAAGAGGTCAAAAAGCATCAGCGCATCAGCTAATCAACTCTCATTTCTCACCCGAATACCTTGACTCACGTAGGGCTCCATGCTGCTTCTACCAGATTGCTTGGTATAAACAAGCCCAACTGTGTGGATAGCTTGACTATCTCTGTACTTCTCTGCTGGCTGCAGGGCAGGCATATTCCTTATATAGATCTGAAGCGGCAGGTGGCTGAGCAAATAAAAGTGAAGGTCCAGCTCAGCACTGTTTTCATGTTCTTTCTTACCTTTTCTCTCACCAGAAAACATGCTGCTGGTCTTTTATCAGACAACAATAGTGACAACATAATCATGTTGTAAATAGTGGGACTAACACCTCTTTCTTTTAATAAGATAGTCTAAGAGTGAAATCCATTTGAATTGCTGAAAAAAGGGGGAAGAAATTTTGCCAGCTGCACAAACCCACAGATTTCAAATTTTATACTTTGCCTGTGCCAGGAATCTGCCTTAGGCTGAATTTTAACAGATGGACAAAACAGCATAGATATTTTTTTAAAGGGTTAGACAAAACAAAGCTTATTTCTCTTATATCCAGTTGTGATAATTTTTGCTTTATAATTCCCAGAATATCCAAGATTTTAAGAAAAAAAATTCACACTTGCTGAAGCGCTCTTTGGCAAGAAAGAAGCCCTGGTCTTTCTTCCAAATACACATGCAAAATCTTTTTTTTAAAGAATCCAGAGTAAGGAATGGAACCCACTAGTTCTGTTGACAGGAAATATTTATTAAATCCATTAGCAAAATATCTGTTCTCTCTGTCTAGCACCAGTTCTAAAGATGACACCAGGTTAGGTGTGAATGCTGATCTGCTGGAGAGCAGGAAGGCCCTGCAGAGGGATCTGGACAGGCTGGATCCATGGGCTGAGGCCAGTGGTGTGAGGTTCAACAAGGCCAAGTGCTGGGCCCTGCCCTTGGGTCACAACAACCCCAGGCAGCGCCACAGGCTGGGACAGAGGGGCTGGAAAGGACCTGGGGGTGCTGGTGACAGCAGCTCAACATGAGCCAGGGTGTGCCCAGGTGGCCAAGAAGGCCAAGGGCATCCTGGCCTGGATCAGCAATAGTGTGGCCAGCAGGACCAGGGCAGGGATTGTCCCCCTGTACTGGGCACTGGTGAGGCCACACCTCGAGTGCTGTGTCCAGTTCTGGGCCCCTCACTGCAAGAAAGACATTGAGGTGCTGGAGCAAGTCCAGAGAAGGGCAACAGAGCTGGGGAAGGGTCTGGAGCACAAGTCCTGTGAGGAGCAGCTGAGGGAGCTGGGGGTGTTTGGCCGGGAGAAAAGGAGGCTCAGGGGAGACCTTATCACTTTCCACAACAGCCTGGCAGGAGGCTGCAGCCAGGTGGGGGTTGGCCTCTTCTCCCAGGCAACCAGTGCCAGGACGAGAAGACACAGCCTAAAGTTGTACCATGGGGAGGCTTAGGTTGGACATTAGGAAACATTTCTACACAGAAAGTGCTATCATGCACTCAAACAGGCTGCTCAGGGAAGTGGCAGAGTCACCATCTCTGGAGGTATTTAACAGACGGGTAGATGTAGAACTTGGGAACATGGCCTAGTGGGACTTGCCAATGCAAGATTCACAGTAGGAGCTGATGATCTTGAAGGTCTTTTCCAGCCTAAATGCTTCTATGATTCCAAGTCTATGTGAGAGTTCCCTCTCCTCTGTTAGCTGAAGAGATTTGATGATGGACTAGCCCTTTTAGAGCTACAGATGAACATAACTGAGAGGCAAAGAAAGGAAAAGGTGTTGGACTGGAAATACTAGTAAAGAATATGCACAACTACAAAACAACTGGCTTTGTCAATCATGAATTTCAAAATTAGGGAGAGCCTGATGCCTCCCATCGTCCTGTGGTTTTTCTTAGTAGGATGTGTACCACAATCTTCAAAACAGAGACAAAAACTCCAGAGAACATAAGTCCATCATTCCCTAACAGATCCTCACTGACAAATTCCTAGTAGTAAATATATATAGTTTTAAGATACTATCTCATGTGTACTTTGATCATAGGATATTTTTGAAACATATATGTGTATGTTTCATAACTCATGTCTACACTAACCACATCTCACAATGCACAACATACAAAGATTATAAATCATGGAATAGCATATTTTAAAGCATTATAAACTGCTTATTGTGATTTTCAGAAGCCATAGTTCTTGCAAACTGCATGATACACTAGGAAGACTCTCTCTCATGCAAGCATGGATAAGTATCTCCATGACACATGGATTTAAAAAATTCTATTAAGCTTACCACACTTAGAAAAATAAAATTCTGAACATAAAATACAAATTAACTCATGGTTTTCACTTCAGTGTTTCAATGCATGGAAGGGATTCATCTCAAACATCTAATAATTTTTAGATGGAGAATTTTTTAGATAGGAATAGCACTTTGGGGACGGTCATATTCATGTTAAATAGAAAGTGCTCCAATACAGAAGTATTAGCAGTAGAGAACCAAAAGGATGGTTAGTGAATAGACAATATGAATGAAAATAGATTACAAATCTATCCAGGCTGGAAATACAGAATTCAAGAATAAAATCTATGAAAACACTAACTTCTAAAATGTTAACTGGTAAGTCATTCCTCACACAAGTGACATTCAGAGAATTTACTAAAAGATCACCTGCAAGATGGCAAAAGTGGTTGGATTATCATTTGATTAGAAATATTCTAACATTCATAATTTTGTAATTACACTAGAGTAAAAGCCTCTTTCTTTTATGGACACAAAATAGGAACAGCAGAAGAATCTACTATAGTCTCTGCTCAGAGAGGATGTATTTCTCAAAGACAAGAAAAAAGGTTAGACAAAATCTTCTCATTTAGGACATTACAGGTCATCACAAATCATTCATGCCCTTTGCAACTTGCCTTCTAGTACATAAAAAACGTTATTCAGGCATTTCAGAAAAGCAAGTTTTAGATACAGAACTTTCCTGATCTCTTTTCTATTGCTACCACTGCATTGCTATCCGGCTGTGTTACAGTCTTCTACTTATCAGATTTGACTTTCCAGCTTGCCACATATTACATTCTGAAATTCCAATCTTTCTTACAAAAGGAACTGAGATAACTTTCTCACATCTAATATCAATATCATCTACCACCCGTTGAGCGTTACTGTCAGAGAAGGCTGTTGTGCTTTTGAATGCCATTACAAACAAGTGAGATAGAAGAACTCCATTAATAAAGTGCCAGATACCCATTTCCTCTGGCTATCTGTGATTGGTCCACATGACATTGAAAGCTTGGAAAGTATTTGAGGATATTCTTTGCATTCAATTTATATATATTTATATACTTTTATATAAAGTAGTATCTTGTTGTTACAACCACTTTGAAAGATTGCATCTTGCCTGAACTGCCACCCCTATTTCTCTGAAGACATTTACAAATTTTCATCCTTTTTATAACATCTTGTTTCCACTGACGCCTAAATTTATCTGATTTTTAGTTCCTAAGTAAGATCCAGAATTTTTCAGGTAAGTTTTGAAGGTAAATATGGATTCTTTCTTATTTTATTTCTCTTGTATCATCTTATTTTCAAATGGAGATTGTTTGGTGTTGAAGACCTGCCCTCTCCCTTTCCCTACAATCACTTAAAAAAAAAAAAGAAAATTTTGTCCTCTGAGTTTTCTAAAATTAAATGCCTTAGAAAGACTGACCATATACTGTGGGGTTTTTTTTCTGGTTAACCTTTTGAGTCCAGTTCTGCCATCAGTCACACAAGTGAACAACAACACTTAGAAATGTACAAAAATCTCCACTGTTCTATGTGTCAAACACCTTCTCCTGTCTCTGTGAATGCGTAGGTACAAAGATGAATGGTTGCATGGCAATTCCATCTGTGTTTGTGTTTATCCAACTTCTATGCAAATTAGTCTTTAGCAGCAATTGTAACTAAACTGAAAGTCACATGGAAGAATACAGTCATTTAAAAAATTAATTCTTAAATAAAAGAATAAATATATTAAAAGGCTATAGGAAACAAATATTGAAAGTGCCTTTGTTAACTGAAGTTTTAGGTATGCTTACCTGCCTTCACTGCTGAGGATACTTTCTATGCATATACTTTCAAAAAAGTTAAAGCTTGTATGCATTTTTTCCCCTTACTTTTATTTTAAAATAACAAATTCTTTGTATCTTCTCCTGCTACCACTTAGAGGGGATGTTTGCAATCCCTTAATTCTCTACAGTTGCCACTGCTAGTTCAGCAATACTTTAGTTTCAAGAACATCAATAATTGCTGCCAGCATTAAAGTTCAAAGTCCTCTGAGATGGCTTAGTTAAAGTGGTTAAAGCCTCCTTATGCTTCATGCTCCTGATGCTTCCACTGTGACAGTCCTAGGAAGTGAATAACTTCAGTCAATAAAAGTTGAGTTTTTTCTAGTCAGTCTTTTTCAGAAGACATGGACTTGCCAGAGAAACATAAGGTCCCTTACAGCTTGTAAGGCTGCCATAGGCATAGAACAAACATCTGATAATTCATTTACAGAGCACCACAAAGACTACCCATGTCCCCTCTCCACTACATCTACCAGCCATACAGCCATCTCTCACTACCTGCCATAGTCCACTTCCCATCAGCAATTCAACTGTTTAATTTAAGGAAGTGTGTCTAAGGTCATGTGTATTTTACACCCATCAGTGACCTAGGGAGAAAAACAACTTCTTATTTTCCATTCTTTTTGGCAATGATTTGTTATTTTATTCATATTTCTCTTTAATAAAAGGACATTAAGCCTGTAACAGGAACGTCTCCATTATGGCAGTTACCATTTCCTCATGTATTGGTATCACAACTGGAAAGGGGAAAAATCATCTTAGAGGTGGAACTTCTTCATAATCACTAATTAATCTACATTCCAAGTAGAAGAAGTCAGAGTATGGGCATCTGCTTTCAAACTTAAACAGCCAGTGTCTCGTCTTCTGTAGCAGCTCTTGTCTCCAAGTATTTACGGCAATTCAGGATGCTACATTTGTTCAGCTGTTCATGTTGTACTGTTTGCCTCTGCCAGCTGTGATAGCTTATTCCCCTCCTCTGCAGCAGAAATTTCTTTAGCTGCAAGAAAGCTGCCCATGTGAACTGAGGAATGAAAGTCTGACAGCAAAAACTGGGACAATCCTTCCGGAGCTGTGTGTTCCATGTCACCATCTAGACAGCATCTCTGAGGCAGTGCAATCAACAGGGAATAGTGCTGTGTGTTCTTCTCATTACACATGCTAGTAATTGAAATGTGCCTATTGCCAGCACAACTATCTAGAAGTAATAAAAAGTACCTCTGAACAATCAGAACACCTGGAGGTACCTCAAAGACAGCAAGTGAGATACAGCTCCCGATGAGTGATTGTACAATCTCTGGATTCCTCTGGACTTCTTTTTATTTAGAGGTAAAACTGAACGTTTAGATCAACCTTGAAAGGAGTTATACCTTCATACTGCTCTTCCAAAAGTACTTATTAAAATACAAGCACTTTTCCACATTTAAAATTTTTTAAAAACTATTCAGGAAAGTTGTAAAAAGCAGTGTAGATTTAAAGAATTGTTTTCAAAGTCTTCAGTTTCAGTTTTTCTTCCTCATTGCTGGTTTAGTAGGTGAAATTCATTGATAATAACTTGAAGATCTACCTATAATTTAGAAACAATTGGAACAGGCCTTTTTTTTTTTTTTGCCAGCAGCTCGCAACCATCAGCTTTCTAGGTTATATCTTGAAGAAAGATTCCAAGAAACTTTTCAAAAGCAGTATATTCAACTTAATGAATATTATATCAAAGACAGATATTAGTTGTGCAAGATATGGCTCTGTATAAGGAACTGAATGGAAGACGACTCAGGCATACTGCTTGTTAATAGTATCTATATTCATTAAAATATGATTGCGAATAAGGGATCTTAAGTACTTAAACTAAGTCAAGCAACACAGGAGAGTAGCTTGCAGGACTAAATCTGACAATTATTCAAACTTTAACTAAGTCAAGAAGATGCCACTTTCCAGCTATCTGTAAAAGCATCCTACCAGTACTGATAACGTGAGCAAAGGACGAAATGGTGAAAAAGATGGTTGAGTTCTGAAAAATCAGGACTATGGAAAGACAATAGTTCAAAAGGTAGTGTAGGATCTGTCACAGAGTCATAGAATGGTTTGGGTTGAAACGGACCTCAAAGATCAGCTGGTTCCAATCCCCCTTGGACACCTTTCACTGGGTCAGGTTGCTCAGAGTCCCATCCAGCCTGGCCTTGAGCAATTCCCAGGCATGGGACATCCACAGCTTCTCTGGATACTCTCTTCCAGTGCCTCACTGTTGCTGCCTGTTCTGAGCTTCCCCTCCGCCTCCCAAAGACACGTGTTCCCGCCCATGTGCTCCGAACTCCTTTGTTTTCTAAGGGCGGGCAAAGCCAAATGTAACTCAGACTCTTCAGCAGTGTCTCACTGGCCGCTCACCCCGGGTCCGCCCCCAGTCCTCGCCTTTCCCCTTCTCCGAATAAAAGATGGTCGAGGGGAGGCTGCGCTCTCTCTCAGCTCAGCTACTTTCCTGTGAACATCTCTGGTTGTCTCTCTCATTTGAAAGCTTCTAACTGCAGGGAATTGAGCGAGCAGGGAGCTATATTTCTCCCTCTTTGCTTCTGCTGATGGTATTTGCTTTGCAGCTGATTCAGGTACCGATTTTAGAGCTACTGAAGTGCCAGATTGCCCGTACTACCTCTCTGGGCTGCTCGAGGCTTTCTAAGGCATTGAAATACAAGTGCTAGCCGGTATAATGCTGAAAAGATACCTTCCACACCTCACCACTCTCAAAGTAAAGAATTTCTTCTTATTATCGAATCTAAACCTAACTTTCTTCCAGTTGGAAGTCATTTCCCCTCATCCTGTCACTACATACTCCTGTGAAAAGTCCCTTCCCATCTTTCTTGTAGAATCCCTTCAGGTACTGGAAGGTGGAAAATTGGGTCATTCTGTTTAATGCTGATATTTACACACTATTGAAATATACAAGTTTTAAAAAGCACTTCTTTATTTGGCTCTGGAACTTCCAGAAGGGAGAGATTTTTAAATCACAAGGACTTGATTTTGTGGATTGATTATGCAATTCTGTAGGAACACTGTGTGCAACAGGAGAAAAAAGCTTTTGTTAATGTCAAGTTGCACTCCAGACCAATTAATGGTATTTCCATTTTTATAGAAACTGTATATTTTTCTCATATTACAGAGAAGGGATACAAGCCTGAAAATACTTGAGCCTAGTATAGTATATAGCACTCTGAATAGCAACATGTGACCTTTCACACCTGTATGCACTAATTTTAGAAATGTTCACAGGATTAGGCATTGTATGAAACAAGTATCATGTTTTATATAAAATTATTCAGAAACGTCTACATCTTTGTAGAGTCCAATCATAGTTCTTCAAACCAATACAGTTATAAGATAGTTATTTTTAATAATATTATTTTAAAGAAAAATTTTCGGGGGTACATTTACATATAAACTAAAAGAAAAAAATATTTTTAACATAGCAAAAATTTGAAGTGACTTATCAAAGCCACTTAGTCTGTCAGCTGAACATTTGTCAGAGAAAGCACTTTCTTAATAATTTCTAAAGCACTTCATGTACCCAACAATGCAGACATTAGCAAAAAATAGTAAACAATTACATACATACAACTCAAAAAAAATTTAAAAAATCAAATTAGAATTTTTCACTTTTTACTTTTTCTTTGTGGTGATGTTATCTCCATAAGGATTGAATAAAGATCTGGCAGATTATTAAACAGATAATAAGCACTGGAATTAAAATATTTTTCTTCAAAAAAGATGGGCACTCAAAGCACACAAATATTCTATTACATTTAGAAAGTGATTTGCATAAATAAGACACTTCAGAGAAATGGTAAAAACCAATAGTAATAATCTGAGATTTAATTTAACCTTCCTGTTCCACCTCACCAGTTCTGAAGCACTGCACTGAGATGTTGCAGTAGGACTTCCAGCATTCAGCATCAGGCCAGAAGAGAAATCACCAAGATCATATTTACATATTTATCAGTACTCACTGGGGATATTCAAACTGTACAACAGAGTAAAAAAAAAAAAAATCAAATAAATAACTACATGGACAGCTGCCATGTAACATTCATGCTTGAAGTTCCACTTGCCTTGTGATATGCTTTCTTCAAAGGATGCTAATGGTTGCAAAAGTAAGATTCTTACTGCTTCATAAACACTTGCTAATATTAATATAAAATCTATTGGGAAATATTTGTTGCCAGTATCTGTGAGAAAATATGCAAGGAAAATAACATAAGTAGGGTGGGATCAAATCAAAATTATTTTATTGCAAACTTCAAGGAAACAGACATGGAAAACAGCACATATTATGAATCTGGATCAATCCTCAATTAAGCTGGCAGACACCATTATATAATGGTAAATATAAATATTATTTTCCTTCCTTGCTAACCCTAGTTTGCCATTTGACTTTATGGTGACCTCCTGTTGAGAAATAATCTTAAAAATATCTCACAGGGTATGAAACTTTAACTTGAGAGACAACAGCTTTGTTCTGCAGTCAGGTGCATCTTACTGGGTCATCTCATAGAAGTCTTGTTACTTCTCTGTGCCCCAGTTTCTTCACTGAACAAATACATATGTCTCAATACACAGGCTGCTGGGTTTTTTTTTTATTTCTACAGCTGAGCTGTTCTGCGTATGTTCAAGTTATACCAAAACAAAAAATAAAGAGAAGCAGGAATGTATTTACTACAGGTATAAAAATTTACCGTGTTTGGCAGAAGAGAAGAAAATTATTTTCTTTAGTCTTAGTACTATTAGTATTACAGAGTTATATAAAGCACCGGAACTAATGATGTCATGGTATTTTGATGAAGTAGAATAAGTAATAAAAATAATTTAATTCAGACAAGTAAAACAGCCTACTAAATCTTTAGTAGTGATCAATTAATCTAGGACATAGAAAAGAGATTGCCCCTTTTTTTCTGCTAGCACTGATTTCTTGTAAATTTCATTTATAAATTTCATTTTTCTGTGAGTTTTTCCCAACATAGACAAAAAATAAAAATAAAACTTGACAGAGAACAAGCTATACCTTCATCTAAAGTGAGTCCATAATCTTTCAACCATTTTTAGCCTTGGTGCAGTCTTCAGGACTATTCACACACACCATGCTCCATTATTTCTTCTTATGTGACTCAAAATTCTTTCATCTAAGCTGGGCCTCAGGAGAGTTCAATTTCCTGGCTGAAAACAACTTTAAGTTATTCTGATGTGGAGAAGAATCCATTCTCCTGAAGAAAAAACTACAGATTATGAAAATGCTTTCTCATCCTAACCATCTCAGGACTGCTATTAAAAACTGCAAGTCGGTGAATTGTTAAGGTCAATTAGGCCACAGAAATACTGAAGACAAATAGCACTGAGACATGTACAAATAAGTATACATTTCTTCTATACAGAAAACAAAATTACAAAAATCTAACATTTGATCACAGGAAGCAGAAAATACCAAAATCTCAATTTTACCAAGAGATGTGTACCAGTGTGGTTTATACATATGCTGTGTTTGAGAAGTACGTGTAAAATTATATGTGTTAGAAGTAATGCAGGTTATTTTCTTTCATTAAGAAGTTCTCCTAAGTCGTATGGCATTTTGATGTAACAAACCCCTGTAAGATCTATATAATGCCACCAAAGGAAACAGAACATTTCCAGATCCTTCTGTTGTAGAAAGAGGGGAAGGCAGGCAGAGTTGGTCATTTTGGTAGGCCTGCAGTCCATGCTAAGTAAGGATAAATACTGGCAAAGGAGACATTAAATACAAGTGAAAGCAAATTTCATGAAAGAAGAAATTGAATGTTCTTGCTGTGCAAAATTTTCATCATCCATAAGTGAAGGACCAGCACCATTAATCCAGTGCTCATCACTTCTCCAATTAAAGAAATGTACATCAGAATCTGCTTACTGCAGCTGTAAATGTCTCCATTTCACTGTTCTGATTTACTCCATTAAAAGTTTATTTTTGTCCTGTGCATGACTAGTTGTTGCTCTCCTAGGTTATGCTGGGAGAGACCATTCAGGTCAAGGACTGCATGCAAAAGTCCTGTGGAATAAAGTGTGAAGAGGTAGCAAAAGTTCTAAGGTTGCAACATTTATATGACTGACATGGAAATCGTCAGTTCCACTGCCCGAGATGTGGTACACTGTCTGGGTCCGTGGAAAAGCACTGTGAGCCAGCCTTTTCATCCCTTGCCTTCGTGGGTTTCTGTCGAATATGATGTGAGTTAATTCTTTCAGAAAGCTGCAAAAAGTAATAATTTCTTACTTTTTAATTATCGTTTGGTGACAGACACTGGATGAGGGAAGGAGGCGGACATCATCTGGGGATAAAATACTAAGAGGTTTTTGTCTATCAGCAGCTGTGCATGAGCCATTAGCAGCTGTGCACACACTCTTCACTGTTTTAGGATAAAATCCTACAGAAAAGTATCACTCCAGATGGGGAAGGTTTATGTGTGTCAGCCCTCAACCAATCATGCTACAAGCATATTCCTTCCTATGCTGGACACTGCCAAGCCTTCATCAATCCATCCTGGTGCATCTGTACTTGCCACCTTCTTCCACACTAGCATGATGTTAACATCTTCCACACTAAAGACCTTAACATCAACAGAACCTCGTGTGTTTGAGTGCACTAGGCATAAACATTCTGCTAGAGCTGCAATTGCTGAGGAAAGCCCTCAGATCCCATTTTGAAATACACCTTCCCAATGCACCTGATTGACACTGCGAACAGTGGTGTGCAGATTTGCACATCTGTTTCTTTCCCATATTTAAGCATCTGTTGTGTGAAGGACAAAGTGTGTAAAAATGAAGTGGGAAATACCATTGAAAGTACCAGAGTCAAGCTTGCAAGGCTTTACTAATTCTTTCCTACTCTACTTTTAATGTGCAAAATGAAAAATGTGTTGAGAATGTGTGAAAAACAAACCTATGTCAAACCTATTCTAAACGGAGGGCCAGGACCTACATTTATATGCTGTAATATATGTTTTTGCAGGCAGACATTATGCTAGAGCTCCTGTACTAGTATCTGCAGATACTGGTTCTCCATCATTCTGTAACCCAAACAAACTCACAGCTTTCGGGGCAAGTATCAGCATCTTTCATTTTTTGAAACAGACCAAGGCCTTCCTCCTTGCTCATGGTTTGTAAACAGTTTCTTACCATTTGCTCTCTCAGCTCCTACCTCACCCCACAGCTCCCCAAATACAATTTGCAATCATTAGGACAATGCATGTAGAGATACTGAAGGCAATATATACCCTATTTCCTTTGAGTGCATGTAGAGTACTGGGAGCTGGAAATACCTACCCTTTCCTTTCTGTCCAACAGCTTTTTCTCTGCCTCCTGGAGGCTTCTAAACTGTAATTTATGTACTTAAGTGTCAAGTGGAGCAAACTAAATGTGGACTACAGTTTCCTACTGACATACAAAGGCCAAATCACCTCTTGGCATATGCGAAAAGGTTGTATAGGCACTCGGGTGCACCTGCCATTTTACGCCTTTCAAGAAGAACAAGCACGTGCCCGTGGCAGCACAGCCCTCCCGATGGGAATTGCATCCCCTCGTGGTCCAGCCGTGCCCCCAGCATCTCACCTGTCGTGTGCCCCTACGCTCATTCGCTCGGCCCTGTTTTCAGTCCGCTCAAGCTAAGGGACAAGGGAGAGCCGCTTGGCGGGACTGTCTTAACGGGACCGGTGTGCTTCGTGTGTGAAAAGGAATGCCACTCAACAGCCGGCCTTCCCTGCTCACTCACACTCCACCGATCGTCCCCTGTGTCGGACAAACACTGCACTGTGAGCGGGATGAACCCAAAACGCCTCCGCGACTTCCAGTGCCGCCCCTCGACCCCACGGCCAGGCAGACCCCCGCCTCTTGCTCTCTCCCAGTCCGCCTGCTCCATGAGGAGCAACAGAAGCTTCCCAAGGGACCGCCGAGCCCGTGGAAACGCCCCACTTCATCACTCCCAGCCACTGTCTCTCGCTCGGGCTGTACAGGCACCCTACCACCCCACGCCTTGCCCCTTGCTTCGCCCAGGGTGAAACTTCCACCCACGCGTGTTCCTGTGCTCCTGTGGAGACGCGGGCAGAGCGCCCCGGAGCCCCTCTCCGCTGCCGCCGTCTCCGCCAGCCCCGGCTCCTCCCTCCCTCCGCCACTCCCCGCCCGGGCGCGCGGCCCCTCAAGGACTCCGGGCGCTCAAAGTCAGGCGGAGCGGGGCCGCCGGCAGGGGGCGGGCGAGGGGCGGGCGAGGGGCGGCGGTGCCCGCCCTGCGCGGAGCGCGCTCCGAGCCGGCGGCGCTGCTGATGCCGGGCGGCGCGGCGGCGCGGAGCTCAGCCCAGCCCAGCCCAGCCCAGCCCAGCCCAGCCCAGGGCGGCACAGCCCAGCCGCGCCGCTGAAGGGCACCGGTGGTGGCGAGGCTTCCCCGCGCTCTCCCGCGGCTGGCGTGCGCCCGCCCCGCAGCATGGAGGCTGGAAAGCGCAGCTCCTCCGCCGGCAGCCGGGACGATGGCAGCGCTAACTCCTTCCCAGCTAAGCCGGCGGCCTCGGCAGAGAAAGCCCAGAGCAGCCCCGGCAGCGGCGGCGTGAAGGAGCATGGCAACTCGGTGTGCTTCAAAGTGGACGGCGGCGGGGGCGAGGAGCCCGTGGTGGGCTTCGAGGATGCCGAGGGACCCCGGCGGCAGTACGGCTTCATGCAGCGGCAGTTCACCTCCATGCTGCAGCCGGGGGTCAACAAATTCTCCCTCCGCATGTTCGGCAGCCAGAAGGCGGTGGAGAAGGAGCAGGAAAGGGTTAAAACTGCGGGGTTCTGGATCATCCACCCCTACAGCGACTTCAGGTGAGCGCGGGGCTCGCGGCGGGCGAGAGAGGGGTGGCCCCGCCGCCTCGCACCTCGCCCGGCTCAAACTTCGGCGGGCGCCGGACCGGGCGGCGGGGCCGGGGCCGGGGCTGCCGGGGCTCGGCCCGGCGCTCTCCAGCGTGCTGCACCCGGGACGGCCCCGCAGGCCCCGCGCCGGCCGGGGCACCGCCCGCAGCCTCCGAGGTAGGATGCTGAGCTTATGGCTCTCCATCCCCCCGTCCCGGTCTGTCTGCGCCGCGGGGCCGCGGGCCGTCGGGCACGACTCTGCCCCGGGGGGATGAGAGCTCGCCCGCCCGCGGGGTTACACAGCTGCACCAGCATCAGTAAAATCCCAGTGTCGGCACACGTCTGCCCTTCCCTGAGCACCCGGTGTAAACACTTGTTCCAGGGGTTGCGAGAAGGAAGCGTGTCTTGTCAGAGTTACAGTAAAATAAGTTTATCCAGGTGATGTGTGGGAAACTATGTTTTCATAGGGAGACAGGTAAATGTGATGGCAAATTAGCATTGCTTTCACAGTAAACTGCATGGATGCAGGATTAGAATATTCATACAGCAAGCAAGCAGTGCAAATAAATGCCCTAGAAGTTATATTTCCCTTTAAAATTACATTTAAAGTGTAAGATTATTTCACTTGATTGTTTACGCCAGCTGGCTGTTTGCCTTTATAAATGTAACATTTTCTATGATATTTTCTGAGGAACTATTGATGCCATTAAGTGTATTTAATCAACAGCTTGAATTGAACAACCTGCGTCTATACGATAAGTGAATTGCACTGGAGACTGTGTTTAAAAAAAAGAAAATCCAGAATGTTCAATAGTTACATGGATCTTCTAAGAAAAAACTGGGTTAAACAGAACATTCTTTCAGTAGGAACAGGAGGAAATACTTTCAAAGTCCAAGTTTCTGCGGGACTTTTGGAGTGAGGTGTTTCACAATGAGCTGTGCTAGCACCTTGCAGTTAAGCCTGAGAGCAGTACAGCTGCAGGAGTGGAGGAGCACGGCAGCACTCAGTTATGACTTGAAATCATTCTTCAAATCCCTACTTGTTTTCCTGGTTCCCTGAAGGCAATAAACTGCTCTCCTTCTTCTCCTGGACCTTTTCCCCCCTTGCATGTCAGCACAGCTGCATTAGCGGGTGCATTAAGTGGGGAGAGAGCCAAGCACCCACTCCCTTTCTACCAGCTAGAGAGGGACGCAGCAGGTCACATCTGGTGCTGTGGTACCATGCATAGGGGATTAGGGGGGTCTGATAGCCTCTTCCTTACCCATGTGTGTGTATGAACTTCATTCATGTGAGGATTCTGTTGAAATGAATGAGGTTATTCTTGTGAATAATTTTCCTTGTTCTCTTGTAAGCTTGGTTTCTGAGTGAGGTGCACACCCAAACAATGTTTTGGGCAATAGGAGCTCATTTGTCATATTTTGCAGCATGTAACTTTTTAAGCTGTTCTGTGAAATAGGTGATAAGCATGTTCATTCTGTTTCATTACAGAAATATCTTCTAATTCAGTCCTAATTCTTTGAGTGGGAAGGTTTAGAGATCATAGCATATGTTTCCCTAGTTTTTTCAACAGGAGTAAACAACAATGCATCCTTTTCAGGCCTGTTGTCTGCATATTCTTAAATTAACTGGTATTTTCTGGTGCTTTTTTAAAAGTTTTTATTTTATTAGAGTGAGTGCTTGGTTTTTGAATAAAGTTCTTAGTCTTTCATTAGTATTGGGATGGTGTGGCCTGCTCCAGACCCAATTTTTTAGCCAGTAGGACTGTTTCAATGAAAAATATGAGATGTGTGTGTTGTTTTTCCCGAAATAATTGCAGCTGTATAGTGGTACAACTCTTCTTGGGTGGCAGTGCGAAATGTGTGAAGAAATTGTACTATACAGTATATTCACCTTCTTATTTGGGAATTACGACAGCACTTTTAAGCCCCATCTAACAGTGTCTCTGTACCAGAATAAATGCATATGTAACGATGGAGTTGCCTTGGTTTATTTTTGCGTGTTATTTGTAACAATGTAATGCCTGTGTGTAGACAAGCCTTAAAACATCCAAAGAGACACGGGTATTCCCCAGCCACTGTGTTGATGTTGATACCATCAGGGGAAAGAACTAAATTTTCTACCTAAATAACAAGAAAAAAGTAGAAAGCTGAGTATTTTATGATATTCAAATGAGAAGATGTATAGTGCATTTGTAGATGCAGCTCTTATTAGGGTATTTGTGGCACGTATGAAAATAGAAATCCCAGTGAACTTTAAATATAGGCACACTTAAGAAAATACTGGATTAACCATGTAAAATGTGGGAAATTCTGGTATAAGCTCCTGTGGACTCTTTTTTTTTTCCCTAGTTCTGCATGTCTGTATGCATTTCCTGGGATAGTTTGATATATTTGGTTGTATTTCTTGATCTCATTCTCATTTTTATTTGTAAAACAGTATATTTATCTACACCAAGTGGTATTTTGTTTTGGTGTTTGGAGGAGTGGGCAGCATCCCGGTGCCCTCCTGCCCCTTGTTTTGGTATGAACAGAGTGTGGAAGCTGTGTCTCTAAACTCGGTGCTCTGTGAATTAATTAGTTACTTGCAGCCTTGTGGGGCTTGGTCTTTAGTTTTATGGCTCTCCATCCTGCTTGTGTTTCAGGGAAGAATTGTCTCTTCATCGGGCAAATACACCCTTGGAGGATTAAATTCAATAAGTATTACATAATTTTTCCACAAGGGGACCATTTTAATCCTGGTTGTCTTTTCCCAGTCTTCTGAGGTTAATGTGCAATTTGGAAGCTGTTACATAAACTGAGCACCTAATGCACATCAAACCCAGCACAAGGCCTCTGTTTTTCTCTTTGCAGCTGTGATTACTGTATCTCTAAAGTTGGACAAGAATTCTGTGTAATAGCATGAGTCACAAAAATGAGTTGATCAGTCAGAGTTTACTTAAGTCTTGTGTGTGTTCTGTGAGATACTGAGTGCCTCTGGCTGTCCCTTCTCACATGTGGAGGAATGAGCCTGCTGGAGAGCATCACTGGTCCAGCCCTATGGCCTTGCAGCCACTGGATGAGAGCAGGACAAAGCCAATAGGAGATGGGAGCAACTGCCCATGGTTCTGCTGCTGCCACACGCATTTCATTTATTTCGTAGGAGATTTGTGGTGGACATGGGCTTTGGGTGACTTTTATATGTCATGGCCTTCTGGTATTAATGGAAATGTACGTGGATGGTTTTTAGATGATTAATTACTTCATGTCCTTTGTCATGTCAGGAGTTTCTTTAATGTTCAGAGGGCTTGCTTGCATGTGCCTGGGCTGCTTGTCCAGCCCTGTAGCATGTCCCTCCCACCCTCCCTGTCTGTGGCCCCACAGAGAAACCCACGCTGTCAAGGAAATCTTGGGTTTATTACCACATTGGATGGGGCATGTAGTCAGCAATCTATAAAGAAAACAGAGTTACTGCCAGAGTGGCATCTTTTGACCAGAAATAGCAATGCATGAGACAGACTGAATGGAAATAATACGTGTATGCGTAAATGTAGCCTTCACACTCTGATGGTTACAGTCAGCTTAATGTTTGGGAACAGCCTTTCTTTGGAAGTGGGGACAAAAATTTTAACTGGCTTCAAGATGAAGTGAAGTAAGACTGTAATGTGGTGTTGTCTGTCAGAGAAGCAGGTGAACAGGTGCAGTGCAGGCAGTGCTGAAGGGTTTTTTTTCTCTGTGTAGATGAATACAAAGTATAAACTAATTTGAAACAATAGGGAAAAATTATTGACATTTTGTCTCTGTGGGTAACTTCTCATTTATCCAAGAAACTCAAAACCTTATTTTAATGATAAGAATAAAGTAAAATCAGAATTATTTCTAAAACTTGAACAGAAAATTTAAGAGCATAGTGAATAGTAAAGGTTTTCTGGATTTTTTTTTTTCAGCTTGTGTGCTGTTCCAGTTTCAAAACCTTTTTTTTTTACACATTTAAGGCATCATGTGAATGTTTGAGGTTTATCCTATAAATCTTTATAAATCATTGAAGGCCCTATTGGTAATACCTTGCAAGTAATTTAATGCCAGGTTTCAACAAGTTTTAATCAGGGTAAACACAATATTTGCATTTGTATGTCTGGGTAGTTACAGAAGAATTTGCATCTGTCTCTATTCAAAGCCATTTTATTATATTGTGCAGTTTTATGCAACCCATCCATGTTGCCATACACACGTACAGCTTCAATTTTCAAGTGTGTGCCAAACTGTAAGTCAAAATTGCCATGGTTTAGTGTGACTCATGGCCTTTGTTAATGATCCTTTTTTTAAAACATTTGAACTTATATTTGCATTATGAATCAATTTGCTTTTTAATTTTCACCTATCTTTTTAACCTGTCTTTGATCACGAGCATGATAGATTGTCCATGTTATTATATGTGCAGCTCGAAATCACATTTCTAAAATTCATGCATGCGTTGGTTCAAAACCTGTTCTTTGGGACCAGTCTTCACTCTGTGTGTTATACCTATCTTAAGTTTTATCTTAAGAAGCTTAGGGTAAGCACTTTGTCCTTCTCTTTTGTCACGTTTTTAATATCTCTCTTGAAGCTAATGAGATTTATGTTTTTGTGAGCTGTTACATACTTAGGTTTATATAGAGCAGTGGAGTTGGAAGGTAGTGCTATATGCAATGAAGACAGAATGTATTGTATCAGACTTAAATGTAAATGATAGAGGTATATGTATTCAAAATGAAAGACATAAATCATGTTGGTCTGTACTAAATAGTTGAGATACAAATTAGTGTGGGCTTTAATGGATACATTATATCACTGGTAGTGCCGGAATATGAAATGGCCACAGTTTTGTATTCTCATGGTAGTAATTTCTTGTTGCTCAGTATTTGTCATGAGACTCTATTGCAGAATTGACACTTCTGAATTCACTAATAAACTGATTATCATGTTACTATGTTCAGTCCTTGCATGTCGCTAAACATAGAGAACCATTTAGTATTAAAAAGATTATTAATCTTGTGCTTGATTTTTTATTTGCTGCTTTCCAACAATTTTTGCCCTTTACTTCTGTAAATGCCCTAAAAAAATAAAATGACATAATTGTAGCATTAATCTAAATAATGCATTTATAATGTTTGAAAATTCTCTCTGACATCAAGTTATATATTAAGCTTCACAATAGTTCCCCAGGTAAAAATGCAAGTCTCATAAAGGCAAACTGAAGAGAAATACAGTAATGGTCCTCAAATGCATAAATGGATGTTACAAAGTGGAAGGAAATTACATAGAAATAATGGAGTGGAATTGTAGCAACAAATATCTAAACTAGACATTTAGGATGCAGGACCAAAAATAAGCAACAAAATGTTCTATTGGAAATATTGTGATGTGAAATATAGGCCAGAAATGCATTAGGTTGTTTTTCATCTCCAGTTCCTATTATTTTTCATACTGAATAATGTCTCATCATTGGTTAGCACAGATTCATTTGTTACGAAATCTAGTTGACTAAAGCTAGCTACTGACATTTCTTTTTGCACCACTTGTAAGCAGGGATGTGTGAGAGAAAATGGAGATAGAGAGGTGCATTTTGTGCTTTTGGACTCATGAGGGCCATGTACTCTTGTCTTCTTAGAGATTTTCTTCAAGAGCTACTAAGGCAAGGCAGTGGAGTCCATCTAAGGTTGATGCAGCAGCCACTCGCCTTCCAGACCTCTAGGGCATGTGGGAAGCCGTATGCCCTTGTTTGTTCAAGCAAAGTGATTAATTTTATTAATAAGACATCCTTCTGTCTCTAGATATATAGAATACTAATGCATAGTTTGAGCTCACTTACATGTTGAACATTTGCCAGTTTTCATTATGTTCATTCTAGTTCTGGCGTAAGTCTATTCACTGCATTTTCTTTCACATTTTTGTCATGTTACTTGAACATTGAATAAAGTTTAGAGGAGAGAAAGAGCTGAACAAGTGTAACTCAAATAGTTCCTCAATTCTCTGAGTTACTTTTAATTTAACTTGGGACATTTCAACGATCACTTGCAGCACCTAGGAATAAGTACAAAAGTACTTTTCTTTTTTCCTGCAAGATGCTTAATTTTACCATGTTTACCTTCTACATGATCTAAATAAAGGCAAATATTTTCATCATGATTTTGAGAAATGTTTAAAAAGAAACCACAACAAAATAAAATAAACCCCAAATGTTACAGAATTCCTGTGAGTAATTCCATAACATGTAAGTCAAAGATGATATTTTGGGGACGTTACATGTGAATCTTTAAAATTTAACCTGGAACAGTCAACGTTGTGAGACTTCCTCTTCAGTTTTCTGATGTTTTTGTTTTGACAGCAATGAGAAAAAGTGCTTGATAAGTATGACCTATGTCCATACATCGTATATACACTTACCAAAAATTGGATCTCATAAGATCATCATGGTGCTTGGGCCTGTGGGGAAAAGGTACTGATTCTGGTATTCCAGTTGATTGTTTTAGCATGGCTACACATTGCAAAATGTGTCCTGGGACTGTATTCGTTAGCTCATCAAAATAAGCAATGCTTATAATTGAGTCAATAAAAGTTTTTTCTTCATCTTAGGTTTCTCAGACTTGGGTACATGAAGGGAACTGTGAATTGGAATACTGTATAAAAACATCAACTAATACATAAAGGTCTAGATTTACGATTTGATTGGGGGTTTGGTGACTACAACAGCTGAATGAAAGATGCATAGGATTTGATAAGTTGCTTAGGCTTTCTTGTGTGTGTATGTGTGTAGTTTATATAATGCAGCTAAAATTTGAGTGGCTCAGTTTCTGATCATTCAGCCTGGAGTAGCAGAAATAGAGATGTATGAATTCAGAGGTCACCTAAAAAGTATGAGTCCTTAGTACTGCATTTCTGCCTACCTATCTAAGATCTGTGGCACTGTAATATTTAATTAAACTTTGTCAGCTTTTTTGAGAGGTTCAATTTGAAGGTATAAGAAGGCAAAAACCTATTTTTAGGGACGAGTGTAGAATATGAAAAATTGAAAAGAAATGTACTTAATTTGATCATAAGTAAGAGGTATCCATTCTCACCTTTGCTTTCACTCTACAGCATGCCTGAGAACTGTTTTCTATGTCAATATCCATTTTCTTTTTGGGAGAGGAAACTTTTAACCTACTTTGCAACATTTAATTTTTAACCTGACAGTACAGTTCTTGTTAATTGCTTGAAAGTCCTTTAGCTGTCTATTTCCTGATTCTTTCCCAGAGGCATGATTTAATTTTAAAAATCATAGTGTATTCAGCTCTAATTATTGGAGAGCTTGTTCTAGACACATAGTAAGGTATGTTAATGACCAAAAAGTGTATCAGCTGGAGTCAATGTCAGTACTACCTCAAGGACACTGTCATTTAGCTTCTATAAAATCCCTGTTAATATCTTTTAATCTGATAGTCAGATTCAGGCAACCTGCATGGTATTTTTCAATAATCTTATTGCCTTCTAGTGCAATGCAACTGGAATAAGTCTGGAATAAACTTATGTTCAGAAAATGTTCATTTAATTACAAAAGAGCTGCATACTGTTTCCATTACATATTTGAAAAAACCCCAAACTAACCCCAAAGCCATTTTCATTTTTGCCAGTGAAGTTCCCAAAACTGAAGTTACATTACATAGATGAGAGTAGGATATCTTGATTGTCTTCTATGTTGTTTATGTGTATATATTTTCTAATTAACCATGTCATTTATTAAATAATTTGCTACACTATTGGAATTTAGTGTGCTACTGCTCTTAAGTTTCTATCTCTAAGAATGTAATATTTATTAAAAATCTTATTAAGATATTTCATTTTCAGCTGAAAAAGCATGGTTTGTTTTATGCTCACAGTAAAAGCTATGTTGGTTTTTGGGGGGGTGGGGCGTATTTTTTTTGAGTGGTTTTTTTTTTTTTTTTTTTTTTTTTTTTTTTTAATTGCTTTAAAATAGCCAGTATACATAAAAATTGTTTTTAATGCTGGGAGGGTGGTTTAAGTAATATTACTCTTTTTCATCCAGTTCTCAGTCTGAAAATCACTGAATCTTACATTCGCACAAAAGCTCCACTATATAAAGAGCCCCACAGAAATAAATTGTGCCCTCACAATACCAAATCTTCTGATTCTGTATATTTTGTACTCTGGTTGCCTCCAGGTATTTTTCCTCTTATATCAGTAGACTAAGGTGTGGAAATATTGATGTTTCTTTAGCCGATTCTGTTGTCTCTTACAGTAATTTATCAGATCCTCCAAGAAGCACCTCTCTTCATGGCATGACTGCAGCAGTGACAGCAGGGTGCTGATACAATCTGACCTTAATGCAAATACATGGACTGCAGTAAATTTAGAGTAATATGCCATGAGACCTCCATAATAAATGATTGCTCTATCTTTTTCTGGGGAAAAGCTGTGGAAAATACACAGAACTTTTGTAGGATACATAGGAGTAAAATTTATGCAGGTCTACCCAGGAGATGAAATAAAAGCATGGGTACAAAACCATAGAGATGCAATTAAGCTTTTACATGGCTGGTGAGAGGTTTTCCATCAGGCTCTTGAATGATTTCTGTCTAGTTGTTCATACCAGGAGGACTTATAATTTCTGTCTGGTAGAGAAATTGCTGTGAAACCAGTAGCAGGTACTACTACCCCCTAAACATCTTATGGCAATAGACACTTGCAAGCTTCTGGGATCCCCAAACACATCCTGGGCTACAGGATCCTTGGGATGGCTGCATATGGGCTTGTTTGCACTTGATTTTTCAGTGAAGGTAACAGCCAGGCTTGTCTGTCACTCTGGTTCACCTTGTCTTTAGTGCCAGACAAGCCCGGTAGTAACACCAAGAATTGCTTTTCCAGCTCGGGATTAGTCTGGTCGATTTAAACTTGGAAACAAAACAAAAGTAGCAAAATAAATCAAGCATATACATCAAATTTCAGTTGTTAATGGGTACCACCTTACCAAGTGTTCTTATGAGCTGTTTTTCAGAGCTGTGTGCCCAGTGTTCATGGAAACTGTTATCTAGGTGACTGCCTGAGTACTGAATCCTGCTTTTTCTTTTATTTGTAGCATTTCTTGTGGTCTAATTTTCAGGTAGTGAAATCATGCTATAGGCAACTTGCATTCGAAAGTTCGTAGGAGCACTGGGATGTAGTCCCTGGAGAGTATTTGGAAGCAACTTCCTTTTTTCCCCTCATTCTGTCTTCTTCCTCCTACATCTCTTTCTGAATATATAATGCATTCCTTTAAATAAATGGAAAAGATGAAATTTTTTTTGGTTTTTTTCAATTGTTTGTTCTGCTGTGTAGTTTTCCATTCTTAGTCTGTTAGCTAGAAGATACTGAGCTGTTTGTTTAAACTAGCAGGGAGAAGTTAGTTTAGGTATTCTTCATAATCTCTTGCAGTTTTCAAAATGCTTTGTAGTAATTAAAAGAAAAATTGTGTGTATATTTTCCATTTCCCTTGACTTGGACAGGTTAGCGGCTTTCTGTTGAGAACTGCAGCGTGATGAAGTTGAACATACTGTTACCATACATTGCTACACAGACACTTTGCCGAAATTGTCCCTTCAGCTTGTATATTGCCAGCATGGGAATTCAAATGTTGCATACATCTACCACATTAAAGATATAATTATCAGAAGCACGGTTTTGTAATGCAAAGGGAGTGTGGTACAAAGAGTAAGCACTGCCAGATGGTAGGCAATCTATCAGAGTGTTTAAAAAGGGTCAGAATTGAAAATGTCTGAAATCTGATGGCTTATTAAGCAGTAGACGTTGAATGTGTGGGAAAAGTGAGAGATGAGTAACCTAACCATGAGGTGCCCACATGACCAAACAGACTTTTAATTGCATGCATTCTGTCAGTATTATATGAAATACTTGTTTTTGCTAAATTAAATGTGGTTTTGAAATTTGGAACAGAATATTAAATCCAGTGATATACTGCTGGGTGTTGAAAAGTTCAGCAGGATTTGAACATGTTCTTACTGTTTGTTTTTTGAAGTAGTGAATTTATTATGATGGTTCATCTCTCTGTAATGGAAGAAGAAGCCCAAAAACAATTTCAAGGTTTTTGTGCTGAAAATAATTAAATCCAGTCTGTAATAATTTTATTATTTCATATAAATATTAATTAGGTAGATATGAGCTAAGTACAACATAAATTGTGACTGAATCCAATTAAATGTCTCTGGTTTTACATTGCTATTTAAAGGCACTAACCATGAGTTTAAAATTTCTTGCTTCACTTCAAACTGTTCCCTATTCTTGTTTCCTGAAGTTAGATTTTTCTATAGTGTGCCCTTATGTTGTGCTCTGTTGTTCACATGCACACTAATTTTCTTCTGTCAAGAGATGATTCTCATTAAGACAGGTCTGAGGAATACTCTGTCAGTATTATACAATCAGGAAGTGTTATTCTGCAATTTCCACCCCATCCACCTCATTCCCCAGGACTGTATGAGCACTGCTTGATGTGACTACGGTTGTTTCTGTAATTTCTAAGCTGCAGCCAACTTTTACATTCTACACAGGCTAGACCAAATTTATCTTCCTGTGGAAGGGATGGGAGAGCTGCAGTGAACTTCCACTCCCACACTTGTTCCTCATAGCACGACAGAGTTCAGACTTGCTTCAGGGAAGGAGAACTAGCTTTGTAGCCTGGGAGTGCAGGTACCATGAGTCTGCCTAAAATGGTGGCAGATGTTCCTGCTGGGACTACTGACTCGTGATTCCGTGAAGTGTCACTGAATAGCAGTTTCTCTGTGTTGAATGTGCACGCTGATTTTGTGCCACTGGCAAAATGAGCAAATGGAATATGATATTTAACTTGGTTTCCTGTTTCCAGTGCAAATTTTTCCATTTCTGGAACGGCTTTGAAAGTGTCAGTTTTACCCAGTGCTCCACACAGTGTGCAAATCTATAGGATGTTAGATGAAGATCCAAGATGGAAGTCAGGAGCCCATCTGTCTTTGGATTTCAGGACCTAGATACTTGTAAGCATCTGGACTTTGTGCCTGAACATCTTTCAGAATTCCAGTCATAAGGAGCCCAAAATGATAAACCTGATTTTTAAAAAACATTGTCCATGGGTGCTGTGCTTTTTGCAGAATAAGTGTGTCAGAATAATGTGAAAATGTTTCAGCTTCCATTTTTGTTGTGTTATATATTTTGATTTGCAATTTACAGATGAATGTATATTGTAAGATTATGAGGAAAAGCTCTGTTAATAAATTTTCACTCTTAATTTCTTGCTGTTCTCCACCAATAAATTATTAATATCTATTTGGCAGTTCTAATTATTACACATCTTTAGTTTAAACACATTTGATTAGTTCATAACTCACTCTCCTCCAAAAAAATGAAACATAAATATTTGGCTAAATTAGATTTTGTCTTTCTGAGGAATATTGGCTTGTGGCTCAAACCTCTTATGAGATCGTCAAAGTAAAATGTTTTCATTTGCTGAAAGCCAGAGACCTATTTATTATATTTAGACAACTGCATTTTGAGTAAATATGGATGGAAGATAAAGATGGACATCTGGTGTTTTATTCACCATGGAAAGGGCAGCTCATTTTGTTTTGCTGTGTCAAAACAAGAGTCATCTATCAGTATGGAAGTAAAGAGCTTCCTTGGTATTTTTGTGGTTGTTTATAGTTCAGGTCGTGGGTCCCTGACCAAAGTTATTTGAGCACTTATTTTAGAGCTGCTTATCAGTGGCTACAATTATAGGCAACTTTACTTGCACGCAGACACTTCCCTCTGCAACCCCTAACCTGCAGTGGGTGTCTGATGTCAAGACCAGCCCATTGTTAAGGAATACAGACTGTTTTGTTTGAAGACCCGAAGACCGGAGAAAGAATTTTTGTGTGAAGAGACTTCAAAGTCATCTGCTAAAGTCACTCTACCAAAATATAAAGTGGAGAAGTAGATTATTAAATAATTCACTTTTATATTTTTTTCTTCAATATTTATAGGTGAGGCATATAACAAAGCCTGTAGTTAAGTTTGAATAAATTTTCCAATCTTAATATCTTTAGCAATCTTTCATTTTTCAATCTAAAAACTGACATGTTATTCTGATGCCTGAAGTGACTTGCTCTCTTACAAAAATGAATAAAAGCAGCGTGGAGGAAAAAACTTTTATCTAGTGTATGTATTTTGTATAACAGCCCCACTTTGGATGATTCTGTCTCAATGAAGATAGAACAGAATTTTAAATTAATCTAGGTCTTGGTAAAGTGTATCTTCCAGTGGCTCAATAGCCATTTCATATGACTAAATTAAAACAAAATACTTAATAAATGTATTTCAAGCAAATAATCTGCTGTAATTCAATAAGTGCTTTCTACACATAATTTGTAAATTTAATACATACTGTTTTTAGAATCTCGACCATCCATGTCATTATTGCATATACCTGTGATAAAATGTAATAAGCCCTCATGTTTAATTGCTACCAAGCAGTGGAAATGACCTTCTGTACTTCTGGCAGAGGTGCGCAGGAAGGAGAAAAAGCATCAATGCATGTAAAGGCGTCTCCTGGAATGCTTCATATTGTGGGCTATCTCCTGTTTTGCAGATCACAAAACCATTTAAATTTTGAGTTCACATGTGCCGGTTTGGGGTTTTTTTGAAGGAATTTGTTTGTTTCCTTTTTTTAAGAATAACTGAAGTAATGGCATTAAAAAAAACCAAAAAGCCTCTCTATTTCCTTATATTAAATTAAATTGCAAAAGGGCTGTTCAGCAATTTCATTCCATTACACTGACCAGTGTTCATATATGTCAGCAATGGATTTTACATCCCCAGAAACTTGGTTTGTATTTCAAACCTCCACCCTTGACTCAGCTGCACATGAGGCTTTGCTCAGCCCAGCTTTCATGGAGCTTGCTGGAGCGTTAGGGGGTAAACAGCACGAAAAGACGAGGAGGGAGGCAGAGGCAGAGCTGACAAGGGCTTGGTTACTTAGGCAGTAACCAGAGCATAATGTATGCTCTTTCTTGTTTACTTTGTTTGTTCTTCTGGGTTTTCCTTTTTGCTTTAAACAAGTGAATATTAGGTCTATCTGATCACTGCTCAGTCTAGCTGCATAATGTGCTGATTTGTTTTGGCAATGCAGGCAGAGTGCTATGCTGTCAAAAGAATGGTAACGCAGGGATGTGCAGTATTCAAATTGGGAAGTTATAAAGAAATGTTAAAATTAACATTGCATCTCTTTAAATACTGTGGAAGGCAAATGGCTAGCAAAGAGATATGAATACAAGCTGAGCAATTAGAAAAGTGGGGTGCATCCCCCTGTAAAAAGGTGTTCATAATAAATATACCCTGGAGAAAGGGATAATCAAGCTTGTGAAAGATTATTCCTTTCATTCCTTAGGTGTTGTGCACACTGTATTTTCAATTAGTTGATGTTTCAGATAAATTGATATGATTAGTTCTGTTAATAAAATTACTAAAATAACAATTCCATAATCATATAATTTTTAGTGTATATGTGTATGTTCCTATGTCTCCTTTATCTGCTTAGGAATTAAAATTGTTCATCATGGATGTGGAAAATGCAGAATAATTTTCTTCCTCTGCTGGAGAGGATTTGAACCTGTACATTTACTTTGCGTAGCCCTTCTGGTATGGGCACGTCCAATAACAATATCACCTCTCAGAATTGTTCTGCTTACGTGGAGCACAGAACTGAGAACGCCTCTCCTGTCTCGTGGTTGGCTTCCTTGGGAACAAGGTTTTGTTCCTGCTCTAGTTTATATTTGTTTAGGGAAAGAGAACATGTCAGCAGCATACCTTGCTTCAGGAGGCACTGTATGGCTTGGGGAAAGTCAGTTCCCTGAGGTGTGGGAGATCCTGGGCTCAGCTGCCTACACATGGATGAGGAAAGTCCAATGGATGTTCACAGGTGTTGATGAAAGCTTGAGGTATTCAGTTGTTTTTTGAAAGGAGGATGCTTGTGACATGATCCTAATTACTTACCGTATTGCTCTGCCATGAACCTGATCTTTCTCTTTCCTTTGCTTGTCTAAAAATTGTCTGAAATATATTTGAATCTTTTTCATCGAAGTATAAGTAAAAATTAATAAAATGATAATTTTGATTTGAACACTGGTTCATCAATATCTGATGTTATTTTCAGAACAAACAAGTTATTGATTTATTTTTTAAAATATAAATTAGATTTATTATCATTTGAAGCAGAGTATTTACCACAGTGGGATATTCTTGGATTATAATAAAAGAACTGATTCTTAAGTGTACCTTCATTGATTTTAAAGGGTTGAAATATCAGTACTTATTTTTATATTCAAGGAAACATAGGCTATGTAGCCAAAAGTTGGCTATAAATAGTTGTAAAGGGAATAATAATTAAACCTGATATATATATATATATATATATATATATATATATATATATATGCAATCTTGATTACCTGGTTTTGCATTAGAATCTTGCACATCTGTGTAGATACATAGAATGACTGTAAATATTCAGTCATGTATATTCGTTTTCATTTATGATGTGGGAGTGCATCAGCTTGTTTCATATCTATCTATAGTTCTTTCACACTTTTTCACATCTCTAATTTTTCCCTTCATGAAATTTGAAGACTGGCTCTTTTTTTACTTTGGTTTGAAAATAGACCCCATTCTTGCCTTCAGTGCATTTTGTGAAGAAATGATACACCAAGCCCTACTTTGAAGCTGCTCTTCCGAATGTACTGTATCATTTTACAGCTACACACAAAGCCAGTTTCACCTCTGATTATCAGAATAAAATTGTTAGGAGTAGTATATATGTCAAATCCAAGTTGATGATCCTGCCCTTGGTTTTGGGTTTTCTTGTCAGAGGTATTAATCGCAAAAAAACTAATTGTCCCACCTCATTTGGTGGTCATGGCCAGTCTCCTCACCAAACCCCATGCCTGAGATCTATCTATAGCTACTGAATGACATTTTCCCCATCATCTTTTTCTGAAGCAGAGAAAACAGAATTTTCCCTATCAGCAGAAACTTAAAGATTATACTGATAATGGAGAGATTGAATTGGTTAGAAAAATCTATTAAAGGAAAATAGTAGATGATACTGACTGGCTTTCTAATTTTTGGAAGGGCGTTGGGAAGCTACCTTCCTTTTCACTTGATTCTTTGTTGAGAAAAATTACAGAAGGCTTCTTCCAATCTAAGCCTCTGAATTTTTAGTATGGAGGCATCCTAAATGTCATGTTTCTAAATGGCACTCTTAAAATTACTGTCACTACAAAATTCTTAATTAATGCAAGTGTTCCAACATGAGATACAAGATTATTTTGCAGCTGAAATATTTTTAGATCTGTCTCCTTCAAACTTTTTTTTCATGCCTTTAAAGTGGTCATTTCTAATTTGAGAATATGAATGCGTATTTTACAGTGATCTACTACAGAAATTTGCTGACACTTAGATAACCTATATGTGGCACTTTTCAGTTGGTTTAAGGGCTGATAATATCAAACTGATACAAATCAGTTACAGCCCCTACACAAAATGTTGCCTGATGCACGCAGTTAGTGCAACCTTACTTCTCCTTACTGTACCTTTATTTTTCAGAAATCTGAGACTGAACTCATTAATGCATGTAAAATACTACATACATACATACATTATATATTATATATTTGTGTAGGTTAGTTAGTTTTGTAGTCCCCTTCCATGGTCTGTACTGTGATTTTCTTTTCTAGTATTTGAAGCACTTGAGCTTTAAACCTAACCAAACTATGAAACCAAGGACTTTTGAAAGTAGTAAATTGCTGTTCATTGGCTTCACTGGGCTCTGATCAGGTCCCCTGAGAGATGCATTTATCTAATCATCTGCCTTGTGCATAGAATCACAACTGAGCAACAAATTGCAAATTGCCACTGCTAAGTGGGTTTAAACAGATAAAAATCATGATATCTTTTTGAAATTGTGGAAGTTTGTAATTTTAGATACATTCTATGATTATATAAACAAGAAGACAGTATTGCTGAATTTTGTTATTATCTCTTTGACGTAGGAAATTGTATCAATATTAAAAAAAAAAAAAAAGCCAGCAAGGGACATACATTGGATCTTTTAAGTATATATGGCTAACCTCGAAGTAATGGACTCCAGTATTATTCTGAAACCAAATTAAGATTTCTGGTGGTCTGAAAATTTCATTATTAGGTTATTTTTTAAATTGCTTTTAGTCTCCATCAGAATGAAACCATTAAGCTGGAAGATTCCCAAGTCCAGCACTGCTCTTATTTCAATCATGGAAACACAGTTTTCAGAACATCAGCCTCTGCCTTGTCCCAGACTGACCAGTCTCAGACAGGTAGAGAAAGCCTTTCTGCTGCTCCAGCAGGTTACCTCACTAAGTCAATGAATGTTCATTAAGCTTGATATGCTTTAAATTAAAAAAGAGTAGCAAAAGTTGATGAAATTTTCACCTGAGAAAGTATCGCTTAATCATATTTCTGCCCTTCAGCATCACCCCTTGGTGTGGAGGATACACTGTTAGAATTCTACTGTAGTGTGCACTTTGCAATCAAAAGAGGTGAGCCATGAAAGAGACTCTTATTTCAGCCTTGCAGTGTTTCCTTGGTTGTGTTTACTGAATATAAGCTTAAAGCTGTCAAGGTGGAAATAGAGTAGCATAAAAAACCTAGATCGACAATTTCAGGAGAATAGTTTATCCTTTAAAAGCAAAACAAAATACCAGCCCATAAGTTTTTTCTTCTTAAAGCTTTGCAAAATGAGGTACATTTAGATGAGAAAAGTTTTATCCATACACAAGGATGACACAACTGTAGAAGTGACCTGATTGCTCGTGCAAAACAGGCCAACATAACATAGTGGCACTCCACTAGTAATTTTAATGCCTTTGTATTAATAATGGTCACAGAGACAGATTACAGTGAATTCTAAGTTTGGGAATTTTAAAATAAAAAAGGAATTGCTGCTCAGCCAAAATCACCAAAGCAATCCACTGTGGATTTGTAACATTTAAACAGAGTTTGCTCTATAGAGGATGTTGAATGCAGTATTTCTTGCTAAAATAGAATGAATTTAATATTTAATTTGTATGCCTTTTTTCCAGAAGTAGCTTGTTTTCCTCTAGGTGTGTGTATGTGTAAGGGAGAAACAGATGGGCAGAATGAAAATGGATAGCTGGGCAGAAGGGGATATCCTCATTTTAAGGCTGTAAAAAAAAAAAGTGATGATTTTTCAGGAAGTTTCCAGGCAGAGACACCTGTGCAATCATTAAAGGAATTGGGTCCTCTGAAGAAAACACTCCCTTCTTCATTCTCCTGCCCTTTTCAATGCATCCTAGTAATTATCTGTGTTTTGCAGATGTTTTCAGGCATGTCTAGCTTTGTTCCCTTTTACTAGAAGAGTAGTAAGAGTTGCGCAACCAGAGAAAGATAGCATGTCCTATGAGAATCAAATTCTGACATGGATAATACCAAGTTCAGTGTTTGTTACCATACAGTACAATAAAATTCAAAATTACTGTTATTTCTACCAAGATTATTTTGTTTTGTATAGGACATTGATTCCTCTGTTAGGTGAACCAGTGATCCATGAAAGCAAAGGAAATAAAGCTGTGTTTGAAGGTGAGACTGAAAACAAAAAGTGAAAAGGAAAGTCAGTGTTCATTTCACTGAGCACCTGCTAGTCAATCACAATATTTAGCTGAAGAATAAGCAAGTTTTGTAGGAAAGCTTGTGAAGTTTTTTTAGAGTTCTTGATTTCTCTGAATGTGTAGAGTGAAATCATGATGTATCTGAGGTCCGAAAACCTAATCTATGATGCATCCGGCTTTGCTTCAAAAGTATTTTACAAGCAATCTGAGTTAGTATCTTTTTTGATGGCCTTCCAGTTTATAATGTGGATGAGTATTTTTGACTGAATTTCCTGAAGTTTTACTGATACAATTTTCTTCTCTTTAATAAAGATCAGAATTTTACAATCTTTCTTGAAACTCAGAAAATGTAAATTTAAGCAAAGCCGTGACTACTGTGCAGCCTTCAGTCACAGCACTCAGTGCCTGAGAGATGCCGCTAGCTCTGCTGTGCAGTTTGTGAGACCACTGACAACTTCTGCTGGTTCAGTTTGGGTGTCCCGTAAGGATAATCATATCTCAAATTGTGCTAATTCAAGGAAATTGAGACTCTGCTGTTGATGGACAGAAAAAGGAAATAATAAAGCAAGCAAATCTGAATTTGTATGTACAGCAAATAATGCACTGAATTAACTCAGAGATGAAAGCTCTTTCCTTAAGACTCAGTTTTCTCTGAGTTGGGGATGTAAAGTGGAAAATAAAATGCCTGTTAGAATTCATAGTGTCTTACGTTAGTAAGTTTAATACAAACAGTGATTAATTGATACTAAGTAATTCTTTATCGATGCTTGGGTAGGCACTCATTTTGAACAGGCTGTTCTTCATATCCAGGACAGCCTGTGGCAGTGAATAAAACACCAACGCTTCAGCACCAAATTCCAGAGCTGAAAAAACATTGTTATTACTGTAAGTTTTGAAAATATACTACATAAATTATGAGTGAAAATATCACTGAAAGAGGCCTATGAATCCATTTAGTTTTGATGATTCCAAACTAGTAATTAGTATTTTTTTTAATACTTCTGTATAAAATAATTTTTTAAAACTGTGAATAAGTGTGCCTTAAGATTGGGGTTTACAGACTTCTTTTTTTTTTTTTTTTTTTTTTTTTGCCTAGAGGTAATATACCTGTGAGCCATTTAGAAGCACTTAAAAAGCTTCAGGAGTAGTTCAGTGCAGTGCAGCGATGACCTCTGCACCCTCTGTTAATGGCATCTAGTAGTAGCTTCACTGAATTAGCTTCAGCTGAGAAATAAGCTCTATAGCTGTTTGCTGTGGGGCTAAGGTCAGGCCTTGCTTCTCATTTTGAGCTTTGGAAGATCTCATTACCCCCAGACTCCTTCTTATTTTCCTCATTCTCGAAAATTTTAGGTCATAAAAACCTTGCTCTTCATCAACATTTTATGATACCTTATATAAATGTGGAACTCTTGAGATTGTGAATTGTAGATTCATAACCATCCTCACTGGGGTAGGGGAAGTATGAAAAATATATAAATAATGCTAAAAGTAGTTTGAAACAAAGGACTATCTTGTGTGTCAGTGGCAGCTCCTTATATTGTCTTGTGAGTCTTTACAGCTTCCTTCTTGTCATGTGAATAGCAGGATGTTCTGAACTGTAGGCGAGGAACGTATTGTATTACTTTCTCTGCACAGCTCAAAGAAGGGCAATACAGGGAGTTGCGTCTAGTTTTTCTCACCTGAAATAAAATATAATGTGGCCAACAGAATGGCATTTGGAAACATTTTCCTAAAAGAAAATGTCCAAGTCATTTCTAAATGAAAAATAATAAGGGTTTTTCTTACTAACTAATCAGCTTATATTATATTGTGGGCTAAAATCAAAAACCAAAAGTCCTTAGCATTCAATATTATTGTAGCCCTGATGCTACCACTTTTGCTGACATTCAACATCAGGAACACCAGTGTGTTTTGCATAATCACAGTTTGTGATGATCCTTTAAACCGCAGATTACCGTAGGTTAAAAACACCTGGTTCTGTATTATCTCTGATGTTGGCTGGGTGGCTGGTTGTTGTGTGGCTTTGGTTGGCCTTTGTTGCATAACTGGTCCCTGTGCTAGAGCAATGTAAAGGTCAATCTGAAATTAGCAATGCTTTGCTTTGGAGTGAGACAAAGATACAAGGTCACTATTTCCAATTTGTTTTCCACTGGTTTTCAGGATTCCTTGAAGATGTTTATTCTCCCAGAGGACTTTTGTGAAGTACTTTGGCTGATAGCGTTTTAAAAGTGTTTGTGGTAATTTTACTTATAGATCACAGTGGCAGTGATGCATGAATTTAGTGGTTCCTTGTGTATGGTAATTCTAGATTACTGACAAGGAATCTAGCACAGTGAGAAGTATTACATGAATTAAAAAAGACAAGAGAAATTGGGAAATTTTTGCCAGATATGGGGAATACTATCACATGCTGAAGAAAAATACATACAGCCTGAATAAAACTGAACATTTTTAGCAGTTACTGTTCACATTTATTGCAAGACTGAAAATGTGTAAGACACAAATCACATTGTGGTACACAGGGAATTATTTTTAAAGTCTATTTCATGCAGTTTCTGAGTACCAGTTAGATGTACGTTGCCAACTACTCTCTTCTCTCAAATGGTAGTTAAATCTAATCTCTCCAGGTTTCTCTTGGAATAAATAATTTTAAAACTGGGAATTCTCATGCCAATATCAATCCTATGCTACTTTTCCTTTAGCATGTTTTGCAGTTACAGATAATAATGCTATTCTCTGATCAGCACTCTGTAAACATAGAAATATTTGTTTCCAAGGTAAACGTTGAAAAAGGGAATTCATAAAGCTAGATCTTTGGGATTGTTCAGCCTGGAGAAGGAAAGGCTTCGGTGTGACCCAACTGTGTCCTTTTAGTACCTGAAGGGAGCCTACAAGAAAGATGGATAGACTATTTTCAAGGGCATGTAGTGACAGGACAAAGTGGAATGGCTTCAAACTGAAAGAGGTTTAGATTAGATATTGCAGAAAGATTTTTATTGTGAAGGTGGTGAGGCACTTGCATTGTTTTCCTAGAGACGCTGTGGATGCCCCATCCCTGTAAATGTTTAAGGCCAGGCTCGATGGAGCTCTGAGCAGCCCGTTCTAGTGGAAGGTGTCCCTGCGTGTGGCACAAGGGTTGGAAGTGGATGATATTTAACATCCCTTTCAGCCCAAACCATTCTACGATTTTATGATCATTTGATAATACAAGAAACAATCTCTGAATCTAATACAATCAATATTCTCTGAGCAAGTCTAGCACGAGCTAGGCTCTGAAATGTTTGGTGGCCAGTTAAACTGTTATTTTTGCTGGTTGCCATGAAACTTTACCAAGATGAGGATGTTTGTTTCATGTCAGGAAGCTGGTGTTGGTATGGTGGAAGTGGCCTGGAAGTCAGCGTTGAAGTAACGCACTGGTGGTGTGCCTGTGACATGTCCCCTGCACCAGGCCCCACTGTGACAGAGGGGTGGGGCAGAGAGATAGTTGTGGAGCCATTGCTGCCTCTAGTCTTCTAGAAAGCCCAATGAGTCGGTGGGCAACTGTTGTTGATTGGTTTCTGTACCTCTCCAAATCAGTTTTAGTTGACCAGATTATATTCTTGTACAGAGTAAGAGGTTATGCATTGGGTTCAGCCTTTCTTGAGTTTAGTTTCAGTTCTTTTACTGAATAAGAATAGTTTTCTTTGACTATTTAATATTTAGGATTTATCATAATTTGCTTAAAATCTGTTATGTGCTACTGTCCCCCAGAAATCTTCCATCAGGATAGATATTCTGTGTAATGGGTGCATTTACTCAGCATTTCCATCACGGATATTAAAGTTATGAGTGTGACTCTCTACCATATTGTATCAAGCATGGTTAGCATTCTGACAATGTTACAGAGGAGCCTTTAGATCCTTCCAGGCAAAATGGTGAAATGCAGTACCCCTTTCTATTAGTATGCGAATTGCAACTATTTTTTCTAAAATTTCTTGGCTAGTTCTGAAAGAAGATAGACTATGAGATTGTAAAAATGCATGAAAGTTCAGTTAAGATTGTAAAAGTGGATGGAGGTTTTTATGTTATCTAATTATTGTTTCTATTTTTTTCTTCAGTGCTTTTTTCCTCTTCTTGTAATTTTATTCCATCACTGTAATGGTATCAGTACATTTGCAAAGAGATACTGACATTTCATATATTATCTGTCAGATATTTGGCTTTCCACTTCGACAGAAATCTTAGGAAAACTGTTGCATTGCTAAAGCACTTCTGATTGGCACAAGACATTGGTTTTATCTATATGAAACCACAAAGAGGTTTTGACAGAAGTCTGGATAAGTCTGCTCAGGGCCACACATGCACACCTTTCAGTGTGTGATATACCATGGAGTGATAAGCCATAGTACTGCCTTTATTCTAGATGCATATTTTTAAGAAGAAAGGCACATAATGAAGTGTTAATTAATTTGTCTGTAATGACCATCAATATGCTGAGTGAGTTAAAACAATGAGAATTTTCTTAGTAATAACAAAATCTGGTGGTGAAGTGGGTGGCATGATAGAGACCATTTTGTAATGTTTTACCACATTATATCAACCATTCTGTTTCTTCCTTTTTTCCTAGGTTTTACTGGGATTTAATCATGCTCATAATGATGGTTGGAAACCTTGTCATCATACCAGTCGGAATCACATTCTTCACAGAACAAACAACAACACCATGGATTATTTTCAATGTGGCATCAGACACTGTTTTTCTATTGGACTTGATAATGAATTTTAGAACTGGGACTGTAAATGAAGACAGCTCAGAAATAATACTGGACCCAAAAATCATTAAGATGAATTACTTAAAAAGCTGGTTTGTGGTTGACTTCATCTCATCAATACCAGTGGATTATATCTTTCTCATTGTAGAAAAAGGAATGGATTCAGAGGTTTACAAGACAGCAAGAGCACTTCGTATTGTGAGATTTACAAAAATCCTCAGCCTGTTACGTTTATTGCGCCTTTCAAGACTGATTAGATACATACACCAGTGGGAAGAGGTAAGATTTATATGGTTATAACATCTTTCACTAAGATCTTATTCCTACACAACAGTAGCCAATCTCTGTGAAGAGCTACACAAGAACAAGAATGTAATACATCTTTTACTCACTAGCTGGTGTAATTACAAATGCGTGCTAGTGGCAAGGCCTGTTTGGAAAAAAGCAGCACAGGGTAACCATCTTCTCTCTGCTAATGACAGAGACCAAAAATGTTTGGCATCATCAATACAATTTGCATGAATGGACTCCTAGTGATGTTACCAAATGTCCAAAATATCAGAGTAAGGCTCTAGAAAGGAATGCTAGAAATTTTAACAACCACCTAAACCTGAATTGGAGTTTGATGACTCGCACTTAAATTTATTAATAATCTTGTAGTCATGGAGAACTTAAAAAAAACCTTGTTCATATTTTTCTGTTTTAGGAGAAATTGAAGCCATTTACCATTGAGTAGATTTCCTGGCATGGTTATTATTTGAATGCTGTATGTAGGCTGAATATAATAAATACTGCCCTTCTTTATGAAAAATGGGCAGTTCAAATTTTGAGTCATTGCCTTCTAAACTGTCAACTCCACTGTTTCCAGACATGATGTTATGCTGCCTGTCAATTTGTTATAGTGACCTTTCCAGGAAATTATGGCATTCTCCAATTTGGCATACTCATGGCTAGGAAATGTTCAATGCATTAGCACATGCCACTATGATTCAGTCATTTTGTTTCTTGCCTGTCCTCATTTCTGTAGTTCTAAATATCATCATGTGTTTTAAACAGAAGTGCTAAAGCCATGGGAAAAATAACTGCTGTTTTCTAAACCTTTCTTGCAGTAAGCATAAAGAGAATTCTTTTGTAGAGCATGATCATGGAAGCAGTATTAAAATTGATTTGCATAAATTTATTTACCTGTTTGATAAAGATTTATTTAATTAAATGAATATTGAAGGATGATTTGGTTTGGAATGATGGAAGGATCATTTTTGGTTCTTTTTCTGCTGGTTATCTCCAGTATAATATGCACTTTCTGGTTTAAGAGAAAACTAAAAGCAGAGCCATCTCACAAGTAAAATTAGATTATAATTTTAAATGGCATGATGCTAGATGATGCTAAGTATCAAAAGTCTGAAAAATTTATAGTAGTTTCTCAAAAAGATCCTGAAATTATTTTTTATTACTCTGTTTGGTAAATCTGCTTCTTTTTGCCTCTTTGTAAAGCACTGAAAGATGTTTTTGCACAGAAATAGAGCACTGTCGATTTGCTCAATTTAACCAAGGCAAGTGATTAGGCATATTTTTCAATTCTACCATAAAGCTGTGCTTTTGTCTCCTCTGTGCTTCACAGAGAGACAACCTTCTGAAATGCATTCAATGACATTATTTTCTGGTAGCTTGAGTTATTAGCTTGCCACTGTAAAGGCCTACCAGGCAGAGAAATGAATTCCCTTTTTCCTCCCCTTCTGTCTGTTGTCAAACAGTAATCAGGTATCCTAAATAAAAATAGTTGAACTGGCCGCTAAGTGGGACTAAAAGTGACCAGAGTATGTGGTCCAAATCAGCAATAGTTGCTGTTTGGTCCGTTTCTCTTTAGCTAATGTCTGCTTGACTGGAACTTCACCTTTAATTCCACTAGTAAAATTTGTGAAATATGTTCTCAGGAAAGTAAAAGAGGATCTAAAGGTAGGGGTTTTTTTGTTTGTTTGGGGTTATTTTGAGACTGTAATAAAGCAGCAAAAAGTTCCTTGTCTGATTTTGAAAAAAATTCTCACGTGCAAGAGCAGAGAGAAATACATAGTCCAAAATCAGGCTCTGATAAATCCCAAATGAAATGTGTGAAAGAATAAAAAGGTAGGTTGGTTTGTTTTGTTAAGTTTTTTACAGAGATCAGAAATAAAGAAGGTAATAGATTTTCATATATGGCTCCATGGAAAATGTGTGTTATATAGCTTAATGTTTTAAAACAAACAAACAGACAAAAAAACTGATTTGAGATGACATTTGCTGAATTATTGGGAAACAATAACTGGATTATCCCACAGGGGTAGTCAGTGAGACTGCTGCTGATATTAATGTCCTCTGTATGTGTGTGTTTCCACATGGACAACAAAGAGCAACTGTTGACTAACTTTTATGGCACAGAACTGGAGCCTGTTTGTGTATGAGCTGACATGTTGGTTTCAAATGTGGTGCAGATAAATCTAAAGTATATGTATTTGGATCCAGAATAATGAGCATTATGTCAAAAATATCAAGAGGACAGCCAGCAAACTCATTTTTCATGATGTGCCAAGAGAATACTTCATGGATTACTGGTGGATGAACAAACCAAGTTGTATGATAAGGCAGTTATCCCTGTGTTTCTACATCCTCAAAGAAAATAGCAGGCTGACATTGTCTGAGCTTTTCCTTTTTCGATAGCACATATCTGGAATTCAGGTGGTTGATATCCTGAACTTTAAGATGAGTAGGCAAAAATTTAAAAGATTCCTTTATGACACTGGTGAAACATGGTTCCTTTTCATTATTTATTTCCACACCATTTAAGTCGATTAAATTAGGATCAAGCTGCCAACAGCCACCTAAAGTAATATTGAGGTAAATAATGTATGCATTTCAGGAGCTTTCTCTTCATTAAGCGTTATGGAACAGCTATAGCCTGTGGTGGGATATATATGAAAACTGATTGATAGATTCATATCAGTCTGATGTTAATTACTTATCCAAATGAATGGCTCAGTGGAAATGGGAAGAAACACTTCAAGACAGGGACAGGAGATGTGTGGGCAGGAAATCATTTACTGAATTTGCAAATTCACACTTCCCTGAAACTTCTTTTTAGCTATTATTTCTAATATTCCAGTCCTTTAAACTCAGATATTGACAATACATCGTGTATTTACTGAAACTAAATTATATGCAAGGGAAAATTGATATTTTAATTGGTGATTACAGAAATTATACTTAAGAAGTAATTTTTGACCGAGGACTTGTTTTAGATTTTTTAAAATTTAAGTTCCTAAAAATACTGAACAGGAGATACTGGAACTAATTCGTGTTTACTTTAAGTTTTATGAGACTACCTAAACCCCTGACCCTTGAATGGTATTTTTACAACTAGTAAGTTATTCTTAGTTAAATATGCTCATAGATCCCTGAACAATTAAAAATAAAAGATAAAAACAATTAAAATAAATACATTGTTCCATGCCAAGTGATATGCCACTTTGCTTTATATTTGCCTATGATACTAGTTTACTGATTCTTTAAAATAACAATATTTTCCAAAAGCTGCATAAAACCCAGACTTCAATACCTTTGCTTACAGCTATTCTAAACACAGGACAAGACCTAGTAAATGTATGAGTAAATAGAAGTGGTTCTTCCAAAAATATGCCCTAAGTCCTTTTTGTTCTGAGATGTCTGACTATGTAGAGCTAGAACCATTTTTAAAGAGAATCAATGCTTATTGCAAGTTATGTAATAAAGGTTACATTCTGCAAAAAGTCATATAGCAAAATGTGCAAAAATTGTAAATTGCAGCCATGTCTTGTTTTGATTTAACTTCTACTGAAATCTGGTTTTCAATTTGCCAAACATTTTTGAGTTTCATGAACCTACGTAAGTGTCGATATCCACTCTAGTTGTTGGTAAAGTTCTGGTGTTTAACGAAACACATTTCTGAGCACATCACACCGACATACCATTTTCCAGTTTTGCTTGGTTATTTCTAATAATCACAGTACTTCAGGTTCAGAAAAGCTCATAAATACAAGCTTGCTGAAATGCTAAGTTTTACTAAGGTGATTAAAAATTAAGTGTGTGAGACCTTTGCCACATCAGGGCCTGCATTAAAAATTTCATCTGTTGCTCCCGTGGTACCAACCCTGAGTATCACAGACCACCACTAGGTGTCCTCTCCTTGTTGTTCTCTTTGTTGCCAACGGTACAAAGACATGCATTATGTGTCTCTATGATGTTGAATCATTGTTATTTCCTAAATAAAATTATCGTAAAAGAACACTTATGTTATCCAGACAGCAGAAGAAAACTCCTACTTCAGTAGCCTGCTGTTTCTGTGGTAGGTACACAATGACTTTTGTCCACTGCAAGAAAACCAAGTAACTTTTTCTTTCCTCTAAAGCCAGGTGAAAATTCAAGGTTTTTATCTCTCCTCTTGATTACTGACTGGGGAATTTTGTGGGAAGGGAGAGATGGTGAGTTTGGTCGTGTTGGATGAAAACACTTATCTTTACTGACTGGATTATTAATTTAATTTTATTTTATTTTAACAGGACTCTGTCTACAAGACATGGGGTTTTCCTGTCAATGATGGTGTTTTACAGTTTAACTTTTTAAATTAATAGCTGTGTGGAAATGGGAGGTGACATATTTTTGCTTTCTTTTTATTCAATTTTAATTCCTGTTGTCCAAGGAAATATTTTAAAATATATTTTCTAGGCCCTACCTAGTTCTGTCAATTAGTCAAGTACTGCAAATAAGTACATTTGTACAGACTGAGTGGCAATTTTGAAGTAAATTAGCTTAAAGTAGGAAATTTTTTTATTGCCTTTTTAGAGATACATGAACCAAATATGAGTTGTCTGTCTCTTAAGGAGTGAGGGGAAGATATTTGTTAAGTAACTCCAGGGGAAAGAAGACATAGGAAAGTCCATCTTCTTTTACTGTCATAAAGTCTGTGAATTCTGCAACAAAGCCTCTGTATTGATGTCTTCTGCCCTTCCTAACATTAAGAAGATGGAAATAGGAGGTAGGAGAAAATCCCTAATTCTAGAAGAAAGAAACAGAAACACAAGCAGTGCCTTTTTTTCTTTTTTTTTTTTTTTTTGCCTTTGTGGGTTGTTATGCTTGGAAAATGCCTCATGTATCAATTACTGAATTAGTGAATTTGTGTCCTCTCACAAGCCCATGGTTTGGGTCACATCAAGGTTTGCTTGAGGGTTCCTCTTTGTTCTGCAGTCTTCCCTACCAGATCATGATGACCAGCTGTGGTCATGAGTGCTTGGCATGTGCTGACCAGCACCATCTCTTGTGTAATCTACAGGGAAAAAAAAAAGCCCAAACACGCCGTTTGCTTGCAGTTTGAGTGGAAAAATCTATGAGTGCTCCTTGCTCAGCATTGCTGTAGTAGATGAGCTCCCCAGCTTTATCAGAGCAGAGGGTTGCTCAGCCCTCAGTTCCACAGAGGGAATGTGTTGTGCTAGTTGTCAGTTCGTTCCTGGTGAGACTTGCCGTGCTGGTATTCCTCCCTAATTCGATTGGGATGTTGGCTAATGGATAGTCTGTCTCTAGGACAGAGAGGTGTTTTATCTTCACTGAGCCAGAACCTGGACTACTAGCCCTTTTTTTTCCGCTTAAATTCAGAGAGTGCAAAGGCAGTTTCTTTGAGACAGCTGAGGCTGATGTCTTGATAATCCTGTTCTGGTTTGCTAAATAGAATTTGCGTATGTGGGTAGAACTGAAGGTAAGTTACGTAAATAAGAATGTAAGATACCCAAATTCTAACATAAAGTGTTATACAATATAAACGAACATGTGAATCAAAAAACTTGTCATCAATCTGATACAGATATGTAGGCCACAATGCTGTTAATTTTTTCTTCTCTGACATGTAACTTACAAGGCTATTGTCTGTGTTTTGCTAAACGAGCCCCTAATAGTCTTTACAAAAGTGGTAGTGTTCCAAATGGGAAATTCTGATGGATCTATTTTCATATAAACCTTTTTGTTTACATGAAATTATGCATATTTTAACATTAGGTGGATACATTGTGTTCGGTTGTGCAATATTTTTAAGGAAAAATTTTGAGGAAAATTATTTGTGTGAGAAATGTATGTATCATTGCAGATAAAGCGTATGTCCATAAACATCACTGACAAAACCTCAAGTTTTTAATTTTCACTCTTTTAAATTCCATACAACTGTAGGGAAATACAAATGATGGATAAAGACAACTAAAAGGCATTATTATCCATGGTGTCCTAATAATAGAATACTAACGGTTGAAAAAGCACATTTGTAGAGAAGGCAATTACTGAAATGCAGGCAAGACATTGAGTATTCTGGTTTTTAATTCCCTACTTTATGGTCTAGGCATAATCACTTTCATAGAAAGAATAATCTATTCCCCTAGAGAGTAAATAGGAAGTGTATTGAATGTAAAGTTTCTTGCTTCATCGTTCTACCCCCTTTTAAAGACTGTGCAAACTGAGCTGCCTTTCTTCTGTGCCTACGCCAGGAGAGTAATTGTGTGGTGGTGATGCTTTCCCTGGGAGATAAACCAGGGAAATGTAGAACATAGCCTGAGATAAATTTCCCTGAACTCAAAAGCTGGATGATAATGTTTTCTTCTTTATGTAGGTGTTTGCCTGGCTTCTATGGTAATCTTCCTGGGGGACTTGACTGTAGTCAACCCAGAAGATGGGTTCACCCTTGCAGTAACATTTATAGATAATGCCAGTCAATCAGTTTTGAAAATTATCAGAACAGTGTCACCATATCTTTGACACATAAGTGTAACACAGGTTTTTAGCAGATTTTTTTTTTTAAGCCTAACTCGTTGTTCACTATTTTTAAGCCTTTTAAGCCATTCTGGCAATAGCTCCTTTTTTTTTGCACTTGCTCAAGCCTGCACACACTACCCGTGGCTGCAGATTTGTAAAAAAAACAAAAGCCTTGTTCTTCCGTCTTAAGCTTTTAGCAGAAGAAGAAACCTCACTTAGCTTTACAGAGTAATGGCCTGCTGGATACACCCCATGTCAGGCAAGGGGGAGTCCAGGCATGTTCAGTCCTCTTGCAAGACAGAGCTGCTGGCTGCTTACCATGTCATCCTGCTCCCTCCCTGGAGCTGCAGAGCTGTCAGAGAAGGTGATGATGGCCAAAGAGCTGTTTGGGCAGCCCACGGTCTGGATCATGGTTCACCATTCGGACACTGCGATACTGCAGAGTCCTTCCCACAGCAAGTGCATGGATTACAAGCTCTCTTTGATTCCTTCAGTGATGAGACAGAAAGGGACCATGTGAATGGGATTTTTCAGTTCTTTTCCAATGTATTTTTAAAAAATTAAAAATTGTACATATTTTACAAGAATGACAGTTGTAGTTTAGTTCCTTGCAGGCTAAACACAATTCATTCAGGTATCTCTGCATTTTCAATTTGTATTAATAGTGACCACTACAGAATGACTGTTTAACTTAAATTACTCAGCAACAGTAATTGAACTAACAGATGTTCTCACCTTGTCACTAATGCCTTGTAGAATCCTTTCCTTCTTTGTTTTTTTCATAATACCTACAGATCTTCGTGAATAAAGAAGTCAGCCATTCTCTTTATGCAGCTGCTAGGAAAGAAATAATTAGGGATATTTTATGATAATTTTATGCTGTCTTAATAATACTTACTTTTAAAATCAATTTTTAAAACACAAATTTTGAAGCTGGGTTGCTAGCCTACTAAATACGCCAGTAAATCATTTGGGATGGAAGACATACAATCCACTGTAATAATTCCTCATACGATATATATTGATATGTGTATTAAGGAAAGCAACAAGATGTCCTTATAGTGCATCATTACTATTTGAAAGCTGCAAAATAAATGATACAGTAAAAATTAATTAGAAAAGTGTGTGCATAGAAAGTGGATATGTGAAATTTTAACATTTTCCTAACGTTTGCCTACAAAGGGGCAGTTTCATTTTCAAATTAAGTAATCATTTATTAAAGGGTGAAAAGATAATACTTAGATTTCAATTTAATATAAATCTGTGTTCTACTTTGAGAAGAAAATTTTCAGTTGAACTGAACGGCTTTTTAAAAAAAAGTCCCCAAGCCCACCATTGTGTTCTCTTGGTTCGCTTATGTGCAGAACAGTGTGCAGGTGAAATTTGGTGGGATTTTTTAGGAGAGCTTTTGTTTTCTCAGACAGATCTGAGAGGTACAAAAGAGAGAAATAGAGGTATCTGGAGAACTTGTGCTGGACTGTACTGGTTAGACCATCCATGCACTGTTGCTTTTATTTATTTATTCTCCCAGTTTGTCATGTCCCTGAGCTCATATGGGCATTCTATTGAATATCAATAGGTCAAGAATCATGTTCTGATTTTGATCAGATTTGAAAACCTTCTAATACGTTAAAATACTTGTGACACTACTAATTTAAGTAGGTTTCTGTTGTTATGGCTCCCATTGAGGACCATGGAATGTGTTTCAATAGTTAATTAGGAAAAAGGGTCTGTTTTTTAAGGGTAAAGTGGCCTGGATTAACCATTTAGGGAGTAAGATGCGACTGTATAAACCTATTTAGAGAGGGTTGAGGAGCTGAGATGGCAGTGTAGAAATGGCTCTACCATTTACATATTATATTAAATGAGTTATTTCTAACCTGAATCTCATGGAGTTTATTCCAAATAATGGGTATTATCCCACATGTGTAATGTATGATTGAAATGTAGTTGTGACCTGGAAAAAACAGGGAAATCACCTAATTCAGAGATTGTCAGAGCTCATTGCTGCCAAGCGGAAATGAAGGCTGTGGTTGAACTGTTAATCTCTCCACCATATTGCAGTGGGAACGTGCTCTATTTCTCACCGTTTTCACCTTTCTTAACCCAGACAAGTGCTTTGTAGTGGTCTTTCCATGTATTTAAGCTCATAGGATTCTCTCTGTTACTTTTTGTGTCCTTAAAACACCTCTTTTTTTCCCCCCACGCTCTCTTCTTTCAGAACCAATGAGTTTAACTGTGTATCTGCTTAACTTAGTATGGTGTTTTGTAGTTGTGCTTCCTTTCTTTCCAGTTCCAACTTGTTAGTGACCTGGCAGAAACTGCTGCCATGTCATGTATTTGGTGTCAGTTCAATCTTGGGTTTGTGTGACAAAACGGTGTCCAAGTGGATCGTCCCAGCTGAGGAGCTGTGGGAGTAGAGCCCTGTATATGAGAGAAACCATCTCTAAAAAAATCAAAAGTGCCTGAAGACTAATTATGATATAACTGCTGTAATCTTTGCCAGAACCATGGACCTTGTTCATTTGAACTGCCTGTAGAACAGAGGAAAGATGTGACTATCAACACCCCCTCCAAAAAAGCCCAACCCATCCAAACAAAAACGAACCAAACCCCACACACAAACAAACAAAAACAAAATAGAAAAAACCCCAAGAAACAACACAAATCCAAAACATGAGAGAACAATGGTAGTTCAGACAAATGTGCATGTACATATTTCTGTGAGTATGTCTTCAAGGGTGAAGGTTCCGAACCTTCACTGCACCTTTCAACAGAAACACATCACTCTGTACCTCTAAAAAGAAAATTAAACTATCTACAATTTTTATCTCTCTGGATTAATTCTCCATGCATTATGTACTCAGTTTACCTTAAGTGACTGCCAATATATTCAAAGATTCATGACAAACAGGCAGTCCTTTATCTCAACTAAAAACTGTAAGTTTCCCTGTTGAGTTGATACTTCTGTTCATACTCTAAAGATAGTAGCATTCAAAATTTATGGCCAGAACTTGAACCTGGAGAGCAAATATTGCTGTGCATAATTTAAAATGAATCTTTTTTCAAGAGCACCTTCCTGTGGGATTTCCAAAGCACATTATTGAAAACCATATAGTAGCTCTCATCGGAATGATCGATTTTTTTCTTAACCAAAGGCATGAATTATGTCTTCATCTGTCTCAAAAATAGCTAGGCATCCCACATGAGAATTGTTTCCCAGCTGGGGAAATATAATGTCAGATACGTTTCAACAAGGAAATGGAAATAAAAATGCATCTGAAATGTAGTTTCAGCAGGCAAGAGGTAACTTCTAGAACTCTATCTTGGTTTGATTACCAAGAAGTTTTAAAATACTGAAGCCAAACAAGTAACTTGCATTTTTCTTGCAAGGACTTTCAGGTGAATTAAGCAAAACACTGTTTTTCGTCCAGCGTCAGTCATATGAACGCTCTTTCCTATCACTTACTCATTTTGCCCAGGGCAAAACCAGCCTCTACCATGAACGTGGTTTTTTCCTGTTTCCTATGTGTCAATTTTGGTAACTTAATACACAGCTTTGCCCACTTTGGATATCTATTTATGTTTCTGATAACGCTTGCATATCACAAATATTTCTATTTCTTCATCTTCTAAAAATGGTTTGAAAAAAATCAGTCTATTTTGGGGCATTTTTAATGGACATAGTAAGTGCAAGGCACGAGAAATAAGGGTGTCAAAGGTTCGTATGACTAAAAGTAATATCAGCCCTAATGTTTTTCATTTAAGTAAATCCATGAAGAGATATCTTATTTTAAAACTAATTTTCAAAATAAATTCTAGCAAAACTTCTCATGCTTTCTTCATTTTCCTTTTATTTTCCCATTGCTACTCCTATGGAAGGTGTCTGTAGACACTTTTACACTTTGTGTAAAGTGAATATGGTTCTGAAAAACAGCTGAAGACACAAAGACTACAGCTAAATTGTAATTTTAAAACTGCATATGTCTCTATTAACCTAGTTAGAGCTAAGAATTTTAAATTGTTGGGACAGTACATTAGGGCATTATTTATTACAGACACAATATTTTTATTTAAACTCTCAGCCTCATGCAGTGAATTGGTTTCTTTCTCATATTTTTGAACAAATGAAAGGAAAATGGTCAGTTAAATATTTGGTTTGTGAATTCAGCACTGAAATGCAAAAGGAGGTATGTAAAATTAAACTTTTTAGTTCTTTGTGAATTGAGTACAGAACTTTGTTTCTCTCCGCATTTAAAAAGTCCCACATGAGTTATGATCATGGTCTCATGGATTTCTTTCAACTTTCTTTAAACGTTTGGTTTTTTTTGTTGTTTTCTTGTTGTTTTTTTCCTGATATGATGAATATCATAGAAGTACTCATTATCATCTCTTTTTTAGAACTAGAAAATTTAGCCTACTGGTGGATTTTCATCTGAGAGTGCAAAATAATTCCCCACCAATTAAAAATCTATAACTTTTTGCTGAGTCATGGCAGAGGTATTGAGATATTTAAAATTTGAATTGCAGGGTTATTATACATATTTGGGAAGTCTTCCTTCATCTTTTTTGATCTTTTGACCTAAGGTTCTTGAAGCAGCAGTGCACTTCTAGCTCTATGCTCCAGTACTAAATATACTTTAAAATTTTAATCCTGTATTAACTCTTATGCATCCTACACCTAGGGAAGATAAGAGGACAGGGAAAAAAGAAAAATCTGGCAAGAGAGAGCAAACCATCTCATGTCCATCTTTTCTTTCTAGTCCTTCTTGTTACCTGCTGCTGTCTAGAAAACTAGTATCAAAAAGCTCATGTGTCATACCTTCCATGACTATCATCTTTTATTTTAAGTTATGTGAAAACATGCAAGTGATATGGCTGGTTCGAATTGCTTCCACTACTCTGATACCCACTTTATCACTGGAAACTGAAAACTCCTTTTGTTTCTCTCCTGACTATGTTCTTGTCATTTCAAGTACTCAGTGTGGTGAAAAACAAACAAGTCTGGTGGTACCTCACAAGAAAATGTCTCTCTGAATGTCTAAGAGAGAAAGTATATTCAGTATAATTTCAACTCAATCTGCTGAATAGTGCTTTTTAAAATTTTATGTGTAAATATTTTTGTTCGACCGTGTATTTGTTATTATGGCAACAATGGCAGATTTTTACAGACATCATATCTGTATCTGGGCAGTTTGGGCAGTTTAGTACCCTGAAGGAATTTGTGCTGGAAATCACAATGTCTGATATTTTCTGTCATGACTTTGGTAGTGTTATTATCATGTAATAATTGAATAATTAGTAAGTTACATATGAATATTCTCGCTGCTTATGAAGCCTTGTCAATTGCCTTGTTCTAGTTCTTGAATGTTTATGAGTCTTTAGTTGTCTGGACTCCTTAGGGCAGTTTGGGACAGGTATAGAAGCAGGTTTCCAGCTACCTAGAGGACATCAGTAGGGTCAGATACACACAGACCCCATCAGGCAGGAGTAGGCAGCAGCTGAGGTGGTCTGTTGTGATCACTACATTTGAGACTGAAGTGTTGCAAGTGCAGTATTTGCACCACTGCCCCTCTCCATTTGCATGTATTAAACACTTTGCATGTGTAGTATTCAATAGGTTAGCAGGGTAGGGAGATACAATTTTGGGGCCTAACATTCTTCTTTTCTCTGAATGGCTTATACTTGAAAATATAATTTAGGAATACTGATAAATAAATCTGTTAAATATTTTTCAGCATTTTCACATTTCTGATGTTGTACATGGATAAAGTTTATCCAACTGTATTTTATTTTTAAATTGAGCTACAGACATACTGAGTGACCTCCAGCTGAAAAATATGCCCTCAGAAATTTGTACCACAGTATCTTTTCAGTCCCACACCTCTTCCTTTATGTCGTTGCCTTGGGAAGACACAAAGCCTGTTCTTTGTGCTCGCAGGCAGTGGGTCTTGAGCATCAGAGATTGCTAGTTGATTAGCAGCTCTGTGTCCCTCAAGTCTAGCTGAACATGCAAAACACGAGAGATTTTAGTGACAGTTTTTACTTAGGCTAGTACAAATAAGCATAACAAGACGACTTGTGCTCCAGGTTTTTTTCTTACACTTGGAAACAAGAGAGGAAACTGTTTTTCTAAACTTATCATATTTGCTGAGTTAAATGAGGATTTTTGCAAGCCATTCAAGATGAAAGCTACAGAATGTAGAATTGTCCTACTCAAATTTATTCCTTGTTACAGATTTTCCCCTATAGTAGCAGTGCTTTAATTTATAAAAGGAAACAAACCCAAAGAAGTCCGCTGTATCATCCAGTAATGTCTTGAAGAAGATAATCCCTTCCTTCCTTGGTCTGAAGGGCTTCAGGCAGGGTTGGGATGGGACGAAATTGGCACTGGCACACTGCCCTACCTGACCTGATTTGATTCCTTGTGCCAGACTGAGCACCTAATGGAGCAGGTGGGAGCACTTATACTGATGAAGAGGCAGCGAGCCTGTATGTGGGTTTTGTGGAATGACTGTTCCATGACATGGAGAAAGGGCAGCCCTGACATTTCCCATTGACTAGATGTCAGCACATCTGCCTGTTGGGTCTCTTAGCAGCACCATCTGAAGTGTCCATCTCTTTCCAAAGGTTGGGCAGGGAGCACAAACACCCGTTAGTCACTGGAAAGCAAACACTTCAAAATCAGGACTTTTTTAAGCTTCACTATTAGAGCTATTCTCAAGCTCCTGGCAGGTGATAGCATTGAGGATTTACTCGTCTGACGGAGAAGTAAGGTGCATGACCTGGAGAAAACGGAAAGTTGGAGCTACTTTAGTTTTTACCTTTTCATATTTTGAATTCAATGATCCTGTCTCTGAGTTTATCTGAGCTGAATTCAATGAGGGGGCACTAGTGAAAATTTGAGAATGCTCTGTTTTACTGGTGGAAGCTCTGGAGTCTCCTTAGGACTTGGGTTGGTGACCTATTTCATTCACTAGCAAGTGGAAAAATAGGTCTGCTGAATAGCTCTTTTAAATGTGAAACAGAAGAGGAAATCAGACCTTTTTTAACTTTTATTTTAAAGCTGCTCTTCAGTTTAAGTGTAGAACATGTTCCATGATTGTGCCAGAGCTTTGCAGGGATACTGCTAGCATTCAGTTACCTTAAATGATAGTCTCAGAATATTTCTATAGTGGTAGGGAAAGAATGATTCTAACTCTTCACAATGTTTCTCATGGCAGATAAAGTGTTTGTACATGAAAAACAGTTATGTATTCTGTGTTATGCTTTTTGAAAGAATTCTTACAGATCTTTTGAGGATGGGGAAAAGTTTTCAGTCACAAGTGTTGATGAACACCACAATGTAGGTATCAAATTATTAGATTAAAAACCAATTATAGTAACTGTTAAATGGATAGAGGTACTTCAGAAGCATCAGATAATTTGGCCCATTACTAGACTCTCAATCTTCTACTTACTATGACTAGTTTAGAAAAAAAAGTATTCAAATGGAAAAATGGCATTTTAATGAGCCTTTTATCCTTAAGTACTCAATATGAAGTTTTATTACAATGCATAAAAGAGGTGTGTCTCTGTTGGCACTTGGTGACTTTATCTACTTACTGATTGGAAGTGTAATGAGATTAACTGTTGGTAGCTGAAAAAATGATAAAAGGTGGTCTAACATTAACACAGATCTGCTGCCCTTATATCTAATCAGTATAAGAAAAAACAGTGAGCCAAAATGGCTCAGGAAAATGGAGTATAGCATTAAAAAGGCTAGAGTAAAAAAATCTGCACGCCTTCAGAGAAGAGTCTGACATGATGTCTTGGGGTGACTTTATGATGTGTTTCCCATATTGTTGTTCTATGCCCAGAAATTAATTTTGTGCCTTTCTATGCCTTTAAACTGAGCCTGAGAGGGGGGAGAAAAAAAAACTGAGCAAACTCTTCAAAGCAGTTTACAGTTTGTTTCAAGGACACACAGATAGAGGCAGTTCTCTGTGTTCAGCTGTGGCAGCAGAGAGAGAGAGGAGCAGGAGGAAGCACTGCTTGCTTTCTAGCCGGCTTTCGGCCTTTTTCTCTGGAAAGAGAAATGGAGAGCTGAGCTTTTGTTTTCCTGGGACTTCGTTTTTTCCCTCCTTCTCTTTTGGACTGTTTCAACATCAGAACACATTGGGACTTTTTCCACTGAGGTGGAGGCCCTGGAGGAGTGGGCCCCACCCCGTCCCAGCTCCAAAGAGAAGGAGAGAGGCTACCTACGGAAGGACCCTGAAATTTCCCCAGGTTTTCTCTCTACACCAAGAGGTTTCATTACTTAGCATTATTATCCTCTTCTGGTGTGTTTGTTAACGAATAGTTTTTATCTCTTTCATTTTTCTTTGAGGAAAATTTATTTTTTCGCAGACCTGGTGGGGGAGGGGTGGTTGTAACCTGCTTTCTTTCAGAGAATATATTTCCAAATTTGTCTAAGCTGGCACACATGACATATCTTTTAATTTTATACTATTCTTCAAAATGTGTTCCTACCCTGAATAACATGTTTGTAATTCATAGTACTGTCTTTGCTGGCATGTAAAGATACTCTAACTTTTTGTCAAGCTAAGTGCACCAGCATCAATAAATGATTTATAAGAAGATAACAGAGGTACATGCAGTTGTTCAAAGTGTGTATGATATGTGGTTTCTCCGTCCTAATCCCAGTCCTAGTTTCAGCAGCCTGTTTTGGGGGTTTATTAATAATTGTACCCAGTTTGTTAGAACAGGAGGAGATGGGGTTTACCAGCCTTTAATCTCCCTCTGCTTTAAATTTGATACCTTATCTTTTGAGAATGTCCAGTTTCCCCTGGATGTTAAAGAGACCACCCTCCTGGTATTTAATCTGGTAATCTTCCTCTGTGTGGATTGCAGCTTGTCTAGAATCAGAGCTCAGATTTCCAGGGTGACTGATGAGACACCTGACCCAGGCGTGGAAAATCCTGAGTGGTGTGGGGAATGGGAGGATATGGGCCAAACCCTGAAGAATTTCTCTGACCCAATCGCTTGGAATTTCCCCCTGAACAAATTCAGAACCCAGCTGAGGTGGGGAAATACCTGAAAGAGAGATACAATGACGATTCTAATGAGAAAAAGCTCATTGTAATATGTTGGGCCTTGGCATATGCCTATCGCACACTGCTTGGCACTGTAGAGCAGCAGGTAAAGGTAGAGGGGTGGGAAGATAAATCAGCAGACACCCCAGTCACTCAGACTCAGAAGCCAAACCAGACAGCAAGCCCAAACCAGATAAAGAGTCTAAGCCACTGACAGTGGCTCCTGTCATGAGGACAAAGCACTCAACCGAAACCGATTGCCCAGTGAAAGATGATGATGATGATGATGCAGGGGAAGGAACCTCAAAGACACCAACTGACTCAGGCACAGAAACCATTACTGAGTCCATGTCCATAAAGGACCTTCACAGCCTAAGAAAGGACTACATCTGACAGTCTGATGAATCCATAATAAGTTGGATGATCTGTATTTGGGATGCTGCAGGTGATGATGTGATGCTGGATGGTGCTGAAGTGAGGCATTTAGGATCCCTGTCACGTGATCCAGCTATCGACCAAGTGATAGTAAGGAGGGCTGAGTCTGACAGTCTCTGGAGACAGGTCTTGAATGGTGCAGGGATAGATATCTGTGCGGAGATGATCTCTATATGCAGCAATCCCAGTGGAAGACCATGGAACAAGTGATCCAGCACCTGAGAGAACTAGGGTTGGTAGAGGTTGTCTTCACAGATGACCCAGGATTGAGGAGTCCAGATTGGATCAGAGTTAATCCATTGATGTGGTGAAAACTCATACAACTTGGGCCACAAGAATATGCTTCTTCTTTAGCAATAATGAAACCAGATTACGTGCAAATGAGACCGTGCGGGATATGGCAGTGAGGCTCCGAGCATATGCAGACTCTGTGCATGGCCCAACACATGCAAGAATAGCGGCGGTGGAAACACGTGTGTGTAAATGGAAGATAGAGAAGATGCACCAGAAACTTAAGAAGGAGATTAAAGAGTGCCTTCTCCAAATCTCGGCAGTACAGATCAGAGATTCTGATACCAAACGCAGATATTCCCCAGAGAGAAGGTACAACCCACGGAGAAAGCTGTGGAAATTCCTGTGTCACAGTGGGGAAGACACGGAAGAGGTGGGGTCGACAACCCACTTCTGCTCTGGCAGCACGAATGCATGAATTGAAGGAGCACAAGTCTCAGAAAGGAAGTTCTACCAAAAAGGAAGTAGCTCCAGTTGCCTGTAGCCAAACTACCGGAAATGATGGAAAAGACGATGACATGTCCGATCCCCTTGAAGGAACCTCTAAGATGCATGCCCAGGGAAGGAAGGATAACCAGGACTAGAGGAGCCCTGCCTCTAGCCAGGTAGAGGCCAGGGAAAACCATGTGTTTTGGACTGTGTGGATTTGTTGGCCTGGTACATCAGAACCACAAAAATACATTACCTTGGTTGACACTGGTGCTCAGTGTACAGTAATCCCATCACAGCATGTGGGGGTAGAATCTGTTTCTATTGCTGGTGTAACAGGTGGATCACAAAATTTGACCCTGGTGGAAGCTGAGGTGAGCCTGACCGGAAATGAGTGGAAGAAACATCTCATTGTGACTGGTCCAGAGGCCCCATGCATTTCGGGCATAGATTTCCTCCGGAACGGGTATTTTAGAGACCCAAAGGGACTCAAGTGGGCTTTTGGAATAGCTGCTGTGGAGACAGAGGGCATTAAACAATTGAACCCCTTGCCTGGACTATCAGAGAACCCATCTGCAGTCGGCCTTCTGAAGGGGGAAGAACAAAGAGTATCAATTGCTACCTCAACAGTGCATCGCCAACAGTACCGGACAACTCGAGATGCTGTGATTCCCATCCACAAGATGATCCGTGAGCTGGAGACCCAAGGGGTGATCAGCAAGACCCACTCACCCTTCAACAGCCCCATCTGGCCTGTGCGCAAATCAGGAGGAGAATGGAGATTGACTGTGGACTACTGGGCCTTGAATGAAGTGACTCCACCATTGAGCACTACAGTGCTGGACATGTTGGAGCTCCAGTACGAGTTGGAGTCCAAAGCAGCAAAGTGGTACGCCACTATTGACATTGCCAATGCGTTTTTCTCCATTCCTCTGGCAGCAGAGTGCAGGCCTCAGTTTGCCTTCACCTGGAGGGGTGTGCAGTACACCTGGAACCGACTGCCCCAGGGGTGGAAGCACAGTCCCACCATCTGCCATGGGCTGATCCAGGCTGCACTGGAAAAGGGTGAGGCTCCAGAACATCTCCAGTACATTGATGACATCATTGTGTGGGGGAACACAGCATCGGAGGTGTTTGAGAAGGGAGAGAAAATCATCCAAATTCTCCTGGAAGCTGGTTTTGCCATCAAGAAGAGCAAGGTCAAGGGACCTGCCCAAGAGATCCAGTTCCTGGGAGTGAAATGGCAAGATGGACGACGTCAGATTCCCACTGAGGTCATCAATAAGATCATTGTGATGTCTCCACCAACTATGGCTTTCCTAGGTGCCATAGGCTTTTGGAGGATGCATATTCCTGAGTACAGCCAAATTGTGAGTCTTCTCTACCTGGTTACCTGCAAAAAGAACAATTTCCACTGGGGCCCTGAACAGCAGCAAGCCTTCGCCCAGATCAAACAGGAAATCGCTCATGCAGTAGCCCTTGGCCCAGTTAGGACAGGACCAGAAGTGAAGAACGTGCTCTACTCTGCAGCTGGGAGCCATGGCCTGTCCTAGAGCCTTTGGCAGAAGGTGCCTGGTGAGACTCGAGGCCAACCACTGGGATTTTGGAGCCGAAGCTACAGAGAGTCTGAAGCCAACTACACTCCCACAGAGAAGGAAATCTTGGCAGCCTATGAAGGAGTCCAAGCTGCCTCAGAGGTAATGGGCACTGAAGTACAATTCCTCCTGGCACCCTGACTACCGGTGCTGGGGTGGATGTTCAAAGCAGAGGTTCCCTCTACCTACCACACCACCAATGCCACATGGAGCAAATGGATTGCTCTCATCACACAACACACCTGTATCGGAAAACTGAATCACCCTGGGATTTTGGAAACAATTACAAATTGGCCTGAAGGTGAAGACTTTGGTCTCAGTGACGAAGAAGAACAAGGACAAGTGACAGGTGCTGAAGAAGCTCCACCATACAACCAATTGCCATCAAAAGACACACGCTACGCTCTTTTCACCGACAGTTCTTGTCAAATCGTAGGGATGAAACAAAAGTGGAAAGCAGCTGTATGGAGTCCCACATGATGGGTTGCAGAAGCTACTGAAGGAGAAGGTGGATTGAGCCAACTCACTGAACTCAAAGCTGTTCAACTAGCCCTGGCCATTGCTGAAAGAGAGAAGTGGCCAAAGCTCTGCCTGTACACTGATTCATGGATGGTAGCCAATGCTCTGTGGGGATTGGCTGGGAAAGTGGGAAAAAGGTAATTGGCAGTGTAGGGGAAAACCAGTCTTTTATTTTATACTGTTCTTCAAAATGTGTTCCTACGCTGAATAATATGTTTGTAATTCATAGTACTGTCTTTGATGGCGTGTAAAGATACTTTAACTTTTTGTCATGCTAAGTGCACCAGCATCAATAAAGGCTGCTATTCTTTCTGTTTCAAGTTAATGTATGTTTCAAACTTTACAATTTCTTAAACTGAAATCCAGTTTAAAATCCAGCATTGTGATTGTGCACTTCTCCTGTGACATGGGGTGTTTTTGCCTGTTCCATGAACCGTCAGTAACTTTTTTTACCCAAAGTGACATCTATTCAGAGTTCTTGATTTGCCACATTTTTCCCTCATTCCTTGAAGGAGTAAAGTGTGAATTATCTTAAGTGGAACTCCAAATCCAAGATTCCTAAAATTAGTAGACAGCTGAAGATTCCCCTTTTGCTTGTTTGCTGTGGTGCCCTTGGCATATAAAAATGCGCTGTAAATTACAAGGTTATATTATCCTGTCTCAGCTAATTTCTAGACAGTCAGCACTTTTTAAGCTGGGAACCAGTTGGAGTTTGGCATTCTCAGGGTAACACAGATTGGCTTATAACCTTGACATAGTTGACAGTAATTCAGAATGATATTAAATATATACCAGCGCTTACATTTAATTGTTGTCAGTGATTTCCCTGACGCTATAGCACCATTCTTAACAAAGTGTTACAAATTCCCTTTGTTCTGTGCCTTTTTAGGTGTGCCATTGATAAGAGGTTTTGAGACTCAGCAGTTGCCAAAGAGGATCACTAAAATGTGCTTTCTCTTTGTAGTGCAGATTAGCTATCACAGATCCTTGATCCATCAGTATTCACATGTCTTTATCCTTTTATCCTGTTTATTTCTGTAAGATCAATGGGGTTACAGCAACCTCTGTACCTACCAGGGTGCAGGTTTTTAAGAACTTTAATAGGCTGTTAGAGACAACCCCTCCTTGATGCTCTGCTGGTCTTGCTCCCTTGTGCCCACATCAAGCCCAGTGTTAAATGTACCCCATATTTATATAGCTTTGAGACTGCTGCAGTTCTTAGGCAAGTTCCCTGTTGCCTTTGCTTGCAGCTGGTAGGGAGCTGCTGTGTGCCTCACAGATCATCTTTCTACTACTGTTTCTGTGAGCAATGTCTAATGTCAGCCGAGACAATATTGTTTTGTAAGTCTTATTTCTCAACCTACTTAAAATTGATTTTTTGATTTTACTTTTTTTCTTCCAGAGTAGTATGTAACATGAATTCTCTTATTCATGGATGAGGTTTCTTATTATTTGTTAAAGGCTTTTAAAAGAAATGCAAGTTTTAATGAAGTTGTGAAATGTTCAGTTCTGCTGGGGTGCATTGTTGCTTCCTACAGTCTTCATTTTGGAGAATTTTAGGTTTCAAAGCTGAAACATTGCATACTTTGAAGATAGTTTGAAGGCTTGGATATGAATATATCAAACTCTAAATAGAAGATAGGCTTCAAGTGCTTTTAACAATCTGTATTTCTGAAGTGACATATCACCTGCCACTTGCTATTTCATAAAGAGCTTTCTCAGAGTTTCAAAAACAAGTAAAGTTTTGTTGGTCTGCATTATTTTTTTTTTCTTCATAATGTCTTAAATTAATTGATTCTCTTTATTCAAGATACAGTTATGAGGGAATCCCATGAATAAGTATACAGGGAAGGAGTGGACACTGGGAAACTCCCAGAGGGTCTGTATGCTATAATACCTGCCACTGGAGTGGCAGAATTCCAGGATTTCCTTGAAGATGTTTCATGATTAGAGTTTTTCTTTTCAATTCCATGACTGATATAAAAATACAAAAAATACTGATATCAACTCTGCTGAGCAGTTATAAGGCCAGCAAGCTTCAGTTCTTGGAAAAGCATATCTAAAATTAGTAATACTTTCTGTCTATTGTGAATTTTACATTCCATGTATGTAACTTGTTTAGGCTTGGATGTTATTGTGTCCACACTTCTATTTTCTTTGGGAGAAGGGGGTTGGAAGGTAATCAATGAAGGGAAAATTCCACTGGCAGATGATTAAATATTCCTTACCCATTAGTAGGGATTTTCTTTTCTTGTTCTGCTATTTTTATGCACCGTAGATAATTCCAGTAACAGCAGTAGCAATGTCTGACCTTGTGTTGTAACACACCCAAGTGGCATGCCAATCTTGCCTTCATTTTGGCAGTGATAGGTTAAGACTCTAGGATAATTGGAGCTGGCATTTTCTGCAAATTGTGAGCTTTCACAGCAGATGCCAATTCATGTTGCCAAAAATAATAATAATTTAAAAAAATAGAAAGAGTGATGCTACCAATGACAGCTCTTTAGTGTGGAAACACCTCAGATCTGAATATTTTTATTGATGCGAGGGGAAAAAGGGAGAGAGATGCCAAAAAGAATAATATTCAGTAAATGAGATAACTCATCTTGAGCACGGGGGAATCAGATAAAGTCCCTGCCTAGACACACTCCTATACCCCCTAGTGAGTGGTCCCAGTTATCAGATGACTACATACTCCCTTTTTGATCTATTGAAGTGGTTCCATTTTGTTCTTAGGAAATAATTAATCTATTTCTTATGTCAGATAAGTGGTCTGGCCTCAAGGCTCCACAGGAGAAATGCCTCCGTATTTGTTTTTTATTATATTGCAGAAATGTCTTGGACCTGTTAACAGTGCACACTAAAATGTCTGTGTTTTGTTTGAAGCTATAGAGGCTTTTGGGATGAGGACAACTTTCCTGCTCATTCCTAAAGATAGGCAGATGGTATGTCTGCATATTTTTCAAAAATTTCAGGATCAAATCGAAACTAATATGTTTATTAACTTTTCTGCCTTTGTTGTTGCTGTTGTTGTTGTTGCATCTTACATCCATTTAAAATTAACTTTTCTCTATTTGCCTTCCTGAGCCTTGACAGTTGTCACATTATTCTAAGGTGTTTATAGCCAGTGGTGACAGAATTGCTTTTAAAATGTCAGTGCTGGCAGCTCATGGAAGAGTTACTACTAACAGCTGCTCTTTGCTGAGAACATGGTCAATGCCAATACACTGTAATAATTCTGTTTCTCTCTACTATTATTAAACTCTGTAAAGTACTCATGATTTTTCATATGAATTGCTTGGAATGTTTGATTACCCCCCATTCCTCACCTCTTATAGGAGGCAATGTTATTTTGTTAGCTAAAGGCTAATTTTTGTCATTTATAAGCTCAAATGTAAATGTTAATTTGGAAAAATAAATTAGTGGAATTTATTTATCTTTAAGTATCCCCAGGTAAAAGACATATATGCATGTTAGATCCAGAGTGGAATCTAATCATGAGGAAAGACAATATAGGAAGAATTTATTTTTGACATTTTATATTGATTGTTTTCTTAATGCAGATTTGTGATTATTTATTATTCCAGTACACTCTGAATGAAGGTTTTGAGGTTTTAAAAATCATTTAGAGGATGATGACAAAGACATCTCAGTGAATGTAGGAACATAATTCAGCATGTGACTAAGAGACAGCAACTAGGGTTGTGTGACAATCTCTTGTTCAGCAGTTCTGTTTTGTGAAGGACTTCATGATTTTGAAACCTTTCTTTGCTTCAATAAAAAACAAAATACAGTATGTGAAGTTAACAAACAGGAGGAAACAAAAAGAATGTTCTTTAATTAAGATAGACAATTTTAGCTTGACAAAATCAAAACATTTGATGTCACCTTTATTTTTCATTTACAGTATTATATATACAGTTGTTACAATTTTAGTTTTAATTGAGAGATGGGATATTTCAACCTTGTCAAGTCCTTAACTTCCTCCTTGCTCCTCCTCCTCCAGAAAGTGTTGGAAGAAGTGGTTTTCTTTCATTTTGAAAGAAATGTGCTTCCCAATCTGAAATATATTTTTAATCAGATCTACTACTGAGTTACATAAAACCATAACAGATTTTTTTGCAGACTAAGATTGGCTACCATGCATTTGCTGAAATAGAATGACTCATTTTCAGGAACAGATAAAGCCATTATCCTGCCTGGAACACTCTTGATGCTGTCTGGCTTTTACTTTTAAATTACAGCATACATTATTTAATAGTTTTCTCTTCTTAAGGTCTTCTTACCTTCTCTGCTTTTTCAAGAATAAAAATCTAATAATATGGAAAGCATAAAAATTACCATGAAAATTATATTTGGGGAAAACTTGTGATACCTAATACTTACACCATTAATTATGCCAAGGATTTTTTGTCAAAACTGGATTCAAAATCATCCTAAATTCTGTGCCCCTGAGGGGCACACATTTGCCTTGAGCCAGATGTGGTTAGGGAGACAATATGGAACATAGAGGCCAGAGTAGTGCAGGGTTTTGCTATTTAGCATGCTCCGTCCCATGGTGACTCAGGCATACGTCTTGTGGGACAGTCTGATACAGGGGTCCCCCTCTGTCATCATGAAGTAAATCAATGTATTGAACAATTATATAGAAGCTAGTGATACTATTTTCAAAGCTAGTACCACCAACAGTCCCTTCTTAAACCGCGGTGTGAGTTTTGGGGTTGTCCTGTGCAGAGCCAGGAGTTGCGATTGATGGTTGTTTCCAACTCGTGGTATTTATGATCTATGATTCTAAATCTGTGAGGTGTTGATTCCTGGTGGTTTGCATTACGCTACATTGAGAAGACCTATCAGAGGAGTTTTCAGAGGATCAGGAGAAGAAGTAGATAGCATTTTTTTTTAATACTAAAACTGTTTCAAGTAGAAAGTCAGAATAAAACTGGATGGGCTTTCACAAAACCTTGCACATGTTGATGTTTGATTTTATCCTTTGAAGAGCCTAAGCAGAAAGGCAGCAGCTTTAATGGGACTTCAGCCTCCATAAATTTATCTTGCAGTTTAGGCTTTATATGATCTTCATAACCATATTGAATTTTATTTCATTTGAAGTGACAATATCCCTGCCACCACATGATTATGTGATATTTCTGGAGCATGCTCTCTATTCTGTTTTCAGTTCTGACTTGATGGCAAGTAACACTGAAAATGACGTAAAGTTGAAAAACTACATAGAGTAATTTAGTGAAGGCTAAATTATGTATTTATTAATACACCATGCTTTAAATTCAGTTGATTTCTAGTTTCCTGTGTGTTGCTTGACACTGGATATCATCATCTAGGTGTTATTTTAGGTTGTCTTTTAGATTGCATTTGAGTACACTTTGCATGAAGGTCACACTATTGTGTAAGTGAAGTATGGTCGTATGGGAACTAAATGGTCTGGGAAAAAAGTAAGGCTTTAGGAAATAAATAGTGCTTCAGACACATATAACCAGAGGTATTCCACAAGATCCAGAGCCTATCCAGGTCAGGTAAATGGTGTAGGTGTAGGTAATCCTACCTTCAGACAATCTGATCTCTTGGAGTACTTCCAGACAATGCTTCCAGGGACATATACTGACAACGGCGTCCTCAACCTGAGCTTTCAGTTTATCTTTACCTCTTTTTGCTTTGCTTTTAATACAAGGTTGGTTTTGAATCTTCATGCTCGTATTGTTTTAGATTTCTTTGTTTCAATATTATAGCAGGAATAAGACTTTTAATGGTTTTATACAATGCTGGTTTTTCCTCCTATTTTCTGTTCTCCTTTCTACTGCATCATTCACTTCCATTGTGATGTCCATTGCACTAGAGGATAGGAGCTACTGCTGGCTCATTCCTTGGCTGTGTGTGGAAGTGTATGATCTTTTGCTTAAAACTGCTAAGAGTCAGTGAGAGAGGGTAGGCCTTTTTGACCGCATCTATAAAGAATTTTTGTAAGATGAATCATTTAGTTACTGGTTGTAACATTTTTTTTTCAAGTTCAGTCTTCATTTAACATTGAGATCTATTCACTCCTCTCTTAAGCTACAAAACTAGTCCTGAACCACAGTAAACAAATCTCTTCATGAAGACAGCCACATGAAAAATTTGTTTAAAATTTGTTATCCTGATTTCTCCACAGTAAGCAGTTTCTTAGACACCTAATACAAGGTGAAATTTTGTCACATCTGTTACTTGAGTTGTGAGCTTCATCATCTATCACTTTTCCAATAAATTGAGTCAAATCAATCTTGAGGAGCAAGTGAAATGATCTTGTGGAGGAGCAAGTGAAATGGATATGAATAGACTGAACATACTAATCAGTATTTTCATAGAAGTAACTAAAAAAGTTACATTAGTTCATTAAGAGACATTGGAGAGAATCAAATCTGGGTTTAGTATTGTCTGATTCAAATAGCTGAACAACATCTAAGACCCAGATGATGAATTCTAGTCTAATAATGGTTTTAGACAGAGTATCACAAGACTACAAGATGAAAAAAAGCCAGTATCACAAGCAGGGCATTAAAATTGCTAGTGGAGGCAACAAAGACTTGCTTCAGTTTTTGTATTATAAGAGGATAATGCAATCTCTGCCCTTGTCCGACTAAGTAGGACAAAGATATTCACTTCTTACACAATCCATTGACAAGTTCTTAAGAAATCTTGCATCAAATTCTGTATTCATTAATTGCACTATAGGCCTACCTGAAATTAATTTATTTGATGTTGAAGTGCTCTCTCTCTCTCCCTTTCTCTTTCCTTTCTGTTTCTTGCTCTCTACCTCGCAATCGTTGATAAATAAAATCCATGTTGTTGACTCGGGCATGTGGCCTCGTTTGCACCTTAATTCCTGCGGAGGCATGTCTCACTAATCGGATAACACGAAGTCACATTGTTCCAGGTGCAGCAGGAGCCTGCCCAGGGTTGTTACCTGCTAGAGAGGCAAATCAAGGGTAACCTTACTCATCTGTTCAGTTCACTCTAAAGAGGTTTTTCTGTACACCCAAAGTATTTCCCTAATACACTTATTTCTATTTTTATGTAGTATTACAAGCTAGACTGAATTATCGGGCCTAATAAAAATTACTAATTACAAGCAAATCTAAGTAAACCAAACATAATTACAAAGCAGTACAGAACAATTAAAAGGAAACATATGCCAGTGTACCTGAAGCTGAGATACATGCTTCCTAATAATTTTACTTGTAGAGTCAATGGAATGGCACTGATAAGGTTTACAGCCTCTCAGTGAAAATAGAGAAATTATGTACTAATTGTATGCACATTTTTAATAAGGAATAAGAAAAACAAGGTTAGTTTCTGCCAACATCTTCAAAGGGGCAGCTCCAGTAATTTACTTTGTGTCAGAGTTATTTTTTTTTACCAATATTTCTGACACTATCATGTCATAAAAATGTAGACTTCTGTTTTTCTTGACTAACAGCAAAAGAAACATAAGGAGTATGACTGCAACTGTTCACTTATTTTTAAGCTAGGAACTGCTGTGATTTTCTTAGAAAGCAGAGGAAAAGGAAAACGTAGGTTTCACTCTGTAGGCAAAAGTTTTGTTAGATAAGCCTGTTTAACACATATCTAATCTATGCAACATCTGAATTTACAAAATTAAACTGTTGTTATTTTGTGTAGCTATTCAAATAGTATAGGCTCCATGCAGAATGCATAAATACATACATTTTATCATTAAATATTGCTTAACACTTTCAATTTTTGTAATATATGCACTTTTTATGTATGCTTTTATTAATCAAAATTTCAAATCATGTGTGAACTTACAGTAATGTTTTCTAATTTTGTACTTACCACTTGACCAACAAATACGTGACTGAAATGTAGACTGTTCTATTCTGAGAAAGGAAACACATTTTTATGTTTTTGAAAGTAGGCATAGGTAACTTTTTGAATAATGCTGAGTTTATAATTAAAAAAGATGAGGAATATGCTTGTTCATACAAAGGGGGAAAGCCATGCAAGATGTAGAGACAACCCTGTGGGGTGTCCATCCACTTTCCTCTGTCTGAGACAAGCCAAAACTCCTCTTGCAGCCATACTTACGGATTTACACTGTCTTAGTAGCAACAGCATAGATTCTGAAGCTATAAAACTCTACAATAGTTTTCATGCCTACTGTTGTGTTGTTACAGCATAGACTGTTATTACCTCAGATGCATTTTATTAGAAGCTCCCTCCTCATGTGGAATAATTAATGGGTTCTTTATTGCTTCTTCAACTAAATGTAGCTTATTCTAGAAATACTAATTTCCCCATCTATAAATGATTCCAGAAATGCTAGTTTCCTTATTTAATGCCTGACTGGGCTTGGTTACACCGCAGTGCAAATTTGGAGTTGGCAAGATCCACAACTAGACAAAATGGGACCTGCTGCTATTTGAAGAACAGTTTTGTTATAGTGTAAGCATATCTGCTTGCTTAAAGATCCTGACACACAGATTAGTCAATTTTTCCTCTAGATTAGTATTAAGCAACCAAAACTGATTTTCCCTGTTCACTATTTATGTGGCATTTTTCCAAATTCATTGACTAGAAACTGTTTGCTGGATTATTTTTGAAAAAAATTACTCATCTGTTGGAACAGAAAGTAAAGCTGGTTTTCAAATTTCAGCTGACTTTTACTGAATAAATGTGTCACGTGCTCTTGTGTTTCCTGGCCAGGAGGAAATCAGTCATATTTCTAGTACAAGTATTCCCAGCTATAAATAACAATTCTGTTTTCTAGTGTTCTGTAGTATGAATTTAAAATGCCCTGTTCTGGCAAATTATTCCTGCAATGCAAAGAGATGGCTGTGAATAGAAGTGCAATTGATTTGACAGAAAAGCAAGGTTAATATTCCCTGAAATTTTCTGTCAGTATTCACCTGTGTAAAGACATAATGTTCTTCCTGCAGCCATTCATCCGTACTTGTCTTTCTAGTCCCTGTGATAGCACTTTAATGTAGTCACTTAACCAACCTTTTCAGAATCACTTCAGTGTTTGAAGTCATGAATAAAAACATAAAAACTGGTTGCAAATCCCTACTGTGATGACTCCTCCGTTTTCCCTTCGAAGAGGATATTTGGGGGATTCTATCATAATCTGTATTTTCTTGCCACAGCATCATACCCTGAAAACATGCTCTGGTGCTGAGGAGGCTATTTCAAGGATGTCTTGAGGCATTTGGGGGAAAATGAAGGCAATCTGTGTGTCAAAGGCTACTGGCGCTACTGGAGAGCACACAGGTTTTCAGGAATGAGAAAATTCCCATCTTTATTTGGTTTTTACTTCAGTTCCCCATCAGTTTTTCTTCTTTCTCATTTCTTTTTGCAGGTAGAAACATGAGTCTTCACACACTCTGCTAAACTTCATGTTTTATTGCTGGTATCATTCTGGTTCACTTTTGATTCAACAAGTCTAGATGGACCATTTTTTCTGTTTTACCTAAATTTTCAATCTTGAATTCTTCTAGAGCAGGGACTGTTTCCTTTGTCTGTAAAATGCAGTTGTGTACTAGTGTTCAGCTAGATTTTGCAGGGACTATAATGGAATTAATAATTGCTATTAATAACTTAATCTGCATTCCAATAGCTCACCCACTGAGATATCGCTGTGACCTCCAAGGTCGTTACTATTTGTTTTCTATTTGTCTTAGTGCCTAGAGACTCAAGACAAGATCAAAATTTTATGGACACATGCAATAAAATTCCTCTGAAGAAATGTAGATGTTTACTTCTGGAAAACTCCCAGCATCCTATGAAATTATCATAGTAAAATGATTGAGATTTTACTGTTTGTCCCTTGTCAAAATCAGTAGTGTTCATCTACTGGTCTTACTCTTTTTCTAAGAGTAACTTCTGTCTGCTTTTCATAAGAACACTTATTTTAATTCAGTTATTTCTGAAAGAAAACTAATGAAAGTTGCTATAAGAAATGGAAAATGTGACTAGTGTAATCACTGAGTGTTTAAGGTAAAGATACTAATTTTCAAAATAATTTTTCATTGAGACTCTCATTTTTACTTTTTTTCATGTGTTGCTAATAGCAAGTCAGTTGTTTGTTTTGCAAGTCTGTATCTTCTGATTATACATAATAGTGGACAATGGATATTAGAAAGCAACTCTTTTTGCATCTTCACCACTCTGTCTCCAACTTAGGCAAAAATATCTAAGATGCAAGAAAGCTTCAACTTATACCACAGAACAGTAATCTCTGTTTTGGTCTCTTATTTTTTTCTTAATAAAGTAAAACATTTTATATACTTTTTTTGACCAGAGCTGAACATTAGGCTGTTCTTTTCATTGGCAGAAAGTGACTTGGGGGTGCTGGTGACAGCAGCTCAACATGAGCCAGGGTGTGCCCAGGTGGCCAAGAAGGCCAAGGGCATCCTGGCCTGGATCAGCAATAGTGTGGCCAGCAGGACCAGGGCAGGGATTGTCCCCCTGTACTGGGCACTGGTGAGGCCACACCTCGAGTGCTGTGTCCAGTTCTGGGCCCCTCACTTCCAGGAGGAGTTTGATGTGATGGGCCATGTCCAGAGAAGGGTAGCAGAACTAGTGAAGGGGCTAGAAAACAGGTCTGATGAAGAATGGCTGAGGGAGCTGGGACTGCTTAGTCTCCACAAGAGGAGTCTTGGGGGGAACTTCATCGCTATCAACAACTGCCCGAAGGGAGGGTATAGGGGGTAGTCTTTTCTACTGTGCCTACAGTGAGAGGAAAAGAGGAAACGGCCTTAAGCTGAGACAGGGGAGATTCAGATCAGAGCCCAGAAAAAATAGTTTCACTGTTCAGCTGGTCAGGCATTGGAATAGGAAACCCAGGGAGGTGGTGGAGTGACCATCCCTGGAGGTGTTCAAGAGGCATCTGGCTCTGGCACTGGGTGATACGGTTTAGTGGTTCAGGGGTTACAGGGGCAGTGCTGGGCAGGTGGGTGGACTGGATGACCTTGAAGGTCTTTTCCAGCCTTGATGATTCCATGTTTCCATGACTGCCATCACCCAAGATCTTGCTTCTATGCAATAGCTAGCTCAGTGTTCATCATCTGGGATCTAAAGGTAAGGAGATTTTTTAAACTTGTATGTCACTTTAGACTGAAATAGAAATTACTCTGTTATTTTTTAGCTCATTTCAGTGTCTCGTGTTCTTCTAAGGTCCTTGCCCTTATTGCCCTAACTAATTATTTTCAGGAAACATTCTTACCCACTTTCCAGGCTGTTCATTATGGGGACAAGCACAGTGCCAGCAGAGGTGGTGGCCCCTCTCCCCTGTCAGAACTAAGTATTTCTCACAAGAAGGTGTTGGTGTGGTGGCACTCCACTCCTGACCCTGGGACTGTGCTTAAAATTATGCACATGAATTAGTTCAATTCAGCAAAACTGGGCATGCATGTTAAGCACTGGGTTATTTAGATGTTAGATTTGGGCTTGATCCTGCAAGAACCTGTGCTCTATTACAATAAGACCATATAGCACTTTGCACAACATAGCTGAATGTTTAGAATGTGGTGTAAATAGTTTTCTTTCTCATACCTATACACTTTGTTTCCTGTTTTAAAATGTTAAACATGAAATCTGCACACATATCTGTGGTAGAATTTAGCAAGTGCATATTGCTTTGCCTAAGCAGATCTTGAGTACTGCTTAATTTTGATCTTATCTGTTCAGAGCACATTAAGATTTAGGCAATAGTAGTTAGAATTAAGTCACTGTTTATATTCTTTCAACATTGCCTCAGGGTTTATGAAGAACATAATGCTATAGTTATATATGCCTTAACGTTTTAGAAGACAAGCCCTTAATGGCATACTTATGGAAGTGCATTTTAAACCACAGCCAATATTTTTACAGGACAAGTACAGAGATTTGTTTAATCTGCCCTATTTTTAAAGTGACATAGGGTATTACTGTTGGAGAACTGGATAAACACATTAGAGTAATTAACCTTCCTGGAAAGAGGGAGCTTCTGAAACTTGAACATAATGTTCTAAAAAATAGTCGCTGTTGAATTATCTGCTGGATAAAGACTAATGATCTCATTGTAATTTCTTTTAAGAATAATGGGATTATTTCATTTGGAGACAAGTGAATTGAAATCGAATGAAATCATGGGAGCTGAGTCAGTCTTTTTACACTGAGACTGAACCTGGAACATCTTTTTCACTCCTATACTTCTTAGTAGTTCCATTACAAAGCAATAAGCATGAAACAGCTGAGTATCAGCATTTAATCTTAGACCTCTTAGTGAAAGGAGAAGATTATGCAGTTGTTTGATTTGTGATACTACACTTGTGACATTTCTTCATTTTTATTTACTCCAATAATATAGCTCTGTACAGTATTTTTGTTTCAAGAATACCTTGACATGAGGTGGTTGACATTTCCAAAGGCCTTCCTGGTCAAAGTTTTTTTGACATCATCATACTGACAAACTAGCAGATATTAGGTTAGTATTTTGATGTATGACTGCAAAGTATTTAAAAACACTTGCTTTTCTCCTTGACTCTATGCCTTCATTCATTTTGCCTTCTTCAAAGACTGAAAATACTCAGCTCTCTTGCTGCTTTTAAAACTGTTCCAGTGTCAACTTTCCCCAAGCCAATTGATTTGAAGCAATGTTATTCTTGATGCTCTTAGAAAAAACCCATATTTTTCTACATATCAGTATGTTTCAGTTTTAATATGAAGGTAACAAGTATTTAAATAATTGGACCAAAGCACTTTCCTGTGGTATTTTGAGCAGGCTGTATTTTGCAGGACAGGTACCAGGCAGGGTTTAAAGGCTTCAGCACACACTCCAGTTCCTTAGCAAGTTGCTCAGGTGCTCCAGAGATTTTCCAGCTTTACTGTCTTATTAATACACATCTCCATCAAGAATAAATAAACTTCTGATGAAAACTGACCTTGAAACTTGAAATGTGACCATACTGCTGTGTGTCTGAGTGTGAGTGCCATTCTTCTGTTAAAACTATTCCTGTAAAACTGGCTGAGTTGGAAGTAGCCATCAGTGAAAAGTGAAAAAAGAACTCAACATGAGGTAGCATATGACAAATTGAGATAATACTTGGGGGAAAAAAAAAAGAAAAAGAAATTTTGCTTATTAAATCAGTTTTGGAGGGTTGTTTGGTAATATTTTTGAAGATGAAGAGTAATACCATGACATCAACTGAAGCTTGAGGAGATGCTCTAGATTTTATAGAGATAAACTTTAATGTTGTGGACTATTGATAAGCCAGAATAACCTTTTATAACCTGTCAGCACAGCAAGATCTCTAGGTAATTTTTGAAACACATTAATATTAATTGCTAAAATTGCTAATAATTAGTGCAGATATCCTGGGGATTTTAGTCTTGGAAACACCTGGTAAAATGTGTCATCATGAACCTGAAAGTTACCCAGAGTATACACAAACAGACTTTTTTCTTACCACAGATATAAGTGGAAAATAAAGACTCAAAAGGAGTTGATTAAAAAAAAGAAAAAAGGTAAGTCTTCTTTCCTAAATCACATGGGTAGAGATTTTGTTCATATTTTGTTTTGCATATGCAAAGAGACTCAGATAGATGAATAAAAATTTTAATCATTGTTGGTCTGAATCTGTCAAATAAATGACACCTTCAAATGCGAAATGACTACAAGAATGTAATTGAAATTATTTTAGTTTTGGCTAAATTATTTACAGTGATAACAAGCATGAGGAAGATCCTAACTGTGAGATCGTATATTTCTCAGCAATGTTAAGGATGCCACAGGCTTAGACTTAAAGGACATTTGAGATGGTGTTTGCTGTTGATTCTTTTTAGCAAAAAGTTGATATTAAACTCAGGCTTGACAGAGACATACTTAAGACTTTTGACCTAACATGTAGTACACTCTTCTCTGTCGGCCTTAACACGGAGAAAATGAATGCAGAAAGTAAACATTACTTCAGGCATATTCGGAAGTAGTTTTGCCGTCCTTTGCTCAAAAAATATTTTCAGCCTTTTGTCTGAGTAAAAGGAGGATGTGGCTGCGGGGTTTTTTAGATACAGTCAAGAGTAGTGCTTTTCTACTTTCAGTTCAAACTTAAAATTAAGATAGTTTTGTACCCAGTCCAATTCAAGGTGTCACTGTAAATGTGTGGTAAACCATTCCTCTCTGGCAGTTTGCCTCTGAACATGATCTTGGAGACACATAGCAAGTTCCAGAGGGTCATTTTCCTGCTGGGTCTCCTAACAGCTGGTACATTTTGAATAGTTAACACACAAGTGTTTTACAAATGTAAAAGTAGAGGATGCCAGGAATAAAAAATGTACTCTGTCAATGTGTTTATTGCAGCAAACAAACCTGAAAACAATAAACCCTCAGCCATTCTGCTGAGTCTCTTGCTGGTCAGGTTCTGCTCCCAGCCCATGGCTGAGGACCTCAGCCGGCAGTCATAGCTTCAAGAAGAGTGTTGTCCATAAAAGGGGTTAATTGAGCACAAATGTTTGCTCTGTTTTACTCTTGGAACTTGCTTCACTGGCTCATAGGAGTAAATATTTGCTCTCCACATTTATTGATCTTTGCTTCAGTTCTCTCCAAAAATATCTTCTTTTTCAGTTGGGTCTGTTTATAAGCTGTGGTTTCACCTCTAATATTGCCAGTGTTCATACAGTTCCGATCTTTCAGCTGCTGAATCTGTTAATTTTGAAATGTGGTGCTCCTCTGTTGACAGAGTATGCATTGCAAGGTGTACTTAAACTTCTCCCTCAGCTGTTTAATCTTGCCATTTAGAAGACATGGGTTAATGCAATGATATCTAGGTGTTGTTAGGAAAAGTCCACGGTAGGCACTGCCTGCTCGGGCAGCAGCTCTGTGGAAATGGCTGTGAGGTACATGGACAAGCTGCACAGGAGCCACCCTGGGGCTGGCAGCAGTGAAAGCCCGGAGCATCTGGTGCTGTAGGGACAAGGGTACAGCTAGGAGATGGAGGGCAGTAATCTTTGTCCTCTCTTTGACAGCTTTTGAGACGAACTCTAGGGTGCTGAGCCAAACTTTGGGTTCGCCAGTACCAGACAGATGTCATACTGGAGCAAAGAGCAGAGGATGCCTATCAAGGTGCTTGAGGGTCTGGGGCAGAAAAGGTAAAAGAAGCAGCTGAGACACCTTTTAAGGCTTATTTAAGGCTTTGCAGGACCTGATTACTGTCTACAACTGCCTAACTTCTGTCAGTCTTTGGGAAGATGGAGTTAGGCTTTTCTCAGGTGCCAAATAAGAGGACATTTAGTGGGCACAAATTGCAATAACAAAGTTAGATTGACTATAATAGAATCACAGAGTCCCCTAGGATGGAAAACATCAAGTCCATCTCTAAACCATAAACCTTTCTTTAAGTGCAAGCTCAATTTCATAAAACTTCTGTTTTCTTCAGGGAAAGAGAATACCGTGCTTTCAAAGGTACAGGACAAATGCTTGCACGAATTGTGATATCTTGAGACCAAAAAAACAAACAAGGAAAACTAGGTGCCCTTGTATCTGAATCCAAAGATTACAAAATACTGATGCTTACACTGTAGAGAGAGATTTGAGAAGATTCATGACAGAATGAAGGTACTTTTCAGAGATGACACGCTTGATAAATCTGTCATTTCACCATGAGACTGGTGAAATACTGGAACTTCCAACTTGTGGACTTTGCAGTATCTCAGTTCCTGGAGATATTCAGAACTTCACTGAATGTTGACCTAAGCAAGCTGATAAAAGGTGACCTTTCTTTGAGGAAGGAGTTGGATGGACCAGAAGGCCTCTAAAAGTACTTTACAACTTTATGAACTTCCTTTTTTTTTAATTTTCATTTTATTTTAATTGTGAATTCATTTTTCATGAATGTACTTTTAGAATATTCTCACAGTTTCACGTATTTAGAGTCTTAAAATCCAATTAAGTTTGTCCTGGCAAGAGACTTGCTTATGCATCTTTGTCCAAATTAAAATTGAAAACTGTTTTTTTCCGTCAGACTAATAGCAATTCATCTTCACTAATGCAACAGACAACATTATGGCAGATGATGAGATTTGGAGTTCTTGTCCCTGCCTTGCAAATTCACAAAGCAATATTATTTATTCAATTTCTTACATCTTTTCATGTGAGATAAGCATCATTTTTATGTGTTGGTCACCACAACTGTGTATGCAGTTGTGTGGTTTTGGACAGAATTCAGTATTGGATTCCAGAGTATTTTCTCTCATTCCTTTGGATTCTTTGAAATGTTATTTATGTGAGAACACTGCCCACACATCACAAGCCTCCTCTCACCCAGTCCTTCAAAAGTATGCTGGACTTGTTCACCTTTTAACTAATCATCAAGTCCTTTATGTTCCCATTCCTTTTGCGTTCTCTTTAAAGGAGTGTATTGATCACATTTTATTTTTTATGCTGAGTGCAGTGTATTTCAAATGTCTCTTTAGCTCTGTCTCTGTACTGCTTTATTTTGGCTTCTCTTCCTGAGTGAATTTAGAATTATGAGAAGCATTTTTGTTATCAGAAATGGGTACTGGCAAATATTTTTCTCTGTGTCTCATGTTTTGCTGGTTTCTGTTGCAGTTAGTTGTAGTTTTAAAGAGAAATAGGGTTCTGAAGTCAGTGTTGAAAATGGATGCAGCTCAAAAGGGCTGACCCATCACCCAGTGTCCATGAGAGTACCTACTGGCCTGTAGGACTCTGAAGTTGCATAGAGTCTTGTTTCTTTGTCATTACAGGTACGAGACAAATAATACTAGGGTAATTAAACATGTCCTCAATATTCAAAAGCATGAGACATGAACAGTATATTAAAAACAAAGTATATTTAAGTAGAGCTATTAGAGAAGGATTATGAAAACTGTTATTTTGGTTTGCCAGTTCACCTCAGAACCAACCTGTCACATACAAGCTGAATAACCTGTTATTGGGCTGTTAATATTCCAGGCTTGTCTACTCTATCTGGTTTTATTTTCTTTTCTGTGTTTGTTATGGTGTTTTGTTGTTGTTGTTTTTCTACACAAGGCGCAATGGCAATATAAAATCAAAGCTTTTTTTTTCAGATCTCAAAATTTTCCATTAAATTTAATATTCTTGGTCATTGTTTCTGACCATGCCAAATCTTTAGCTTTTAATACATTTTCATCACTTCTGTTTATGAGAAGGTTGTACCAGTTCTGCTTTCATTTACCTGTTCACATCTAATGAATGATAAACTTCTTTAATGTTCTCATTATGTTCATCATATTGTAGAAGGGTTGATGTTAGTAGTCTGAAATAGCTTAAAAATTTTATTTCTTTAGGTTTAGTTCTGTTATGTTACAGAATAGTGTCCCTTGAGACAAATTACAGTTGTGGCACTGTTAATATTTCAACAGGCTACAAAAAAGCCCCCTCTAAATACATCAAGTCCATAAGCAAAGAAAACGTCTTTACCATCTGAATATATTTTATTTTTCCAGATTTCAGGCTTCTATTTGAAGGTGTTAATATTATGACAGAAAGCAAGCTTCAGACTTGGATGAAAGTTATTAACAAGTGGTAATACGCATTAAGGAGAAGATTTTTTTTTCCTTTGACCAGGATAAAAAATTTGTGTAAGATTCATGGTGCAATAGCGGGTATACAACTACAAATAACAAGTTACTTGAGCCCAGAACATGTGTAGCAAAGAAAAGAGAATATGGCATATGATACGTTCTTCTGAGCATATCCAGTGTTTGGATGCCTTCATTATGTTTCATTTTAAACTACGGCAAAGAGATAACCATTGTAAAGTGATATGTGTGAGGTATTTCCACAATAGCAGTTTAGCACTGGTATGCAGAACAGTCAGTACTGCCCTGAACTCAGCTTTTATAGCAGTAGGACTTTGTTACTGTGATGATGCCACAGCAGTGCTTTAAAACCAGAACTGATTAGACTGCATTATATTACCCATTCATATTTTACCAGCATTGTGCAATGTATTACTTGAATTTCAGCTGCCACAGATCTTGTTATGTAAGGGGATGAGTTCTTTATCAAGGTTGGTTGCAGAAAAAGGAAACCTGTCTGTTTGTTTCCTTCTTTGCTCTTTAATTTATGCTCATTTGGTATATTTTGAACTAATGCTTTTCTAAAAGAGTATTTCAACTTTGTGGTTCACATCTGCTCTTCAAATAGATATGCAATTGTCACCCTTATTGGCATTATGTCTGCCCCCTGTCTCTCATCCCGTCCTTTATTTCTCTACTGCATTGCCTTGCCCAAGTCATAGCCATAAGAATTCCTGTGTGCTCACCAAGTGCATGGAAGTACATTCCCACTGCATGTCCTTTCTATAGTAGGACACTCTGCATAAGAGAAAGGGACCCTCATTCCATCAACACCTCATTGGATCAGCCTATGGATCAGTATTTCTTAACTATGGTGACATGGGGCTTTAGGGAAGGAATGATCTCCTGAATTTAGGTTTTCTCTGGCAAAATACTGACCTGCTTAAGCTATTTTATGACTTCTACACGACTTTTATTTTTTGAGACCATTTTTAACCACTTTAAACAAGACAGAAATTAAGCTTTATTATGACAGCAGCTATGAGGTACTGGTTACTGATGTAGTAAATTGGGGAGTATAATAATGAAAAATTATCTCTAATCAAGGTAATATTATTTTAATGGTTGATTAATGGGAATAATATGATTTTTAAGATTGATTTTAAATGTTATTTCCTTTTCATTCTTCACACAATAATACTTTGAGGATAAATAAGCATTAATTGTTTCAGAGATATTATGTCTACTGCATTTGCTCAGTTAATATTCAGCTGTATTCTTTCATGTTTTTTATTGTATTTCACCATTTCAGAGTTTTTAATTTTTACATTGCATGCTTTTCTAAAATGAATTATCTTTTTTTTGTTATTGTACAAAAATTTTTTGAAAACTCCTGACATTTCAAATGAAATTTAGTAGAAATCTGCAATAAGCCTTCCAGCTGACAGCTGTAGGGAATATCTAAGCATCAAAGCAGTGCAGTTTTGAGATGGGGCTGCATTTAGAGAATCCTCTTTTCATACCTGTAATAGATACATTCCTATACTATAATCACTAAAATTCATTCAGTACTTTCTTCTCTGAGTCTGAAAAGCTCTGTTTATTTCATAATGAACACATAAAATATAGAAGAACTGTGCTGAGAAATTGAGAATGATGATAGTCTTGTGGAGAAAAGATTCATTATTAAACAGTTATTCTTTCAGTTTTGATGCTGTGAGAAAATGAAGTGTGCTAGCTCATGTGAACTAAACTTTGAGAAGGACTTTAGGACTTTCCTCTAATTTCGATGTTCCTACAAGTAACTGAATCCAAAAAAAGTGAGCAGAATTTCATATTTGCTCCTGTAAAGAAGATCACCTGTGTTTTCAGACTATGAGCTTTATCTTTTGAGTATCAGGATGAGATAGCACTGAGCACTCAGCCTTAGGTAGAGAAATTGTATGGTTGGTTAAGGACTAGTGCCAAATGAAATAGCAAATAGAAATATTTGCCTTTAGCAGGATTTTTTAGAATGATGGAATTCCACTTCCCTTACCTGCTGTCCTAGGAAAGAAATAGCAGAGGACACAAATGTTCACAACTGTTTTCCTTGCCTCTGGTGTGTAGCAGCTTCAGAGATTTCTGAAGAATACCTTGCTCCCCATTATTTTCCTCTGTACTTGAGGGGTAGCCTAGACAGGACATAATGAAGAGTTAGCTGATACAACTTAGCAATGTGTTTGTATGAGATCAAAATATCGCTTTGAATATTCAGGAATGTTCCCAGGTGGGCTCTTACACAGTGCAAAACACTCATGGATCTATATGTTCTTCCAGTTTTTCTTGCTTATTCAGCTTGAAGGATGTGTTAATAAATTAGGGTCATTTGTTTTCCCTTCCCTGTGTCTCACTTCTACACATCACAGAGCGTAAAAGTTCTGTAAACTGTTGCTTAAGGGAAGAAGTGTGTGAACTAAAGCCTTGTGTGTAAGCTAAAGCCTGGAGCAGTAGACTGTATTATCATACTGCTATTAAGATTCCAAAGCATAGTTTAGGAATCTTAGGAACACCTGTATATCTTACTAAGATGTGGGAATCACCACTTAAACGACAAATATGTACTATTATATGTATTGGTACATTTTTATAATATAATTATGTAATGGTTCTCATTCTGACTTACTGCTGTATTAGACTGTGCTCTTTACCTGAATTCTGAAAATGAAATAACCAACATAATTTATTCAACAAAGACAAAATAACACAGATATAGTACAAAATTCTTAAACATCTTTTTAAATTTTCTGATGATTTTGTGATCTCTAAGCTTTCCTTTGAAGTAAAATTGCATGTGAAATGTCTCCTAACCACAGTGCAAAAAACAAAAGCTGAGCAGTTGATTTTAATGGACCCAGAAGCAAACTGTGTTGTTGGCTGAAGGCTAATAAGAGCAGAAAATCGTTGGTTAGTCTTGACAGTAGAGCTCCCACTGCTTCCTTTTTATTTTTTTTCTGTTTAGATCAGATACAGAATAAACAAGTTTGGGAAATTAGAATAATTGAGGTATGGAATGATCCCTCCTCAGTCTCTTGAGACTACTGATGCCTTTTCCTGGTCTTAAAATCAAGAGTCATGCACGGTTAGAAGGGGAAAAGGGATTTCACCTTGCTATTTATTTTAAGGATCCTTAGGTGCACACATCCAGGTCATATGCATCGAAATGCACCCCACCAAATGCCCACCCCAAAAGATCTGGTATAACATTATAGGCTTTACTAATTAGCATATCTATCAAAGATTCCCCAATGAGAGGCTCAAGTGAGCCCCCCTCCCCAAGGAGCCTTCCCCTGGCTGGTTCTATCTTAGTTTACAGAATGTGTTCTGGAGAGGACCTTGGGGTCTGGGGCACACTAACCCCTAGCTACGAAGCTTCTAAAATGTTTAGTCTCTTAGCTGAACAAACGAGTACAAGAATGTAGGGAAAAAAGCACTAAGAATATAGAAGTTGTAAATAGGTATAAAAAAGGGGTATAAAAGAAAAGGCAAAAAATCTTCATGGCATCACTACAGACAAGAGACAGGACACGAGTCAGCTTGCAGACTGAACGGCATATTCAGAGGGAATGCAGATGTGGCAGTGCTGCCCGTAGTCTTGACCAATAGCCTAGTGGCTGGAGATACCACCTGGAATCGAGTAGATGTTACTTGAGGTCTGAAGAGGGTCATGTTGATGACTGTCACATCTCAGAACAGTATTCTCCCAGCCTCCAAAGGCCTGGGCATGAAGTACAGAGTGTTACCAATTCTGCCCAATGCTCAGTTTGAATTAATTTTATTGTGTGGTTTAACTTTGGGAATTCAAATTTGAAAATAATTTGACCTTCACAATTTCTGTGCCTGTTCCTCGCTGCTGGATAGATATAGTCGTAGTATAGGAAAAATGTTACTTTTATTTATAAAAAAATTAGTTTGCAAGTGCTTTGAGACTACATCTGTATTTTTATGTCATCATTGACACCAAAGTATGAAGAGCTGTGTCTCCCTGTACAAAGCTGGGGGATGATTAGGATTGGTCTTTTTTTTCTCAAGTATCAATTAATCCTTTCCACCACTGTTCTTGTTTTAAATAAGGTAATTCAGCTTAATTAAGTTTTTGTTTTGTGAATGCTTATGGCAGGACTGAGTTATGTCAAAATGCCATGAAACTTTTTCTTCGTCATCTCACGAGTATTATTTTTACAGTTGGAGCTCTTCCAGAATTGCAAAGCAGAAGAATTTCACGTTTTCTTGATGCTTGTACACTGTTTTCCAGCCATGAGTAACAGCAACATATTGTGCTATTGAAATCCTCAGAGGCTCTGCAAAACTGATCCAGTTCTTAGGTTAGGCAGTATAAAAAGGTATGTATTTAGGATATCTGAGTCTTAAAAAGCTCAAAAAGCTTAAAAAGCTTAAAAATCCAGTATATGAAAGCAGCTTGAAATGAAGGATAAAGGTGGTAAGCAAAATGGTTCTGAACTGGGGATAGGCAAAGCTATTAGGAAATAATGAGCAAACAGTAGAATGACTGTAAAAGTGCCTTTTTATGTCTGCTGTAGTATTTGTACATGATCTAATGTTTGTGCTAATTAGGAGATGAAATTTCTGTGAGCAGAGGTGTCTCTGGTCAGGATAATACTTTTCGCCAGCTTCTGTCCCCGTATTGCCACAAAATACCTCTAGCCCATGGGTAATTACTTACTTCTTTCCGATATAGAGTATTAATTTAAGCTCTTCTTATAGAAAGCTTTAAAAAGCATCCTCTTTTGAAAATACATCATAAATAAATAAGATGGGATTGTAAAAGTAGCTGATCCTTGCTGATCCGATACAGATGTTGAAATACGTGAAAGCAGAGCTGACTTCAAACAGTGTTTATTACAAAACGCACACTCATTTGTTAGGTGCATCCTTGCCAGCTGCCCTCTGTAATCTTCTGGTTTTGTCTTTTGCTTATCACCCTTAGTGCCTCCTTGACACAAGCACTCACAAGTTCTGTTAAAAATCCTAGTTTTTCATTCATATGAATGTTTCTCAAGTTTGTTTGTTGCAAGATGAATGCTTTACTGCTTTACAGGCTTTTGAACTGCCTCTCCTGTGTCTGCACAGAGCCAGTTTTTCTGCCCAGCAGCCTTCAAAGCCTCGTCCCCAGCCCTTCTTTCTCATGCTGTTCCCTGTGGCTGGCATGACACGTATCTGTCATATAAAACAGTATGCAACTTCAGGTTTTTTTGGTGTGCAAGCACAGCTGTGCTCATAAATGCATTTCAGCCATATGCCAGTGCCTGGTTCTCTGTAGTTCGAATGCTACTTTTTTCACTGGTAGAGCTGCCTTTTAAATAAAAACATCCTGTTGTTATGGCTTTTTTTTTTTTTTTTTTTTTTTTTTGGCTCTCAAGGTTGCCAAATAAAAGCTTAAAAATTCTGCAACCACAAAATGTCGTTGGTTACTGAGAATCTTGCCTCCCAACCTCCTCCAGCTTGAGGGCTGATTACTGTTTTGTAAAAGGCAACAACTCTCCACTGGTTTTTGAAAGGTTGACATGCCAGGTCATCTGACAGGTCTAACCTCATCAGTTCCAATATTTAAATGTGCTGAAAAATTATTTGTTTTAATATATTTGTATTTACAATGGTGAAAAAAAGATCCTTCTTTTTTGTTAATATAATGTCTCTTCTCAGGTAGTTTGACAGAGCATGGATATGCATGTGCATGGCACAGAAGAGATTATACTTGGATAGTTTCACCTAATTACTTGCCTCACCGAGAACTTTGTTTTATTTTTTATCAGGTTGTCTACCTGTATTGTAACATACTGCTTAAAATGGAAATCAGTACATGTATTTTGTATTTAGAAACAAACACCTCAACAAACAAAGATAATTTTTACCACTGCTCCCTTCCTTATCTAGAACCATTTCAAAATGAGAGGAAAGTATTCTAGTATATTCCATTTTTTCCTTTACTGCTTATCTAAATGTGGTAGAATTGAGCTAAGATTCTAGTAGGTCTTAACACTTCTAAACTTTTTACAGTAAGTAAATGTATTTGTTTTTATATACTGGCATCTGCTAAAGAGTAAACTCGAAGAGGGCTTCTATTGCACGTACCATTAAAGTGTCAATCACTGCATCTGAGAGAGGGAAAGAAGGAGCAGACAAAAGTGACAACTTGCTGAGCCAGAACTGAGATTGCTCTATCAGAAACTCCTCCCTGGTCCCTCATTTATAACAGAAAACATGTTCAAAATCCAAAGAATTAAAATACTTTAATATTAGTTATGGTATTGCACAAAGTAATACACGTGATTCTATTGAGACTGTTCTTCCAGAAGACTGAGGAGAGCAGTTTTCAGGTGAAATGCTACAAAACCCTGCATCTTTCAACTCATTGAGGAAATTCTACAGTTCTTGAGTACGATGGGAAGGGCTCGTATTACTGCCTCAGAACTCTTTCAGTGCTAACAACGCAAATTTAGAAGATGTAACTGAGGATATTTTAGCAACCAGTCTAGCATAAATCAAGGATCATTCAAGAGTGTAAGAGGAAATGAGCAGTATTGTAGCAGTTATAGTATTTCGTAATGTCTAGAAAAATTACTTGAGCCAAAAGCAAATATAATGTAGCCTGAATTGGAAAATAAACTGATTTAAGCTTTAATGAAATTTAGCTTTGTATGAGAATCCTGATGGAAAAAAAAATACAAAACTTCCCTAGCTTGCATTTAGGCTGACCCTCAAATATATTTGGGAAAAGAGACAGCATAACTAGGACAGACAGTCAGATACTATATAAGCTACTTTTTCAATAGGATCATCTCTAAAAGAAGAAAGTTTTTATACTCTGCATTATATCTTAATACAATCATTCCATTTGCACTGGGAGCTCCACTGTCTAATATTCAGCTGCCTTCAGATATGCTATTTATATGCTATTTCCTTCCCTTGTAATTTCAGTAGTGACTCCAAGGGACAAGCTGGACTGCTCTGATCAATATCTCAGGGTAGAAAGTATATGACAGAAACAATACTCAGGCCCATAATGTAGAAGGTACTGAATAGTTTATTTTAAATAGGAGATAAAATGAAAGCAGTTATAAAGGTACCCTAGATCCCACACACTCATACCCTTTTCTCCACTGTCCTTTATTTTCCAAGACAGCCTAATAGTATCTTTGAGTGAACCTGTCGTCTATGCCATGTTTATTCAATACCAGACCATTCTTTATTTCTTCTCTTTTGTTCCCTAACCCCAGACTAAGTATGTCCCATTCATCTTAATTTAAAAGCAGGGTGGCTTTTGTATCCTTAGTGCTTCCCAGGATTTTGAGAGTGCACATTAATTTTTCTTTATGCTTTTTGCAGCATACCATTCATATACTGATTTTATGAGATCTAAAAAAGATCAAACAATTTTGATTCATTTTTAGATTGTAACTCAGTCTTGAAGACTGTCATTTTCTGACATACAAGGCTTATCAGTATAATTTGTTTAGAAATTGCTACTTTTTAAAAATTTGAAATACTGTTTTCTGTTTAAAGTGTAGTGATTGTTTTAGATTTCGGCTGTTTGTGTCCAGTGTTAGGGAAATAGGAATACACATGCTCACAAGGAGAAAAAAAAGAGCATTTTGTAGTAACCAACATTACTTGAAACTCACTCTGTTTAAAAATCTCTATAAAGACTTCGTGGTAGGGTTATTGAATTCTTGAACATTTCTTCCCCTGTGCTGACAGAGTATGATTAACTACCTAAAGATCAAGCACTGTGAATCACTTTACCTATTCTGGTTTTTTTGGGTTTTTTTCTTTTTAAGTGAGACAGTTACAGTCTAAACTGGAGAATGTTGCCATTTTACTCCTCACTTGAATGCCCTTGTTGCACATCTCTCTTCAAATTTAAATTTGTATTCCTATGGTGAAATCCTGCTCGTGTTAGAGTCAGTGGGTATTCTGCTAATGACTGATGAAGTCACGATTCAACCTCTTTTCTCCTCAGCTACTCTTCAGAAACCCTCAAGCTCACAAAGCTACAAAATGACCTATTGTTAAGTACTTATTTTTTTGCACAGTGTATTTATTTGCACAGTGTTAACATAAATCCAGTTGATAAACATGCAACTGTATAAAGATATTTATAAGTAGGCATTAATTGAAAACATGTATCAATTGATACATGCATTTTCAATTAAGCAATATTTATTGAAACATCTTGAACAGACAGGGCTTGGAAAAAATGCCAATCCAATGTCAAACTCCATTGTCTACCAATACTACTAATGAGTTTTTACAAAAATAATATTCATAGTTCTTCTTCATGCCACACATTTTTTTGGATTTATTTTGTGAGATCTGTCAAAATTAGATAATACAAAGAAATTTTGACAGCATAATATGTTTCATAGTTGGGACTGCCAGGATTTAAGGCCCTGGTCCTGTCAGGCTGAGACAGGTACAGCTTAAGCATGCAATTGGCTTTGTTTAGGTCCAACTTTTTTAGTTATAATAGTGAAAATAAGAGCAGCATCTCAGTGCCGAAGATGTGAAATTGTCCCACAAATTAAACATACATTTGCTAGTGGATTTAATGGAGCTTAATATGCAAAAAAACTTACTAATTTATCAGTAACAACTAAACATGAAGAATAAAATCATAGCTCCACAGATGTTGCAAGTGACTTTGCTAATGATTTCAGTGAGGTCAGAATATAATTCATGATTGAAAAGGCAAGTTAAGCAGCATTTGACAATATAAATGTACAGATTAAGAACTCATTCAAACAAGATTAAGGCAAGTTTATATCCTAAATTATTCAGAAGCTCAAAGATAAGAAATCAACATACAAAAGATGCTGAAATAGCTAAAATATTTTCTTACTGACAAACACCATCACCACCTCCCATATCTGCCCATTTTATTCTTACATGAATCATTTATAGTTTTTAGCTTTCTTCTCCAGAAAGTAGAAAAGTGAAGGAGGCATCTTGATACTTGTGTCAGAAGAGGGAAAGTGAAACAGCACTTTCTCCTGCTCTGCGCTGGAAGAGCAGTTGCATGGTGTCATGGAGTTTCTTGGCATTCTCATTCTTTCATGGTTAGCTAATCTGAAGATAAATTATACAAAAAATAGAAATTATGCATGCCCTGAAGAAATAAAATGGAATAATCCTTGTCACTCAAGTCTGAGTACTTGCTTTAGACTACCTAAAAATAACAAGTTTTGAACCAACAGAGGTTAAGGTGGAGTTTTCTTTGATTCAGCTGACCAATTTAAATCATATTTCGAGCTAGCATTCAAGATTCTCAAGCTATAGGATGTCATACCTACAATTCTTCTGAATGCAGTAGATATGTGGCAATAAGATATTGGTTTGGTGATTTACAGGAAGGTAATTGAGAAGCATTTCCAAAACCTTAATTGATAGTGAATTAATAATATTTAAAGAGAATTGTAGGAGTCAAGAATTACTAGTTTAACCTTTTTATTAGTTGAGTGCTTTGGTGAGAATAAAATTACTCAATATTTTGATGATAAAGACTGTTCTGTAACAGAATTGTACATAATTTCAGTTATCGTTGGAATGCATTCCAGTATAGATTACTGTTAGAAAATGCTGAATCTGTGCTGATGAGGTATCATGACAGATAACTTTTGGCTGAAATTTTCTGTAGACATGTTATGATAGGTATCTTTTGGCTGACAGTTTGGTTTTCGCTTCTGGTTTTAGTTTGTTTGGTTTTAATTTTTTGAGTCACATATTGTTTTATGTATAGACCCCAAACTGTTGTATTTTGATTTCTTGTATATTGTCTTCCTCTTGCCTCAAAAGACCAAAATTCTGAGGAGTCTAAACTTTTTTTAGGTTTTTCAAATACAAATACTTAAAGATCAGGAGTTTCCTGGCCACTTCTTTAATCCAGAGTGAACCACACATTTTTTATTTTAAAGAACACAAAAAATGAGCTGTCAGTGTAGCCACTTTGATAAGAAGTTTGAAATATGTAAAGGCCTCTTAACCACTCCACAAGTTATTTTGGCTAACTTTCTAACAAACCTAGTACTGATATAGGAAAATGACGTTAGCTGAATGGGGCTGTCACTGACAGAAGTTGAAAAGTGAGGGTGATGGAAATCTTATACGAAAAACTGAACATAAAAATTGGTTGTTAGAAGGGAGAAGGGAGTAGTGAGGGCAACAGGAGATTGTGTCTCAAGGGTCTGGTTTGCAATTCATATTTCTGAGGTATCAGAAATATCAAAGAATATCAAAGAATCCATATCAAAGAATTTTTTCAGTGTTGTGTATTACTGTTGATGATTTTGTTTGTCATCACAGCAGTAATACTTAGCTACAGCAGGTCAAGAAATAATGTCACTGATTGACAAACAGGAATACTCTTTAGGTCTGTCTGTCTTTGCAATATGCAAATGAAAACTAGAAAAAGAGGATAACGACAAAAATATTTCTGAAGAATTAACAGCATCATAAATTTTGCTGAAAACACTACTAAAAAAATAATTCAGTCAACTGGTTGTAACTGGATTTTCTCACTTCGAGGATACATGGCCTGACCATGCTGCCTCCTGTCACTGTGAGATACTTCAGCCAACTTCTGTAGGAAGGGATAAAGCACAAAGAAGAAAAGAAGATAAAAGCAAAAAAGAGGCAAAGATTATCGTTTTAGCCCAATATCTGTAGAGCAGTGAAGAGCAGAAGAGTTGCAGTTACTAGAACCAAAGAAAGCTCCAAACCTTTTTGCTGACACAGAGGCCAAAAGTGTGGTTTTATGTCTGGCTAAGCTGTGTGCTGATCTGTACACTGTAGTAAAGCCTTCTCAGACTTGGGATTGTAGGTCAGCCTGCGTCCTGGAGAAGGTGAGCAACACAGACAATAAAACTATGGAAGATTAAAGGAAGTTGAAAGTTTTAAACTTGAATTTCAATCCAAAGCATCTGTTTACTGGAAGAAGGATCTGACTACTTAAGAAATCTGAAGTTTCTTTTTTTATGCTGTAGAGCAGTACAGTTGCTTTTGTGTGTGTAATGCCAGCATAATTACATAAACATCATTTTTTCACTTCTTTGTTCACAGAAAGGCAGACAGTATGTCAAGGTCAGCTTAAAAAGCAAGTCATTGTTCCTTTGATACAGGGTTATGTATTTAAAGCCACCTTTTTTCTTTTTTTCCCTGTACAAAGTGGTAACAATTTGGATGAATATATTCTCAACAATGCTCTGGAGAACTGTTTGTGTGAAATTCTGCTCTTGAAATGCAAAGATTGCACATCAGTTATTAACAGAGGCAAGTGGCAAAAAGATTGATGCCTTCTCCTTCTGCCTCTGGCTGGAGAGTAAAATAGCAGTAAAAGAAAAAAAACATGTTGAACCTATGTTCCTTTCCTGAATGATTATGGGGCTTGTGGGGTAGAGAGAGTACCTAGTGGGAATACAGATTTCCTTGTCTACTGCTGAATGTCTTCTGCCTTGTGGCTGGAGAAGGGGGGTGATGTGGACATCATCCCTGTTTTTAAATTTGTCGTGAATCCAAATAATCCAAAAGGGTTTGTTGTTGAGAGACTCCTCTTTGTGTTAATGTTCTGAGTGGTCTCTAGGTGTGAGACATAAAGCTGTGGTGTGAGATGTAAGACTCTTACTTGAGCTAGTAGACTTTCCTTCAGAGAGACAAGTAAGCTTCATGAGTGAGAATTCAAGCAAAATAGCAAGTTCTGTGAACAATTTAAGAGAGGGTTTGGAGAAGAGTAGCTTACTGGGTCATGACACAATGGAGTCGTAGGGAAATGCCTGAAGTCATAGGCTGTTTTGTTAGTAAATTGCTGTAAATGCCTACAGGGTTAGCATCCATGATAGACAAATATACTAAGAGGACTGTGTAACTGTGAGTATTTTGTACACTTTGAAAAGGCTGGAGTTAAGGGAGAGTTAGCTGATTTTTATGCTTGCGTACAGAACTAATGAACTGTTCAGTGGAGAGGTTGTTACAAAATACTTGAAAGCTTTTTGATGCTTAGGACATAGCCATATGGGGAAGTAAAGTGGAAAGATCAATTACTGCTGCAGACTCTTTCATTACTAGTTTGTCATAAGATAGAATAGTCTGGTATTTTTCAGTCAGGAAGAGAAAATTGAGTATTCCTCTTGTTCCTCTAAGGTCAACACAAAAAGAGAATATAATTCTGTTTTAGAAGAAGTTCTTATTTGTTCACTGCTGTTTCTCCTTACTGTTTTGTTACACAACATGGAGGGAAAGCAGAAAGAAAGCAACAACATATTTTAAAGTGTGCAGCACAGAAGAGTGCATTACAAAAAGCCTGGTAACACAGCTACAGTTAAAAACTGCTGAAGAGAACTAAAATTGCATTGAAAAAAATATTGCAGATAAAAAGCTTCTGAACAGACAGGACAGCTGAATGTATTAATGTAAGCAAAGCAGCATCCTGATTTCAGAAGCAGCAACAAAATTTTACCTGTGGTTACCTTGCATAAAATTGAGAACATTCAGGGAAGTTATAACTGGTCCATATTTCTATCTCTGTTTTAGAAAAATGTCATTGACGGCTGAGTTTATAAACCCTTTTATACATTATGAAAGTATCTTATGAAAGCCAATATAACTACATGGCTCAACATATGGAAGTATTGCCAGGAGTTCAAAATTCAGGAGTTATGTCCTTCAGAGATCATAGTACTTTCCTTGAGGGAAAAAAAGGATTGTGTTTAGATTTTTTTGAGCAACCTGAGACTAGTATTCTTCAAGGTTTTTCTAATCTCTTTAGAAATTCAGACACTAAAAATGAGACACTTCCAGAGCATCCTGTTAGGATATGAGATTTAAAAGGTCAGGAACTATTAGACTAATGATGCCTTAGGTTTTAACTTTTATATTTTTCAAGTCCTGTACTGCCTAGTGCGTAACTGAAGTTTCGTGTGACCTGTTAACTTCTGCTCTCTCATGCTGGTTAGACATAACAAACCTCTCTAGGTTTCCACCTCAAGGACACCAGGCTCCAAAATGTGTAAACTAAAAGCCTCTGAAGGGGGGCAAACTTGGGGTAATTACATCATGAACTGAGGTTATAATTGGACAATTAACCCTGATACACAAATGAACCAAACTTATAAAAGTGTGAAGAATTTGTGACCCAGGGTCCATCCTGGATGTAGCCTTTTGACAGCCCAGGGTGTACCTTTGAAGGCCCTTCAAATAAATACCTACCTTTATTCTCTTGTTCTTGTCTAGTCTCTGTGTCTTAGGTGGCCACCTCAGGCATCACTAACAGTGATTTTTGTTGCTTGTAATGCAAAGGTTCTTCAGGAGCAGGTCTGCAGAATCAGGCCCTTAACAAGCTCGATAAACTTCACTAATTTTCTCTTTTTCATCATCTACTGATGAGCAATAAACTGCTGAAGTACAGATAAGTTGTTATCATTAGCAACATATTTCAATTTAAACTTTAAATTAAAATAAAAAATTCTATGTCCTTCTAGAAACAGAGTTGATAATATAGTCTTTCTGAGGTTTAGGTGGGAAGGAACCTGAAAGGTCATCTAGTTCCATCCCCCTGCCTTGAGCAGGAACACCTTCCACTAGACCAGGTTGCTCGAAGCCCCACCCAACCTGGCCTTGGACACTTCCAGGGATGGGGCATCCACACCTTCTCTGAGCAACTTGTTCCTGTACCTCACCACCCTCACAGTAAAGAATTTCTAAATCTCTGCTCTTCAGTTTGAAGCCATTACCCCTTACCCTGTTACTGCATGACCTTTTAAAAAGTACTTCAGCTTTCTTTTATGCCCAATTTAAGTACTGGGAGGTTCTGTAAGTTGTCCCAGGAGCCTTCTCTCCTCCAGGCTGAGCACCCCAAGTCTCTCAGCCTGTTTCCATAGCAGAGGTGCTCCAGACCTCTGATCATCTTCATGCCCCTCCTCTGGACTTTCTTCAGCAGGTCTGTGTTCTTCGTATGCTGAGGACCTTAGAGCTGGATGCGATGTCCCAGGTGGGCTCTCAAGAGGACAGAGCAGACAGGTAGAATCACTTCCTTGACCTGATGATGATCCAAAGCCAGGTTGGCTTCCTGGGCTTCAAGTGCACATGGCCGGCTTATATTGAGCTACTCATCAACCAACCGTACCTTGAAGTCTCTCATGGGGAACCCTAGCTGTCCACAGCTGCAGTGTTCCTGTTGTCTGCAAGGTACAGTAGCGTATTTGAGAAAGAAGAGAGGAATTGTGCCACAGCTGGATGTAATGGAGATGTCAGGTTTAATAATTTGACTTTGCAGGCTGAGAATGTGGTAGATTTTGTGGGGTTTATTTATAGAATCCAGTCTCACTGACGCAGAGTTGGGACAGTTTTGGACTTATTTTCCTTGGAAAGCAAGTTTTCTTTTGCATAGGAAGACCGTTAAGACTGTGAGCCTCAGGAGAAACTAATTAAATTGAGGAGGAAATGTCAAACAAAGGGGAATTAAACTCATAATGAATGTCTCCTTATTTGATTTGGTAATCTCTTTTTTCCTTGCAGTCTGCCTTCTAGCAACGTCACCTGCTTTGTGGTGTTATACACTGTGCCTTGAATAGCATCAGATTTGGGAAGAGGCATAGGGAAAAGACAAATTAGCAACTCTCCACATGAAATATTGGCTGCTTTATGATTTGTTTTCCATTTGAAATCTACAAGACAAACAGCTGTTAGCAATCTTTTCAGAGTAAGCCCGAAGAGAGTTTTGTTACAGCTTAAATATGTAGTGGCCAACTTTCCTAATCATCTTTGAGTTACTGAATGAAAATATAATTGTCAGTAATGTACATTATGGCAGAGAATTTGCCATCAGAGCAAAAGGAGTGTCCTTTAGCAATCAGACTTAATGTTTCCTCATTTTGAATGTGCCACTAAATACTGATATTATTTTAACAAAGAAAAGTTAGGAGACCTAGTTACACTTTTGAGGGAGGTTTCAGTTGCTTGTTTTAATGGAAAATAAAAAGTGATATTTGAAGAAAGACATATTTCTGCCTGTTATCAGGGGTTGAGGGTACAAAGCATTGAACTCAAGCACCTTGGCTAAACAAGTTCAACACCAAAATCTAGGTCTTTAGTCTCTTACAGTGTCAGTAGCAGTTCCACTTTATGTACCAAGGATTATCATCTGTTGAACTGAGTAGATAGCTTTGAGTTATTTTTCACAACTGTGGTTGTGAATGACAGTTCATAAACTTGGAGGAGCAACACTTTGACTTTGTATTCTCTGTCAAACTTCTAATTTGGTTGTGATCTATCTGACCTGGGTTGATGTTGGCTAAACTGAAATTCCATGGCAAGAGAGAAGGGTCCACAGCACTAAATTTTTTAAATTTGATTTTCCTTTTTCCTGACGACCTGCTTTACACTAATCAAAATACCAAGCTAAAACCTATCAGGAAAAAAAAGTATTCTATCTCATTTTTAGGGAAAAAAAAAAAAAAAAAAAGAGCTCTAGGCATTGTGTGCTGCAGAGATTCATAATGCAGTAAAATAGTAATCCCAGGTTCTGTAATTAGTTAGTGACTGTTAGTATGTTAATGTATAAGCAGTAAATCAGATTGCCCAGAAAGACAGTGGCCTTTTCACCCTTGAAGATACAAAAAACCTGACTGAAAAACAGCCCTGAGCAACTTCATGTAGGTGACTCAGCTTTGAGCAAGGGGTGAACTAGGTGATCTCCAGAGCTGCCATCCCACTTCAGCAGTTTTCTGGTTAATACACAACCAAAGAAAATATTCTCAGAGTTTTTCAGAAGTCAGAATAACTGTTTGAGACCAGAAAGTCCTGTGTGAAAAAGCTCAAATCCAGAGTTGGATGTTGTTCAGAACAGTAAATTATGGAAGCTGAGAACTATTCTGTAACTGTGCAGATTGCAGTGATTATCATTTAGCTTTATTTTCCATATGCAAATTAGATGTTCAGAATTTAGACCTGTCTGAGACTGGCATTCCAAAATGCTCTCACTGTACTGAACAGGACTATGCATTGAAGTTAGATTGTCTAAAAAATAAAAAAAGCTGCTCAGGGACATTCTCCAGATTGTCCAAAAATGTATAGATCCATATTTATTCATTATTCTGAATTGATCAGAAACCACACAGAACAAAAGGAGATACAGCAAAATCAGTGATGCATACATGTTTCTAGCAAGTATGGAAATTAAAAAACTCAAAGGTATTGAATAAAAATGTCAAGTCAGCTAGATAGGAATAGATGAAAAGGGCTAAAGAGACCGAGATTAATAGGCCTAAACATGCTGGCTACATCTGCAAATTAAGAAAAAGAACTAATATACCTCAGAAAATTAACAGCTTATTGGAAGAATCTGCTCATTGTGCAATGCTCTTTCATGTATTTATCAGCAACTTGAATGAAAACATAAAACTTTCACTTCTAAGACTTGATTGTGACAGAAAACTGATCGGTCATTTTAATCCAGCAGTAGGGAATGTAACAGTCCTGGAGACAAAAAGCACAGGCTATACTGCTCTGCATTACAGAAGGACTTTTTTTCTCAAAAACTGTAGCTCAGAGAGTAGTTCAGAGAATATGCTTTGTTAGAAAAGCTGAAGTGTCTGTCTTGACCTCTTTTATCTGAATTCACTGAACCTTTGGTTGCACTAGTGTGGGTGTTTGTCAGGTCTACTCTGTAAAGCGGATCAGGGAGAAGATCTAAGCTCAAAACAAAAATAGCCTTTTTGACTTTATTTTTATAACCCAATCATTGCCCCAGTTCATTTTGTGGCAATGCCTACCAGTTGTCTTGAAAAAAAAAAAAAAAAAAACAAACCAGAAGGAACATGTAATTTTTGTAAAAAGCCCTCTACTTTGTTCAGCCCAGTACAGGAAAGGAAGGGAAGACTCCTTGGGTGTTGATCAAGTCTTTGGTTAATAGTTTATCTCTGCAATTGTGTATTTCTTCGCTCCAATTTTTGCTTAAATAAAAACCATTATGTTGAGGGTTCAATGCATCCATAATATCTCTTTCTGACATTTTTTTTTTACCCTGGTCAGAAAATATTTACATTAGAAGAAGATATAAAATCAGTGATACATGTATAATAATGATAAATATGTACTTGATAGAAAAAAAAAGGCATTAAAAATTTATTTTTTTTAAATAAAAATTTCAGATAGCTGGGAACTAATAAGAAGGTCTAAAGAAATCAGTTTTGATAGATGGGTGTCTTCTTGGTATCAGCCTCAATTGTGAAGAGTTGCATCAGCTGTAATTTTTTTCTTATCCCATTATTTATGAATCACATTTCTTTCAGAAAGTCAGGATCAGTGCCTTGTTTAATTATTATATTTTGCCTTCTTAGACTCGGAAGTTTAGAATAGTGTGATCAAGAGTTTTTCTGTGTATATATACAATAACACAGAAATTATTTATAAGTAGAACAATCACAAAGGCAGCAATTTGTGCGAGTTGAAAGTGCAATGAAGCCTCAGAATAGAAACACGATGCCATAGCCCTTTTATAGGAAAGTACTGTCAATTAGGTCTAACAAGGGAATATTTGTAACTAAAATTAGGTAAGAAAGAAGAACAGAATTTACATGAGCTATACATTGTCCATAAAAAATAAAAAAAATCCTAACTTCCCCCATCTCCCAACAGCTGTTAACCTGAACAGATTCACTGTTTTGTCTCAAACTTCTGAAATATACATTTTTTTGTGGCACAGTGCAAGGGTATGTATGTTTTATACTCTCCTGGAAAGGTTTCTGTATGTTCATGGACATTTAGTTCTGCTCTGGTGGAAGTCAACGAGCTGTCTCAGCAGTTTGTATTTCAGTCTCGCCTCAAAGTGGAACCAGGCTACAGCTTCCCCAACACTCTTACTGCTTAAATTTTTTACACTTCAGCTTTTTGTGCTTATGTACAGCATGTTCTGCCTCTCAGTGAAATCTCTTTCCCTATAACAGGGAGAAAGTATCCCTGGCACACTTAGAATACAAAATTACAGCATTACAAGCAGCAGTAGGGTCTCAGGTTGCAGAATCTCCCTTGCCCTTTTTAGAAGTGCCCGTTACAGCATGAATTCACTGAGCAGGAGCAGATTAATTTACCATCACAGATGCCTGGTTTTCTCTCCCAGTCATTCACAGTGAAGCTGCATCCAGCTTTTAGCCACTTCTTTAATTTGTCATTGAGGTATAATACCTTGCTGTGTTCTTAATGTAAACTTCCAAACCAATGTTCCAGGGTCAGAAGACAACTTTTTCCTGTTGCTGCTTCTCTGTCACTGTCAACACAATGACATGCATCCCAGAAGACTCCCATAAAAGAGCTGCAGTGTCCATGCTAGCTGCCAGCTTGAAAAAAACAGCCTCATTCCTGAACCCTGTCCTTTTCCTCAGTTTATAAGGCTTGTTTATTGCAAAAGCATTAAATTCAGCGAGCTTGTGATAAAGAAAACAAATGTTACAAAAAAATTAATTTAGCATATGAATATATAACTGTCAAAAAGAGGATGCACCAAAATATTAATGCCTTATCGTCTGGGAGAAAGAAGCAGATTTGGTGCAAGCATGTCTCTGAAGTGGGGAGAGAGGAGTGATGAAGGATACCCATCAGAGTCTCTGAAGAGCAAAGATGAATGCAGAATTCTCCGTTGCTAGAGGTTAGAGGTGGTCCCTTAGGAGCTAAAGAGAGTAATTGGTAATTTCTGTGCGGAGAGGGTTTGTATTTACAAACTTACACGTGAAAGTTCTTGCTGTGAGCTCATCACTGGCAGCTATTTTCATACCCATCTCACCTATCCTGATTGCAAGGCTATTAAATTGCACAGAGTCATGTTGGGATTAGATTTGCTGAGGACAGTGATGCAGAGGTTTCTGAGCTGGCTTTTCCTCTGTATCCCATGATGGCTGCCATGCCCCCTTGGCAGTCACCCCCTCAGTCAAAAGCAGCGGTAGTGTTGACTCAGCTTGATGGTTTTCATGCCTGGACATTGGGGCTGAGCTTCTCCTGGGGCTGCCCTGGGAGCAGCCTGGTATTATTTCAGTTATTTGGGTTTCCCACCCCTCCTTTCCTGCTGCCTCCCCCTCCAGCCCTTGTCTCTCTGTGCTCCTTTGAGGTTGTGCAGCTTTTATCAGGTAACCTGACAAGAATGCATGAGGTTGGGTGCAGCACCACAAACTCAGCGTTTTGTGAATTGATGGGCCTGAGTCAAGGCTGCTGTGGAGATCTTTGTCTCTGTGCATTTATTGAGGTCTGTAAAAGAGCACATTTAAAGAAACAGAAACTTTAAGGAGAGCAGTTTGCATCACATATGTCATTTTTGTGGTTTTTAAGGACAATCTGACATTTTCTGTGAAATGATAATGTTGCTCTTACTGCTTCTCTGTCCCTGAAGTTGCATATAAAATTCACTTGTGTGTGGTCTCTTAATTCCCAACAAATACAATGTTTAAAAATTAAGTTCATGCCTCTTGTTTATGCCATTTATACCCCTTTTTTTCTTGAAACTGTCTAGTTCTGTCAGATAAAGGAGCAAATGCCTTCCAGCTCAGCAAAGTGCATTTGCAACCTGCTGTCATTAAGCAGCTGAAGCCGAAATATCATGGGGACTTCGCTGTCCCAGTCCCTGTCACTATTCTCTTATTCTGCAGCTACAAAGAGCATGTTGTTATATAACTAACATAATTTTTAGTGTCACAGCAGGCAGCTAGTGAAATGGAAACTGAGAACTGGGTTATTTTAGTTAGGAAAGAAAATGAATATATGAGATTATTCAGATCCTCTTTATTTACAAATAGAATAGTTTTTTGAAGAGCTCTCAGAACAGTTGTTCAGCAGCAAAATTCTCACCAACGCCATTTAGGCAACAAGAAGTGTCACAGCTCAGGTGCCTCTTGTGCTGTTGTGAGTTCATTTAGAGATTACAGTGTTTATCTAAAAACTCTCTGGTAGAACGTTTGGCTGTTGCTTTTAAACCAGATGCTCAAAGTTGTTCTGGTATTTTCACATGCCCGTGCATAAATAGAAGTGGCCTCATTTGCAGAGGTGTGATCAATTCTAGGTCCTATTGAAATCAATGGGAACTGATGAGTGCTCAGTTCTTTTGAAAACCAGGCCATTTATATATAGGTGCCTAAATATGGCACCCAATTTTGAAAAACCTGACTCTAAGACCATCTACTATCTTCCTCCTTTTGATATCTGGGTCCCTTCTGGAAGAAAGGGTAAGAAGGGTAATGAAGAAACAATTGTAATGAAAAGAAGCCAGAAATATTTCTGTGTAGTTATTACGCTGTAACTATAAAAATATTTTTTTTTAATCATTAAAGGCAAGTGTCCATTGGAGTAGAATTTCCTCTTTTGTATTTACACTGTTTTATATTGAGGACAAAGCAAAGCAAATAGCTACTACTGTGCATTTGCTAATGTAATTACTATCTGGGAATTAAATTTGTAACAAAATAGAATTCAGATAGAAGGTACAAAAAACCCCTACCTCTATTGCCAGAAAAAAGATGTCTGTACAGATTTTTTTTTTTCTTCTCATTTCCAACAGAAAAATAAATATATGCTGAAATGCATTAGTGGATAAATATTCACTTACCAACTCTCCTACTTTCTACAATATCCTGAAAGCAGCTTTGCTTAGAAAATATTTCCATTTCCCACCTTTTTTTTAACAGAATATATAGCATTTTTACATTTTTTACTCAGTGTGCTGCAAAGTAGGAAAGAATTATGATCTGTTATCACAATAAAAACTCTGCCAGATAATATGGTTAGAGGCTTTTGCAAAGCTCACAGCATCCTGAGGAACTCATTTCAGCAGTGCCGTTAGCCTTCTCCCTAGGAAAGCATTCAGAGCCTTCAGAACAGATTTTATTTGTGGTTACACAACTGTATGAAAACTCATATAATTGATTCCAGAAACCAAATACAAGCTGAAGCATTAGAAAGGATTATTTTTCATGTTATGATCATAAGATTACAGGAGGAAAACATCTGGGGCCTGTGTCAGGTTTGCAAGCCCCCAGGGTCTTCGTTTGTGAGCTTTTTGGAGCAATCATGAGAGCTAGTGACTTATATTTTTCAGGCTGTAGATTGGGCAATGGTGGTATTTCTAATCTGTTTTCCTCTAGCTTTGTTCCATGTTGATCCTCCTATGTTTAAATAAGGTGTAATCTCGGAACCTCTTTTGGGGTGAGGATTTCTCCTTTTGGTTCCGCTACCATCTAATATTGTTTGAGCTTTGTGGCCTTATTCTTGGATGAGGGAGAGAGATGGAAGGGAAAAGGCAATCTGTCTTCTCTTTCCAGCTAGTTTATTTCCTGAATGTGGTAAAACCTACCCTTATGTTCCCTTCTGCTGGATGTTTAGAAGTGTGGTGACAAAGAGACACTATGAGATTCAGAGAGGAAAATATTTCGTCGTTGTTGTTGTTCAAGAAACCCAGCTAAGGTGATTTTCGATTATTAGAGTATCACACAATTCTAGAGCTGATGTTTTGATAAAAAATGTTAAAACTGGATGAATTTTAGAGCAAGGATGGAGAACAACCCTTTCCTTTTTAACTTTTAGCAGGAGGAAAATTTTGAGACTGAACTGCAAGTCTTCCTTTTAAAGCTGAAGTAACCTGTAGGCCAGGCTGATGTGAGCTTACTTGCAAAAGTGATGTTGGATCATTTAATCAATGTCTCTGAAGTGCACTCAGATTTGAAACAAAACAAAGCAGCCCTTTGAAGTAGGGTGTAAAAGATAGCAATGAAGTTCACCTTAGTTTAAGGTGATGAGTACTTTACTTTTGCCAGTGATTGTGTCATATTCAGCAGTGTAAATGCATTTTAACCATGGCATCCCTTCCTTGACTGATACAAATTTGTGAACTTCAAGGAAGTAGAGGGACATTCACTATCTCAGAAGTTGAATACATGGTTTATTGTACTTCAATATACTTTGGAGCCTAGAAACATTCAGGCGCTATTTTAGGTCTTTTTAATGGGTTACATGTTTCAGTGGGTAAAACACAGAATAATTTCTGGAGAAAGTAAAGCCAAGAGGGATAATTGCAATGTAAATTATGAATAATTAAACAATTAGATGATAAATTTCATATAACCTTCCAGGACTGTATTCAAAGACCTCAACATCTCCAAAGACTCTGGTAATCCCAATACCTCAGGGTATTTATGGAAGCTGGTGGGTTCTTACCCAATAAACTGAGAAAGTATGTTAACTCTTTGCTGGTTTGAGACACATTTCCCTCTCCTTCTTACCAAACCTTGTTGAGAGCAACTGCTCCTTTCCTTGTCCAGAGCAGCAATTTCATTTCTGTGATGAGAGGCACTGGTCTCAGTACAGACCCACTAAGCAGATCTCCTTGAGTGGCAGAATGCTGCCCCATAGGCCCTCCTCTGGAGGGAGCATCCTGATGGTCACTTCCCCTGGGAAGGTAACAGTGGGCAGCCTGGGAAATGAAAGGACATGGAATTGGAAGAGAGACATAGGAACTTTTGTACTTCTCATGTGACCCCACCTGCTGCAGTACACCTTGGGATGTTAGTCATATAAAAGCAACGTTAAAATACTGGCATCCCAAATAGTTTTTTGTGGGGTTAACTGAGAGAAAGGGAAGTATCTGCACAGTTGAAATACCCTGGCAGTTTAGATTAAGCTTAGGCTATATAACCATTTTTAGATTTTGAGATTGTTAATGAGGATTTATTGTCATTTCACAAAATGCTTCCAGACCGCATGGATACTTGGTTCCTTTGGCTTTCCTGCAGAAAATCTGTTCTCTGTGCTTAGCTTTCCTAAGCCTCTCTGTTGCTGCTGTTGTCGTCAGCAGTAATACTGGTCCCCGAATGCAATTAGTGTCCGTGTCACATTGACAGCTTTACAGGTTTCTTGTATGTATTACCTGGAGAAACAGGTTTTCTGCACAGATATTATTGTTTTATTAAGAATTACAAAGACACGTAATGACAGAACAACATGCCCAAAAGCTTGTGTCCCTTTCCAGCTGTTTCAGTTAGTCTGCAAGCCTTATAATTCTCGTATCATCATGTAATATAGCACAGTTACAGACACAGACATATTAAACTCATTTAATTCCATTTGAGGGGTGCCTAATAGTGTTTTGAGTATCTGCCTTTGTGTCAGTGATGTTTGTTAGAAGTTTCCAGATATGGTAGCCCAAAAAAGTCAAGGCTGTTGCAGCTCCATGAACCCAGGTCCAGCCAGCAGTGAGGTTGAAGATGTGTTACCAGTAGGTTATACCTGTATACATTGTATATGCATATACATACACAGCTGCACTGATCAATCCAGGCAGAAAACATGGTACTCGCACAAAAACAAGCAGCCCACTCCCACGTACTGCAAAACATACATGTCTATAGATAAATGTCTACATATGGAACATGAATCCCACCATCAGCTGGGATCAGACACTCAGGAATTTTTGAGGAATTTCCAACAGTAGTGGGAGAATATCTGCTTTCTCGTTTGGCCTCTTGGGAATCTGCAAGAACGAAATGTATTTCTCTAGCCCATTCAGTTAACCTGGTGGTCACTAAAATGTGAGGAGGATGCTTCCTTTCTCATGCTTTACCCTTGCAGTTAACTTTTTCCCAAATACACAAATGTCAGCAAAATGTGCCTGCATATGTCCTCATTATCATGGTGTCCTCTGCAGCTTTACCAAGGATGGTAATGAATGGGTGTCAAGAGGAATCTTCTTATCCTCTGCTCTAATAAATGAAAAGAGGAAGCAAGAGGTTGTGTAACTGAGCTGAAAAAATGTCAAATAGCCGCATGGAAAAAAACCCTTGGAATACTCAATTAATAATAATGTAAATATATTCAAAATTGGATTTTAGTAAATAATACTTTAAATGAATTATCGCAATATTATTCATGTGGTTGTTCCTGAGAAATTGGACTCCATTAGTTAATACCTTAATGCCAAACATGAATAAACTACAGTCAAGTTTTAGTAAAAAATTTTCTCTTCTGTACAGAAAGATGATAGCAATGTAATCATTTTGGTATCTTAACAAGAGCTGACTGTGAGTTCAGAATAATGAGACATTGAAAAAATTATCACTTTCAGCTTTTGAAGGGGGCTTAGAGGAAGGCAGAACATAAAATATCAGAAAGTCATTGTTCAAGTGAAAGTAATGGTGTATGTAATTTTGGATGCCAAATAAGGAATAGCAAGATTTAGTATGTTAAGTATGTTGATTTTCCTGATAGTCTTAATTTCTGTATATTGGAATGCAGATTCTCCTATCTTAGAAATAAACTTTACCCTGTAACTACAATTTCTGCTGCAGAAAATGTAAGACAGTCTAAAAAGTACAGTAGATGTATAGGAATGTCTTATCCAATCCCCTCTCAAATTGATTTGCTCTTCTGTGCCAGGTGCACGTGAGTTTGTTTAAAAGCTATTAGCCATTAGTCTGTTTCATAGCATCACAGTTAGTAAAGGTAAGAAATATGTCTGACGCTAATTTTGTGCTCCTCCTGCCCGAGGAGCGTTTCCTGTAGTCTGGCAGTTGTAGTACATTGTGTGGGAAGGCACAAGCACGCACACATACCCTGCGCTGTGAGCCCTGCTGTGTCTCAGCCAGTGTTGGTAGAGCTGCACCCCACAGCTGTGAGCAGGAGTTACCTAACTCTGCATGTGATGCCTCCCCCAAGTCCCTCTGCTCCTCTCCCTCTCTTGGTCTGCTGAACAGCACCGCTGCTTGCGTGACTTGAATGGGGATAATTTGAGGGATTCTCTTGCTGTTGCCTGTTTCCTGGCAGGATAAGAGAAGTTCTATATTTGTCTCTGTGCTCCACTCTAAAGATATTATTTGTCCTGTCAAAGAGGGAACCTTCTGGATCAGGAGTTTATTCTGAGTAATGTATTGAAATTGAGTTCTGTGATAATTCAGATTATAATAGCATGCTGTTTCAGTGAAACAGACTGTTGACATCTTGTTTTCCATATTACCAAAGGGAAAGTGAGGAGTGAATTAAGTATGTGATGAGCAACTTAGTGAGGTAACTCGGGTACCTTTTTGTGTTCTGTGCAAAATGATTGTTTCCAAGCGCACAATAAAAAGTCCGTTTGAAAGATTTATGCTGGGGGTACAGTTGAGAAATATTCTTTTCTTTCTAGCTGTGTGTCTTGCAGCTGGATTTTGAATTGCTTGGTATCTACTAATCGGCTTTACTGGTAGACCTGCTGAGAAAGCATTGCAATTGTCCATGTGGAGTGCAAGAAAGAAATGTAGGCATTAGATTTCTGAGTAATTTTTGGACACAGGCAGTATGAATTTGTGAGGAAAGTTTCGTAAGTAATGACAGGTCAATTTAACTGTAGCAGTAATGAGCTAAGAACCAAAAGAAGTCAATTATTTTTCCTTTCACTTTTATTCTGAGAGCTATGCTTTGTTAACTTTCTTAGAACTGGGTAGGAGGATTCAGTACCATTTTCTGCCATCTGATCTCAAGGGTCAATGTGATAATTTAACTATTTGTGGGGTGTTTTCTGAAAACCTGCCAGAGTCTGCATAAGTAGGCTCATCTCTGTATATTCACATAAGTGTGTATGAGGTTGATCCATTAAAACCCTCGGATGACCTATGAGTCCAAATTCACATGTCAAAGCTGCATTAGATACTTTGTTTGAGATCAGTTGATCCCCAAAGCATTTGGCCAGGCTATGAAAATGAAACTGAGAATTGCAGATCACTGTGTATTTGAGATTTGTTGGGGGCTTTTCTGTGCAGGAACATGGAGGTGAAATGCTGCTGTGCAGTCCTGTTTCCACCTGAGTTTGGGTGAACTGATCACCCAGAGAGGAGCTGACTTCTGGTGCCTGGAACTGTGCAAAAAGGACTCGTTGTAACTGGCCAGGAGTGTACAAAGTACTTGCTCTGCCTTGTGACTGGCCGAGGGACAGCCTGAATCTCTATGTGAGATGTACAAAAGCAGTATTTGGCTGAAACTTAGACCTAGAGCTATTATTTTGAACAGAGAACACTAGAACTGTTACTGTAAATTCCTGAAACAGCAAAATAGACATTTAGCCACATATCGAACATCACGTATCTTTGCATGCTCTGCATTGTATCTCAGGAGGTTTTTAGGTACCTCAGGAGGAGTGTAGGTCTAGAGCAGTGTAGATCTGAGGTGTTGGATGGTGGGATACCACATGCTTGTTAACTCTTCATGGGCTCTGCAGGAAGAACTAAGAAAACCTGCAGTTACCTCTGTCCTCTGATACTCCTTTCCCAATCAGAAAGTATATTGATATTGCTGAATGCCTCTACCCACTATCACCAATCCTTGAAAGTATTACTTGAGTGAATTATCTTGACTTCTCATGTATTTTACCCCATCCTGCCTTACTGAACTGGTTATATTATGCTCTTTTGCATTGCCTTCTTTTGTTCTCAGTTTGGTCTGAGTGTAGCTCCCCTTGAGAGAGATAGAAGTTCATCTACGTGAGCTCACCGAGCTTATAATAAAGCTTTTATTATAAGCTTTATAAAGTGGTTTTTTTCTATTTTTAGGCAGAAGAATAAATTCCAGCTTGAGTTTCTTGTGTGATCAGTGCCATGTGATCTCAGAGTACAGGTGACAAAGAACTAAATACATAAATGCATAAGATGTCTCAAACAAGCATCAGAAGGGAAGGCAAAGTGGCTAAAAGCACCACTTAAGAACCCATTCCTTAGTTTGCATGTCACGTGTACACAGCAGAAGAAGGGGCAGACAGTGTATTAAGCAGATCTGACACAGGACATAGATTTAACTGGGACCCTTGTAAAAGTTTCTCTGAAGAATGAAAAACGTAACAGGTTGGGGATGTGATAGAGATAAACTGGCCTAGGTTGTCTTTGACTCATAAAAATTATAACTTTGAGTAAATGAAGGCAGTAATTCATAAGGGAAAAAACCAATAACATCTAACCACATTTTAAAGTAAGAACAAGAAAGTAAATAATCCATGTATCAAGGAGAGGTACTTTGTTTTGTATTTTTAGGCCTTCTTGTAATGCAGAGAGGTCATCTCCAAAACCACTTAGTTATTGAACCTTATTTCACATTTCATAATTTCCCTTTATCACTTAGAGTAATTTTAATTGTCCATAACTGTTCTCCTTCCATGCAGCAGAAGAGTAGCCTCAGAGAACACAGAAGAGAGGGGTTATTTCCAACTAGATGATTAGAGCACTGCACTAGAAAATCAAATTATATTGCAATGAAATGCAGCTATAAAAATGCTATTACTTTGGAGAATTTTATGTGAGAACCTTCATGGAATGATGCAGTAGGATTTGCAGGATCTACATGCAGTAGCATTAACTTCAGAGAAAAGAAATAATGTAATTGAGGAGGCGCTCTGGTCTGCAAGATGATGTAAAGCAGACTCTTCAAATAAAATAGAGTGATTTTAAACCAGAATGAATCTACATTTAGACAGGTGAAAAAACTTTCCAGTGATGCTAACCTTACTATGTAACATTAAAATGATGGACAGATTCCTGTTTGGTTGATTTGGTTGTTTTTTCCCCATTGCATCAAGGCAACTGGTAATATTCTTAAAATAAGGTACTTGCTAAGTGCTTTCCTGGATTGGGACCATGGAATACACACAGCATTTTGCAGGATTGATCTCCTGTAAAATGTATGAAAAATCCCATATTTCTAGGGTCTAGCAGTTTACTATCCTTTATTTTTTCCTTTCTCTCTTTTTATCACTATTGGGATTAATAGAATTTTATTGTGTTAACGTTGCTGTATCCCTTATCACCCAAGTGCTTACAAATAGAGCATGAAGATTTCACAGCCCACATTTGCATTGACATTAGTACATTGGAACTTAAATCTTTTCTCTTGTGCTACTATTTCTAGTTCCTGTAGATTCCTAAGGGAAATGTGGAACAATTTCTTTGGAAAAATCCATTAAAATACAGTGTTTCTGAATAGTGCTTTTTAAGTAATCCATAAAATCTCACAGATTCTTCCAACCTCACAGACATTCTGGTAACATCTTTGAATTACTTGAGTGTGGAGATGAGTGGGTGGGCTTGATAGAGAGGAGGAAGCTGTGAAAAAAACCCTGCTATGTGGAACAGAGATTGTTTGTTAAATTACTTGTCTGGCTTTCTTATAGTTTGCACTGAATAGACTCTACCACTTCTGCAGTTACATGGTATTCTTTAGACTGTATCCAGTATGACAGACTTATTACTATGACACTATGATCCAGTATCTCAAAAATCAGGTAGACTGAAAGTTTATGAAAAATCAATTCAAAATAATAAAACCAGCCCTTCTTGCTGCTGTGGTATTTTGTGAAAAAAATATCACAGTATTTCATAGGGGTGGAAACAGATTGGATTGTGAGCAGTGCTTCTCTCTTTGGTGTCTGACAAAAGAGGCAAGGTAGAGAGAGACAAATAACTGTCTGCTTTCCAGTGATGCCAACCTTCCCATACAAGGTTAAAATGATGGACAGAACCCTGCTTGGCTGGTTGGGTTTTTTTCCCCCACTGGATCAAGGCACTTGCTCATGCCCTTAAAATAAAGTACTTGCTAAGTGCTTTGCTGGGTTAGGCAGAAAATGCTTATGCTGCATCACCTGCACATGCCTATTCGTTATTATAAAGTTCTTGTTTGGTCAAATGCTGGGGTATTGTTGTAAGGTAGATCCATATCATGTAGACAGGAGATGGTGAGAAATTTCTGCTGCTGTGGCAGCCTGATTAAAATGTTTTCATGATTGTAGTCAGTTTGGTAATTCTGAGTTTGCCATGTAAAATAGCAAGGATTAGTTCTCTGCCAATATATTTTATATTCGCTGTCGTATTTTTATATAAAATATTCTTGACAAATGTAGCAACCCTTATCTTCAATCAGTATGGTACATTAAAGGTTTGTTTTGGTAGCAGTGCACTTTTTATCAATGAACTATGTGTGAAGCAGTCTATGGTAGATTAATCCATTTTCTATCAATAATCTTTCCAAAATAACACCAATATATCTATCCCTCATTGACACAAACTATCAAGCAATGGGGAAAAAAACCCAAAGGAAAACAAATCAATGCAAGAAATAAAAACTGAAGTGAGTAAATGGATGATGTGGCTCACACGGCATTTGGCTTCATGCTGCTGCTGAGAAATCCTACTCCCGGCCCAGCTCTTGCTGAACTGGAGGAAATCAAATGCAAATTCAGGCATGTGAAATGGAGTTTCACACATCTGAGACAGCCAATTAATGTGATTTTTAGTTTTCCACTCTTTTGGTAATATGGGACTTCTGAGTCAGGAGAAGGGTTTTTTTCCTTATTATTTATTTTGTTCTAATATGAGGATTATTTATTTTGTAATTTTCTTTGAGAGTTGTTTACTTTATTGCTACTGGCTGGTACAGAGAAAAAGAATTAATTGCATGATGTTTTTAGAATTAGCATGCACTCTACTGTCAGGCCAGCAAAACAAAATTTCATATACCTCCTTTACTGCATATTTTTATTCCTAGGAATGCAGCTATGAAGAATAAATCTAATCCAAAATATTTGAGCTGTCAAAAATTCAAATTCATAAGCTTATGAATACCCCTAGGTGGCACTACATGCTTTTTTTGTTAAAAAATAATCAAATATTTTATATGTAAATAAAAGCAAAATCATAATAGTTTAATACCCATGATGAATACATTCCATATTTTCTTCAATAAAGGTGGCTAACAAGCTTTTTTTTAACAACTGTCATGGTTTAACCCCAGATGGCAACTAAGTACTAAGCTGCTGTCTCGTTTCCCTTTCCCCCTTCTCTCATCAGTGGGATGGGGAGGAGATAGAGGAAAGAAAAGAAAATAGAACTCATCTGTTGACATAAGAACAGTTTAATAACTGAAACAAAGTAAAAGATAATAATAATAACAACAGCTACTACAATAATAATAGCAGCAACAACAATAATAATTATAATCACAATAATTGTAATGCCAATACTACTAATAATAATTGTAACCAAAAGGAGAGGGAGAGAGGGAAATAAAACCCAAGAAAGTCTAGTGATGCACAACAAAGTGCTCACCACCCACTGACGGATGCCAAACCCTGTCCTTGAATCCTGATCGTCTTCCAATCAGGTAATTCCCCCAGTTTATGTCCTGGCCATGTCGGTCTGTGTATGGAATATCCCTTGGCCAGGTCAGGTCAGCTCTCCTGGCCATTCTCCCCCAGCTTTTGTGCACCTGCTCACTGGCAGAGCACAGGACACTGAAATGTCCTGGATTTAGGGCGAGCACTGCTGAGCAACAACTAAAACATCAATGTGTCACCAACATTATTCTCTTACTGAATACAAAACACAGGACTGTATCTGCTAGTAAGAAAAAAATCTTTCTATCACAGCTGAAACAAGTACAATAACTCATGGAATACAATTTTTCTTTTCTGAGGATTGAGTGATATTCTACTAAAGATTTTTTAGAATTTTGTGAAAAATATGTACAAGGAATTGAATACAGAATTTTCTTTTTAAAAGTATAAAAAATTCACTAAAATGTGTTTTTATTTTTATTTAGATTTTAACATGTTTTAATACTTCCCTGGTAAAGCCATGCCAGCAGGGACACAGGGGACAAACGGGAGTGGACTGGGTCTGGGTGGTTGACCTGTTTCATAAGAATAAAGGTTCTCACACATTGTGTGTGTGAATTAATTCATTCTGGTAACCAGTAAGTGTAGAAGTATGTTAACTATTATGTTCTTCTTTTTCATCTTTGGCTACAAAATCTGGACAAGACTGTCCCAGGGGTTTGTGTGAAGACAGAAGACCCCCCACGAGACTGGGTCAGCTTTTCGTGTGGTACAAACACCGGGCAGTGCAGGACTAGGGCAGAGCTGCATGGGTACCCAGGCTGGCTCATCACTCTCATCTTGGTTGCGTAGGGTTTGGTTGTCAAAAGAGTCTGTCAAAGGAGCAGAGGAGCTACAGCTGTTAACTTCCTACCCTCTTCATTCCCCAAACCCGGAAGAAAAGGCCTGGCATTGGTTCAGCCCTCTTTCGGATCTCTTAATATGGGGAACACATGCCCTTGGAGAGTGGAGACCAAAACCCCAGCTACTGCAGTAAAACAACCTAGAAAACCCTCCCAAAGGGTATTTTGGTGCTAAGACTAAATGAGTCTTCCCAGGTGTCTTTTGAATTTCCATCATCCAGATTTCCTTCTCAAGCAACACCGGGGGGTTCTTCCGCAGAGGATACCCAGCTGACTCATTTATTGCAAAAGGCAGGAGGCTCTGAGTTGTCTGCATGTGTGATATGAGAGGAGTTTTCTCTGGTTCTTGTCTTGCCTTTTTTATTATACAGAGGTGCCCTCTGTATGAATCACCATTATTGCTGGGCTCCAACTGGTAAATTATATGTACAGGTGTAGGTCTGTGTCTATTTCTATGTAGACTTCAGGGTGATCACAAATATCGACTGCATTAATAAGCTTCAAAAGGTAAAGCATGACAGCTGAGCTGCTAGCAATACCAAAAAGGAATATCTGTGAAACTTTTCTTAGCAGTCAGCACTTGTGGTAACATCTGTGCCATTGCTGAAGTAGCACTGCAGGTGATGGCTTCAGTCCTGTTGGCTTTGGCACAACTGTTTCTGTGACATCTGTTGCAGAAGAACTGAAGTAACCAAAGCTGAAAAACACTAAAGAACCTTTAACTGTGTCCTAAATTAGTATTAGTCACAAGGGAGTTTTACAACTAATGAAGTGTTAGACACCTAGAAGCCTCCTGGATTAAAATGAATAGGCTATGTGTTGGAGAAGAACAAGCTGATAGAATTGTACGGTCATAGAATTTCAGGTTGGAAAGGACCCACAAGGATCATAGGGTACAACTCCATTTTAATCACATGACTATCAAAACTGAACAGCAGGATCAAGGCATCCTTCAGATATTCCTTGACCTCTGAGAGGTTTGGCTCTGTAGGAAGGCTGTTCCAGGGACCGGCTATCTTCTCAGTAAAGAACCTTTTCCTGAACTTCCCCTGGAGCAGCCTTATTCCACTTCCTTGTGTCCTGCTGCTGGTCACCAGGGAGAGGAGATCAGCACCTCCCCTTCTCTGCCTCCCATGAGGAAGGTGTACCCTGCTGTCAAGTCCCCCCTCAGCCTTCTCTCCTCCAAGCTGAACAAGCCAACTGACGTCAGATACTCAGTGTTGCCCTTGAGACTTCTACCATCTTGATCACTCTTCTGGACACACTCTAATACTTTGAAATCCTTCTTCTATTGAGACACCCAAAATTGCAGATAGTACTTGAGATCCACACCAGTGCAGCGTAGAGTGGGACGACGTTCAGACATCCTGGATTTTCATTGTATGTGTTATACTGCATGGTATTTTTTCTGAATCCTAAGCCTGGATTGGCCACATCTAGGTGATGTTGCTTAGCAGGACAGGTTTTTTACCTGTTTTAAAGTTGGTGTAAAATAAGTAATAGGAATAGCAAGAAACTGTACAGATTGTGTGTTGGGGTCCCTCCCCTGCCATGTAGCCCTGGCAGAGGGGCCCTGAGGGCACAGGCACGGGGTTTCCCTGCCCCTGCTCAGCCTCGTTCCCATGGGTTGGTTTGTGTTCCCTGCGCGGGCAGAAGGACCCTCGGGGCCCGTGACTGGAACAGTTCCTCGGCAGAGCCCCGGCCATGCGCTGGGGAAATAAACATCTCTCTGAAACATCTATCAAGAATCTGTCTGTCCATATATATTTCCTTTCCACGGGACTCCTGGTTTGATATATGCATGTTGCAGTATCCCCACTGCAACATAATGGTGGAGATTTGTGAGCAGAACGATCCCCGATCCCTAAGCGACTGATTTGTGTGAGTAAACCCTGGAAACTTTGGATTCCTCTTCTTGGTTTTGCTTTGCTATTGCTATTCCATATCTAAACTATGGAGGAACCATGGGAAGACTCTTGGCTCTCAAAGCCGCATATGGACATTTATCTTAAACTTGAAAAGATTCTTGAAAAACGATTTGTAAATTTTAGCTTGATTCAAGCTCAGAAAGAACTGAAACACTTCCTGGCATGGTTGTTTAAGAACTTTTTCTATGTTTCTTGGGATTTAATTATTACGAAGGGCTTTTGGAAAACCGTTTGGACACAGTTAATATTGGAGTCAAAATATATGCCGATGGAAGAATATTTTCGTGAATATTATTTAATTACCGAGACTGTTGAGCAATGTCAGCTGTGTCCTGGCGAAGGGAAGCCTGGCGCAGGGACCGTGCGGCCCAGGCCACGTGCACCGAGCGCTCTGCGAGCAGCAGCGAGGCAGTTCCCGCGTGCGGGCGGAGCCACGCGAGCCGCAGTGTCGGTGGCGGAGCGAGGCGCGGCGGGACCCGGCGGTGCCCGCACGGCCCCACACAGCGCGTGGTGGAGCGAGCCCCGGGAACGCCCGGCCGAGAGGGGCCGCGCTTGGGCGGCGGCTGGCGGCGATGGCGGTGGAACGGAGCCGCTCCCAGCCGAGACGCGCGCTGGAGCAGGGCACGGGGGAGTCATCGCTCGGGGGCCCGGCCGAGATGTGGGTGCAGCGCCGGGCAGCGGCAGCGAAGCTGCGACCAGAGGAGGCGACGCACGGAGAACTGAGCGGCGCGGCCCGGCCCGGCCCGCACAGCCCCGAACGCGACCCCGGGAAGAGCGCGCAGGCACGAGCAGCTCCAACAATTCCAACACGGGAGTGACCGAAAGAGAGAGCAAAGACACAGCGAGACAGAAAACAGCAGCCACTCGGAAAAAGGAAAAGATCGTAGTAACTAAGATCTTAGGGATAGTAAAATGGTATCATGTTAAGCAAAATTATGGTTTTATAACAAGGTGTGACAACCAGCAAGACATATTCGTGCATAGAACTGCTATTAAAAAGAATAACCCTGAAAAATGCATCCCAAGCTTGGGAGATGGAGAGGTAGTGGAATTCAAAATTGTGCTAGGGAGAAAAGGGTTACAAGCATCGCAGGTCACTGGGCCTGATGGTGTTCCTGTAAAAGGCAGTATATATGCAAAAAATCGTAGTCATGTTAGACAATATCTCCATTGTAAACCCCCCCTACAGTCTCCCTTTCCTAATCCCACCTTTCCCTTTTACCCTATGTCCTATTACCCCCAGTGTATTCCTAATCTGTTTTTTCATCCATGGCTTCCCTCACAAAACCATGCTTTTGCCAATTGTTTCCCCAAAAATCCCTTTCCAATGCCGAGTGGGGGATGAAGAGGGGGAGGGAAGAAATTAACAATTGTTGCTTAGAGTTCCAACAGGTACAAACAGAAGAAACCCTCTCCTGCCTCAGTTTCCCCACAAAGCATGCCTGGAGAGTCCTGTCTCCCTTCTGTCACCCTTAAGATGTTCCAGAGAATCTGTTTGGACATTTAAAGACTCAGGAGGGTGGCTTGTTTTGTTTTGAAACTGTCCTTGTCGTCTCATGTTTATCCAGTTGTTTTCAAGGTTAAGTTTAAATCTCTTTTTGTTAAAAACAAACGAGTGAAATGTTGGGGCCCTCCCCCTGCCATGTAGCCCTGGGAGAGGGGCCCTGAGGGCACAGACACGGGGTTTCCCTGCCCCTGCTCAGCCTCGTTCCCATGGGTTGGTTTGTGTTCCCTGCGCGGGCAGAAGGACCCTCGGTCCGTGACTGGAGCAGTTCCTCGGCAGAGCCCCGGCCATGCGGCTGGGGAAATAAACATCTCTGAAACATCTATCAAGATGTTTCCACGTCCTTTCCACGGGACTCCTGGTTTGATATATGCATGTTGCAGTATCCCCACTGCAACAATTGTGCATGTTCTCTGTCTTGGATTTCAGTACTTGGTGACTTGGGCTAGAGTGTATATTTATATATACAGATTTAATGGAGAGTGATGACTCTTTCCTGTCAGCTTCCTGCTAAATTGTGTTTGAGTCCACAAAACATACCAAGCAGAGTGTTTTCTCACAGGTCATCGGAGAAAGATGGGTAAATGCCTACATGACATCCTCCAGTTGGTTAGGTAAAATCTGGTGTCCATGTGAGTCCTGTGTAAACTTCAAAATATGCAAAATCTATACATTTGTCTCTAGCTTGCATTTCAGAAAAGAGCATTTACATCATCAAGGCAAATTTTACTGCTACAGATAGCAAAAGTGCAAGAACATTTAATGCAGACTGTTATAACATTGCTGTTTGTTGAGAACAAAGAGACATGCATGTTCTCAGTGCCAGGAATATAGACATGCAAAACTTGAACTTACATACATTTTTATGTAGAGATATTATAATAGAAAATATTAATGGATCTTTTTGTTGTTTCAGGCATAAAATCAAAATGTGCAGTATCTGAGAAAACAGGGATTAATACTTGAAATGAACTAAAATCCATATGAACAACAGCTCTTGTGTTTCAGCTGTCTTTGCCAAACAGCTGTCTCTCCCTCTTGAGTACATGCCTCCCCAAACCTTTCTCCTCTTATGGTTGGGACAGACTGCCATTTATTTTAATTCAGCCACAAGAGGACAGGGAAAATGAAGTGAAATGTTGCATCCACTGAAGACAATACCAAACTCCTACTGACTTTTGGGAAAAAGGATTTCCCTGGGATACCTGACTGTTTATAGATCCCAAAAAAGAACTCTTGTTACATTCTTAAGGAAAGGTCTTTTTGAAATCAAAGAGATGGAGCAGGAAATCGCGTGTTGAGTGTGGCACTGTTTGGAGCTGCCTTTAAACACACAAATGATTCATTTGATAGTGAAACACTGTTAAGGGGTGGTAGCTAAGGTAGATGCTATCCTTTATATGTTAGTATATTATATTCATCACTAGAAAACAAACCGTACACTGTTTTCCCATTTTAACAGTTGTATTTTAATGAAGAGAAAAGAACAGTACACTGACGGAATTACATTCTGCTTGTAGCTGAGAGGTAAATACTAAGAGAGCAGATAATTGTTTTAGAATTGTGCTCCTTCAGAAAGGAGGAATCAATAATCACTGAAGTGGAAAAGGAAGACCAATTGAAAGGAAAAACAAAAAGTTTGAAAGGAAGATGTTGGAGAGACCTGACTGTGATTTAGAGAGGATTTAGTCTGTGATTATGTAATCTTTTCCATCTTTTAAACATAACAATGTACTTCATTAGTTGTTTTGTTTTGACTTTCAGAGATGTTTGCTTTATTGTTACCATGGTGCAATGAACTCCTTTGTTCTTGGGGGGAAAAAAATTTAAAAATTAATTATTTAGGATTTTTTAATATGAATAGTATTTATCATTGTTTCTCATGTAAAGAAGCTGACTACTCCCACTCCATAATCCCAGGGGTGTACATGGGATGAGCACTATTTGTTGAAACTATATGTAAGAAATGCATGACCTCCATGTGGTGGGTGCACAAGAAAGAGGGTAGCAGCCCCAGAAGAGTCCTCTGTCTTCTGTCACTTTTTGTCCAGGTAGCCAGTGGACAGCCAGGGATGAACTGTAGCATCCAAGTCTCTTGCTTCTCAACAACGAGCTTATCTGCAGCTCATGTTTAAAGAAGCACAAGTGAGCAGAATAAGTGCAGGACTTGGGCAGAACACAGTCTGAATAGTTAACATGAGGCATGTTAAAAAAGTAAGACAACTTCTTTATTTATTTTTAATGTGTTTATTTCAGAAATAGAAGTCAGCTGGTAGCCAGTCAAACCACCAAGGATTTCCCAGAATGATCATGACTGTGGGTTGGGACTTTTTTTTTTCAATTTTTTTTCAATTTTATTTATGAATTTTAATGTCTCGAAAACATGTGGGTGACCCAGGAATTAATATTATTTTTTTTTCTGGGCATCTGAGGAGACAAAACTGTATTTGGCAGGTTGGTTTATAAAAAAATGGCCATTGTTTATTGCTGCTTGTGGGGCTGGGAGTATTAAAGCAAGTTCCATGCAGATGTACTCCCCAAGTGACAGGGTCATTTGGGCAGGTGATAAATTGTCCAGAGTAATTTCAAAATTGTACTTCAGGGAATACTGCCTGGTAGAGAATTGAGTAAGTGCTACTCCACATTCAGCAGTCTTTCAGAAAACTCCCTGCAGCCTGTTTTCATTGCTTACAGAGCATCTCCACAGGGCAAGAACTGTGTAGAAATATAGTTTTTGTAGCTCTGTAAAACCATGACTTTTCCTGCTCTTTTTCCTAACTAGAGTGATGCTACACTCATGCATACCCCACAGGCACACAACAGTTATGCAGCTGGAAAAGTATTTGGAGATAAAACATTATCTGTCTTGTGGGATGGGGTTGCTTAGAAACGCTTCGTATTTTATTTTCAACACCTCATTAGAAATAAGAGGGGCTGATAAATAAGAGGGTCTGCCACCATCCCCACAAAATACTTCAAGACACCCTGACCCTCTTTATGAAGAGTTCAGCTTACATGCTTGATCATGGCATGTGGGCAAACCTAGTCAACTGGAAAAAAACAAAGAGCAAACCCAAAGGTCCTGGCTCTATTACAGCATTAGACAATGTCAGAAGAGGGCAGCCCTGCTGGCAGCAGGCCGGTGCTCCTCCTGGCACTCACCACTTCTGTTGCTCGGGGATGTGCTTCAGTGCCACTTTTTCCATCTTTGTCAGCCACGCGTGAGATGCTGTCGCCCAGGGCACCTGATGGCACTATCCGAACAGTGCACAGTCTTAGCCTGTTTCCATGCATGATGAGTTGGTTTTCACATGGGTTAGTTCTCCTCCTTCCTGCCACCTCTGTGTTCTCTATTGTCCTCTCCCTGGGCTATTAGCTGTACCATGGCCTTTGGAAACACTTGAAGCACCTAGTGCTTAGCTGGTGCTGCCGAATGCAATGATAAAAATACCTCACCATCCCACTGTCGCTCTGCAATTGCGTAAATACTGTTCTTGCTATTCAGTCTCCATCACAGCACAGTCACAGAGTTGTAATCTGTAGGACTGGGAGCACGATAAATGGCTTCAGGATTTAGCCTTCTGGAAACAAAGGATTTCTGTAATTTAGGATTAATTTAGGAAAAGGGAGATGATTGGAATATCATTGAAAACTTGCAGACTCATCTGTTTTTATTGTAGGCCTTAAAATAATGCTTTTCTTTCTCTGTCCCAGTTCCTGGAGTTGAGTGATTTTGCAAGTAACTCAGACTTATTACTATTTTCTTTTTTTTTTTTTTTTTAATAGCTAATTTTAGCCACCAGTTTCTGAGGGAAGTTTGATAGGCATGCAAATATGAACAACCCAAAGGATATTTTTAAGTGAATCACAGGTTTTGCAGGGTCGCCTGAATCACAATAATACTGGCTTGGAGTTGGCAATATTTCTACAATGTGGTGGTTGAAATACTGACCTTTTAATGGCAGTCATTTGGTACAATCATTCTAAAAAAAAGGATGGAAGAGTTACTTATTCTGAACTGGAGAATCTTCTGTGAATATTTTTTGATATAATATTCATGTTCTCCCTTGGAGTATATAAAAGAAAAAAGAGGGTATGGCACAGGGACAGGGTATAGCAAAAGTAGAACGATGAATAGAGGAACTGAAATTGTACTGCAGGGATGCTTTGGGGAGCAAGAATATGAGAAAGCACAGAAATCAGGGGAAAATTCTCATCTACTTACTGAAAGTAAATCCTTTTCCTCCAGATGTTTAGTAACAGGAGAGTCTGCCTTTAAAAGTACAAAGTGAGCCAGAATCTCAATGCTAATTTGGAATGCATTGAAACAGGAACAAGAAAGTTCTTGTAACAGCAGTGTAAATGGAATCAAAGATAAAACTATCAAATATCCCAAAGGAAATGTTCCAAAGTGTTCCATTTGTTCAAGGAAGAATTAAAAAAGTAGGGGTACATGGGATTATTCAAAGAAGAGCATGTTTACTTCAAGTTCTTAGTCCGCAGTTTAGCTTCACCATGTGTCTTCTCCATTGGCTGCCAGACTGTCATTATGGGTTATGCTGTTATTCACCAGCCAGTTTGATTCCAGCTGGACTTGGGAGACAACTTCGGTATCAGCAGGGAAAGCAGAAGCAGGACACTGCAAAAAAGGCTGTGTGGGGGTTAGCATTCTAATCCCCCTCAGAAGCCAAAGAGTGAATGCATTTGGTTCAAAAGAAGTGTGAAATGAGAGATGTTTTTGCTTTGTGCTGTGCTCAGTGCTGCAGTATTTCCGTAGCCTGTGATGTCAAGGAAGAGCTGACACAAGCACCAACCTGCACTGACTGTCCTGATGTGAGGGTGCTTTAATTGTTGGTGTGCTTGTAACAGGTTGGACTGGAGGGAGGTCAGGGAGTTAAAAGCTGCATGAAACACTCTTGACAGCGGATGAAATTCTGTCACTTTTGCTTTTGTAAATAATCTGTAAATAATAAACCTAAATTACTGAACCTTCAGTAATGTGGTCTGGGTAGGATATTTCCCACAAAAGCTCACTATTGGTTGCTAAACCTGTAAGGTTTGCAGAACACTGGATGGAGCATGTAGTCCTGTGGAGCAACACGCAGCTGATTTTTCTGACATCCCTATAGATCCACTGGGAAAGGCTGCAGACAATCCCACAGACAATCGCTGGCAGTAGATCAGTGCAAGACTGCAAGAAATGAGTACGTAGAAGGTTGTTCCTGTTACCAAGTGCAGGATGGACTTAAATACTGCTCTGAAGGAGATCTGTCAGTAACATCTAGTTAGCAGAAATATTGATACAGTAAATCAGCTACTTGAGAGGGCAGAGGTTTTCCTGGGAGAAACAATGGTGTGTATTGTCTGCTACAACATGAATGGCCAACTGAAAGAGTAGACTGAAGTTGTAGTGTAGCAGGTTCAGTCCGAAAACCGGGCAGAAACACCAATTTAGTGAAGTGGTTCTGTTCAAATTATCACTTACTTATTTTGTTTCTGTGAGATAAGAATTAGGAGAAAGCAAAGCAGGCACAAACCTTAAACAGTTGCGGTACAAAGGAAAAGTTTTATTACTAGCAAAATTAAAAGTAAAGAGAAATAACAAGAAATTAAAGCAAATGCCCCCCTCCCCCTCTCCAGCCACTTCCCTCATTATTTCAGCTCACACAAAGGGTAACAGAACATGGGATGTTAATCAGTGTTGCAGTTCTTGATAAGTCTCTTTCATATGCTTAAGGAAAAAAGGGTTTTCTTCAGCTGCATGTGGTTCCCAAACTGCCACCAACAGCAGACCCGCCCGGTAACAAACAATCTGCTGTGGTGTAAAACATCTCTTCCATGAAAAATCTCACGAAAAATCTCACAGTTCCTTCACACTGCCAAACATAGGCTATCACATGGGGTTATTAATTCTTTTAAGGATGAGTTATTTTGGCCTGAACACAAAGGCTTTTTTTTTTCGTGACGGGAAGTCTCTAAAAACCTCTCAATACTTCTATATAGCCTAGCATAGGCACTCTTCACAATTTTCACGGGCTGCACGTGAACTTGTCATCCCCCCATGTACTTAAAATGGATTAAAGAGACAAACAGTTTGTGGTATTACAGTTTCTTACCACGGCATGCAAGAAGGTTTCTTTTAAGCTGCGCGCCAGAATCGCGGCCCCGCCCTCTTTTCTCCCGTCGCCATTTCCAGCTCCGTCCCACGGGACTCACTTCTCTTTCTCTCTGACCCTGAAGCCGCCATGCTGAAGGGTGTTCTTGTTCAGGCTTTACGGTGGGGAAAGCCTCGCTCCCTTTGTGCTGCTGGCTGCGTGGTGTCTTCTTCAGTTCAGCACGAAGTGTGCTGGCTGCAGACAGGAGGCTCTGCCGGCTCCCGTTGGCTCCGCCGGCTCCGCATGGAGAGGAGAGGAGAGGGACCCGCCCGTCCAGGAAGCCGCGCCGGATGGGTATAGCTGTGTGGCAGTCCATGGCTGGTTTGAGCTGTGAGCAGTCCATGGCTGGTTTAGCTGTGTGGCAGTCCTTGGCTGGTTTTAGCTGTGAGCAGTCCATGGCTGATTTGAGCTGTGTGGCACTCCATGGCTGGTTTAGCTGTGAGCAGTCCATGGCTGGGTTTAGCTGTGAGCAGTCCATGGCTGGTTTTAGCTGCCTGCGGCTCTGGGACAGTTCCCCCCACCCAACGACCCAGGGTCCGTGCCACGGCACTGGGAAAGGGAGGGGCAGGGTCCCGGCCCGGCCCAGAGGGGCCCGGACGCTTGGAGCCCCACCCCCAGCTTCTGGCAGGCGCGCTCCGACCAAAGGTGAATCATGCTTTCCATGCGGTTTAAATATGTAAATTGTGAGAAGCGTCATTAGTCTAAAAGACTGTCCATCAACTCAGGTTCAACCCACTACATGTAGTAATTGTGCAAAAGGTGTTTATTTGTGTAGTATTCAACAGCAGATCACCCAAGACTCAGAAGCCACATAAAATCTGACTGCAATGATGAAATGTTCAGATCAAATCTCTGAAGAGAGACCCTAGGTGATTACCTGGGGTGACTTCAATGTCAGCAAGAGCTCTGATAGGGAACCAGTCAGCTTTTGGAAAGTGCATCTAGTCTAGGATCTGTCTTGTTCCTTTATTCCCATTAGGCATTGTGTTTAATGAGGTTAACTTGTTAAAAAAAAAGTTACTAAATGTAGACTTTTCTTTGAGAGACTATATAATGGTAAACTCTGTGAGAGGTACTTAAACATTAGGCTTGCTGTGCACTAACAGTTTTCTTTTTCCAACAGTTTTTTTTTTTTCAAAATACCTTAGCATAATAAAATAATCATCTTAAAATTAACAATTATGTAATATTAATTTATTTCATCAAAAACAATGGAAAAAGTCTAGACACAATGGTCCCTCATCCACCTTTCATTGTTAAAACGGATAGCATTAACACATAAAATCTAAGTTGATTCTGTATATTTTTCTGCAGAAAAACTTTAGCCTTCAGGCGCAAGTGTGAATTTAAATATTTTGAAAGCGATATAAATCAAAGAACCCAAATAAGACCATGAAAGAACACTTTTTTTTCTTACTATATTTCCTCTTTTTTAATACTGCCTGTATGTCTATTTTGTCTTTTTTTTTCTCAACCTCTCACTTTTTTAATCACACAGGCTATCTGTAGAGACTTTTTGAGTATTCAGGAATGTGAACAAATCATGCTTGTGTGTAAGCAAGCATACTCTCACTTTTTCTAACAATGATAGCCATGTATTTATCAGTTGTCGAACACAGAAAAATAGAATAATTCAGCATATGAGTAACTCAGCTCTAGGCAGTTTTATGTACTAAGCCAAATAAACATAGTGCTTTTGAAGAGAGACTATCGTGTGCAAATTTCCAAAGTAATTTCTTTACAATGTTGATTTTTTTTTTTTTTTTTGTCCATATATGTCTTTTTACCAGGCAGCTAAATTCTTAAATTCTGATGATGATTTTAAGGCCAATTATTAAGATTATGATCCTGGTATGTTCTTTGTACCTGCCCAGGCATCTTTTTTTTTTTTTTTTTTTTTTTTAAATTAGGCTTTTAAAACTCTAAGAGATATCTTCTATGTGGTTTTGAGTGGCAGTAAGATTTTAACTGCAGACTTCATTTGCACTTCCCACAAGAAAGGTTTTCTATAATTTCGTTCAATGAGCCGTATAATTTTTAAAATCATTTGTCAATGTTATGAAGCATTGATTTAGGCCACAAATCACTGATTCCTTACTGGAAGAATAATTAACTCGCATATATACTTTTAGATGTTATTTCTTGGATTTTTATGTCTCTGTGTTATTATGATATATGAGTGACTTAATTGTATTTGCTATTACAAGATTTTCATAGGAACAAATGGATTTCTTGTGTTTAGGGCTTTAAGCATTCAACTCATGAACAGTTCCAAATTTCACACAATATTAGCATTAATCAACTACCTTAAATTGTACTGATAGTGTTGGGGTTTTTTTGTAACTATTGACCTATGAACTCTTCAATTAATTTACCATAAAAAGCAGAATTCAGATTCCGATACGGTATGAAATTTTACATATTTTAGTCACTTTAGATCTAATCTTAACAACCCAAATCTATAAACATTAAAACAATGTGCCTCATAAAGCAACATTTCTTGGGCTTTTTAAAAGGAAGGTATTGCATGCTATTAAAATAAAGCATTGAGAACCAGTTTCATCTCAGAAGTTTTATTCCACAGGAAATTTAACATAATTACTTTAATTTTCAATTCCTTGCACATTATTTCCATGTTTGGAAGATTAACCTCAACAGCTTCAGAAAGACATCAGCTTAAATTCCCAAGAAGAAATATTCTTCATTATTTCTATTGTTTTCAGTGAGATCATTACACTACCATATTATAATTAGGACAATTGATTTGAAGCTCAGTTATGTGGCAGTGTGACTTGGGGAGAAGGCATCATGTAAAAAGAACTGTGGTTAATGAACCATCCACTTAAATCTCAAAGTGATACTTTTAGGAGGAGTTAGGATCATGCAAGAGAAAAGTTTCTTTTGCTTTCCTACACACACTTTCTTTTGCTTCCCAAACCTGGTTCTGGCTGAAACAAGAGGAGCTACTTGGAATATTTGCCCCATGTTATGACACACACATCTAGGGAAAAAACTGTTTTACAGCAATAGTTTCAGATACAATTTTTGTAAATGTGAAAACTTTCAAGTTTCTGTGTACATCTAATCTTTTGGTACTTCATGAGTTATCAAAAAGTATCTGATTTCATGTTTTATTCACAGAGATGGGAAGATAAAAGTATTACTACCTTAAAAAAAAATTAAAAAAAAAGAAGGTCAAGAATATACTGAGATTGAAAGAAGTTGGTTACATGTGTCCTATTTGTACAATGATGATTGTACATATGTTGGATATGCTGTTGCTTTCTATGTGTTTCTAAATGCATAGAAAACATTGTAGTTGCTTTGTTTTTTTTCATTTTGATTGAATTACACTGTTAGATTCAGGAGTCTGGGGACTGGATCGTGTCCCACCGATTTCAGTCTACGGTACAGTCAGGGCACTGCCCTGTTCCCTCTCCTAAATACCTGTCTCTGAGGAAAAGACCTAGTGTGCTTAGGGTAGAGTGTAATTTCCTCCAAAGTTATGCCTTAAAATGGGAGATAAAAATGGGTTCAGGGTTTGAGAGACTTGAATGATCAAAAATGTTGTAGAATTAATTTTATCAGGCATGCATTTTTTTTGTGAAGACTTTGGTACTTCCTAAGGTTCTCCCTGTATTGTCTTGGCATTTAGGTATATTTTATGGTAGATTTCTTTTTAAATGTAAGTCTGGTATTTATTACTTTTTTCAGATTCACTAAGGATGAAAACTGCTTGTATATGTCTGTTAAAATTAGGAAACATAGACTTCAGAATCTGATACTAATTTCTAAACATGCAGTCAGGTATCTGATGTTTGAAAACTTGCAAGCAGTGATATTTTTTAGGATTCACATTTCTTGTTCAACTGCCTTTTTGGCATAGTGGGAATCCCTGCTGTGGTGAAGAGTGATGGGAAATATCTTATTTCTCTTCTCTTGTTGCTGCCAAAGTACTTCTTCACATTAATAAAAGAAACAATTCCTCTTGCTCAGCTAGTAAGAAAAATCTTAAATAATAATTTTGGCCATTTAGAAACTGGCTATATCTCCTAGCTGCCTTCTTTGTAAGATATAATAATTTTGAAAAATAATAAATGTCCCTTCTAGCTCAGCTCCATGCTCAGAGGTCTCCAGCTTGAGTTCAGTGATGCTGTCAGTGGAGATACTTGACCCATCAAGAAGCTTGAGCTGAAGTTCAGGTGATGCTGATGTTTGAAATAATGTTGAATAGACCTACACATCAAGCTGCCAAAGCTCTCAATCTCTATGTTCATGTACAGTTCCAGTATTATTTGCCATATGGTCACACTCAGTTTGGTACTATGACTTAAGGAGAAGAGTTTCAGCTGAACTTTGTCACAGAGGCATGCTGTTAGTATTGCATGTGTATGTCTTTCTGACAGCTGTGAAATGTTTTTTGTTTGTTTTACTTTGCTTCATTTAAGATAAAAGCTTAGCCTAATAAGTTACTTTGTGTCATCAGTGTAAGTGATGAATGAGACCTCCACCTCTGTAGAAACAAGTGAGAATTTGCACTGGTTATTTTATTTCAGAATCTTTAATACTTTGTCATTTGCTTGCTTTTTTCATTGTGGAGATAAAGTGACTGCTCCTCTCTATTTAGATGTCGGGACAGGTCCCACACATTTATGACACAAGGATAGAAAAACCACACATTATGACAGGGAAGGCATGCCCTCTGTCTGAGAGTTGATATTTAGTATGGCATTGGCCAATTTACAGTAGAAAATAAATATTGCAGAATTTATGTATGGTAAATAAATATTGCTTCCTAGTTATACATTACCCTTTCAAGTCTTGCCTAAATATTCCTTCAGCAAATTAGTTACATTAATGCTGTCAGGTTTAACCTGTCACATTTCTATTTTGTTGTGCTTTTCTTTTTGATCAGCAGAAGCTGGCTTCTATTTGTACATTTCCTTGAATTGGAATAAATGAGACTCCTATTATAAAACCTAATGTCAGATTGACTCCGTCTAGAAAGTAACAAATTTTAAAGGTCACATAAAATAGGCCATTCTCAGCTCTTTTTTTCTGAATATGTTTGATTAAAAATAGTTTGCTCTGTTTATTAAATCACTGTTTTCCCTTTAGGGCCAACTAAAGCAGAAGCAGATCTTTGCATTTGTCATCATCTTAAGGTCACAAATACAACTGGATTAGATAATGATACATACCTTTTCCCACTACTGAATTATCAGTGATGAATTATTTATCATAGTTAGGCAGACATATCAGGAGTCAGTTGAGTGTAAAATGTTACCCTGAGGGCATAGCCAGGCATTTCAATCAATGCATGTTTACATCTACTTGTGCAGACATATTTCCAGTGTAGAGTGTGGTAACCTGCAGCTCTGAAAGAAACTGGTTTTGGTAGGGGCTGAATCAGACCTATGGTATCCCAAGTGATGTTTATGAAGAATATCTTTTGAAGCTGACTTGTCAAATATGAAACGGATAAACAAAAAAGCCATGGTTGCCTTTCATTGTTTAAAGAAGATTGAGAGATGGATGCTCAAAAAGAGGCGTTGTGCTCTCCCTTTTATATTAATTTATTTCCAGGGGAACTTTGTTGCAAGTACTATCTTAAAAGTAAACATTCGGCTCAGGTAGGAAAATTCAGATCCTACAGTTTATGATCTCTGTTTAGTTGGTGCTCTGAGGGATAAACCTAATAATTTTGGGCTGACTCAGAGACTGAAAAAAAAAAAAAAACCAAAACCTTGTCACTTTTATAACTGTTATTTTGCCCTGCAGTCTAGCCTGGAGTTTCACTGTTGCTCTAAGTGCAGGTTTCAGCGTGCCTTCCAGAGCTGCACATGTGTGGCTCTCCCTGTTTCCCCACTGTGGCTGTTTAACATTCCAGGCTCCACACGCAGCTGACTTGGTGCAAGTGCCATTTCATACTGCCCGAGGCATGGTGCAGATCTTAGTCTGAAGACTAAACCTAAGAGAGCTTTATGGTGCTAAGCACCCTTAGTACTTCTGAGAAGTGGAAGAGGTGTCTCATGACACCTCATGAACTCAATGATGTGAGATTTGAATTAAGTTTTTCTAAGAATTTTTTTCATTTAATCAGAATTAAATTCTGATAATTTATATTAACCAATATTTATATAAACTGAATCTAAAAATCAAAGGCAGTGGAGTCACCATCCCTGGAAGTGTTCAAAAAACTACCGGATGTGGCAATTGGTGCCATGGATGAGATGGCATGGTGGTGTTTGGTCAAAAGCTAGACTTGCTGATCTTCGAGGTCATTTCCATCTTTTCCTTGGTTCTATGATTGTATGATTCTGAGTGGAACTAAAAATCACAACTGAACAAATATTACATGCCAATTATCAGAAGGCAGAAGAGGTAACCTATGCATTCCACGACAGCAGTTCAACAAATTTTGTGTTCACTTAGTTAAACTATACGTGTGCTGTTAATTGAATATGACAGCCCTCAAATACAGTTAAGCATGTGGGCTGGTAAGACTGGAATAGTTTTTCTGTCTCAAGCTCAGAAATCAAAGTTAGCAGGACCAATTTGATATATACACTCCATTATAAATGTGAGGAAGGAACAGCCTGCCTTCTGCGTCTTACATGGGAATAAAAGGAGTCATTAATAAAGTGTGAGTGAAAACTGAGATAAAACATGTGAAGTCTGACTTCTTCAGCAATTTCTTATTCCCTGTGAGCAATACTGTGCCAAAATAATAGAAAATGTTAACCTGTGGTTCCATTTCAGCCATTGTCAGAGGCATTGTCAGTTATTCAGGAAAAAATTTAAGGTTTCCAGGCTATTGATAAAAGCTTGTAAAATTAATTTAGGAAGAAATTATGAGTTCTTAGAAGCAAGTTCACATGCTAAAATTTTATTAAACATTTTTCAAGTGCATGGAAACTGTGAAAAATGGCAGTATTATAGCCAAACATAAGCAGACAAACATGATAATAAAAACTATCATGTGTAATTGAAATGAAGCTGAGTAGTAATGAAAAGGAGAAATACTTATGAAATCTTTCCTATTATATGAAACAAAACTGTGGGAAGAGTTTTTTCTCAGGAAAATGGTAATTTTTTCTCAGGTGCAGTAATCTTAAGTAATTCTATTAATTTTTTAGAAATGCATTGTCCAAAATTTACAGCTCTTCCTGGTTAAACCTAAACATTTAGGTATGAAATTAAGAATCTAATAAATAAATAAATAAAGCAGCCAGATTTTCAAACATGTTTTGCAGTTGTAATTTCTGCTTATTTCCATGGTATTTTTGCATGGTATATGTTTAATGATAACCATTTATATTTATCTGCATGAGTGAAGGGCTTAGGAGCTTAACTTTAGTTGTGTGCAAGTCTTTGAGTTCTTTTTGTTATTAATAGTATTGTTATATTGTTATTAATAGTAGTAGTTTTGTTAAGAAATTCATTGAAACAGAGATTTGAGCACACATCTGTACTGCAGAATCAAGGTGAATTGATTTGTGGTCTTAGATTTGCTGGAGGTCCAGCTGATGGGCAAGCCACCATTTGCTCAAATGCACGGCATTAGTTTCCTGTGCTCCAGTTTATCTCTGAGAAAACTACGCTTCACGTATCTCCTAGGAGTTTTAATGCGGTTTAGCTCATTAATACAGGAATTGTAATTTGCGATTACCAAAAATAAGCTATAAAAATATGACTTCTTTTGCTACTCTTGTTTTAATGTATCACAATCAATTCCTGAACGGGAGAACATTAAACATGCAATGTATGACTTCAGTCCACAGGGCATTTTGGTTATTAGTTTAAAAAAAATCAACACATCCCACCCCTCCCACCCGCAAGTATAAATATGTCAATACAATACTATGGGCAAATATTGTTGTTTACATTGTACAATGTATGCTTGCAGTATTTAATTTTTTTTCCAATGAAATATGCGTTTCCATAAATTCCTTCATGAAAAAAACCCTGCTGTTATTTGCTGGAAAGTGAATATGCAGAGATTATTTTTAAAGGTTTTTCCAACACTTGCTTAAGATTTTTGTGTTGAAGTTAACTTCTTTAACACAGAGGCATCACAGTTTAGGATAGACTACACAAATATTAGACTATATAAGCAAAAGATAAGTGATAAAAGAATGGTATGTTTGAAATGCTGATAAAATGTTACCATGTTATGCAATCTAAATAACATCCTGGATATGTTCAAGCATTTTTAACATAGAGCACTAAGCTTCACAGAAACTACTTCTGCAACAAACAGTTTCAGAAATGATGGAAGTTTGCAGTGTTTTACACAGACTGTTGCAATAGTTTCCTTTGATGGATTTGGTTTCATACAAAATTTTCAACATTTTAGCATTCTTGGAATATGTGACCATTTCTTCAGAGGCACACTGATAATGAAAAAGTGACAAGATGCAATGGTCCTCGAAAAGCCCAAGCCCAACAGCACAGTGCCTAAGCCCATTGTTGAAGAGGCCGAATGAGGATTCAGGAGCCTTGGGTATATGTGACTGCTGGGTTTGGACTCTGAAGAGTTTTGACAATCAGGTCTTTCCCTGGGTCTCTTACAGTAAAGCCTAATGGGAAACATGAAGGAAAATTTCTGACACTTTCCATGTGATCAGAAATTATCTGCTATTTGCAGTTGTAGTATAGGAACCATGCGGACAAAGTACAACCTAAATGAGTGCTAGTGTTCCAAACCAGTAGTAATCCTTGCCATTTTTTCCAGTTCTTCAAAAGAAGATAATTCCAGTGCACACATCCACTCTTTTGGTTCATAACAGCTACTGAAATTGAAGCTATTGGAATAGCTGTAACATAAATACATTTCTTATCAAGAAAAATGTGTAATAGTGACACTTTCTTACTTTTTATGGTATCTCCTAAATATCAGTGTTATCTTCCCAATTTTGACAGCAGCTAGATGGTATTTGGATAGGATTTATGTTACAAGCATCTGTTTGCAATGACTGTTGAACTGGAATTGGGAATATATTCTCGTTAAACCCCTAGACTGAAAACATGTTTTGTACGTAGTGTTAATATTTGAGGTATGTTTCTAGTATGCAGATTTTGCCTTTTGGAACTCAAAACATAGACTGCCATTTTCAAGCAATGGCCAACTCCCACTAACAGAAAGTTAAAGACATCACAATGTGCTCTCCATATTTGCATTTGTCATATATAAATTCATTTACAATGTGGGTACTTAATTTTTGCTTTTAGTTTAGATATGTAAAAGTTAGGACACAAACATTCCCTCTTTCATGTGTGAATTCTTTTATTTACAAACTCTATTAAATAGTATTTTATACTTCGGTGAAATACCAACTGGCCATTCTTCAGCTTCTAAATATAGCTCCTTCATAGTGAAAATCATGCATATTAAAATGTTTCTATATATATTTATATGTTTATATATTTACTTTTAGTTGATTGAATTGTGTAAAAAGTACAGAATATGTCTGTATTTATAGACTGGAAGTACATTAAAACCAATAGTAGAGAACTGCTAAATGCATTTTTTTATGATGTTTGGCAGCTGACTGCTGCTTTTCATGAAAATTCTGTCCAACAAATTTTCCCATGAAAAACCTCTGTTGTTTTTGAGAATTTTATATGTGATTTACTGTAAGACACTTTTCAGATGCAGATGGTTTGTGTCTTAAGAATGGAGGAATGCATTGAAATCCAACTTACTGTATTAGTTTGATATGAACATACCTACTACAGATGTAGTAGCCACAGAATTATCAGTATTTTAGGGAAATGCCAATGATTAAGAGCTATACACTACCTTTTTGTCATTTTTGATTGGGGAACTGGTATATGCAAATTGGATTAATAGTATAGAAGTAGAAACCAAAAAATGTAACACTGCTTGTATTGTTTCTTCACCCAGATTTTTGTGCATTTAAAGCAAAAGTGAATCTTCTAATGGGGTCATTAAATCTCCCACTGCTTTTGGGTATTTAAATACCAAGTTCATAGGCAACTAATGGTGTCACTAGCTTTACCCAAGTATTTTTTAATTTGTGAGTCTTTCTTCGATTGAAAGGAGTTGGAGTCTTTAAGAAAACACTTTAGTGAGTGACTGCTAGCCAATATATGCCTTTTTCAGCAGCTTACATAACACTGGCATGCATCCAAGAGCCAGGTGTGTCAGTATGGTTCTCTGCTGAAATTAATGTGCTCAAATTAATGATCCTTCCTTAGAAACCTCAGCTTTTTTAGAAGTTCAGGATGACACTTCGTTAACTTGCCTGATGAGAATAAAATGAGTTTTATTTCTGATTTGCAACATGTACATCACCTGTAATTTTTGTCTGCAGATTTTCCACATGACATACGATCTGGCCAGTGCAGTGGTGAGAATCTTTAATCTGATTGGAATGATGCTCCTGCTGTGCCACTGGGATGGTTGTCTACAGTTTTTAGTACCATTACTCCAGGATTTCCCACCAGATTGCTGGGTGTCCCTAAACGGTATGGTTGTAAGTATTGTTCATTTTTCATTGTGCTTTCTAAACATTATTTTTCTAAACAGTTAGCTTCAGAATTTAGAGTAAAAACACATGCCTAGTAATATGCTGCCCTGCAATTTATTCAAGGTTACTCTCATATTTTGTTGGCTCACTTGCTAAAGTTTGTTCTGTAGTCCTCATGGTCAATAAAATTATATTGAATCGTTGTCAGTAAATGAGCCAGAAAATGCTTTCAGTTTTAAAGTCAGTATAATGTATTAACCCTTATTCACTAAAAACAGCCACCCAAAAGAAATATGGAAACACTCAGTTCACCAGTGCTTCCAGTTTAGGCCAGAGTTTCAGAATGCTACTGAAGGTAGATTATTGGCGTTAGTTTCATCTAATGTTTTCCTCAGTTTGTAAACTTCTGAGTTACGTAATGATCCATTGTTCCCAACACACAGATCAAGATTTTTCTAAGTAAAATAAGATAAATAGACTCAGCTGGGTGGTAATTTTCTGTGTGAGAACAGACTGTTCAAGGACAGAATGTGACTGTGTGTTATTTATAAGGACAGGTAATGACTTTCTACTTAAAGGACAATGGCTGTGAAAAATACAATTTTTTCTTATCAAGTCAGATAATGCAGCAGTATATAGAACATTTTTGTAGTAAATACAGTGAAATTGTCGGAATGGGCCTATAGCCAAAAAAAAAAAAGCCGCAAGAAGCTCCCTCATTGGTAATCTGAAAATATGTGTGTCTCTGGTTTTTGTAATCTTAGGATCCATAAACCATCACCTTTATGGTAGATGGGCATCTTGCTCAGTCTCACATATTCCTACTGTAGAATCATAACAGTATTTGTTCCTTTAGGAACATGGTACTGCACATTAATGTCGGAGCTCCTTGACTAAGATTGTCAGTCATGCAGACAAGTATTTGCAGTCATCAGGCAACGTCTTTAATGATAAGCAGCATGTTTGCTGACATCTCATTGTGCCTGCTTTTCTAAAAAAAATACTGACATATCTTCAAAAATGGGATTGCTGCAATAAAAGTAGGTCACCGCAGTGCTGACTGGCACATCTTTCCATTCTGCTATATTCTGTGTTCTGCTTTCTAACATCTTCCATTCACATTTGCAAAGCGTAAATTTTCTATCAGCTTTTTAAAGATCTGGATGAAAATCATGCTAGCGCGTGAAAGGAAGCCTTGGATTACACTTAATTGAAGTATTTAACTTTTAGAAAACACTGAACTATTAAATTCTCTCTGCTCCTTAAGAGCTACATTCAGTCTTAAGTAAGCTGTACACGCTATGCACATGCTCAGAGCTTTCTTTCTGCCTACCAATGTTCAGGGCTTTTTTTTATGGAAACAACACTCTCTTTCTACTGTCCACATAATCTTGGAAAGATCTTTTCTGAAAGTTGCACCTATAAAATTTTTCTGACAGCAACTAAATTGTTTATGTTGAATGAACATTGAGGAGAAATTTCAATATAAAGTTCACAGCATAGACAGTCTTTTAGGCCAGTGGCAAGTGAAGGAATGGTGGGCGGCCAACCTGCAATCAGGAGCATATTTAAGACCACTGTTAGGCAAAACATCTAGCTAGACCTTTCTTCTGACTGTGTCATGGTGTTATAAGACATTTCTTGATTGTTTTCCAGGCTCTGGGAATGAATTCTTTAGCACTAAAAATAGACCCGGAAGCTGCCATGGAATATCAGTCCTCTAAAATGATAGAGATAACAGAAGGATGTTGATGATAATGATGATGGTTATGTGCTTTTCTGGTGTATTCAGAGTCTAACTGACAGTTGAATTTGGAGTTTGGAAGGGTTTCATGTTCCTGGTACTGCAAGAGCTTTGGCAAGAGGGAAACCTTACTCTCCCAGAATGCTGTAGAATATAACAATTTAATCTACTCTGAATTTTAACCTTTGTTACTGAAATGACTGCACCAGGTACTGGGTCTTGGACGCAAAGTAAAATTTTGAACTTGTTCATTGCAATCATTGGCTTGCTTGGAGACTTACTCAAACCGATGTGTGCTCACCCAGAAAAAGTCAGTTTTTCCACAATGTAAGTCAGTGGTGAGTCAAAGCATTTGCAGGTAATCTGATGAAAAAGGAAGTAAGGACGTCAGAAGGATGACATGCTGTCTCCTTAACTGACACAGCCCAGCCTACTCTTCCAGTCCATAGTTCCTTTCTCTTCTTGCACATTAGTTGCTTGAGGCTGCAGAATGCAAGAACTTTTAAAAGCCTTCTCTTGAAAGCTGTTTCTTCTGTTTTTGAACTGATACACAAAAGTACCCAAATTCCACAGGCATGCTCAAGGTTTTAATTTATAAATACGGTAAAGGAAAATAACACAGATTTAGTTTAATGTCACAGAGGAGTAGGAAAATGAACCCAAGTTGCACGTTGCTTACTAGCTCTCTGAACAATGTGACTGAATGCAATTAAAACAAAACAAATTAGTTGGATTTTTATCTTTGAAAGGTTAATAAAAACATCATAGTCCAACACGAAGAAGACTATAAAATGAAAAGCCCTATCTGTAAAAGGGGATAAGATCACCACTGGTTAGTACTGTACCAACCTACAGCATAAGTAGTTCAACAAAATTGTTCAGATCCCATTGGCATACTCTCTTCCATAATAGTAATTATGAGCCCATATTGCATCTGTACGCTAAGCTTGACCTTCTTAGCCAATTCCTAACGTAGGCCCTCATCTTGCTATGAAATGACTGCCAGAGCTGACCTCTTCCAGAATATCAGTGCACTGGTCATTAAAAATAAGAACACTGGTAAATATAAAATGAAAGTAAGTAGCAGCTCTTTTCCCCCCACACTTTAAATCACATTCCAGCCCTTATTACAAACAAAATAAGAGTCAATTACTTGTAGGAGGTAATATAGCTCTTTGAAGCCGTTCCTAGTTTTTTTGACACCTGGATTTTTTCATTCCTAAAGAAGGTCTTTTCTGAAGAAGTTTCACAGACTTTCTTAACGATGCTGCCTAATTTCTCCTTGGCTCAGAAAGCCTATTATCTTGTGTAATTTATCCTCAGCTTTCCGATTTGCATTGCTTTAGACTGGTGTATTTCCGTAATGACTCATAGACTAAACATTTTTGTCATGCCTTAGAGTTTGAGCCAGTAGTTCCTTAGAAAATTAGGAGTAAAACTTGCAGTTGAAACTAGGTATACACAAAACCGGAAAAGCACAGTGGTCTTCTGCCATACTCAGTCTGTGCAAACTCAGATTCTGCATTCAGTTTCAGGTGCAGTAATTCCAAAACTGGTCTGTGAGTCCCAGCTGATGGACTCACCTAGTCAGGTCTTGTATGGAAAGGGTTTCTAGGCAAGTACAGATGAGCAATGACACTGATGCCATCTGGCCATCTAAACATCACAGCCTTCAATAAAGCATCCCTTGCAGCAGATCATTACTAACAGTATCTGAAGATTCCCAGCCTGTATTTTCCTGTCTGTATTTGCAATAATTAGTTGTATGGTTAGGAGAACACATGATCCCTTAAGCAAGGTATTTACCTGGCCTTCACAGGTTTTTTTTTATTTATAATGTTCTATTAATGAGATAAAAGTAGCAGAGAGGTATAGAATTTAACTTGAACGGTGAGTTTTTTAAAAGTCAAAAGGGTCTGTAAAGCTTTTGGAAAGGCCTTACTTTTCTGGCATTTCCCCTTGCAGTCAGACGATGTTTGCTCAGCAGGAACCCTTCAGGTACTCTGATTTATTTTGTTTTGTCTTTTCCTTTCTGTCCTTGCAGTTGGATTGTTTGCAGCTCTCAGGGTGTTTTAGGTTTGGATTTAGTAACCTGGGATTTTGTATTGTACTGACGCCCCTTTGTGTCTCATAATTTCCTCAGGGCAAAGAAAATCAGACCTTCATCTCTGATAGTATCAGCATTGCTAGGAAAAGAATTTGTGAATTTCTGCTGTAGAATCTGGTAGTCTCTCTCATTATAAAATGAATTACTTAAATGAATATTCGATAGGGAAATTCAGAAGGGCAGGAGACGGTGAGGATTTATAATGCCTTAAGAACTATGCTAACATATATATAATATATAAAAAAGCTATTTAGTATACCACCCAAAACTATAATTCTCAACATTTCTTACTAATGAACACCATTTTTAATTACACAATCACTCCCCCCCCCCCCCCCCCCCCAGTAAGATCTCTGTTTTACTTAGTGGAACTCAAGGATTTCATTATAGTCATTTGATGTGTTATTCTGCATTGGGTTTTGTCCTTTTGGATAATGCATCAGCTTAGCATCTTCTTCCCTATAGTTGGCAATTGGGGAAGCTAATTTTCTCATGAGATTTTTTCTTCATTTGATCATTATGTGATAGCCATCATTTAGAGCTTCACAAATGTTTCTGAATACCTTTTTTATTATTATAAAATATCACAGGGTCACATTTAAAGCATTAGATTCCTCTGATTTCATTTGCAATGCTGAGCAATAAAAGCTTATGTAAATCAAATCCCATAGTCTTATATTAGGTACTTAAAAAGTATGGACCATATGGAAATCATCTGATTACTAGAGGCACTGAGGATCAGATGAGGTATACTACTATTCTAATGTATTTTATAGTAATATATTTATGTTAATGTGTATCTATTTAGTTAGTGCAATGCTTGTTGGAACAGATAAAAGTGCAATTACTAATCAGAGATAGACTGGGATCAAAATTAGTGGAATTGCCCAAGTCAGATACTCTGTTTGCAATGCAATTTGGAAACATGGTAATACTGGTAACAACAATATGTAACTGACATTCTTAGGACTAAGACACACATATTTTTGAATCTACAGTGAATAATTATATTGCTTCTATTATGTGCAGCTGTTCAGAATTCAGCTACTGGTCTCTCCTGCCCTGAGCAGTGACCTAGTCACTGAGGTCAGTCTGCTTCCTTCTGCATTAAGATGATGAAGTAATGACCTGTTTCAGTGGTCTGGCATGAAGTGATAGGCCTAAAAATATATTAGCTCGGGAGAATATATTAACTTGTGTGATTTGACAGTAAAAGAAACTGTAGAGGAAAATCTTGTGGATGTGCTGTGCTAAATGGCAAGGAAGGTTTAAGCAGACTGAGGAGGTGCATTAACTGTGATGCCAAAATTTTATGCCAAGCTAGTGGGGACTAGAGAAATATGGTATCTGAGGACACTGTTGATTTAATTCAGTGTGTTGTGATCAATGAAGAGAAAAACAAATCAGGTTCTCATTTTTATAACAATTGCTGAGGCTTTAGGAAGCCCACTTATGTTTTGGTTTATGCTTTTTACTGTTCTCTGACAGGTTAGCAGGTCATCTGCTTTTGCAGGCCTAGAATGGGAAGTAGTAATAATTTTTCTTTACAACCTCCTTGCTTCCTTCCAACCTCCATGGTGTAATATTTTGTATGTTTTTTGATGTCTTGTATACTTTGGACTGTGCATTTTTGTCAGTAGATTTCTGATGTGCTTAGATAAAAACAGTTATTAGGTCTCCTGTGCCTCAAAGTTATTGAGATTTTTTTCCTGTATATTATTTCTACCATTAATGTCTTCTCAGATTATAAATTTTACTTTATTGTCTTAACGCCATGAGCTAATTCAGATGTGGAACCTTTAGAACTAAAAAATAAAGGTGCAAAATCAATTACAGTGAGGTTTAGAACTTTCTAAAAGTTTAACAATACGGAAAGTTATACTTGAATATTTGGATAATAACTGCCTCAAAAGGGAAAATAATCTTTCAAAGAAGGTATTCCTGGTTGTAATCACACAACTCCACCAACTCTGAACATTGTTTAGCATTGCAAACTCAACTATTGTCATAAGCCCTTCCACCTAACCTTACTCTCACTAAAATGCTTAAAACTGATGTTGTAGTATTGATGTATTTACTTGATGCTGCTTTTGATACTTATTTCAGTAGATATTGGTGCTTAATGCAACCAAGAGGAAGGATCTAAATTAGGACACATGTTCGTGAGTGTTGACTGTAGCACTATCTTACTGATGTGATAATAGGTGCTAAAGAGGATGACTTCTGTAATGAATTAGTTGGCTGCCTTTCATGCTTCTGTTTCTTTCCAATAGAAAGCTGGTCTTCCTTATATGGGATGAGAATAATGAAACAATTATTTAGAGGGAGCATACAAAAACAAGTTGATAAAAGAGGCTAACTAATTTCCACACTTTTTCTTTGTTTTCAAAAGAGCTGGTAGAAATATGTCAAGGAGGAGATACAAGGAAGAACTTGCATGTTTGTCATCAAAATTTAGTTTCCGTGTTTCTCCCTCAAGAATCAACTGTCTTGGTTTGAAAGACAGGTGTCTGCTAAGGAAGGCAGGAGCCCCCCTTGGAATGACAGATGCAAGTCCCCTTCCCTCCGAGTTACTATAATTTTGAAATCAAGGGGGCTTTTAGGCAAAGATGTGGGAAATAGGAATAACAGTTCTTTACTATTATATATCTATATGTGTATAACCAGTCAAACAAACAGCAGTAACTCTGGCAGTAACAGCAAACAATCCCAAACCCAGTGCCAGCCTTCTCGGCTGTCGGGCCCTTTCCCCTCGGGTGCAGTTCCGCTCGCAGCCGGCAGGGGCGCTGGCGGCTCCCGGTGAGCAGGGCAGGTGCGATGGTTCCCCCGCGGCTGCAGGGGGCGCTCCGGAGCGAGCTCGGGGAGCACGCGGCAATGGCGGCCTGGGATCCCGGGAAGGGATGGGACAAAGGCTTCACAAACCCCTGGGCAGCCGATCCCGGACTCTCAGGAACAGCAGGCTGGAACGGCAGGATAGAACGGCAGGGACGAGCACAAATCCCGGGTGGCAGACGAGATGTATCCAAACGGGGAACCCCCCCGGGGGTCTGGGCAGGCAGGGCGAGCAGGGCTACAGCGCAGCGAAGGCTCCAAGCAACGGCGGGGCAGGGCGGCCACGGCCCGGCTCCGAGTGGGGCGGGGAAGGCGGCTTTGGGATCCCGGGGCTTCTCCAGCAGAAGGAAAAGCAGCTGAAGAAAGCAGCCTCCCTCTCTGTCCGATTCGGGAGACCGACTGCCCACACACCCAGGTGAAACAAAAGAGCAGCCAGATGCGCCCCACCCCATGGCCAGCTCTTTTGTTTTTCTTAAGGGCCCAGCCGTTTTCTCCCCTAGCAAAACGAATGGGGAAAATTCCTTTAACAGAAAAAAAAAAAAAAAAGAGAGCTCCTAAAACCCCAACATCAACACAACTCATAAATGCTTATGCTGCACTATATTGTGAAGGGATTTCTGGTAACTATAAACTGCAAAATATTTTATGTAAGCCTTACACCGGAAAGAATACAAGAAATTGCACATAATATGGTGAAGTCTAGTGTTGTGTTTGATAGACATTCGAGGGGAAAATAACAGACTTCATAAAGTGTGCCATAAGCCATTTCTTTAGCAAAAAAATGTGAACTAAAGTAAAAACATAAATTGGACCTGTCATGTTTTAGGACTTTGTATCCCACATTTGCCCTGGAGTAAATATTGAGGAGGTGTTGTAAGCACCTCTCTGTTGTAGAAGAAAGTGTTCCCTTTGTTCTGGGGGGAGCTGGATCAGTCTACTTTGCTCTGTAAATTTAAAATGTTTTTCTGCATGTAGTGGTACTCTGGTTTGAACTGGAATATAAATGTGAAACCATTATTCTGAAGTAGCTCTTCATGGATGGCCTTTTCTCTTGTGATTGGAGTATCCAAAAACTGAACTCTTGGAATATTTATGCCAGACCAGGTTTCCCAGAATAAATCCAGTGCAGATATATCCAGATGAATACCATTCATATACAGCTGTTCTTCAGTAAATCTTCCTCTTTTTAACTGCAAACCTTAATTAAAATGCAGAGTCTAATTCTTGATCTGTATGATTTAAGACTGCACGAAAATGTGGTTTGCACAAGCTGCATATTTTTGTCAAGGGGTCATTATCACAATCAGATTTTCTCAAGAGCTCTGATTTTACTCCTATTAACTGTTGGGTTTTGGCATATCAAATTTGAATTTTCTACACATGGCTATTCAACATCTGACTCATTCTAATATTTAAAGTACATCTGGAGAGAAGTCTCTGTTGGGATGCAATTAGGCATAAAAAAATGGCCATCTTAAATGGCACATTTAGAATGCTTATATTTCACATTAGAAAAAATCAAAGGAAAATACTTTGTTCTGGTTCACATAATTCTAAACCAAGTCACTCTGATACATGAGAAACTTGAGATACAGGTCTGTGTCTACCGGACCTATGTCAGTAGTCTGTAGGGTCTGTAATCTGGATTCCCAAAATCCCAGAGAGAGAAAAGAGGGTTTTATAATGCTTCTTTTTAAAATGTGATTGTTTCTGAACTTCTCTCTCCACTCCATGGAAACTTTAATATTTCATATTTTCCCTTTAATTTGAATTTGAATGAAGTTAAAAGCTTCCCTGTAAAACTGGAATTCTCAATTTGCATTCACTTCCGGTTACCAAAACATGAGAAAAGCAGGAAATACATGACATTTTATTTTTTTCCATTTGTTTTAACCTACTAATTTTCCTTCATGTCTGAAATGGTTGTGCCTATTCTGCTTATAAATATAAACCAGGGATGTACACAACTCATTTGTGTGTAGGCTGCATGTATTTTGCCTGTTTTAAAAATGTAGGATAATTTTCTTTAAGATTGCTCTCATCCATTTGCTTTCCTGCTCTTCCTGCTTTCTGCAAATGTACTCATTTGAGCAGACTCAACCTGAACTAATTCCAATAAAGATCTAAAAATTTCAGAAAATTGAATCTAATATAAATGATAGAAAAGATTTTGTATAGGAAGAATTTTATATTCTCTGTAATAAGCAGCATCTTACTTAATGTTGTTGCTAATGAATAAATTTTGAATATCTTCTAGATGTGTGTATAGATGTTTACATACTACTTGTAAGAGCAAGCAGTGAATACTTTTTGTATCAATAGCTTTAATTACTGAATGCCCTTTAAATAAATTTAATTGCTGAATGCCCTTTAAATTTCTCCTATCTAGATTTTTATATTTGTTTCATTTATGCTTTTGGAGATATTATTGATAGCATAAGGAAAAGAACAAAGCCCTATGGTAAGACTTCCTCTGGCCCATATGCCACATTTAATAATTTGCAGTGGGTTTCTTTTCCTTGTGTGAGGAAAAAAGCAATATTATCATTAAAAAAACCCTACTATTCATCAAAAAACCAACCTATCTAATTTAGCTGCAAACGTAAAATCATTTTCTCCCAAATTTCATAAAAACATTATTGATATTACCTTAATTTTTTCTCTTTGTTTTGAATGGCTGGAGTTTATTACAAAATATTCTTGACAGTCTCCTGTGAAGTGGATTGGAGCAGTGAGAGATTAACACTATGAGGCCTTGTTTAATAGCACAATATTACTTGTAATTTGGTAACATGAGAGATGCTAACATGAGAGAGTTTCTCTGAAACAATCTCTTTGAAAGCCAGTAACTGTCATTTGAATGAGGTAAGAAAATAATGCCCATATTCTTCACAAATGACTCATGTTCCCTTTCTAATCCATCACATCATTTTAGTTACTGTGTATGATCTTTTATATTTGGAAGACGATGAAATTAGCTTGTAGTTGAGGGTAGCCTGGCACTTTGACAATAGTACATATAATCAAAAAAGGATTATCTATATTGGTATAGATATGGAGGCAATTAACATGACTGGTTTTGAACTGCTGCCTACTTAGTAGCAGTGTTTTCAAGTGGAGTGCACTCAGATTGCTAGTTCAGTTTTACAAAGAGTAATTGGGTACTGGTCAGGAATAAAGGTGGTGTACCATTCATTTGTCATTCTTTGCAGTAATATGTAATATCCCTATGCTTATCTCTAATAGTAAAAGACTTAAAATTGATCTCTTAGATAATTAGAAAAGTTTACCATAGTTATTTGCCATAACTAGAAAAGTTACGGCAAATCTAAACTCAACTAGATGTTGCTAGAGCAATGTTGATGGAAGAATATTTGAGGGAATTTCCTGTTTATTGTAATAGCTTTTTCCACGCATTCAGAAATTAAGTTTATCGTCCATTGTAAAAACCTTTGGTGGGAGCAAAATATAACTAAGATTTGTGTGATGAGAAAAGGCAAGAGCTCACACTGGAAATGTACCCTTGTGGGTAGGCGTGCTACATTTCCAGTAGGTGAGGACAGATTTGGCCCTGGAATTTTTTTGGACCTATGCTGGTATCTCTGTATGAGCTCTCATAACCCATGCCAATCACCTAAATGCTGCCTGTCCTGTACCACCATCTCTCTGTATGAAATGCAGATGCAATACAGAATATTTAAATGTGTTTTTACCTTCTTGTTACTCTCTAACTCTGATTGTCATAGCTTTACTCATGCAGCAAGACTCCTTGTATGAAGGAGTAAGGATGAGGTTCCCCAAGGTTTTTGCAGTCTGTATCTTGACAAAGAAGCTGTTTATGGAAAGGATATATATAAATATATAGGATACATATAAATGCCGAGAGGAAGTGCCCTCAGACTAAATGGTGTATTGCTCCTAAGTAAATGTGCTTTGCAGATCAATAAAATATACTAAATCTAAGCCACTTTTGTTGAATTTTTGTGAAGGAAATCCTCCCGCATATGGGGAGGAGTGATATGGGGAGGAAAAAGAAAGGATGCAACAGTTTAAATAGAAATAGAACATCTGAAGCAGAAGTTGGGTTTTTTTCTAAGCATGAGCCAGTGCACTCACCATTGCAACATGAGGAAACATAAAGTTGGCATGTGTACAGATAAATAAAAGACGAAGGGTTTCTAGGATTTAACAAAGCTTGTTGGTTTTACTCTTTTGCTTTTAAAATCTTTCAGACTTGGTATAAGAAAGTGCTCACTGCTTGCCCATACAGAAAATACATGGACTAGAGACTATGTAGAAAATATTCTTAAAAATTTTCTCATTAATAATGTTAAAGACAGAAAAATGAAATTTAAAGTATTCACTTACAGAGGTGATATTGAATGCAAAATCTGAATTGGAAACTAAGCATGCATGGTATCAATTAAAACACACCCACATACAATATAATGTATGTTTCTAATCAATAATGACTTTAAATTTTATTTTAAAAGCATAAAAAGCATGGGATTTTGCTGTTTAGAAGATTGAAAGCTGCCTTGATGTATATCCTCTGATGACTTTCCTCCCACTGAGCGATCTTGTTCCTTTTCACAGTTTTGACTGTAAAGGTTGGATTTGAAAAATACTCTAGTATATTTTATGTTTTTTTAACAAAAATTGTGGGATTTTTAATGTAAACTTCAGAAGGAAGAAGTAGCCATGTGATCTGAAATTAGATTCAGAGATTAGATTCAAGACCATTTTAAACTTTCAGTGAAATGAAAGCTTCACTCGGTAACTTTTTGGAGGGAATTGTTAAACTGTTTTTATTTGTAACTCAGCTTTAACTTGTCTGACCTGTGTGCTTGGAGGATGCAAATCATGGTTGCAATAAAAACAAATGATTGTTATTTGTCGCTGTTCAGACTGAGTGCCATATATGTGCTGAGTGCCATGGTTTTCTAGATTTATTAAAATACTCAAACATTGCTATTGTACTGGTTTTAACACAAGCTTAACTGAGCTTGTCTGAAGAGAATGGTTCCATTTATTTTTAAAAACCAACTAAAAAAAAACTAAAAAAAGAAAAAGGCTATTCTTTTGATTCTACTTAATATTAAATAGATATGCTGTGGATTATCAGATTTTTAAAATCAATCTTGAAATATAGCACATGCCCAGTTATCATGAAGCTTCTAGATGAGAAAGATTTCCAACCATTTGCATGTTAGATAATGCAATTTTTGGGTAAATATATGCTATTTTCCTTAGAATCTGAGTCCTTTAAGATGTTTCCAGTTTAATATCTTTCCCAACCTTTTTCAAGCAAAGTAAATGTCATACTTTCAATATATGGCTATACAAATATGTGCCCTGAATCCAAGAACTCCTTCTCTCACTGTGTGCTCTCTGCTGTATAACTTTATCCGTATAAGTAAATAATTATGATGTTTGCATTCTAAGCATTCCTCTGTTCTCATTAGGAATCTTTTTTTGTCTCTCACCTGCTCCCATCTGTGGTTTATGATACCATCTCATTGTAGTATGCTTATATTAAAGCCAGTGTGCTGGAACAGAATTCACCGAGTCAAATCTGCAGCACCTCTTACAGAGCCCCATTGACTTTTGTCAGACTTGCAAGGGCAAACTCATGTCCTGATCTGACTGAAAAGTTCAACTGCAATAGGAAAAACTTGGATCATAAAATAAAACCAGAGCTTGAGAGAAGAGGCTGTTGTAGGGAATTTTATTTCCTCCACTGGATTGGAGCTAGGAAGAAATGGGGTGTCAAGTCTATCCCTGAAAACAGAGGTATGCCCAGTAGGGAAGCTCAGGAAGATAATGGATGCAACTTCAGCTGAATAGGATCCTGGGCAGCTTATGGAAAGAGAAGTTCTCCCCTGGAGGTGATAAAGAACACCTGCATTAACATTCTACGCTGAATCACCATCTGTAGAAGTCTGATTTTTACTGACTGTATAGGGAGCCTAGGGAGACCTGCCAACTCACTTAGCTATCAAAGTGAAGTACCCAACGTCAGCTGAATTGAAATTTTGGGATGTCTTTCTCTCTTAGTGCTGGTTCTCACAAACAAAACTCTGGACAAATGGAGCCGCTGGTCATTGCAGACATCCATGTGAAACAATAAAAAAATGCAATCCACTTTTACTCTTCTGTTCATTTTCCATCACTGAGGATTGCAGTGTTCCTGCTGTGCCTCTTCTCCCTCAAGCAACTGTGCTAGACATCCCATGCCTGGCCTCTCCCCAGGGTTTGTCCTCTGGTCTGGGCCATCTGCCTCAGCCTTACCTGTTTCTGTGAGAGCGTTTTCATCCTCAGTATCTAGCTGTTGAGGAACCTGGATTCCTGTGAGCCACTCACCAGGTGGATGTTTTAGTTGCTCTGCAGGATAATTTTGCAGATCTTCCTGTAATCAAAGGATGCAGTTTAACTCTTAATTGCAGCAAGAGACTTCCTTACTTTTTATGTTGTAGCTATGGAGGTATCCCGTAAGTGTTCCAAGCATTTCTAAGTAATTAAACGGCATTACCATTACTCTGTGGATGAAACAGTTGTTTCATAAGTACTTGCTATGGAACTGTGAGAGGGCAAGTTGGCTGAAGAAAAGTTAAACCTTCCAGTAGAAGAGATTTCTTAAGGCCCCATTCAACCTGGCCTTGATTGCTTCCAGGAATGGAGCATCCACAACTTCTCTGGGCAACCTGTTCCAGTGTCTCACCACCCTCACAGTAAAGAATTTCTTTATATATCTAATATCTAATCTAAAACTACTGTCTTTCAGTTTAAACCCATTTCTCCTTGTCTTATCACTACATGCCCTTTTAAAAAGTTCCTTTCCCTCCTTTTCATAAGCCCTCTCTTAGTACTGGTAGGCTGCCAAAAGGTCTTCCCAGAGCATCTCCAGGCTGAACAATCTCAACTATCTCAACCTGTTCTTATAGGAGAGGTAGTTCATCCCTTTGTTCATATTTTTGGCCCTCCTCTGGACTTGCTTAAATAGGTAGAAAGTTGGACAGAGAAACAAGAGGAATGTGAAGACAAACTGAATGTGTCCCAGTTAATGGCTGAGCTACTGGGAGTTCATTCAGGTGGGACCAGCAGAGTGTCTGCTTGCAGTCTCCCTGTTCCCTTTCCAAGGGTGGCAAGGAGTACATGCCCAGGAAGGAAAACCACAGTGAGCATGGGGTGATGTTTCCTTCAGTTTTCAGAAATTTGAAGCTGAGGAACTCAGCTGGTGTCCAAGTGTATAACAGCTATCAGTATGTGTTTCTTCTAGTAGTCTGCCCAGTCATTTTTGACTGCATGTTCGTATTTGTCCAGAAGCACAGGCACAGTGTCCCAGGATCATGACTCTGACATACTGTCATACTGTCAGTTTCAAGCTGAAATTGGTGGCTGTTCTTGATGCTGCACCCCACACTGGGGTGGCTGTACCTGAGAAAGCCTAGAGGGACCAAGTGGGCATTGACTGATGGCTGTACAGGGTTGTCCCTGTCTTTACAGCTGGAACTGGGACCTGGTTGCTCCACACCTCTTAGGTGAATGCTACAGGGTCACTCAAGTGCTCTGTTAACTCCCTCAAGGATAATAAAAGAGTAGCATTTTCCCCTTCCTTCCCCCCAGAATACAAAGTTCATACCCCAAAGGTCAGGATATTTTTCCATGATTTTACCTCCTCTAGATTAAATGCTGTTTGCTAGAGGAGGGAAATTAAATATTTGTGAGTCACTAAGTTTGCCTTTTTTTTTTTTTTTTTTTTTTAATGCCTAGACCTCATTTTGTGGGTGGTATTTAGGCTGCTAAATAATTTTCCTTTATATTATATTACCTTGAAAGTCTTGCAGACTCTAGTAAGCACCTGCAGTTTTAAGGCATCTGAGTTTAAGAAAAGGTCATCAGGAAACTCAGATGTGTTCTCAGAAAAAAAAAAAAAAAAGCCTCTGACCTAGATTCAGCCTACTTGCTTTGACACTGAGGTTTGTTCTTTTCATAAAGCCAAAATAGGTTTTCAGCTGCAGAACTATTTTGCTTCCTGCTGTTACTGCCTAATAAAATAATGCACAGCTTTTTGTAGGACGTAGTACTTGATGAAGGATTGTGATTTACCAAAAATGCAGAATAGCCTCTTGAGGGCTTAGATATTTAGTAAGGTAATTTCCTGAAGAACTGTAAACTAACCAGATGCAGCCTAGAGTCTCAAAGGCATCAGGTTAGGAAATTTATTGAAAAACTGACAAGAAAAGTACCAGCTAAGTGAAAAAAAATGCTTAAAACCAGCAATGATCCTCTGCCTTAAAAAATACATTACTTAAATAAAAAATGGTAAAAATTATATCCTTAGACTAAGCAAAATGATACTTGAATTAGCCTATGTGGTATCAAGCACCACTATGCTAGAGAAAAAAACCTGGTTTTTAAAGCACTACATTCAGTAACTCACAAATCCCAATCCCACCCTTACGGTGATTCTCTGTGTCAAAGTAGCATTGGTTCACCTTGATTCATTTTTAAGCAGATTAAAACATATGCAGACTCCTTGTGAGTAGATTATATTAGACCATTTTAATCTACTGTAATCCACTATTTTTATTTTTTTTCCCCTAAGGACACATTCTTAAAAATATTTACAAAGGAACTATATTTAACTAGAGTATGCCTGTATATAGAACAAGGAGGAAAGTGTGTCTTGGAAAATGTTTGAATGTTTTGAAATATTCTTAGTGAGAAAGCATTGGGATACTATTATTCTGTGCATCTCTATGTACTTTTCAAATTATGTATCAAGTTTGCCTAGATATTTCCTAATGATAGCGTTTTCTGCCATTTGTGAGGTTTGTTATTTCCTGCCTTTTTTTAATGTAGCTTCAAAATCAGTTTGATTCAAAGAGAATGGTGGCAGAACTCAGAAAGCTCAGTGTCCACTTCCGAAACAACATAATTTTCCATTTGTCATTTTATTTAGGATTGGATGCTTCACATAATTTGCTGTCTAGTCTGAGTTGTTCACATAGTAGAGAGGTTGAGTTCCTTCTGCCAAGTTCCCTTTCCTAAATTGGTTGCAAATATTGTCTGTGATGGTGTAGATCCTTCCTAACAGTTTTGAGTAAAGCCGTACACTATGGAGTCACAAGTCAGGTTTATGTCACTTCACTCCTTCAACTGTTTCCCAGAACTGCTCTATATTAAGCCCACACTATCATCTGCCTATTCTTGACTATCTGATAGCTACTCTTAAAAATTCAAAGCTTTTCTTGGTGATTGCATTGTAAAAGCATTTCATAAATGGTTTGATTCAATACTTGAGGCTTGTTAAGTAAACTGTTTTACATTATATTCAGCTCCGTTCACCAAATGAAAAGAGCAGAACAAAGAGATACATTGTCTTTAATACACACTGAGTTTTTTCCTCTCCTGAACAGAGCTATTTCATGAACAAAGTTGCTCATCAAAAATGCTATCTTGCAGGATTTATGTATTCTTTTATTGGATATGCCATTGTATTGGTGTTTTTTTTCTTTTTTTCCTGTAAGAAAGTGTTTCTTTTTAGGATGCATTGTTTGCCCAGAAGAAACCTGTAGATACATTTGTAATCACTTACTGTAACCACACAATACTTACTGTGATTAGAACATATTTTCCCATTTACAGGCAATGTATAACTGTTCCAGTCAGTCCCTTGTAAACAATGGCACTTAAGTTAATTTTGGGCTAAAAAATCAGAGTGGTTTGAACATTATCAAAATTTGAGTGCATTATCAGAAAGGAAAACAAAAGCCAACTGCCTTGATCAGATTTTTAATTCATTTGATACATTTCAATAAGGAGCTTTGTTCACTACAGAATGTCATGGTAACATCTGCAGTTTCTGTGGTAACATTTGTAAAAACTATTTTAAAAAATATATTATGTAATAATGAAGTTAATTTCAAATCAGGGGAGAAGGAATGCTCTCCGGAAGCAGCAATTTATGCTAAAGATGATCTGTTTGAAAACAGAGTATAAAAAAGAAGTCACCAGTGGTTGGCAAAGTCTAGAGCTCCCTGACACCCCTCTTGTAGAAGCAACTCACATCCTGCAAGAGTTCTTTACGGAACTGAAACATAAATCCTTTAAAAATGCCTGTCTGTTTCCCTGCACTCTGATTTTGCTTTTCCAGAAGGTAGGGAAGAGATGAAGTAACAGGTACAATTTGGAAGAATTATTTCCCCAGTATTCATCCCTTAGTTGGTCACTGACTGATTGACGAGGGGGCAGTACTGATAGATTAAATATATTGATTAAATATGACCACATCTGTTTTTTCTCCTGGGAGTCAGTTGCTTCCACAACCTGCTTCCATGCAACTGGATTTCTTACTTACCAAGGCAAAGGGGCCTCAGGTAAACATGTGCTAACTCTCAGGCTAGTGGCTGGTTCAGGAGCTGTTCTGGAGGGTATTAATTGACTTGAGCCAAACCCACCGTTTTCTGAAAAAGTGTTTTGTATAGACAGTCAAATTCCGTAATAGGGGAATGTTTTCTAGCACTGTTAAATTTTCATGTTGGAAAAATATAGTTTTTACTTTTAATATTTTTACTCTAAACTTCATAAAAGCTTTCTAACATCTTTGTAAGCTAAAATTCCCTTAAAATTCTTATTAAAATAATCCTTTGCCATGGAATGTTATTTCTTCAGTCTTTTGGGTTCCATTAAGGGAGCACAATGACCAGATAAAAGGATGAGTCATTAGTGAGCTGATTCACAGGCAAAAGAGCAGAAAAAGTATTTTTCACGTAAGACTTAATTTATTATTTTGTAACTTTATATTTACAGTGGTAAAAACTCACTACTGTATCTCTTAACTATGCACAGATACAAGGAATGAAGAGCAGTACTGAGCAGCCTATAGGGAAGCCTCCCCTACAAGATTGTGAGCATATCTTATCCTTTTGAATGCAATGGGCCTATTTGTTTGAACAGTAACTCAAATACATGTGAAAAAACAGGCTTTATGCATAAACCAAATATCTGTCCTTCTGCTGTTTATGAATTGTCACACTTATTATAACTACAATGAAAATTATTCATCCTTACATCCTTTCTAGGTGATCACAAGTAGATACGCTGGCTACTTGCTCTTAATGGGGAGTGTATTCGCAGATTAATGTTTGATTTTTTCTGCATCAGGAAAAATATTCAAAATAAAAGGAAAGATCTGCCATGCCACAGTGTTTTTGTTTGATGGCTAGTGCCAAAGACATAGCACCAAAAAATGAACAAGCTGTAATGACAGCAAAATCATGTAACTACTCTGAACAGAGTAAATATATAATATTTAGTCATTGCTCCTCCAGTCACACTTTTCCTGTGGAATGCAATGCCAAACAATTTCTAATTTTTTTCCTGCTAGTACTGCTCTGGAAAGTATATGCTGAGTCACTTATACCATCTGTTATCTGTGCACGTATCAGCAGAGAGAAATGTTCAGAAGTTTCTGAAGACATCTGCTTATTTCACTGAGCTTACCAATTCAGGGTTTTTCTGTTTTAAATCGTATGTACTTGCACACTTCCTAAAATAGACTCTTCTTCCTTGCACTTCTTAAGAATTTTAGAACACCGGGATTTTTAGTCTTCCAAGTCTGATCCCACCATGCCTTTGTTTACTAGTTTTACAAAGCAAGATATTCACAATAGTAATAGCTGTGATAAGAACTAGAGGTTTTACATGGTAGTTTTGCATTTCCGTGAGCTTTGAAACAGTAAATAGTGGACACCATTCCCCTTGGCCTACTTGGTTATTCATTGGAAATTCAAACAACTTCTTTAAAAGCTGAAATGCTGAGATGATATTTTGCTCCAATTTCCTGTCTGAGATTTTAACTAATGTGTAATTCTAAGTTTCTGTATGATACCAGAGGCAGAAAATTATGCAGCTTCCTGATGGAAAAGTATGCAAACCATAAATCTGTATCAAAATATATACATATGGATTACTGAGGAAATGACAGATTCAATACAGAGGCCCAGTTGTATTGCTGTATTATGTGCACATAACTAGGTGACACAGGGAAGGAAACACATTTTTGCTAGCTATGTCAAACATACCAGGTAAAAATTTCACTAACATGCATGTATAGCCTTTTCTTAGCATGCCTTTTGATTAGTTAAATTGTAAGTAACTCTTCAGTGTAAGAAGTCTTCTAGAACCAGTTGATAATAATAACTTGCAAATAAGTATATAGCCATAACTCATGGCTATATAAGACATTAATACAGTTTAATTGAATTCCTGATGGGAAAGACTAATTTTTACAGTAAATTTGACCAGCAGTAGCTTGTGTCCTCCAGATTTTAGGCAGGTGTTTCCTCAGGGACACTATTGTGTTACAGCCTCTGCCACCATGCAGGCAAGGATGCTTTGTGCTTTCTTCAACCTCTTCAACCCTAACTTTACATTCATTTTGTGCAATGGCTTCCCATGACAATGCTAAAACCAGAGGGCTTACTTATGGACTGTCTAGCTGCCTCCATTGTCATAAATAAATTTAAAGTGTTCACTTTTGATGGGCATTGGGACTAGTTGTTTAGGAGCTGCCTACTCTGTCTGTAGTATAAATCTTGTTTGGGTTTCAGCACAGGACAAGCCAGCATGCCAGCTGCCTAGGAGGAAGGGTTCTTCCCCTACACCAGCTCCAAAATACAACTGCTCTTGCTTGGGAGAGTGCTGTGGGGCCAGTGTTAGACATGGGGGATTTTTAAAAGTGAAACTGTGTGAACCAACTTCTAGAGCTTGGGAATGCTTTCTGATACTTTTTAATTTACTAGGATAGGGACTATCTATCTATGTCCGGTTAAGATCTTCCTTTCCTTTCAAAAGGACCTAAAGACAATGGTGAGCGTGAAAGACTGAGGTGTGAGTCATAAGGCAAGTTCTTTCAGGGAGGGAGGCTACTTCCCCACTTCTACTACAGTTTTGAAAGGGAGACTAAGGATGAGTTCAAAATCCTTGTAGAAACCATCTCTCTTAATTATTAAGCCAATCTTTACTCCATGATTGTAAAGCATGCCCTTGCAAACTGACAGAATCATTTCTGTGACACCTGCAGTAATTGTAATGTGAAAGAAAAAAGGGATGGAGGCAAAAAATGAGGAAACCATTACTGTCTGTGCAGTAGTCTCCTTGGTATGAGATTTCTAAATCAATCTATATCTCAATGCAAGGATATGGCTGAGGGAAGCTAAGCTGTGCCTCCAGGAATGACTACAATATGGGAGTGGAATTGATTTGTCTTATGACAACAAAATTACCTGATGAAAACCTCCATAGATTACAGTAAAATAGAAACCCTTTCTTAATCGCCTCAGAAAAATAATTTGCCTTTTATTGTTGTCCCTTAGAAGGTGCTGTGATTTATTTCTTTTGAGGTGAAAAGCTAATATTACAAAAAGATATTTGTAGCAGTCTTAGGTGAAATTATGGGACAAACCATAACATCCTTTGGTGAAGGAAAAGGTTTTGACACAGATTTTTAAGAACCAGAAGTGCCCTGGAAGTAATGTATTCTTCAGGATAACTGTGAAGTTAATGTATATAGTTACAGCACTAATTGTAAATTATCAGTGACCATTTCTGTCAGAAATGTGAGGATTTCCTAATGTCATCAAGCTAGATTATGTAATCAATCCTTGGATAAACAGCTTTGGTATTTCTCAAAATTACAGTCTTTAATAGTTTTTTCAAATGAATGTAATTTAATTTAAAACTTTTTAAACTGATTACTGCTAATCTTGAAACAGTGATTAACTCATAGTCAACTAAGAAATTAAAGGCCCCTTTTTATTAATTGGTAGGCCATTTTTTCAGCTTGTAGAGGGTTTGTTGTTGTTGGGGTTTTTTAATCTATACATTAAAACCAGAATATTATCATTTGGGGAAACAGTTAATGTGTATTTATATAGATATTAATATTTAAGATTGTATTAAAGACACCTGTATAAAACCAGGATTTTCTATGTCATAGAATGGACTTCTATTAACTCTTTTATTAACATCTCTGAATGTGTTATGTAAAAATTTCATGATGCAGGTGCAAAACTACTTATTTTAAAAAAATATCACTGTAGGCCAGTAGCAGAGAAATGGTCACACCTTGCTTTTGAACAGCAAAGAGCAGCATGTTGGAACAAGGTTGTGGAAAATTCCCACCCCTCACAATGAAACAAAGTTAGTGTTACTACTGCCAAACCCTTAGGTTATACAACATTATTAGGAAAATAATAAAGAATTATTATTTAATTTAGTAACGTTGGTTGTAACATACATGATGTATAGGATTTGACATTAGAATCAATGTTCTTTTTAAGTGGTTTATATATGGAATCAATCACTGAACAACACAAGTAACTACTGAAATCTGTACCGTCCACAATGGTATTTGTTGACCAGTATTTAAAAAAAAAATCCACATACAAACTAAAAAGATGAATTTTTGCACCTGGTTTTACAAGAACCCCTCGTTATTAAAGAAACGAAACAAAAATGCATTGACAAGTATTTTCAACAACAAAATCCTCAGACAGTCCAAGCTGAATTCAGATGCTTTGTCAGTCCTTACTTTTTTTTTCTCTTTGTCCTAAAGCCTTTCTACCTGTCTGAGGACCAGCTGCTCAGGTCCATCCATTCACGAATGTCTGAAATGTGCCTAGCCTGTAGCATGGTCTGTAAAAAGCTGATGCTGTTTGTATAAAAAAATGGCCATCTGAGATGGCTGTGACCTCCACTCTGGATTCAGGTGCAGTTGTGACTGTCTGAGGTGTTGGATCACACTTTGGCGCATATATATATATGTATATATGGGCAGATATGTAGTTAAATGTATGTTTGTTTATTTTGTTGTACATTTTTAGTTATTTCTCTTCTGTCTTTACAGCTCTCTTATTTCCACTTATTCCCTTCTGGTACTACTTCTTTAGTAGTAGTTACTTTATTTTTCACTCACCCTGTTACCTTGTTAGTAGAAAACATTCTTTGTACTTTGTTTCTTATTGCTGCTCCTCACTTCCATTTTCTTATTCTTTCTTAAAACAATGGTATTTTACTTAAAACTGTGATTCACAGACTTGAAAAGTATCTCAGTCAAGAAATAAAATCCATTAGTGTTTAGATTAACTCAGAGACTTTGGTGTAAAAATAAAATTTTATAGAAAGTATTTTAATTGCGATTTGTCACACTATGGATTTGATAAAAAATATTCATAGGCAGGATCATGATTAACTTTTATTTTTGTTTAATTATTATAATAGTTATGCTAATAAATCTAGGAGCAGGATCCGCTTTACAGAGCCCTACAAGAACTGAAGGTTTGATCTTACAGCCTCATGGATACTGTGGCTTTAATAACACTACTTGTAGCCTTGAAAAACCCTAGGTATATTTCATCTAGCATGCAGTTTATTGCTTTTTCCAATATAATCTACATGAAGCACAACTGCTAAATAATTTGATATGGGTCTCTAAGAATTTCCTCATTAATTATTTCTACAGAAGGAGTTTGAGTCTAACTGGAAGGAAAGATCTTCAAAATAACTGGTGCCTTAACTTTTTAAAGTTGCTTTCCTGAGAAATAGGGAATTTTCATTAGAATATCTGCAGTGACCCCAACAGCAAGGAGCTTCTGTGCTCAGACTGGGTAGTTGAATCCTGAAACTGAGGTTTTTCAGGGAAGCTTCTTCACTTCTTTCATTTTTTGAGTATTTTTTAAAGGACCAAAACAATAGGAAACTTACTTCCTTATTAGTTACTGAAACCTCCCTGCCTTCCAGCTATCTAAGATATTTTTCCTTTTTTCTTTTTGTTCTTTTTTAAGTGTAGACACTCAAAACCTATTCCTTAGCTATTTTTATGATGCAAAATTCTAACTTGTGAAAAATCAACAAACAGCTCACAAATCTGAAAAGATGTGACTTACAACATGAAACAAGTGTTAAATACAGAGAAACCATTAATTTGTAAATTATTATGTTAGTGAAAAAGTAGTAACTATGTCATCTGCAATACAACAGTTGGCAGCTTATTTTCTGTTGCCAGTTATTTAGGCTAATAGGGGGTATAGAAAAAGCATTTTAATAGGTGTAAAACATAAGGATAGTTAGTAATGTTGGCATTTAGATGGCAAGAGAGCAAGCTTGCAGCTCTTTGAGAAATTAGGGCATTTGAGCAAAGCTTGTATTGGTAAAACAGAGACACAAATATTGGTATGTCACACGTAAATTCTATATGTAAGTGCTACTGCTGGTTTGGAGATTTATGTTAACAAGTTTATTATTTTTGGTCCTGTGTAGTAGACACTATACTGTATAACAGACTAATCTTTCTCCTGTCATCCCAGTTCTTCCTTCTTCTTTATTTTATTTGTTCTCCGTTCTTTTTGTGGTAAATACTGTGTTTTCTTACGTGCGCTGCATGCCTGTAAGGACTGTTTGTCTCCCTGTTCTTGTTTCATTCTTTTTGGCTTGGAAAATAGAAAAATCGGACAGGGATTACCAGGGCTTTTTGGAATGTGTTGAGGTGCCTGCTTTTTGCTGGGAACAGCCCCTTTGACGTCTTTATGTAAAGCTAAAGGGAGGATGCTGCCAAAATCTTTGCAATTTTAAAAGCTTGTGAGCAAGAAGTCATGCCCTTCTGATCTATCAGAGAGACTGGGAAGAGGTAGCTGCACATCAGAAGTGCAGGACCTAGGCACTGCCTTTTTTTTTGAGCTGACTTTTACAGATTATGACTGTGAACATAGGTTTGCTATGATGGAAAATAAACACACTTCTTTTCAATTGAGATTATCCCAGTATGAACACAATATTACAAAAAGACAAATCAGGATAAGCAGACATGACAACAAATAATAACTTCTTTTTCTGTCCTTGAAAAGTGAAAGGAAGCTAGTAAGGTAAATATGGTCGTGTGTTAAAATTGACAATTCCAAAAGGAAGGAAATAGGGCCATGGGAGTATGTTCACGCACATTAAAACAAAATACCACCTTATTGTGCTTGATAAGTCTGAGTACTCAGCTTTTTATAATCCATCTGATGGGCTGTAAAATAAAGCTGACCTTTAGTCTCCTTGCAATTAGGCTAGCACCCACATTTAAGAATACAATAATGTATTAAAAATAGTCAATCTTATTTCATCTCAGTGCGACAAAATCTCTGATACTTTATCTAACAGTTAATTTAGAAGGAATATCTGTTCTCAAGCATAGAGGATAGATTACCAGCCTACACTTTCAGAGTCAGCAATCTATGATCCCACTAAACAGGTACAAATGTAATTTTCTCTCCAGCTGCTCGCAGGCTCAGTCACTTGTCTCTTTTCTTGCAGAACGATTCCTGGGGAAAGCAGTACTCCTATGCACTCTTCAAAGCCATGAGCCATATGCTCTGCATTGGTTACGGAGCCCGCGCCCCCGTCAGCATGTCCGACCTCTGGATAACGATGCTGAGTATGATTGTGGGGGCTACTTGTTATGCCATGTTTGTTGGTCATGCCACTGCCCTCATTCAGTCTCTGGATTCCTCGCGACGACAATATCAAGAAAAGGTAACTCGTTGTCTCATAACTTCATAAGTTCTGAAATGGATTAATGGCATGTTTTAACTGTGAAAAGGTGGTATGACTTTACATGAAATAATCTAGTACAGTGTGAATCCTGTGGCCAATGTCCTTGAACACAAAGGTGTTCAGAACACTCCATGAGTTCAGTATATTTCTGCAGGAACCTACTTTGCTTAGAGAGCCACCGGTTCTTGATGTTCGACTTCCTTTAAACTCATCTGTGAAAACTCTATCCCTTGCTTCAGACTCGCTTTGTATCCCTTTACTACATTGTGTAGGTACTTGGCCTAGGTAGCTTGAACAAGGGCCTTGATCTTGGTAGCTGGGGCATGTCTGTACAATTTACTTTGGAGTGCTGTTCAGGGAGCACCCTTGAACATGTCAAAAGAATGGCCTTTAAATGAGGACAGGACCATATCAATTAGTTTATAACTTCCCCAGAGGAGTGCCCAGAAGAGGTCTTCATTTGCTTAGTAACAGTATTGTGTACATGTGAATCCATGGCCTGTAGGGTCCTTGCCAAGGTCAAAAAGAATTGTGGTCAAAGGTAGAAAAGTAGAGAAAGGTTAGTGGAAGAGAGTTCTTTATGAAGCAGGAAGCAAAAGGTTGTTTTATTCTGTGTGAGATTGGAATTAAAAAGACATGAACGGATAAAGAGTGGGAGCTCTCTGGAGTAAGTACTAATTAAAACTGTCAGAGGTGTAATAAAAATCAGAGACAAGTGTGGATGATGGTATGAAACTGGAAGACACAGCTAGCAATGATGGCATAAGGAAGAAAGAATCAGAACGAGCCACAGCAAGGGATGAAAAGAATATGCAGAATTACTGAGGTGCTTAAAAGATGACAAAATTTGTTGTTGTAGTAAATGGGGAACTGGAGAAGCCTTGCCAGGGTAGAGGTCAGCTGAGCAAAGTAATGAAATCAGAGTTCACACCAGCAAATAAGATACACAGCCTGAGCAATAGTATTTGGCATATGTCCATAACAAGGTCCAGAAAGGCAAACTGGGCAGAAATCACAGTATGATGTAACACAAACCTGAGGGAGAAACCTGGCAGAGACTAAATAGCAGAGAGGGTGACTCTGGCATCTGCTGAGGATGAAGAGGAAACACCTGAATTTGTGGGGCAAGAAAGAGGGGGAAAAAAGTAGGGTGGATTGGGGGATTTTCTTTACAAGGAAGCAAAGAGGGATGAAATGAGAATGTGTGGGTGAAGAAGGCTTTATATTCAGTTTTGTAGAGCTCAAATTGCAACAAGATCATGGGTTCAGTACATGCGGCAGAGGAAGAGGTAAGGGATGAGCTGTAAGTTCAGTGACAGAAAAATTAGCCTTTGGCTGACAAAACAGCTGTTCAAAACAAGTTTGCAAGCAAGAAATTTCACATGCTGTATAAAATATAAGTGAGAATGAGAGGTTTAGAAAGAGAGTAGAGATGATCATTAAAACCAAAATCTGAGTTTTGTCAGTGACCGTGTGAAACCCCGTATTCATCTCAGTATAATGTCAAAGGGCTAATTCTGGTAGGTTACATAACCCAACTGGCTTATTATTCTGTTCTGTGAACAGAAAGGAAAGTGATTTTATCCAAATGGGACCTTTCTAGGAAGCTGTGGGACAGAACCATCATAACAATGAAGTATTACTGCAGTTCCATTAGAGGTTAGGGTCAACATATATACACACATATACACAGATTTAAGAAATCACAAGAAATGTTACTATTCACTTGAAATCTCATCTTAATCATTATCCTCAGACCTTGCTGGCTGCAGCACTGTATCACAATGTTTTGAGCATCAGAGATACAGTACATGGGTAAAGATATCTGTGTATTTTAAACTGTGCTCAGTAAAGCCAGTTCTCATTTGCACTTTCTTTGCAAATTAAAACCCAGCAGCAGTCAAGCAGTATTGTATTTCTCATCTTTTCACATAACGGCAAACAAAACTTTTTGTTTATTAGTTTGTTTGTTCTCTGATTTTATGCACACACTTCATTAAACATTAGCATAGAAATACCTGCCATTTTTCAGTTCCTGCAACTCTCAACACATTCATTTTTCCTTTTTTTTTTACTTCTTACTAGTTTCCTGACTTCTGAGGTAAAAAAATAGCATGACATTGACAATCAGAAATTTAACAAATGAGCCAGAAATAGCATATTTCTACACTTCTGAAAAAATGTTTCTTATTTTCTGGAATCTATTTGTATGCTGGTTATTAAGTGCTAGAGATAAAGGATGTCTTGAATAAAGAATTTTTTTCTACTGGTTTCTGAGACCCTGGACCCTGATAAATATTATCAGCTATAACAACGCTATGGACTTGTTTGTATACTTTTGACCATTGCTTTTTCATAGTTTAATCATATTTTGAAATAAATCTTTGATTATAGCATGAGAATTATAAGCCATTACTATAAATTCCTAATGAGTATTCTTTATTTTTCTTTACTCTGCAAACTAGATAAATGGGTATTTCAAAAACCTGTTTGTGGTACCTATTTTGTCATCATATTTTCTAAAATATTGGCAGATAAAAATCGTTTATATTTCACGTATCTGAGACTTGAGAAAAAGTATATTAATTCCAGCTACGGACTTCAGAGTTTTAATTTACTCCATTATGCCTTTTCGCATAGTTCATTGCTTTCTTTTTCTTCTGAAATTAAAAAATCAGGAGAGTGAGACTTCTGAAATTTTTTTGGGCTTAAGGGCTAGGATCAATTTCTTTTGTTTAGACATATATTTCTAATGTTGTGTATTTATTGGCTCCGTTGTTTTCCTTGTAAGAATTATGTAAAATAATGAAATTAACATGAACTGCTAGGCAACATAGTGGAAGTTAAGAAAGAGCTTGTTATTTGATTCTTCTCTGAATAACATCATAAACGTATCTGTGGAACGCAACTAATGAAAGGAAAGTTCGGGTCTTTCTCCCACTGAAAGCAGCCAGAAATTAAATGCTTGCTGAAATCTCCCTCCTTCAGATCCTTCTAAAGCTCAAGGTATGCAAAACCAGAACAAACATAATTCAAAATGGAAGAACTCAGGAATACAAGAAAGAGACTTCATTATGAAATCATTATGAAAGAGATTTTCAATATGTTAAAAATTATCTAAGAATTTGACCTGTGCCAAGCATTGCATGCTGAGAGAAATCAAAATATGGTAAGGGAGCAAATATTGCTCCAAATGTTTACTCTTATGGGCCAGAAACAAAATGTATCAGAGAAAATTATGAGTGATTATAAGCCATCAAATGTTGGACAGTAAAGTTGCACACCGAGAAGCGGTACAAAAAAGAACGCATTGATACATTCTGGTCACTCTGACAAAGTTCAGACTTTTTTCTGCTGAAGTAGTGGAACTGTTCTCACAGAAAAACATACCTCTCAGATATAGTACATGCATCAGATCCTAGTATCAATTAGTGAAGGGCTAGTACCTGACAAAGGAGAGAGATGTCCAAGCCAGGTATACTCGATCCATGTTCTCTTTTCAGTAATAAAGTTTGACCGACGATTCTACCTTACAAAAGGACTGAATAAATCAACAAATCAATGTCATCTTAGCACTCTCCTTCCTGAATTTGGTGTAAGTAAAAGAGGAATGCAGCAGTAACTAAAAGCAATATTCTAAGTGACAACACCTTTGATGTTTTTAATGTCTAGGAAGTCAGCACATCTCAAATATTTTTGCCTTTACAAAGACAACATTTATTTGAAAGAACCAGAAATACATGTGCTGAACTTGTTAATAGTCTAGTGTGAAGGCAAAATGAACAGTCACTGACAAGGAGGTGAAGATCGTTAGTTAAATATTTCTTCCTTCAGATGTTGGCAGTTCCTAATAGGGAGATGTTTGCCTAATGCTGTGAATGTCACTGAATTGTCATGATTGAAGAGATTACATTTTTACAAGAGTTAATATTTTTTCAGTTGCATCCTGTCATGGGCATAAAATATCCAGGAACAACAAGGTAATAGAGGCAAGATTTGTAGTAGCATACAGATTGTCTTATAGCATAAAATTGTTAAATTGGTTTGATAAAATACCAGGTATTATCTGGGGAGGGTTATTATTTAATTTTATTTTAGTGATCCATTTTCCTTAAGCTATCCTTTTGTATATTTTGCTTTTTCTCTAATAGAACTCAAACTACACAAGGTCTCGAAAACAGAAAAAGAATCAGACCAGTTTTGCCAGTTGCAAGTAGTATAAGAGACATTAAAAAATATTTAATTCAACTTTATACATAGAGGAAATGGAAAAAAATTACAACTGTCTCAAATATCCCAAAGGACATCTCCTTCTAGCCCCATATTTTGCTTTTATTTTATCTCTTAATTTATGGTCTTTTAGCACCTCTTCAGTTAAATCAGTCTAGTTTAAAAGAAGAAATGGACCTAAATGTACTTTTTTACAGAGAAAAAGCAGTAATTGTATATAAAGTTAATTTAAAAGCAATCAATAAATTTTAAGTAGTAAGCAACTACTTCACAATTATGTGATATTGTACATTTTTATATAGGCAGCATTGGGATTTGAAGCTCAGATTGCCCATTTTTCATTTCTTAAGCATCAGAAGAAACATTTTAAAAAGAGTAACAGAATGAGGGCAGCCAGGCAGCTTTTGTTTTTGCAGCATGAGGCCTTGCCCCAGCTTTTCAAGTCTGTCCTTCACAGCTCCAGTTTGGTTATCTTGGTTGTCCATGTAGTTTGTGGGCAGATGCTCGATATGCATTGCAAGAGGCAGCAATGCCATGAAGTGCTTTGGGGGAGCCGTGGATGGAGCGTGTTCCCACTTCCCTTCCCCTCCAGGAGGCTGTGGTGTGTACTCGACCACCCTGGGCAGTGACATACCTGAGGTCCTCCCTTCTGAAACTGGGTGCTGCCTCTTTGAGCTTCTTTCTCTGAGCAGTTGTTTTAGGGTGCAGTGGAGGGCTCTGCCATGGAGTAGATCAAGACTTGGTAGCCACTCACTCAGCCAGAGGTGCCTCTGCATTTTCTTAAAGAGGAATGGGAGACAGCACTTCCATGTTTTCTTAAGTTTCAAACCTTTGGTGGTTAAACTGAAAGTGAAAAAAGGCAGATACCAAATTCTTGGTGTGTTCATTAATGCTACTTCAGTTCTTAGGAAATGTTTCTGAAAAATTTTAGATATTTGTAACTATGTCATCTGTAAGTATCCGGGATTTTTGTATTTCCTCAGGAGTCTAGGAAATGGCAGTTCTGTTTATGATGAACATTCATAGGAAAGGAAGAGCTATGGCAAACTCAAGACCACATCATTATTTAACTAGGCTTACAGCAGCTTTTGGTATACATACATTATTAAACTAAACACAAGTATCCATATACATGTAAATATTCATTTGTCAGCTTGCCCTTGCTGGACTCAAATCAGATGAAATAGAGTGAAACAGGTAAGGAAGTTTCCATTGCCTACATACTACATGCCATTCATAAAAATCTTTGAAAATGTTGTTGTATGGCTTTTTTTTTTTTTTTCTTAAATTGAACAGATGTTCAAAATAGAAATTTCAGACATACAGCTGAACTTGCCATAGTGGAGTTTTAGAATGTTATTCCTGGATCTGGTCTGATCTGAGCAGCAAGTATTCATTAAGTACTGATTTCTAAGTTCAGTAGTTTTTTATGGTTTTCTGTTTTTAAAAACAGAAGTCATGCTTTTCTGGTGCTGATAGTAGTTTTTAGAAAGTCTGACAATACTCTTACACAAAAATTTTGTGTGACTCTTAACTTAAAAATAGTCTATTTTCATTTATAAAGCCTAATTTTAGCAGTAGGCCATGTCATGTTGAGACTGCTGGAGAAGGTGAGCCACTTGGAAGATAAATCTTGCTTTTTCTATGCAGCAGTGCTACAGTATACTTGTCACCCCAAAGGAATTATTTATTTTGGAAAATGAGGGGTGGTTTACTTTATCCTGGAGTTTTATCTACTTGGGAAAAAAAAAAAAAAAAACAAAACAGGAAAATACAGCAAAACCTTTTCACTGACTATCAGCCTTTAGTTTTTCAGGTTTTTAGAAATTTCTCATCAGCTTCCACAGATGTATGTCCTATTTAGCTTTGCCATAGTGCAGTATTTTAAATAGTTAGCAATTTTTGAAGGGTTTTATGATTTATCAAGTACAAGACTTGCTAACAGTTTTGAACAATGTGAGAACCTCAGGACTAAGTATTGATTTTATCAAAAGCCATATATATAGTCATCACAGTATTGTGAATGAGAAAATTCATTATTCCCTAAATATTTAGGCATGACTGAGAGTCACTGCATGCCACAGTATTTGTGGATGGTTTCTGGTAGTTACAATTCCTGAGTTTGTGATTTTATTTGGAAGTCCAGAGTGCCTTATAGTTAGAAAAGGGTGTGTTAGTCTTGCCTTTTGGATTATTTCTGAATCATCTTATGCTGTTTTGGCATACATCAGGTTACAGCCTCCTAAATGGATAGATGTAGTATTTCTGGCTTCTGTGAGTCTTATTAGTCCTTGCAGAAAGCACTGAGATTTATTAGAATAAAGCAAGCTATTAAAAGATACTTGGTATCGCTGAACAGCAAAACATTCTGAAAGCGAAAAACAGCTGCAGCTCAGAAAAAACTTCTCAGATACTTCCTTTCAGAGGATGCATCCTGTTATTTGGTAGAACATGCACATAATTGAACTTGTAGGTACATTAGTTCTTTTATTTATATGCATCTTTTAACTTGATGCATAATTAAGGCCATCATGAAATCAACCCACTGACATATAAGTGAATATGTAAATTCTCTGCCATGAATACCAGTGTGGGCTGTGCAGACAGAAGCTTATTCATTGAACATGAAAATATTCATTGTGTCATGATAGGGCCTTCACTGCCATCACTTGCTTTCTCTTTCTCATCTTTATCAGTTTTTGTTTATAATGATTACCTGGATTTTTGCTGCACATGTGATGTTGACAATCTTCACAATTTTTGAAATGGGAAAGAATGATAGATAGTATTGCAAAAAGTAAGGACAAAATTTATTTTCCCTCTCCCAATCAAAATGTTAAAGAAGTTACCTTTAAATAATGCAACAGTAAAAAAATAAACATGTCTTTTTCTTTACAAGTTGAACTGAATATTACGTTTAGTTTGACAGTAAGGCTTTGGAGAGAAATGTAAATCAATCAGAACATTCTTACTAGGCTGCTCTCCTCTTTTGTCCTGATACTTCGTTACTGTGTTTCAGCTTCTCATTATGGGCAGTCTTGCTGGGGTGATCGGGTTGGTTTTTTTTTTTGCCTTTCATGTCTCAAAAGGTGATTGGTTCCTCCTGGTAGCAGGTACTGTGCCAGCCAAGTGCTCTCCTCCCGGCTGCATCATACCTGTGCCAAACTGTAATAGACTCCCACTGCTTCTAAAATGACAGATGGGCCTGTCTTTGATTTATTGCTGTGTTGTGGGTAATTTACTTATAAAGTGTTCTGCTGTCTTGCATTATGGATTAGGTTTCTAGCAGTTTTCTGTATGAAACTGCAGAGCAAGCTCATTACAATTTCAACCATGTTCATGATGACTATATAAAATTAGCGATGAAGGCATGAAGTTATTCCAGAGTCAGATTTTACACACAATCTGCTTTCTTTCCACAGTAATTACCATAGGTTCCCACATTAAATAGATTAAAAGAAAAGAAGAGAGAGAAACAAAAAACAAGGAGCTAAGTTTTTGGTTTCAAACTTTTTGTTCAAATACAGCACAAGTTAAAAATTTAGCAAGAGAAAACTTTCTAATTCACACCAGATAGGTATAGCAGGTAGCAATTATCCGAGTTGCAGTAGAATTACTGTGCTTATGTCCTGTAGATGGGTAGAAGGAAATAGCAGTCAATATTATCTAATATAATAATAGGAGTGAGAAAATAATCCTTGCTGTGAAAGATTAGGGGTTTTTTTTCCCTTTACCTTGCTAAGAGAGGAAGGGAATAAGGAAGCACTGACTATTTTTATATTGACTTTTAAATCATAATTATTTCCCAACCTCATCCTTTTTCTCAATATTCAAGTAATTAAAGCATGTCTACTTTGAGAACATAACAATTTGTATAACTAAGACATGCAATATTTATAAATGCTTTGGAGTGCAGAGGACAGCAGAATGACCAAAATATTTTCTGTGCAAATTAATGTTTTAAAAACCCCTTTGTATTGTTTTAATTAAGTTTAGTCCAAGTGTTTACTTACCTTGAAAAAATATTGTAACACTGATTCAATAAACCTTTATTAGAAAAGAGAAGCAGTAATAAATATAGAAGTAGAATGCTTTTGTCTCCATTTGTTTTCATAAAATACACTAGACGTACCTTTTACATCTTCTGCTACCAAAGGAAAAGAAAAAGAACAAAACCTTCAGGAAACACTTTTCTAAATGCTAGTTACTAAAGCATGATAAAAGGACTTTTTAAATAAAAATTCACACTCCTAACGCACAGTTTGGTGTTAGGAAAATGTAATTTTCAGTTAAGTATCTATACTCCTTCTAGACAGAATATTTTTTTGTCAGATGCCTTTTATTATGGGCAGCACTGGATTCCTGCATATATTCAGGCAGAGCTTCACTTCAGAATTTGATGTATATGTTAAAGTAATTTTATAAAGTTTTGAGGAAAACACTGAGCATTTTTTTAAATGAGAAGTGAAGTCTTTGGGTGTTTCTTATTAGACAAAGGAAGGAGCTGGTAGCTAGAATTTATGGAGTTAATTCCCCTATATAGGATACCTCCCTATCCTTTTTAAATTTTCCACATTGTTTTAGGCATTGGTCTTTGTTTCCCCTGATTTTGTAGGAAGTGTAGGTAAGAGAGAGGACTGGGTGATCACCTGGCTGAAGAGTCCATCTCTCTTTGTTGCTGCTTTACTCCTGCACAGCATTAGATGTTCAGCCCGTGTTTGGGCATCATCAGGCAGCATCAGAAGATGGACATGGCCTCACCTTAGCCAGGAGTACCACTGACACCAGAGGCAACCCAAAAGGCTAACTCGGGAAAATTGAGGAAGAGAGCCCCAAAAGATGACTGGGCAGTGTTACAGAGGTAGTGGAAAGGCATCTTTGGCTTTGTCCTATGGTATGCCTGCAAGGAAGAAACCAGTTTGAAATGGCAGGAGCCAAAGAATATGTGGGGAAGTGAAGAAGGAAACAGGGAAACAGGGCCTGCACCAGGGGGTAGAAGATACTGACTTGCTTTAGGGAAGAACTGTGATCGACAGAGGCACTCGTAATGAGAAATGTGTTGATGGCTAAGCAAGAACCTTGCAGTACATGACGTTATGTGAAAGAAATTAGAAAATCGTTTGATATGCACTCTGATTTTTTGGCAAAGAGGTAGAGATGAGCCTTCTATTTCCAGCTGCATATCCCCTCACTTGGAACAGCAGCATCTCTGGTGGACAGTGCAAATAAAATAATAGGAGAGAACTGAAGTGAGGATGATCAATGGAATGATTACCTGGATTACTATATCACATTACCCAGTTTAGCCAGGTGCAAGGTTTTGGGTTGCATGGGCAGAGACAAGACAGCATCTGATAATCTGTGCTCCATCGGGTGCACCTGTAAGGCAGGCAACAGTATTTACTCTTCAAGCAGTGTTTCAGAAAAAAAATCTGAAAGGAAGTAAATGGACTAGTATAAAAAGGAAAAAGAAATTTAAAACTCTAATGAACTGTATTGGTCGACTGATTTTAAAACAAAGCTGTAACAGTCAGAGAGTAACTCTGAATGGAAAGTAACAGCACAATAAAACCAACAGTATATATAACTCAGTAAATGAAAAGATACTTTTTTATTGCTGAAAGATTGTGATTTAGATTTGTTTGAAAAATATTTAAGAAACAGGCTCTTGCTCTGCTAAAGTTCACGATTTATGTAAGGTAGTAGAGAAAAGTATAACCTTGTAAAATAGTGCCAAATCCAGAAAGTATTTGGGGAAGACATAAACCTTAACTCTCCCTTGTTTTTACCTCAGCTTAATTTTCTTTCATAGTTTCTCAGTCTACCAAAACTGCCCCCAAACCCCTTGTCTCTTTCTAAGGCAGTCTCTGCATCTGGCAGAGACCATTTGTCCTCTTTTTCCTCAAAACCCTCCACAAAAACAGTTGGTTTTGTGGGGTTTAGAGAAGGCAGGACACTCATCTAAACCTTGCACCAGGCTTCCTATGGCAGGAAAAGAAAGCTTTCATTTTCCAAACAATTCAGTGTCACTTAACGTCAAGAAAGTTAGAGCTTCCTGGGGAGGGTGCAGTGATGTAATTACATAGAATAATGTGAAAAAGCAGAAAAAAGGGGGAAAAAGAAGTGAATAATGAAAGCACTGTACTGTGGCTTATCCATTAATATTAGGTATAAGCCCCACTGAATGTGGCTTTTAAATCTGCAGTACAGTTCTGAGCAGAGAAGGGATCAATCAGGCAGGCTGAGAAAATGAGCTGTCTCTGTCTTCAGCAGCTGAAGACGATTCCTCAGTGTTGTTGGCTTGGATTCCTGTAACACACCAGGGCTAAAGGCAGAAAATTCCTCCGAACAAAGTTTAACATTCTAACTTACATTATATGCTATTTCTAACATACAATTCCTGGGTGGCAGAGAGCGTTTCTGTTTTAGCCATCAATTTGTTGTGTGAAAAACAGAAGGAAGTGCCAGGTTATACTTGGAAGTGGTTGCTGCTTTAGCCCTTAAAACTGTTAGGTTACCACCTAATCATTAGGTAGTTATTATTTGTAGTGGGGTTCTTACATAACACTGAAGTTTTAGTGGAAGCAATATTCTGTTTCTGTAGTTCTCAGGAATTAGCATCGTAGAGCCCTTGTGCTGTAGTTGACTATGACTACACAAAATTTTACTGTCTGTACAGCTTCAAAATATATTGATTATTGGGAAGACATTCTGAATTCTTCCAGCTCTTTTTCAGATTCAGTTTAAAAACAAAATACAAACGAAAAGGCTGTTCTTGCCTCAGCACCTTGTTGCCTGTTTTTCACATAGCCCCGGTGTGGCTTTCTCTATAGGGGGTGCACTGCTGTTCTCTTTGCAAGGTTTCCCTACAACTTCATGGCCATTGCACAATACCTTGTGGTGTAGACCAAATATCTCTGGAAGACTGAAAATGGGCCTGGTGATCTTTTATTTATCTCTTACATGCTTTTAAAAAGAAAAGAAAAGAAAAAAGAAAGGAGAGGAGAGGAGAGGAGAGGAGAGGAGAGGAGAGGAGAGGAGAGGAGAGGAGAGGAGAGGAGAGGAGAGGAGAGGAGAGGAGAGGAGAGGAGAGGAGAGGAGAGGAGAGGAGAGGAGAGGAGAGGAGAGGAGAGGAGAGGAGAGGAGAGGAGAGGAGAGGAGAGGAGAGGAGAGGAGAGGAGAGGAGAGGAGAGGAGAGGAGAGGAGAGGTCAAAAATGTGAAAATGGATGCATTAAAAAAGCAAGTTCTTTTTGATGAATTGGCATTTTTTCACTAATTAATACAAAAGGAACTGGGAAGCCATAATTAGGTTTTATCAGAGATAAAATTACCAGGATCAGCAGCTGTATTGTGCCAGTGTTTCTGTCTTGTGTATGCTGGTGCTGCTAGTAGCATAGCTGTTGGCACAACACCAAGCAGATGTAACAATTATAGTGCTAATAAAACTTTTTTTCTTCTTCTTTTCATTGCAACTATTAAACAATAGATACAAAGTTACATAATTTTTGACCTAATTATACATTTTTCTATATTACTTTCCTAAATTGCTACTTCAGTTTGCTTCTTGAAATAACAGGATTTCCTGTGGGTGAGATGTTCACAGCTAAGCATGCCAGTTTAGCTAAAGGCATTGTGGGGTACACAGAATTCAGCATTATGCAATGTTTCTATATGGCAGGGTCAATGGGTTGAGGTGAAGCCCATGCAGGAAACCACTGCTTCTGATAAGCAGGCTTAACATACATGTCCAAAAAACTTTCACTGAAATGGAAGTAGCCGATTGACACTTGTCACCCTCTGTTCAGAGTCAGCATCAAAGGTATCTGCAGCATCCATTCAGTGCCCAGGTGCAGATGTCCCCGTTGTGGGTGCTGGAGCTGCACAAACTGCTGCTTGTGCCCAGAACTAACCCAAAGGGACCCAGCAGAGATGAACTGATCCCTTTTGCTTCCCCAGAGTGCTTGTGGGGAATAGCTCCTTTTGTCTCCTACTCCTTCCCTTTAGGCACTTCTTTTAATGTATATTCTTTTTCACTGGCACAGTAAATTGAAAAAAAGGGGGGAAAAAAAAGAAATGAATTCAAATTGTTTAAAAGATAAGGAAGATTGTACAAGACGACAGGATAGGTATTAAATTTCGCTTCAAAACTGGTGATTCTAAGGAGGCCATTACAGCATCTCTGATATTTTTAAATAAGTTGTCATCTTTATAGTCTCTTTCTCGTTAAGAAAGAAAACCATCTTGCCTTAAACTTGATACAGTTTCACCAGTAGTAGCTTGAGGAGAGATGTTTTTCTTTTCATGCCTTGGGGCTCTGATTGTTGTTTCATTAAATCAGAGTCGTGTCATTGCCTCTGTGAAGAGAGGAACTGATCCTGGTTTTCATGCTGCTTCACTCCCCTTTTTAAAGCAGTAAAAAGGAAACTTGTGCAAGATAAAGAACAGACTAAGAAAACAAATCCTATTCAGAAATCTCCCTATAACTTAATTAATTTCTCAATTACACTAATTGAAAGGAACAATAATAAGAGATTGTGTATTTTGTGGCAATTGAAAGGAAATGTTTAATTACTGCTTGTAAGTAAAATGACAGTTTAAAGCATTCTTGTAAGCAACAGTACTCTTTGGGGGGTAATTAGTGAGAAATAGATGGTAAACAGATGATAGCTTTCAGGCTAAACAAATCTCTTCAATTCCATCTCATGATAAAGAACTATAAAAATTAACTTACCATTAACATACCATTCAGTAGGAATACTTACATTTTATTTTGATCTGTATTTGATTATAAACTGTTTTTTCTTGATGTGCAAATATCTATATGTTAAGTAAAGTAGCAGTAAGGAAAGCAGATTGTAGAAATATCTCTAGAGCCCTGATAAATTTAGCCATTCAGTGACTGTTGGATGGACAGGTGAGCTTATTACTTTGGCACTACCAAAATAAGACAGCCAAATTTTTGACTGGCAGGTGCACTGCTTGGTGTCTTTTCTGAACACAGCCAGATCTCTGGTCATTTAAGAACCATCTTTGCTTACTCATTTTTGAGTAATCATCATGGATAATCATCCTGTGAGTTAAAGTTAGTGCTATCTTCAGGTCTGACCAAATATTTGGTTAGAGAGTGTCCTTTAGTGCCTTGGTGGTCCGGTCAGAAGTTCGGCTGGCTCATGAAACAGCCATTGTATGCCAGAGGATCACGCATAAATGAGAAGTGTTTCTGAAATGGAAATAACTTGTTTTTCAGTGTGGCAAGAGAGGGACAGGAATTGGAGTCTTGTCCCCACTTGAAACATGGAGATATTTCAACATGCAAAACCTTCCTCTCTTTTCCTAATAATACCAGTCAAAGAAAGGATGAAAAGGAGTATAAAAGACTGAACTGCCCAAACACCAGACTTAGAGCTGCTCTTGCAAGGGGCACAGCAGTGTTTCCTGATTCCTGGCTGAATTTCCATTGGAGAGCAAGAATCCCTATGGCCAAGTGCCTGAAAACTGGCTGAGGCCCTCTAATGCATATGGAGCAGTAGCCTAGAGAGATTATTTTTAATATTAGGACACAATGAACAAGTCCACTCCTGTACAGGTGAAAAAACTGTGGAAGAGAATGAGCACTCCAAATAGGAAATGCATATTAGCAGCTACTGAAGATCATGCTTTTAAATGGCAGGTGAAATTGAACAGACATTGAGCTTAAACCTTTTAGGAATATTTATCCAGAGTTCTTTCTAACTTGGGAAGGTGTTCCTGCCCTTTCTCTCATTTCTCTTCCCCAGTAATCTAAAAAACTATTCAGAGCCTAACCCAAGGGCAGTAGGTCCTTGTGTTTACATAACATGAGTTCCTTGCAGTAATAAGGAATCCTCGTTAGTGAGGCAGGATTCCCTTATGGTAGGAGAGAGTTGAACAGCGATTATGTTCTCCACTTTATTCTGGCTGCTAGTAGCTGAGCTCCAGGCTAGAGTCATCAGCAGAGCTAACAGAGAGCAGCAGACCCAGTCTATTACTGTGTGGTTCCTCAGCTGTGAGTCAAGGCACACAAACAGTTGGTTTGGACTGTGAGGCTGACAGTGACTGCAGAGAACAGATAATGACTTTGGAGACCTTGTATCATCCAGATGTCAGGCTCATTAAATAGCATGGTTTGCAGTATGAGACAGAGAAGAGGCATGTAACAATATCCTGCAGTGGCTACATGCTGATGCCTTAAGAGGCCACCTAAAACAGAGACTAGACAAGAATAAGGGAATAAAGGTAGGTGTTTATTTGAAGGGCCTTCAAAAGTACACTGTGGGAAGCCAGAGGCTACTGCCAAGATGGACCCCAGGATGGACGACAGTTCACGAGTTCTTCACATTTTTATAGGTTTGGTTCATTAGCACATCAGGGTTAATTCTCCAATTAAAGCTTCAGTTTAATGATGTAATTTCCCCTCAGCTTACCCCCCCTTAGAGATTCTTTGGTTTATACTTTTTGGGCCTACGATGGTTTGAGTGTCCTTGAAGAACAGGCCTGGAGAGGCTTTGTGCTAATTTCTAGCATGAGAGAGCGGAAATTAACAGGCTACAAGAAACTTCAGAATTACACACTTATCAGTAAAGGATTTGAAAAATATTAAAGTTAAAACCTAAGGCATCAATGCCCTGTGGGTTGCCCATCTTTTTTTGAGCAGGAATACCAGTTTTACCTCATTTACAGCACTATGTATCAGGAGTAATGCTTGTAGCTGATGACATGCTAAGGAGTTAAAGAAGAGAAAAATACCATGTTCTCAGAATAAATGTGACAAGAAAAATTGAAAATTTGTTAAATAGCCATTAATAAATATAAGCTATACAATTCTCATTCCTTTCCCATTAATCTGCAACTTAATATCTTATATTATTATTTTAACATAGAACCCACTTATGATGTTAGATTGGAAGTTCTTCCAAAAGGAAAAAAGTGTAGCCTCATGTCTATGATTGTGTAATACTATTCAAATTCTTCCTAGGAGAAGCCTCAGGGATTTTTTTTCAGACATTATTTTAATTATACAGATTAGATTATTCATTTAGCAAACTGAAGCAATATCATGTGATATTCAGACATCCAACTGTGCAGCTCCGCTAGGGAGTTGTCACTACTGAATACTGGGTTAAGAGATAATTTTAAAAGCCTGTAAACAATCTAGTATCTAATTTCTCAAATTATTGAGTGAAAAAGCAAATTAATTTATTATATCATATGAGAGAGAGAAAGATACCATACAAAGGGGGATATGTGCCATGTGAAATTACACATTCTTTTTAGGGGGAATAATGTAATTTGTATGTACCATTTTAATAGCATTGCAAAATAGAATAGAATTTAATTGAAACAGCTTATAAAGTGTTTTAGCAAAATAGCTGCTTTTAAAGTGCACAGCATTTTAAATTCAAAATAGTATCTTTAAATGGAAATTATTTCATTCTGGGATCTGTGTGCAATCTTTTGCAAATCTTATTCCTTTATTCTTAAAAAATAAATTTTGCTGAAAGATTGTTTATAAAAAGTGATATTACTTCTTTTTCATTTGGAGAAAAACTGTTCTCCTTTATAATATTTTCAGTAGTCATTCACTGCACTTGGAGTTATGCTTCTCTGCAGAAAGAAATTTTAACACATGAAATATAGATATGATGCTTAAAAATTAATTGCCTGTGAATTTTTCATCACATGAAATTTCAGTTTGTTGGGGTTTTTTTTAATTTCTTCCTCAGTGTGAGTGAAAAGTCAACACTCAGCTGAATGCCAAATATAAGTGTAGTAGACATTACTGTCAATTGTAAACCAGAATGTTATTTTTATATGTTTAATGTTCAGCTAGAAATTAAAGTTTTCTGCATATTTGATAGTTTGTGTAATTCCCTTTCCACCTGCATTTGAATATTTTTGAGAAAGAGGCAGAAAACCTCTCATGCCTTTAATAGGGCAAAGCTTCTCCCCATCTGTGATTCTTTGCAAATGTGTGATCATTGTTCAGTTCTGTCCCTGTCCCTACAGCTCGTGCTATCTCCAGAGCTAAGCATTAGTGCTGCTTGAAAAGGAGGCAGATATTTTTAATAACAAGCACACTTTCCACAAAGCAAAATTTTCCATGAAAACTATTAACTCCTATATGCTCCAAGAAAACTATTTTTCATTAAACAAAACAAACCAACAAACCTCAGCAAAACCCCAACATAATGTTATTTTACTGTATAACATTTTACATTTTGTTTTGGGTAGCTTTAATATTACATTGTATTTGTCTATACAGTTGTTGCAAATGCCATCCCTCCTGTTCTGTATCATGGGATCCCTGTTGAACCTTCCCTCTTTTCCTCAGAATTTGTCTGTCTGGTACCTCCTGCAGAGAAATGAGGGGCCTAAAACTCCATGAATATGCAAATTATGTTAAACTGAGTGTTTATATGCTTTGAAATAATTCACTGGGCCTCTTCCCCCAGTTCTCCTGAACTACTTCAGAAAGATTTTTTCCCTTTCCTTCACTGGAAAATAAATAAAAATCTGTAAGCAGAAAATAAAACCTTGAGCTCAGCAACGTGAAGGACAAGAAGCAAGTCAAAGCTCCTCAGTTTCAAGGCCTTACAGCACAATATCACAGAGAAAAAGGACTTCGACAGCATAATTTCTGAGGTGTAAAGCCACTGCACTTTCATAGGGATTAAAAAATACTAGGGAAATAGTTTTTTAATGTTTTAAACTGTGTTTATAGAAACAGTCTACTACTAAAAAGCTATTAAAATACTATAAAAATATTTGGGCTGTTCCTTTTTATTCAATGCTTGCGTAAAAACCTGTTAAGATCAGCTGGTTTTTGAAATGCCAGATAACTGTCAGTCACCTGAATCCTGGGTTTAATCAGTACTAAAACCTTTTAAAGGGGGAAATTTCATAATCATATTGTTTTATTAGAATGCAATCCTTTATACATCCGACCATTCTGTAGTTTGTTGCATTTTGTCAGCTGTTATTCATTGATGTGTTGGCATACCAACTACCTTTCCCATACTTCAACCCAGAGACAGCCTCATTTATTGCCTTTCAATACAGGGCATCCACCTGCTTTTTTCTGTTAGAAATCTCAAATACATGGTAGAAGGGGTTGGAACTAGATGATCTTTAAAGTCCCTTCCAACCCAAAGCATTCTGTGAGCCTGTAAAAATCCTCACCTGGCGTTTGATAACTAAAGATTCATCAGTGCCTCCCTCTAACATTCACTTTCTTCTTTTGATAGCCAAATTTATTAAATTTCTTCCTTTAAGGCTAAAATTGTAAAAGCACAGCTATAAGGGTGAATAATGGAACCTGAAAGTTCAGTTGGATCTATTGGGCCATTTACATGTATCCTTACAGAAAATTTCATTTAAATAAAAGAATATTTGAATGAGTTTAATTACCCTTTGGTAAACTCCCTTTGTTTATGAGAGACAGTCAGGATAACTGGTTCAAATTAGGGACTTAGAAAAAGCTGAACTAAGGTGTCCTATTTTTGTTGTCAGTCACATTTTTCAAGACTGTTTAGCAAAGAGAACAGTCCTAATTTTATAATTCTAAAATATTCTGTTCAAAGTCCAATTTTGGTAATAGTCAAATTTGCTGCCTTTTGATTAGTTTGATTTTTTGAATGTAGTAGCTCAAGAAAATTTACAAATATGAAAATCACTTATGTATTAGGATGTATAGGATATCTCTGGGATCTCTTCTGTGTAGATACTTGCCATGTAGATGATAAAATGTCACCTACACAAAACTGATTTTCTTTAGGTTATATAAAACTCATTCTTCTCTCACAAGCAAATCTGGTGAAGGACAGCAATTTTCTTTGCTATCAGATGTACTAATGCCAGTCTACACCCCAGTTTGGTCATTTTGACCCAATTGCAAGTTTTCGAGATACCAAGCTGGAGTGAGAGGACATAATCTCAAGCTTTGCCAGGGAAGTTTCAGGTTGGACTTTAGGAGGAATTTCTCCATAGAAAAAGTGATTAAACATTGGAACGGGCTGGTGCTCAAGGAGGTGATGGAGTCACCATCCCTGAAGGTGTTTAAAGTTGTGGCACTCAGTCCTGGCCTGGTTGACATTGTGGCGTTCAGTCATAGGTTGGACTTGATGATCCCAGAGGTCTTTTCCAACCTAACTGATTCTGTGATTCTGTAATAGAAAAATACATAAAGGCAAGATATTGTTAGTAGGCTTGTGCTAAGTAATGGTTTGACATTTAGGGTGGTATAAAGCTTGAGATACTAATATGAAAGATGAAAATAGAATGAACTGAGTTTTAAGAGGTGAAGTAATAATAATATGATGAAATTCAGAAATTCAAAGTCCAAGGACTCAGGTACTAGTACAAGCTGCTACTATAACCTAGGAGATGAAGAGCAAAGCAGCTGTAAGTGGCAAGGAGAAAATGAGAAATCTAAGTGCTGAAGCTGCTCATAAAATAGCTGTAAACAACATTTTCAATGTGTCTTGGTTTTCCAATAGATGGGAAAGAAATCAGTATGAACTACAATTTGGTGATACTTCCTCTAAAATATTATGTACTATTCTAGTAATTGCAGTTGGATAAAAATGAACTCAAAACTAGAACAGATAAAAGAGGGCCAGTTCTGAACAAAAATGCTGTGTTCTGAACAAAAAGCAGAATAGACTACCTGCAGGATGCTGGGAAGAGACACAGTTCCCATCTATAAACACTCACCAAGAGACAGAATCTTTTGGAGCTGCTGGATAATTTTGTACTAACATTAGTTGATTTAAACTGCATCTGAATATATTTAGACCGAAATTTAAAATAAGGTTCAGAACTATGTATAAGACCGCAGAGCTTCTTGAAACATTATGTTTGTTACTTAGAAAGGCTTTGTCTTGATTGACTTCCCCGTTATCTTTCTACTGCTTCTCAGTGAGTTAAGTCTTCTGCGTATTTTAATGATGCATAGATTCTTCTTTTATACATGGGACACAAGTATTTTCAAACCATTTTAAGAGTACTGATGCATTTGTTGCATCTCAATTGTGGGACAGAACTTGATTGATTCAGTAGAAGGATTTCACAAATGATCTCTGCTTTCTTTTAGATTTGCAATCAGTATATAGGATCTTTTTTTCCACAGTTCATTGAACTTTGTATTTGTAAAGCTATGGCTCTGACTGGCTATAAATCTCCAATAAAGTGCTATTTATAGTTGCTTACAGTTTTTGGGGGCAAACTTTCTTAGAAGTTAGGCTCTATTGCTGAGGAAAAAATTATTGTGAGAAGTGCAAAACGCCTATTGTTCAAGCTGGACTTTCAAGTGATGGTACAGGGACCTAGGTTCTTTAGAAAACTAGCCAGTTATGGAAGTTGTTGAATGTTGCCATTTTGGAAAAATATGACTTTGGCACTTGTGCCTGAAAAGTATTCAGGTAGTTTAGAGGGGGACCAGTTCCAGGCACATGAAGGTAATTAGATTTATGTTTTTTAACTGATACTATTCATGTCTTTAAAATATTTATATCATTTATTATATCAAGGACAGAATGCTGAGCTGTAAAGATTATTAAGATGTCAAGAATTTTTTCAGCTAAAAAGGTCAACTAGTTAGTTATGAAACTTTATGAGGAAAGGACCCAGTAGGCTCAACATACATACTAAAAAATGTGAAAGATCAACATTCAGGTTTCTGTCTTACTGGTTTCATTGGAATATTTTCTGTATTGTGATACTATATTAATTTTAAAATATTTTCCCTGCCTCAGCTGCAAATTGTTATGCACAAGATGTCGTTCCTCTCCTTTGCCTTTTTCCATGCTTATTTTTTTAAGGATAACTACTTTCCTAACCAACTCTATTAACGACCCCATGTAACTGATGTCATACTAGTCACCTTTGGCTGGAGAAGCTCATTAGCAGATTTTGCTACATACAAAGAGCCCATGAATAAGACTATGTCTGAAATCACAAGATTCACTTGTTACTGGATGGTGTTTTGCTATAAAATATATGGAATGTTACTTTGAAACTTTGAAATCCACTTAGCTGTTACCTATTTCAGCAATTCTGTAGCATGTATGGGCATTTTCATTTCAGTGATGAATATAAAACAGATATAAATTACTGAAATTATGACGGTGCAATATATTAATCATATTAATATACATATTCATTTTAGGACAAACAATTCAATATTCATTTTAAAAAAATATAGTTGTTGAGTGGTCAGCAACACAGTATTTACTCCATTTGATGAGATACTGAAAAGACCAGGAATACATATTTGTAACAGTTATGGCACCTCCCTTTAGATGTGCGCACATGAAGTCCCTTACTAAATAGTCCTTCTTGGAAAATCAAGTGCTACTTGCAGGAGCAAGGATGGAAAGGCAATTAGAAATTAAAAAGGAGGGCATTAGCAGAGTCTTTTGTGTTTGAATGCAGTCCGGTGCTTCTCATATGACGTACAAAAAGCCGAAAATAAAATCAAAAAAAGACAGTCAATCTTGAGGGGACTTACTGTGGCTCCAAAAGTTATTTTACACAAATATAATAAATACCAGGGGTGCTTTTATCAATGTGGAATTAAGACAACTATTTTCTGAATAAAGCAAACAAACAAAAAACCAAACCAAACCAAAAAAAAAGTAGCAAAATCCCACCCCAAAGCAAAACACCAAGCAAACCAAAATTTTAAGTCTAGAGGGGAAAAGATAGAAGATGCAGTGTAATAATGAGACGAGTTATGAGAAAGAAATTATTTTACTCAGATATTTAAATACATGTTCAAATATCAGATCTGATGGGTAGCTCAGGATCAGTTACAGCTCTTTTAAATATGATTACAAGATAATTCTAAAAAAATTAACTTTACTCAAAATTTTATTCACTTCCTATCTGAAATTATAATTAGAAAAATCAAGAAGCTACTGAATTATATTTTTTTAGGGATTCAAAACACTAATGAGAATTTTCAAATATTTTTTACATCTCTTATCTTCTTCTGAAAATATTTCAGTTCTCTTAAGCTATTTGCATTTTTGTAATGCATAAAAAAAGCCCCAGGAACAAATAACAGTAGAATTACATAAAAATGAAAATTACCATTATTTTTAGCCATTATTGACACCTGTGGTAACCACAAAGAAAATATTCTTCAAAATTAATTTAGACAAATTCCTGGTTTATTACACTAATTTAACAAGACCATATTACTCTTGCTGTCTTTGTATATTCATTTCTGCACACTTTTTTTGCAACTGACATGTGACACACCACAGTGGAAACTAATCTCGGATAGCCACAGTATGGCCATAATATATATCAGGATGAAAAAATGAACTTGCCCTTCTGAGGAATTGAGAAAGCAATTATTTCTTGTGCTGAGTTAATGAAAGATATTAGTTGCTGAACAAGACAGCAAGTTAAAAGTTTTAAGGTAACACTACATGTGAACAGAACATCAAGAGAGTAGTAGAACTGTGAATGATACAGAAAATGAGCAAAAAACACACACTGAGAAATATTAGGGAAAAAATTTATTAAAGAGATAGTGATGGTGTACTGCACCCTCACAGGCTCAGTTATTTAGATATGGAAAGGGCCCTTGATACTATATTAGATAGTTAAATAATTCTGGGAATTGTGAAAGACTTTTAACTTCTTCATAGATTTTTTTAAAGAAAAGGTTGGTAATATTCAGCTGTGCCTATTATTGAATATATTACTAATTTGGAAATACTTTGAGACACATCAGTGATAAGCACTACACTCCTACTAGTTTTATTTTTTCTTTTGCCCTAAAATTCTCGTGTGTCAGCATAAATTCTGTTAAAGAAAAGAGCTTGCTGGTGCAGGAGAAAGCCCCTGTTCAAATAACAGCACTAATGAAAGGCAGCAGTGGAAATTGCTGCCCAAGCAATTTTCTCATAGCTCGAATTTTCTCTATTTCAAGGTCATTCTGATATAAAAGTCCTTTGCAGCTTGCTTGCAATATGCATCTGAATGAATGTATTTCTTTTATTAGCAAGGATTATTCATTATTAGTGTTACTTAAGCACGTTTGTGTGTGAGTAAGATTGTGTAGAGGGAGCAGCCTCTGTCCTAGGGGCCATAGTGATGTCTGATTCTAACCCACAACATATGGATAAATTTCTTCATATCAGAACAGAAACCAATGGCAAGCATGCAAACTTAAATCATGCATCTAAAGGATGTGGGTGAAGAATTGGTACTGCAGAGGGGCAAAATGACTGTGCAGAGGTTAAATCACTCATATATTCATCATACAATGTTAAATAGTTCTATGCAAAATTACTTTCCTCTTATTTTTGGAATGCATGTTGTACACATGGCCTCATCTTATCTTTTGCCACTTTGCAAAGCAAAAGCGAATTTCAATTTCAGAAGATAGAATAGTCTTCAACTATATAAGTTAAAGGATATGTGCTGCAGTTCACAAGGAGGGCATGTACATCATACATTTGGTTAATTGTTCTACAGAGGTGCCAATCCTAATTAGGATTTCATTGGCTTTTCCATTGAAAACAGTTTAAATTCCCTAATTAAGCATGAAATAATTAATAAAAAAATAAATTAACTTGTTTAAATTAACAAGTTTCTGCCGAGTTTTAACTCGCTTTTCAGCCTGAGATGGGATTTATCCTTCTCTCCCTCAGTGCCTTATCCTTTTAAGCTGAGACAAGGATGGGAGCTCTGAGGGGAAAAGATCTTATTATGGTGGTGTTTGTCCATTTGCACTTTATACAACGTGTCCGTTTTGTGGGTCTCAGATTATCATGTAGTGAAGTACAATACAACTCTGAATATTGCTCTGAGTATGAGTATTGAGTATGATTCAGGACTTTATTTTCTGAAATTTATGCTATCCAAAAAGGCTTCTGAAAAAGGGAAGCAAAAACCAAAAAAAAACCCCAAAACCCCAGAATATAGGACAGAGGACTAGTAAAAAACAAAGAAACCAAATGTACAAGGTAAATGAAGTGAGCTCTTCTAAGTCTCCAGGGTCCTGGTATCTTTTTCTTCCCTCGGTTTCTATTTCCTAATGCCACCCCTATTTTTCTAGTTTACCTCTCTCTTCTCTTATTCCCTCCTGAGGAATGTTTTCTATTTAATTATCTCCACAGGTTTTAACTTCGTAAGCATACACAACATGAATGTGTTGCATATTAATACCAGCATAGGCAGTTTCTAAAACTTCCCGCCTTAAGCTCTCCCTGAATGCAGTGCTACGGACTAAGCACTGTGTACAGCTCTCATGTCTACTGCATGAGCTAAAAAGTGTGTTGGTGTATTTTTGCAGCTCCTGCACGGCTGGGAATTTAGGAAACATATGAGAAGTACGAGGATTTGGCTTCTTACACATTCATGTGGATATTAGCATCACTGCTAAAGGCAGTTTCTGTAATTTATAGATGTGCTATCATGTGACAGCATTACCTTAACTAATATTTTTGTGAGGGTTTTCTGACATAAGAAAAAATGTTATCCTTATAAAATATGTAAAGCTTAAGTGTACACATGAGTGAATTTTTATTTTGTAGGTACTTCTGGATAGCAAAAATTTGAGGTTTTTCTGATTTTTCTTTCTTTTTTTATTTTTGTCTTGACAGTACAAACAAGTGGAACAGTACATGTCATTCCACAAGTTACCTGCTGAAATGCGCCAGAAGATTCATGATTACTACGAGCATCGCTACCAAGGCAAGATCTTTGATGAAGAAAATATTTTGAATGAGCTCAATGATCCTCTCAGGGAGGTAAGATTGAAGTATTTGAGTAGCTCTTCATGCTAAGAAAAAATTTCTTATTTTTGAATGCTCTTTCTATCCTGTAACATTTAATCTTCTTTAACATAGTCAATGGATCACCAGGATAATTAAATTTATACTAGGTTGACACAAAGAAATAAGCAGATCTACACTCTATTCGGAACTAGTCTGTCAGAGTCACTGCCACACAAGGATGTCAAAGGGTAAAAATCCTGTCAAAGAGTAAAACCCCACCCTTACTGTTGACTGAAACTCCTGTTTTTCTGCCACTTTTTAAAACAGAGAGTGGTGAGACTAAAATCCTGGGTGAAAATCTTTTTTTGCTTTCCCTACTTGCTAACCATACATCTATACAGATGAAACCACTGAAAGTCACCACAAAGGGAGAGTTGCTTTGTTTCATTTTGTAAAGTAGCATCATTGGTAAAGGTGATCTTTACTGGAGATGAGGAAGCTAGAATAATATATATATAAGCCATTAAAAGATCTCTTTTGTTAAAACTTTAGTTGGCATTGCACTTTTGGGGTTTATGCTATGCGATGTGATGTGATGTGATGTGATGTGATGTGTGGAAGCAGTTGGAATTTTCTTCACTTGTGTGGGATGAGGGCAGTGTTCATCCTGCGGTAGCAGAAGTAGCTGCTTAATGGGAATATAAATCAGGCTGTCTTCTGTTGGGTTGTGCTTGTGCCTGACCTGCTCTAGGAGGTTGGCTGATCTCCTCAAGTGAAAGCAGAGGAAAAAAACCTGGAAAATAATCAAGTTTAAAAACTCAGAGAGAAGAGAGCATAAACAGGGAAAAGAGAAAAGGAGCAAGAAAAGTAACAGTGGAGCAGTCTGGTACGTGATTAAACCTGTGTAATTTTCAGTGCTACCAAGTAATGCCTTTTAATATCCTCTGCTCTTGGAGGAGTGGTGCTGATTATGTGTCCATATATGTGTATATATATGGCTATCTATAATGTATATATAGCACCCAACAGAGCACAGCATGACATCTGTACTTTTGGAAAGATAGGTGAAGGTTGGTCTGGTTTTTTCAATTTTTGAGGCACAAGGGGAGCACAGGTCTGTGGTGAATTGCCTGTACTACTACACTTTGTTGGGAAGGGAAAACAACGTCATACAATTCATTGCCAAATCCAATCAAGTTACATACTTAAAATAGCCATAAGAAACAAAGCCTTGCCAAGTCACAGTTTATCCACATCTCTGTTATGAAAGTCCAACAGTAGCTTCCCTCCTACAAACTGCCTAATGGGAATGGTGAGTGTTGCCCAAAATTGCTGGGTCTCTGCTAGATGTTTCAAGTCAAAATCAGGCCAAATCATGATTTTTCTAACAATTTAATAGCCCATGACTGAATTGCAGATCCTGGGCCTACTTTATTCCCCCCTTACATAGATGTAGCCTGAGGCCCTCCTTTTATACTGTGAGTTTTTAAATGTTTTGGAGTCCAGGTAGAGGGCGTAGGCTTCTGCATTGCCACTGCCTGTTTACACTGTGGCTCCACTCAGTAGCTGTTAAAATGCCAAGAGGAGAATGTGCCACAAAAATCTGCCATGTGGTACAGGAAAAGTGTGGGAATTATCCCTAGACCACAGCGACAGTCAAAACATGAATCTTGGCCAGTACTGGAGCTTGTGTTTTGTTAAGAGAACAGAAGCATGTACAGGCACATCAGTCACTGGCATCAGAAACAATTTCATCTGTTCCTGCTTCTAAGGAAAGCATTTCTCCAAAAGTGAATCCTAATACCCTTCCATTGCAAAGTACCATTTTACTAACAGCAATTTGCAGTTGTGGCATTCTAATTACCTGTGCTTTCTGCTTTTCCTGCCTCCCTCTTTATTTAATCTATTCCACCCTCCCTCCGCTAACCCTGTCCCCTTCCCCTCCTTTTTTTCTTATAGCTTAGAAGCAGCAAGGCAAACTTGGTCAACCATAAAAAAACCAAAAAGCAACTCTGGTGAGAGATCAAGCACTGAAAATTTCAAAAATTAATAAGCCCCTAAAAACATGAAAGAGGAATAGCATTTCATGGAAGGAATGGCTTCTGATTTTGCTATAGTTATGCTGTACTTAGCAGGTCTTCTTAGTTCTCTCTATTATATAAGAAAAAATTAGCTACAATCAGGTTGCACACTACCCTGCTGACAACACGGTAGTGTTCCAAAGAAAGGTCAAAAAAAGAAAGAGAAAAAATGGGAACTGGACACTGGCAGTGCTAGAACAGGTTTCTCAATGAATCTGTCCAAATTTTCATGGCAGCTTATGTACTGTGCCCTGAAAACACCACTTAGGTATTTTGCTTAGTTAATAGTTCCAATTTATGTTTTAGCTACCACTTCAGTATGTGCAGTTTAGTAGTGCAGGTGATGGCTTTTTGATGGAAATAATGGATAATAAATTACAGCCATTTAAGGGTGGAACACAGTTGTTCATATATTGGATGGGCTTTACCATCTTACATTCCAATAACTGCACAAGGCTATAATAGGCAATAGCACAGATACCCTGGCTGCATCATTGAAGAATAAATATTTACTGCATTTCTTAAGTTTTTAATTAATCCTACATTTGATTATACTTGGAATTTAGCATAGGGTAAACATTCAGAGTCTCCACAGGACATACTTAGCTTGATGAAATAGCTTCTGAAAAAGATATTAATCTGAAACCATTATTTCCTCACTTGGTATAAGCAGAACAAAAGAAACCATACAAACTTCTGCATAATTATAGCATTGTGAAATGTTATGAAAAAAATTGCAGGATTTTCACTACTTCTTGTTCTCAGCCATTCAAATTTACTGTATGGGCTGAAATTTTCCACAGCTATGCTTTCTTTAAGAGTGATGACCTTCTTTTTGGTCCACGTTTTAAAATTTTGGGGGGTTTTTTAGCAGGAAAGTAATTATGCATGATGTAAATATGATCATTCAACCATTAAAAATAGCTAAAGTACATAGAATTAGCAGCAAAAATCTCATGTAAAAATAATTCTTATATGATAAATGCTAGTTATAAAACTGTATATGCTTACAGAATCATAGAATCAGAGAATATGCTGAGTTGGAAGGGATCCATCAGGATCCTTGAGTCCAACTCCTGGCAGTGCTCAGGCCCATCCTTAAGAGTCACACCAGGTGCCTGAGAGCATTGTCCAAATCCTTCTTGAACTCTGTCAGGCTTGGTGCTGTGACCACTGCCCTGGGGAGCCTGTTCCAGTGTCCAACCACCCTCTGGGGGAAGAACCTTTTTCTAACCCTCCCTGACTCAGCTTCAGGCCATTCTCCCGAGTCCCATCACTGTCACCACAGAGCAGAGATCAGCGTCTGCCCTCCTCTTCCCCTCATGAGGAAGTTGTAACTGCAGTGAGGTCTCCCCTCAGTCTCTTCTTCTCCAGGCTGAACAGACCAGCTCAGCTCCTCACTGACCTCAGCTGCTCCTCACACGGCTTCCCCTCAAGACCCTTCACCATCCTTGTGATCCTCTCTCTAGTAGTTTAATGTCTTTTTTATACTGTGGCCCAAAATTCCACATAGGACTCAAGGTGAGGTCGCACCAGTGCAGAGCAGAGCAGGACAATCATCTCCCTTGATTGCAGAGGTTAAGACTTTCTTTGTAAAAGAGGATGAATGTTCATTTTAATGAGCTTCTGAACATTGTGTAGGGAACATTCATAGCAGATTGGATGATTAAAATAATGAAAATCCGATGAAAGATTTGATGCATGTGTGTGAGTGCCTAGCATTGTTGGATAATAGAAACATATTTATTGTGGGGTATTAACTAAGGCTTCATAAAAAAAGGGAAAAATGAATCCTGAACATTCTTAAATTGTACAAGGTTCTGTCTAAGTGCTTCAAAGCTGAGTAAAGCAACTAGTGGCCAGCCTGTATCCTTCAAGGATATTCTGGAATTAACAAAGAGATTGAGTTTTATGGCTGGGAACTAAGGCAGACATTTATGAGACTGAAAATCTCAATATTCTCCCCCATTTAATTAACTGCACAATTTGGGTGTATTAGTCCATTGGTAATGTAGTTAATTGGATGCTCTTAGGTGAGTATTCACTCAAACTGAATTAACCATAAATTGCAACGTGTTATGTGCATACCTGCTTGTAAGGACACATGCTCTCTGACAAAAGCAAAGGTTAAGGGTTTCTTTTAATTAAATTCAGAAATTGCACTTGAACTGAAAGCATATTCCCTTTTTCACAGTTAGACTTATCTGATAATAAGTGTCCAGTCTTCTCAAGGATAGGATAATCAAGAGGCTCCTGGCAGTTACAGTTTTGGTAGAGATGAAAGATTTTAAATTGCTTCTTAGAGGCCATGCAGGGTTGGATTCATCAAACCTATCTGTAGCTCCATACAAGTTCTGCAATGAGTCTAAGATAATCATCAGGCTCTCTCTGCACACACCACCCACACACACATGGTCTCACGGTAAAGAAAACCTGGCTGACTAGCTTAGAAAAAAGGCTGCATCTTCAAACAGCAGTTGACATGTGAAATAAATTCTGTCTTCAATAGCATTTGCAATTAACTATCTCTCTCCCTCATTTTTTGAGGTAGTGATTAGAAATTGGTAACAATTAGCATGTTTCCCTTATATAAATATCATCTCTAGTTCTTCAGCAGACAGATACTGAACTTCATATTCTTAAACTTGTAATTCTTACCACCTACAAGGCTTGAACATCTTTTGGCCTCAGAAGGCCTTAATCCCAAAAGTGGTCTTTGTAACTGTCATGACATGAAACGGAGATGCTACAAACAAGAAGTTCAAAAAAACAAAACACAACAAACTCCCACACACCTAAGGGAAATATATTCCAGAAGGACACCTGAATTATAAAAGTTTAAATACATATACATTGCTAGTTCCATCTTGTAACTGCGTATATGTCCAAGTGACTCAGCTCTCGCCTTTGTCTAAGCCACCAGCCTCAACAGCAGTGGCTGTGGGTAGATAGATGCCTGTGCAAGAACAAAAACAGGGAAAGTATGGTGTGTCCCTTAATGACTCTCCTAGACTCACAGTATTTACAGGTCAAGGGATGCACTGAGACTGATGTGATTTCAGTACTGGGTAATACTTAATACACATCTCTTCCAATTACATATTTGCATTCTTTAGCCTCTACACTGTCCTTTGTCAAAGAGCACAGACCTGACCCCTCCTGCATGAGAAACCACCACCTTTTGGGATTGAACATGGCTCCAAATGTTGTTTGGTTTTGATGGCCATTAATTCTTGTGGCAAAAGTGATACAGTACAGTCAATTTTTACTGACTTTGCACGCCACTTACAATTTCATAGAGTTATATAATAACGTCCTTAAACTGTGTGGTTTTGATGGTAAAGAGACATGTTCTACTTAATTCTTTCTTGCATTGAAGCTAGATCATTCTTCTTGCTATTTTCAGGGTTTTTTTTCCCTGGGTCTACTACAGCCTTTTAGAGTTGAGAGCACCAGGTCTGCAGCGAGTATACTGATGTTATAATAATACAAATAATTCCTAATGTTAATTTGCTTTTTAATATCTGCCAACCATTGAGTTTACTTTTTGTTTTAAATTGTAATGGTAAAAACTAACTCTAAGAGGTAATGAATACATTATTTTACGTATTTATTTAGGGGTTATCACTTAATATTGATCTCCACCAGTAACTTCCAGCCAGACCATAAGAAGCTTCTTGTAGTTTCTTTTTAACAGGCTTCTCCACCTTTACGTGGTGCTTTTTCTGGAACTGAGCAGACCTGTGTGAAGTCCTTGACCTTTGTTGTTCCCATAGGGATAGTGAATGTAGGTACATTGTGGTACCTATTACAGCCTAATGAGTCAGGTGTAAGGTTCCAAGAAACATCTTTCACAGTACTTAGTGTTGCATCAAGAGTGGCATTTTATGACAGTTCTTGTAAGGAAAGTACTCACACAATAAAGTAAAGGAAAGCTTCCATTACTGGATTTATAATTTATAATGTATCCTAAGTGAAAACTGGACACAAACCAGATGGTTTGGTACATGTAGACAAATTAGGTATTCTTTTGTGTTTTTAAAGTCAGTTTTAAAATGATCAGTTTCCTAACCTTGGTGTTTTTTCTTAGCTGTTGACCTTCTCCTTTTCCCCATTAAAAGTTACCTCCTTTTCTTAATATCTTTCTTTTGATTTGGTATTTATCTTTAGAAATCACAAAGCAATATATTCTTATTTAGACTGTATTATCATGCACAACATACAAAGAATCTCCAGAGTAATAGTATAAGGCCAAAATGGGGTGTAATTAGATTACAGAATGCTTTGAGCCTTTTTAAGAGTGTAGTCAGTATGATTTTGGGTTATGGACTCTCAAACATTAAAATAATGGTAGAAAATCAAATTATTTTATTAAAACACAGTAAAGTATCAGGGAAATACTTAAATTTGGAGATTTTGGTTCTGTAACAACTTATGTCCATAAATTTATCTCATAAAAGACAGAAAGGTAATTAGTTCATTGCAATCCACTGTACTTTTCTGCATTTTAATATGCAGTGATCCTTAGTATGAAGCTTAAAAAGTCAAGCTAAGAAAAATGCATCAGTATTATAGATGTACTCACATTGGAAGTAATTTAAATATCTCCCTATCTTTAACTAGTGAATTAAAGGGTTTTTTTGTTTGTTTGTTTGTTTGTTTTTCTCAGGGGCACAGATAAAGTGTAACTGTAGTTCATATTCTGGAGTACTGAATCATGAGTGAATTATGCAGCATGTCAGTCTTGCAAAATAAATGCTGGTATACCACAGCATTATTTATTTGACTAATGCTGAAAAAGAAAATTGATGTTTTTCAAATATCTGTGCAAATTTTGCCTAAATTGTGGTCCAAGTATACAAGGCTGAAAGAAATTTTTTAGAAGGAACCGTAATGAAGTTTTTAAAACTGAAATAGTAACAAATGGTCATTTTAAAGTGGAAGTGGGCAGACAATCACCAAGTGATTGGATTATTGTGTTTTAAGAGGATTTTCCCCGGCAGGTGTGACATGGTAACAAACGGTGTGCACACTCAAGGCTGTTTCCCAGGGACCTAAGACAATGTGGTTTGATTTGCAGAGCTCGGGGGAGTGTGTTTGCCCTTTAATGTAAGCACATTCACAGGGTGCATGCTGGGGCTGAATTGTCAACCACTTCCACTGCTGTTCCACGTGTTCAAGCAACTTTGATCACAGTCCTTTCTGTGTTTGACATGCTTTATTAGCAAATCCATCCCGAGCTGAGACATGCTTTGACAAGTTCCAGGTCTAACTGCTTCCAATAATACAGATAATAATACACCAGCACTGCTCAGTAGTTACGATTTTGAATAGTCATGTTACAGCACCTATGAGATTCCTGTGTTGTAATTGTTTAATAGTGTTTCAGACATGACAGTTCTTTCATGAGCTCTTCAAATATACTAATGCAAATAAATGCCCAATTTTAGTGCAGTGGTTTTCTTTCCTATAAAGAAAGGTAAGCAGTTTGAGCAAAGTTTCAAACTAGATGCAAACTGCATGGTGTGAAAGAGGTCAAATCCTGTTACAGAAAAGTAAATGCAGTCTGTGTCTGCTCCTGTCTGAACTGCTATTCAGGCATCTGAAGAGCACAGTTGGAAAGGTTTTTGTGGGTGCCAGGTCCAGTGCAATGGGGGTACAGCAGCTATCCCACAGAGGCAAAATTCACCCATTGCCTTGTTCCACCCAAGATCGTGCTTCCAAGTATCTGTCATGTCTCAATTTTTAACAGACCAAAGAATTTCTCAGCTACTTGATACGCAGGTGGTGCTTGGGGCAATGGATAGAAAGAGTCAAGCACATTTTTTTAATCTCAATGCAGTTTCTGGTGAAACCCAAGAGATGTTGCTGCAATTGGGGGCTATCAGAACATGTTAATTTCTATCAGATCTGAATATGCTACTGCAATTAGAGTTAGCATTGCTGATTTTTAGGAAGTTCAAAATAATAATAGTTCAGATACATACTTCAGATAACTCCTGAGCTAGTTCTTCTTAAGTAAACATATTCTTTTAATATCATGCTTGCTTTAGCTTGACAGTTGTCCTTTTTGTTAGGATGTGGAAATTTTTGGTTTATTTAGCTAAAACCAAGTCATCTTTTGCCCTAATCCCTGAATTGTGACTATGAATCCATTACAATAAAACAGCAGAATTTAACATATGTTCCTCTGAACCCTTTAGAGAATAATTGAAGATAAATGAAAAAGAAGTAAATTAAAATTCTTGATGCAGAGCTGGAAATTACATTGTCTCTCTTAAGATTAGGAAATGCAGGATCTGGCATTGTGGTACCTACTGGAATTCTCAATTTCTTCTTCATAGACTTCTGCAATTAGAAGTCATGGCAGTTCTATAATGAAAGCATGGGAAGGGGAAGGGGCAAAGCAGAGGGCAGGATGCAGCCAGGACTCCAGTAGAAAATATATTTCAGACAAGACAGGGATGCGCAGTATAGACATGCCCATATCCCTTTCGTGTTAATCTCATTAATGGAGGTGGATGAGAGTGAACATCTTTTCCTTGAGTTTTCACTGTGGAATTTAAATTCAGAAAGCAGGCTAAAGGGTTTTGAAGGATATTTATTTGGAACCAGTAAAAATGCTGGGGGGGGAGGGGGGGAGGTGTGGGCATGTAATACAAAAGTTTCTATGTTGAGGGGGCACCCTTTCAATGTGCCACTGTCTATGAAAGTCACCACAAATAAAGATTAGAGTTGTGACTCACTGCCAGCAAGAGGACATAAATATGCCATGGACTGTTTGATGGAGAAGCAAATGTATGTGCCTATTTTTATGCACTCATTTGCACATTATGGTAGTAACAGCATACAGAAGGGTACGCAGCACTTCCCATGCATAAATCTGGAGTTGCCTTCTAAAAGCATGTGATCTTAAAGACAAGGAGAGCAAAAAACAACAGAGCACAAAATCTGTTCTGAATACACATTTATGAACTTAATTTCCAGTTGGTACAGCGATGATTTAGGAAGGTGAATCTAGTTAAAGCTATGGGAGATAATGCAAGTTAAATTCTGCACTTCAAGGCAATGCTAAATCATTGTTTTACTTTCATGTTAGCCAAAAAAAAGTTGTACATTACTTTGAAACCTGTATAAAACTCTGTCTAATCTGTGCTTTTGTATTGTTGCTGTTATCTAGAAAATGCAATAAGCAAATACTTTAAATCTTTCCTCCAGGAATTGTCTTGCGGGTAAGTCAAATTTGAAATACTGAAATTTTTTTGGTACCTGAAAAATCTGGAGTCTCCTCTACAGGCCCAAAAGAATATTTTGAAAGTTCAGTCTCTTTTGATGAAGAATTTTTATGTAAGGGATTAAATGGAAATGGAAATTGAATTAAAAATTTTGAAATTATTATAAATTGACAGATGATGAAATATAGCATAGATATGGATGTACAAGGTGTTGAATTACACTTGTTTCATTTAAAGTGTCTAACACTGAAAGAACTTAATATGTGATACTTCTAGTGATTAATGAGAGTCTCAGAGATGAGTGAAATTAAAAGTTGGTGCAAAATGTGGAGTCTGACACTGTGAGTACAGGTACAGACTTCCTGGTAGCTCCTGGACTGAGTTCAAGGCAATATTTTTATCTGTCTCCACTCCCTCTTTCATGGTACCTTTGCACAGTCCTGACTCACTGGCAGCACCGGATCTTAAGCCAGCCGTGGTAGTAGTAGAGCACTGACAAGCAAGGAATTCCCTGAAAAGGATTTTAATCTCCTAGCTCGTTCTGTGGAGCTGATGTTAATTTTCTTCTCAATAAATCCATTTTTCTTTTCCCTCACTTGTGAAAAGAAAAAAAAAGTCTGTGTTTGGTTGAAAGGATATTAATGAGGTGCCCTAAAACACAAACAGTTGCAAGTTTATGACCTGATCATTGCATGTTTGTGCACTCACTGTAGTACATTTGAAGCAATGGATGATACCTTGCTTGAAGACTAAAATATTTTGTGGATAAAATAAATATCTCTGCGGCAAATACATTAATTTAAAGAAAAGCCACATTCTTTGTAATTTGCAGTTTTCACTTTAGCCTGTATGGCCATCACTGGGTAACTGTGCAACTGAAAACTATTATCTTTGTGATCTCATGAATATCCCTTACATGTATTAAAAAATTAAATTTACTTCATAATGAGGATTTTTTCTTTTACTAAATTGAAAATCAGGAAGCAATTATGTATTTGTGTCTATTCAAAAAGTAAGAAAAAACCAGAATTATTGAGAAACATTTGAAAAATTTGCATTATGCTGATGCCTTTTCCTACTCTTAAAATCAACAGTCAAACACAGTTAGAAGGGAAAAAGGGATTTTGATTTGGTATTTATTGTAATGATCCTTAGGTGCACTACATCCAGGTCGAATGCACCGAAATGCACACCACAATGCACCCCCAAAAGATCTGGTATAACATTATAGATCTTACTAATTAGCATATCTATCAAAAATTCCCCAGTCAGAGGCTCGAATGAGCCCCCCTCCCCAAGGAACCTTCCCCTGGATGGTTCTATCTTAGTTTACAGAACGTGATCTGGAGAGGACCTTGGGGGCTGGGGCACACTAACCCCTAGCTATGAAGCTTCTAAAATGTTTCGTCTCCGAGCTGAACAAACGAGTCCAAGAATGTAGGGGAAAAGGACTAAGAATACAGAAGCTGTAAAAAAGGTATAACAGGGGTATAAAAGAAAAGGCAAAAAATCTTCATGGCATCAATGCTGTGGGAGTTATTATTTAGGAAATACAGCTAATACAGATATCCACAGTCCCCAAAACAAAAATCCAGCAACTCGATGTACCAATCATTGCCACACCTTGAATAAACACTTATGTATTTATGAAAATATGAGTTTTCACAATCATCCATATTTCACCAAGCAGGGTTGGAAATTAAATAGTTCACGCTTTTTAACACCTGGCAGAAAAGACATTCACTACTTACAGGAAGAGAAATGCTGTCTGTATTGTGTGTGGACAGCTTAATATGTATAACAGACCTTGAAGGGAATAAAGAGGCAAAGACATCTGTAGAGAGGCAGAAATGGAGGCATAGGTTGCTTGTTTTGTCATTCTCTAACACCAGATACGTTCTTCATAATATTGATACTTAGAGCAATGGGACAAACTTAGAATGTGAGAAAGAGGTTAATACCCTTCCTGAGCCATTATTTAAAGTTCATGGCTGGCCTATTTTTAGGCCACCATGTGAGAAGATGTTCACTGAAAATAGATACAGATCATGTGTCCTTGCAGAATATAGAACATCAGGACATTTCATTTCCAAAGAACATAATTGGGACTCGGAGCAGAATCTTCTTTCCTCTTACCTCTTTGCTTGGAGATTATAACTTGGGTTATACAAGCACACAGTCTTACGTGAGTTGTATCACCCTCTAAATAAGATAACTAAACATAATTTGAAATACAGTTCTAATGGGACACATTAATTAGTTACACTTCGATTTTTTTTTTTCATTTAATGTACAAATATGTACATCTGTAGACATATAGGTATGTCCATGTACACATTTAAATACATGTGTGGGAGAGCATATATATACATATGTATATATATGTATATACGTATATATATACATACATACACACACATATATACATACATGCAAACACGTGTCCAAGATGTCCATGTGAGAAGAATGCTGTATAAAACTCTTTTGATATCTTTGCATGGTACTGAGTGCATATGTTGCATCAGGTACTCTGATATGGTCTCTGTTTCTACTGTTGCCATATATCTCAGCACATGCTTCTTATGCCACCAGACTATATTTATAATATATTACCTTAAAATGAACTGTATTTACAAGGGGTTTAGGGGTCCTCCTATGATATAAAATCAATATAGATAAATTTATATATAAAGGTAGAGATTAAGATATAGTCATTTGAAGAACTTTCTGATAAATTATAGGAATGTATTTCTTACAGAAATAAACCTCAGCCTATGTTTAATTCACTAAGTGAGCAATTTAATTATACATATATATAATTTAATTAAATGATATTAATAGTTTTAAACTTTGGGAAAGCAGGTGAACTGAAGTTGTTTTGAAAAAGAATATTAAAATGATGTCAAGAACTGCATCCCATGGCTGCCTGGGCTCATGCACAGATGCCAGTGGTGGTTCCTGAGTGCCCTGCTGGCATCAGGCCCCTTTGCTTTTAGTGCATGTCCAGCCCTGGAGGGGAAGCACAGCAGAAGTATTTAAGGTCTCAGTGATGGTATTCAGAGAGCAAACAGAGCAGGAGTAGTAAATGTGGAGAGCAGAAGGCTGTAGGTATCTCACCTGGTTTCTTGTTTATTAGCTGCTTCTTCATGTTCTATAGAATAAGACTTTTCAGGATGTACAAATGGTGAGGATGTCCTAGTGCATCCTTGATCTGTCAAGTATTGACTGTGATTTGGGTCCTAGTTGTAAAGTGACGCTTTATTACTCTGATGCCATGCCATTATTTAGTGTGTTTGCCTACTGGATGTTTAAAGTCTGATGCATTACTTTTACTCTAGCTCTTACTACTAATACACATTGACTAGTCTACGCCTGCCAGATTGCCTTCTCTTTGCTCCACATGATCTGCTATTGAGGCTGTTTTTGCTGTCACCATTTGCACTCCTCAGAATTTTTTCCACTTTTTACAACTCCCTTGCCATTTATTCATCTCTTTGCCCTGCAGCTACCAACATTAGCCAAAGTCATACTCTCAAGTAAATTCTGTCTTGAGGACTGTCTGGCTGACACTCTACTGAATTATTCCCAGAAACTTCATTTTTATGACCTGCTGATAACTTTTCTGGAGCCAGCTCTCCATGTCTCACCCATACAACTGAGCATCATCCTCATTTCACTGTAAACCAGGGCTCTAAAACCAGCACTTTCAGTATTTTTCTACTTCTGCATGCTTGGGCTCTGGAGCAGCGGCCTGAATGTGGGTCATGGGCTTCTTACACCTGTATTGTAAGCTGCTATTCACAACATAAGATCACTGAGCCTTTGCACCTGATCCCACTCCAGCATCCTTGTCAGTTGTTTCCTTTAGAAGGCAAATTCAAATGGTATTACAATTATCTTGTCCCAGTTCCCATTGCAAAGCAGTGACGAAGGCCGAGTCAGAATTAGAAAGGGATTGTGCATCCTCCTTATCTTTCTTTTTATATCCCTCTGTTATATATAAATGTGTACATCTATAGCTGGCATTGTAAATATTCTAGCTCATACACACAGAGGCATCCAGGGTCCTGTCACACATTTTCCTAAGAAGTCTAAATAATTCTCATTCATTACAAAAGCTCTTTCTTACCACTTCAAAATGGGGGATATACGTTGTCCAATAATGTCTAAATTTTCTGTGTTAGGTATAAGTTAAGAGTTTGATGTTTCTCCCACATAATGTAGAGTAGGCCTTCATTAAATAGTTACAAATCAAATTAGATGCAAAATGAAATGTACTTAAAAACACTAAGCATAATTTCAGTGTGGCTATTTTAAGCTCAGCTAACTGGGATTTATCCAGTATAATCAGTAAGATTTAATTTAAGCCAATTAATAAATTTATAGAGAGAGCCTTTGAACCAATGGGCTTTTAATTCATAATAAGAAGAGTAAGTGTTAACCTAGCAATTAACAAGATAGCAGTATTTCTCATCCAGAGCTGCTCAAGAGCTGTAAAATAACTCACTGAACAAATCACCACTGATTTTTAAATAACTGTTTTCCTGGTTGTTCCTCCTATTGTGTCAACTAAACCATACGCATAGGGTGTAGATAAAGCACATTCTCTTTGAGAACTTTATTCTTGCTTAGTTTTGGCCATTTGGATTGCAGTACATGGGGGACAGAAGAAGGGAGGAGAGGACAAAGAGGGAGAGGTGGAATGGCAGAAGGAATTCCTTGCCTGTTTCAGAGCACACAATAAATTCTCCATGGAAGCATTCACAGCTTCAGTTTCTGATCTTGATCAAAGAAGTGCAAATCAGAAATAACACAAAAATTTTTATTCAAACCATAGCTTTCCAGTTCTTCTATATTTTTCCACCACCTAGTTCTTTGTTTCATACTTTGTTTTAGTCCCCAGTCATCCCCCATAGCTTCAAACACAGATTTCTTCTTCCCTGCATTCAGCCACAAGTTATTCTATTCATGGCCTTCCCTTTCTCAAGTGAGAGAAACTCTTCAGGCTGTCCTGCATTCGAACTGACATGTTTTACACAATAAAGCACCCCAATCAATATATTTTACCTTATAATTCACACAGATGTAACTCAGGCTGTCTTTGTGAAACTCCACTGTCTCCTCTTTTTCTTTCTCTCAAACACAATTACTGTCCCTTGCTATCAGGTGAATCCGAGCACTGTGCTGAGAATAGCAGCACTCCTTCCAGCACTATACTAAAACAAAACCCTTTTTCTTCTGGCTGTCAGGTGAAATCTCACTGACTTTGGTGGATATAAGAGGTAGTCTTCATTGAGCAAAGCTGTAAGTAGCAATTGAACTGGTTTTTTTGGAGGATGTAGTATTAAAATATAGTAGCTGCCACACTGATGATATACAAGGTCAACCATGTATTGATTGGTGATGGCAGGTGGAGTTTCAGTACAAATCTTCAGTAGTGAAAATGGTTTCCAGAACTAGCAGTTCACCAGCTGGAGGAGGTGACTGGAGGCTCCATAGACAGTGGAAAAGCAGTGCTGCAGTAGATACTAACCTGTGAGCAAGCAGACTGGACTAAGTTTTGTGATTATTAGCAAAACTTTCTCCTCTTAATCACTGAAAGTGACGTTTAGAAAAACATGAAGTGTGCTTCATTGTCAAGCAAACATGACGTCCAACTCATGCTGTTCTTCCGTGTACTAACACAAAATATGGATAATCATGTGGATACCAATAGGGTATCAGTGCTGATAGTATTTTTTCAACTTCACAATTCCTAGGATTAATTTTCTGCTAAAGTTTTAAAGTACGTGTTTAAATCTGTATTCCCATTGGCATAATGGGCAACTTCTATATTTAAAATGCCTGCTAAACAAAGATTTTAGCCTTAATTGTCCCCTGCCCAAGATATTATTTTTTAAATACTGTATAGGATTAGCAAATATAACACTCCAGTGTACACACACACAAATGGGAATGAAGATATTTAGTTACTCAGGGGCAGAAAACTGAAATAGTGATTCTTAAATACTTTGGCAAATTGCAGTTTATTTGTTCAGTTAGTAAGAGTCTCTACAGCAACTGCCGTTGTGGTATAGCACTAATTCCAAATTACCTTCTGTAATAAACTATGGGTGTTTTTTCCAAAAAGCATGCATTGAGAAAATTCATTCAGCAGAAGTTCAAAGGGTAAAACCTTCAAGAAGCAGAGACTGGTCAGCTGGCACAAACTTTAAATACTTATCTGAATTATCAGGACTTCTCAGGGTTTTGAAATTAGACTGGCTATCTCTCTTTTACAGACTGCCCTAAAACATTGGCTGTATTGCTGCTCCCATTTTAAAGCCTCTCGTCCTTCTCCCAGCTGGAAAACAAACTTAAGCAACACTGAACATTTCAGAACATTGAAGAAGATGAAAGCTAAATTCTGTTTTAAAATAGTTACAGAATGATAAGCAGTCGGATGAATGAAAGAGTGGATAGATAGTGGCTTTTTTTTTTCTTTTTCTCTTTTTTAATCTTCTAAATATAATGGACAATCCAAAGAGGAGCTTGAGATGCACAGAACTGCTTTCTCTTTAAGCTCCATTAAATCAATTAAGAAGCTGGGGAAAAGATGGATATCCTTTGTCGGAATGACTTTATTGGAGGTTTGGTTGAGCCATATTGCCTCAAAAGGATTATTCTGTCTGCATTTGAATTTAATGCAATAATAATCCTGAAGCATAAAAAATGCATAGAAGGAGTTGAATAGAAAATTCTAATCAAGAAGGGAATGACAGAAAAGTATGCAGAAGGCCAACATTTAATCAGCGAAGCCAGGAAAATATAATTGGTCAAATCTTTATCCCTTCTGATTGCAAATGCATAAAAAAAGATTCCTTTCTCTTAGGAGACAGCAGTACCAGCTACCATATGTTCTGTTTAGGGTTGACTTCTCTTAATCTGAGTTGAACAGAGCTAGACAGAAAAAACATCCCTGCTTTGACTCAGTCCTGTCAGTCCTGGTAGAATTGGAATTTATTTGTTTTGCTGCAAAGCCTGTGTTCCTTCCTTTATTTTTGCCTAAGTTTTTCTTACAGCTGGCTAGCAAATTTTCTGCATGTGGATAAGCTGTATCCAAGTATACTGTGGGTCTTGGGAACTGCAGGGCTTTGAAAATGTAAATAGACAGTCTGGTCACTGATTTTCAAGGCAATTAAGATCCCATGGATTCTCTTTGCCTTAGAGATCAGAGGATTTTTTCAGGTTTTGTGGCTTGTCTGTAGGTCAGATATGTTGGCTACCTCAGACCAGAGCATTCTTGGGCTTTAAAATATATAACCAAAGGGGCTAGACAGGGAGCTTTTCTAAAACAGACACAAGTAGTATCCAGCTATATTAACAGAATGACAAAATATCAAGTCCTGAAGAAAAAGGAATAGTGTTTCTTGACACAGCTTTAGACATATGATGCAAGAGTTACCATATTTTAAGTAAAATTTGAACAGAGTCTCTGTGTTGAAACTGAACAATGTAATTGAAAAATGGAAAATTGTGGCAGTCCCATTCAAAGAGAAAAAATGTACATAGTTGTTGTTACTTACATGAAAAGCCTCTGAGCAAAATTTATTTTTAAGTCACACTCTGTAGAGATGATTAAACAGAATGTGTCAAAGCAATTTGAATGATTTCAGGTGCACCACAAATTAAGAATATTGCATCCCATTGCCACATGTAGATTTTCTGGCATTTAACAAGTTGTTAGATAATGATGTAGTCATTCCCTCAGTGGGGTACTAATCCTAGTCCTCCTGACTGCCTGCTGTCATAAAACCTGTGAGAACTTAGTATCAGTGAGATGTCTCCTTTCTGCCAAACTTGACTATAATTGACCAATGGGTTAAAAAATTACAGGAAATCATGAACAAATACAGAATATAGCTCCTTAAAACTGGGTTTAAATATATCTAACCTGATCAAACAGTCCCAAATCCGCAAATATAATGCTTTTTTCTATAGTTCTCTCTTAATGCTGGTTTAGTAATTTTTAATTTGTGAGTTATTTCTAAGAGAAAAAATAGTTTTCTCAGTAAAGTCATTTCTCCCTTTCAATGATCAGGAAATTAAGACTAATTTAGTTCTGCATCCTTTGAAAGCAAAATGTAAAGGGAGAAAACTCAGAAAAAAAGTGCATTGTTACAGTTACACACTAGATTTTTGCAATAATATGTAAAAGTGACCAAACAAAGCTAAGCTATTTTTCTAAATGCCCTACACATAAGAAGAATACAGTTTGTAGACGGAGGTAGTAGCTTTTATTAGCTCAACTGAATTACTGAGAAAAAGTAAAGAACTTTTCAGGCATACAGCTCTTTCAAGAACTTTTCCTTCTTTAAAGCAACAGGATTTTCCAGTCAGTCTAACTAAAAGCACTACATACATCTAAAAATATTCTGGAAAAGAGATCCTATAAACTTGTAGAGATGCCATCAGAGAATCCCAGTCACAGCTGGGACAGCCTTGTGACTGCTTCTATAACATCTTGAGATGCTTCAGAGCAGCCATCAAGAAATATTGAACCCACACAAAATGATAATATCTGACACTTTAACATCAGTTTGAAAAAATATCCAGAAAGGTCAAGAGGAGTAATAAACCCAATATAGTACAAAGGAGCAGAAGCCAGTGTAATTACCTAACCAATCTCCTATATAAAGCAGACCATTGCACCTCTGAGTTAATTCTTGTGTAAGAGACCAGCAACTGGAATAGATCAACACTTGTTCCATGTAGGTCTGAATCATTCTTGCTCTTTAACTATTTCAGCTATATAATGCACTCCTAATCCCTTCCTCAAGCTTCATTTGGTATTTTCTTCCCTGATGCTTTTCTCAGGTTTCATTTGGTATTTTCTTCAGATAGAGGTGATACAAAATCTCATTTAATTAAGATATCATATTGGGCAGCATAGTCTGGTTCCAGCCTAGCTCCAAAGAATTAAAAGAAAAATATGAGTGAAAGAATTAAAAGAAAAATATGAGTGAAAGAATTAAAAGAAAAATTTGAGTAAAAGATTTTTCTCTGTACAAAATGTCAACTCTTAATTTGTCAGCTTGTTCTTTTGTTACCTCTCTTTTAAAACACAGAACTTTTTCTCCTAGTACTTTCTGAGTTACATAACAACACTTTCATAATCTTTACTGTTTCTTTCTCCCCAGGATGATATTTAAAGTAATACACAAGAACCTGAAATTGCAGAACTGCCTGTAATTAAGACTTAGGGAAATATATTTTACTTGCTTTGAATGATCTCATATTTAAATAAAAGAACGCTTTAAAGAAAAACAAAACACTTAAAAATGACACATTTCTTTCTCCCTCAGTAATTTTCCACCTTCTAACATCTTAAATAAGGGAAGTTTGTACTTTAGCACAAACTTTCACAGAAAACTAATCAACAAAATGAATGCATTACTGGGAATAACAGCTGAAATTACCACAGCAGGGTGGTTTTGTAGCTATGTTGGTACCTTCATTAGGCAACTCAGACTGAGCAGGATAATGTGTGTGTATACATGGGTATATCCAGATACAGATTACATAATGTGAGAGAAAGGTGGGAAGAAGATTGATCCATAAGAGGACATGAAATTCCAAGTGTGAAAATCCTCTTTTGAGGATGCGTTTTGTTGGGATTCCCCAGATGAGATGAATTCCTTTCTGCGTTGGCAGGACTGGGTCTGCACAAAGGAGTCATCTAGGTCTGAATTCTCCCTTCTCTGCATATCTTGGTCTCTCCTATCATACTATTAACAATATGTTACAGATAACTTTGCACTTTTTTTCCGATTTCCCTTTTGTTTACTTCACCTGCCCTACTTCTCAGCTTTCACTCCAGACACCTATTTTCCAAGTTTTGTGTTCCTGTGTTCTCGTGTTTCAGCAGTTTCCATTTCTCATTATGTTTTTAAAGTCAAGCTTCCTGCCTTCTTTTTTCCTGTTTGTTTTTTTCTAGGTCTTTGTGTTCCTTCCTTTTGTTTTCCTCCCATTCTCTCTTTCATAATACTACTCCACCTAAGTCTATTTTACTCTTTCTTCCTAATCTTGACTGGAATTGAACTTTCTACTCTCCCAGCCTTTTCTGTGCTTCCCTACCAGCTTCTATATAATTTCCAGTCAATTTTTGCTTTCTTTAGTAATTTCCTTTCTCTCCCTCCTGGGCATGCAAGACAAGCTATTCACTTTCAGAACCAGAAAACAAGCAGCAAGCCTACTGAAAAGTCCCTGAGCAAGACAAGACAAGTAATAGTTAGTGCCAGCATCAGTGGAATTGGCAGCAAGGCAGTCTCACAGGGAGCAGACGATGTAGTCTGGGGCTCCTCATGGGATACCACCGTACTGCTAGCAGTGGGGGAGGCAAATAACTTTCCTTTGGGAGGGAGGTGATGGCTGGAGCTTTACTAAGAAATGTAGAGTTTAAAAAAGAAGGAAAACAAGCTTCTCATGCTTTAGAAAGACATCCAGTTGGAATCTCATTATGATATTTATTGCATCATAAAAAAATATACGTAGATTACCCCTCTTGACTTACTGACTCAGCAGTATTCACAGATTTGAATGTCACCTATCTGGCAGTTCATAAATTGCAGTGCTGTTACTTGAGATAATGTTTGGATTCAGGCAAACAGAAGATATCTTGCATAAAATTTACTATGTGTTTTTACAAGGGGGACTACTTTGTGGGGTGCCTGGTGAGACGTTTTGTTCCAATTTACTTTTCTAAGTCCCACTAGATTTATTTGGAAAGGATGCGATTGCTCAGGGAAAGGTGGTTGTTCCTTCACTCTCTTCACTCTTCATGCACTTGCTTGTTAATTGCTTCAGTAGCAAATGGCTTCCCTTCAGAGGGGGATTCCCCTTCTTTCCCAGATTCAAGGGAACTGATTTGAAGAATCCAATATGGTTTTTTTGCTTGTGGTGTGAAATTACCTGGACTTCCCCATCCTGTCTACAAGCAGGATATTACATTTTGGGACTGGGAGAGGAAAAGTATTTGTCTGATCTGTGGCTAAGCATATCCAAGCTTCATGCTCAGAGAGTTGTCTGCATGGCACATATGAGATATATGAGACAGCAGATGTATATGAAGTTGAAAAAGGCCCTTCCAGAAGGAATGCAGTCAAGGGAGTGAGAGCACTGGTAGGTGGAATGTCTCCTTTACATCAATCTTGAAGCCTTGGATTAGTGTAAGAAATGCTAGGGGTACTCCACTGACAATAAAGGCATATTTAGTTTTGCGAAGCAGTTAGGTGACTGCTGGCTGTATTTTTCTTTTATTTGCTCTGTTTGCATTTGTATACAGATGATTATATTTGCTCTTCCTGTCATGTTGGGTTTGCTACCTCAGTAGATCTTGCCTGCCTGAGCCCTCTCCATGAGTAATACTGATTAGTCTCACTTTTTCAATACAATGTTAAATCTGTAATGGCAACTGACCATGTTAATTTCCTAAGACAATGTAAGCTCTGCAAGAATGAGCTTGGAAATATTTCGGAAATTGTTCATAGGGTTTTGTTTTGGTTTTATTTATTTAAAGCAAGTACGATACTTACAGCTTTTTTTGGTACTAATCTTTTCATGTAGATGTTCTCTGTAGGTGTGCTCTGTAAATGCAGTTTCTCCTTGGTAGGAGAAACCCTTAAGGCCCTAGAAAAATACTAGTGCTTTCTGCATATAGAGGTCTACTTTATACATATCTCTTGGAAGGGCAGAAATGTATGTCTCTGTGTTTATAAAATGAATTAGAAACTGTGAAGGAAATTTTCCTGTTGATTTCAGTAACGTATATTTATATTATCACTGGATATGTTCAGAAAGATGTTACTGGTGCAATATTTGGGAAACACAGGGCTTGCATAACTTCATCACTTAATATAGTTATTGCAACAGCCAATGTTGTTGTCAAGCAGTGTAACTCCTATTTAATTTTTATCTTTCTGTCATATTTTCTCCTTAAACTCCAGTGGGAATAATAATAAATAACATGTGAAAAGTCACCAGAAGGAGACAACCTTTAACCTTAGAAATACTAGTCACACTGCACTTTTGTTTCACTAGAAACAGATGAAAATACATTCTAAAGTAAGCAGAGAGACACAGAAAAGTCCCAATATGAGCATAAAGAAATTCTTTGTAAGGAAAGCAGAAAGTTTTTTTTTTCAATGCCCATCATGTTGTACATATTTATTGACCATTATTATCATGATGTTTCCTTCCCATTTAGGAGATTGTCAACTTCAACTGTCGGAAGCTGGTGGCTACAATGCCTCTTTTTGCTAATGCAGACCCAAATTTTGTGACTGCCATGCTAAGCAAACTGAGATTTGAGGTGTTCCAACCTGGAGATTATATTATCCGAGAAGGGGCTGTGGGTAAGAAGATGTATTTCATTCAACATGGTGTTGCTGGTGTCATCACCAAATCCAATAAGGAGCTGAAGCTGACAGATGGCTCTTACTTTGGAGGTGAGTAGGAAAAAATGAATGATAATACTGGAGTGAATGCACTAGAACAAAACATGTTCAGATAACAGAAAAAAGAGACTTCTGAGTAAGTCAGCTAAGAATCATTTGCCTAGACAATTCAAACTGCAGTGAAGAGTTTGCAAAATATTTCTGAATAAAACATTCAGAGTCTGCTTACTGTTGTGAGGACAGCTATTAAAAATGCAGAATGACCTTCCAGAATTTTGAAGTTATCTTAAATTCAGAGCACTGTTATTTAATAGACAATATTTAAATAAAAATATAATTACAGTAATTTTATAGCTTTTGAAAGGAAAAATTGACAGAATTAGTATTTTTAAGAGAATACAATTTTTTGAGTCATAAATCTAAAGGTAAAAATCATAGTAAGGATTGCAAAATTACCAGTGAATAGAAGAGCATTATTTGCATGGGATATTTTGTAATTCATGAATATTTCAAGATGTTATTAGTGCTTTTTCACTGAATTCTAGCATACATCCATGTTTATCCTTCCAATATATACTATGAGAAATTGGACTTCCTATCTGACTAGGTAGATTTCTAATAGATGTATATTAATAAAAACCAGGCATTAATTTTAATCCTAATTAAATTAATCTGGTAATCCTAATGAAAAATGACTTTTTGCTTAGATGAAGGCATCTGAATATTTATATTTCAATGAAAGCAATTGCTTTTCTTACATATAATAATTGATGATATAAAATAGTTGTTCCCTGTGACTGTAAATTGTCTTTGTGCAATAGAATAGGTGTCTGCTTCCATAAGCAGCAGAAAGGCTGGTTTTCCGAAGCTGCTTGAATATCTGTGTGTGTACCACTGCTGCCCATGAGACTTGCAGTTAGCTGGTCATTATATTAATTTGCTGTTTAATTCTGTCAATGATCCCACAACTGACCTGAACGCCTTTTAAAAAATGCTCAATTGTAAGCCTAATCAGTGCCATTTAGTTGGTATACAGAAGGGGGAGGCTAAGAAAAGTGAATTTGGCTCAATGTTTGAATTGGGCTACAGAGTTACTTAACTAATCCCATTTTAGAATAATGTGCTAAAGCAATTCCTCCTGATCCGGCCCACAGACCTTGTCACTCTGAAGTAGCCTCTGCAAGGTGATTTGTATCACCAGTATTTGTAGAAGTGCTTTGGTAAAGAGGTCTTGTGCTTACCCCACAGGATTAATCTGTAGATGCTGAAGACAGGAGATTAAGCAGAAAGAAAAGGTAAATGCTGAGGATGAAGAAACAGAGCAACCTTGGTCTTGGTCTTGGTCTCCTCTATGCTTAGCAGTGCCCTAGTTTATGAAAATGAGTTTGCAAGAGCCTGCATGCTGAATCTGGCCATAATACTCCTCTGAACCAGCAGAGGATAAGAGGAGATTGCACATGAAAGTATTTTACATAACTGTCAGCCTGTTGTTGCAGTGCAAACAGCTATTTAGCTCATCCTGTTCATCTGCTGCCCTTCTTAACAGGAATGCAGACAAAAAAATAAGCTACTTGCAATATCCAGACACTACAAGAAGTTATTACACTGCATACCAAAGCACTTTTGGCCATCCAAACTGTAGCTGGGATGAGACAGGTGTTGCAAAAATGGATGGTAATGTATCCAAAGCCTGACAGCTGCTGGGGCAAATGGAAGGTAATAGCTGCTGCTGTAGCATGCAGGGGTGAGGAGAGGTGAGGAGGGGCAAGTGCACAGGGAGAGAGAAGCTGAGAAAGGAAATGCCCTAAGATCCAAAGTGGAGTGGTTCAGATCTGCTGTAGCAAAACACCATATATTGTGAATTTCCAGAAGTATATTTCCAGCTCAGGAGAAGAAAAACCTATCTGGCTCAGAGAAGCTGTGGATGCCCTATCCATGGAAGTGTTTAAGGCTGGATTGGGCCCTGAGCAACATGATCTAGTGAATGTCATCCCAGCCCATGGCAGGGGGTTTGAACTAGATGATCTTTAAGGTCCCTTATAACTTAAACCATTCTATGATTTTATAATTCTATGACTGCAGCTGAAAAGAGAGGAAACAATCACCAAATTAGATATCTGTGAATTGAAAAGGTTTGGATTGTCAAAGCAGAAAATAAAAACTAGTTCAAACATGCTTATCTCTCTGGAGAATGCCCTCTTTCCCTGAAGTGTGTATCAGAATCTGAGTAAAGCTTCTTGACCAAAGCAGACATGAGAAATACTGCACAGTAATAAAATAATAAACTGGAAGAGCAAGGCCCCATTCAAATCCTAAGACAAATAACCACTTTTTTGCTTAATGGAGAGATGAGAAATCTGAGGTTGATGCTCTGTTTAAGATGATGCTACTTAAACAACAGATCTGTATAGCTCCCAGGTCTGACACAATACATCAATATCATCATTTGTGCTCCCAGAAGCAAGTAAAGGGCACACAGGTGACAGGGTGCCATGCCTAAACAGATGCTTTTTCAACTTCTGAATGTCTTACGATTTGAAAGTTCCTTGTCCCAGCTCAGAGATGCAAACTTCTGTCTTTCAGGTATGTCCCAGAGCTGAGTTACCTCGGGGCCTTGACTCTGGAGAGATTTGTAGGCTTACCTCCAGAACTCAGTGGAGGGTTTCACCAGTGTAGCGGATTCGGTTTGTAACCGGGCAGAAACACCAATTTAGTGTAGTGGTTTGGTCCAAAATACTCATTACTGTTTAACTGCTGTGAGATACGAATTAGGAGAAATGCAAAGCAGGCACCAAACTTGAAAGACTATAAAGAAGTTTATTAACAGACCTAAAAGAGGAAAAAAAAAATCATACCACACCTTCAGAACACTTCTCCTCCCCCCACCTTTCTCCCTTCTCCCAGTGACAAGGTAAAAAGACAACCCTTGAGATGTTCAGTCTGTTTACCACTTCCATAATAGCCTTGTTCAGTCCATTTAGGAAGAGGAGTCTCTCTTGCCCCTGCTATGAACACATTATCACAACAAGACAGCCGCCTGGGTTGGTTCTCTGCTTGCATGTGAGTCCCTTCCCCCAACTTGCAGCTTTTCCCACAACTGCTTTCGAGGGTCCACTCTTGAATTACTGGGGTACAATTTTAAGGTTGAGCCGTTCAGAAACAAAAGTTCTCTTCACCCATTTCTGGGAACATTTCATCTCTAAGAACAGAGGTCCTTCTCCTTTCCCTGGGAGCAAAGGGTCCTCCTCATCTTCATCTCTAGGACTATCTCTGGGAGCATCTCTAGGAACAGAGGTCTTCTCCTTTTCCATTTGGAGCAAAAGTCCTCATCGCTTCCATCTCTCCCTGTTCAAACTTCTCATTAAATTACAGCTGCTTCAGCATCTGCCTATCTCAGCGCAGCTGCTTTTGCTCACAAGTATAAGTTGAAAGCTCCACCCCCCGTGCCTTCATGAAATTACAACGGGTACTCTGATATATCATAGCTTTACAACAGAATTTCAGCTTTAAGCATCGCCTCTTTCTTCTCCCTCAGGTTTTCAGCTCTTCACAGCACTAAAAGGGTTAATCTCACCTAGGCCTTGCAGCTGAAATTTCACTTATCACTGTTGGTCACATGATCTCTGCTGGACAGTGGTGCAGCTTCAGCTGAATCTTGGCCGCACTGGAGAGGGGGAGCCGGGCCGCTCCGTCTGCACAGAGCAGGGCTGTGGGGAGGCCGCGGCTGGAACAGGGCCCATTGGCTCCAGGATGGCCGTGGCCTGGCCTGGCCTGGCCTGAGCAGGGCCTGGGCTGGGCCCGCCGGCCCCTGCATGGGGCCCGCAGCCACCTGTCCCAGCACCGGAAACGAGAGAGAGAGCTCTGCCCGGGGTTTGTCCATTCTTAAGTGTGGATCACAGAGGTGGTCGCAATTTTAAGTGGCTTAGAGAATTGTCCATATTCAAACTGGCCAGCTGATAGGTTCTGTCAGTTCACAGAGGAAGCTGTAAGCACCCCATAGCAAGAACATCACTTCTGGGACTATGCTTGCTAACCCATGACAACCAGCATGCTGCCTTGGATTTGGAAAACATTTCTCAAACTCTTAATATGTAAAATACTTCTGTGCTAACATTATATCAGTAAAAATATTTAGGTAAAAAAGCTTACCAGTAAAAAACAACAACCCTTAAGTTGTGGGAGAACTGGAGATTAGTGTGAAAGCCAAGATTTCAGAGGAACCAAAGCAGTATCACCAGTATTTGAGAGTGACTTGAATGGAGACTGTTGGGAGAATGAAAGCCTGGAAAACCAAAAGTTGCAGTAAAAAAGAGGAAGTATCTTGAGGTTTGAAACTGATGTTGAACATTTAAATTCTCTTGCCTGATTTTTTTTAAATTAAAAACAGCCTTCCCTATAGATCTGATCTAATAGGAAACTAGATAAACCTTACCATTGCTGGGTAATTCTTCTCAAAAAGAACATGCCTGGATAACCACCAGTGGAATAGATGAATCTGACTACACTTCTGCTGTACTTCTTCTGTTTATTTTTAAGGGACATGCAAAGTGATGACAGTAGAAAGATCAGGGCTTGACTACTGTCTGCCTCCTTCCTCATCTGTGCTCACTGGTTTCTCCTTTGGGGAGGGAAGGAGTAAATAGAAGACTGTAACCACAGAGATCTTGTGGTTTGTTTCTTGGTATTTCTGTGGGAAGAGCATTTTGTCCCTTGACCTTGATGTGCATTCATAAATACAATCTTCTTGAACTTTGCATGCAGGAGCATTATTTAGCCCAGCAGTGTGAACAGTGCTCATTTTCATCCCAATAAGTGTTTTTTTTCAGACTGCTGGTTGAAGGACATTATCATCCTACATATCCAAGTGCTAGTAGGAATTTGAAAGCAGTTTCTGGTACTGTTTCATTGGCCATATTCCCCCTACCATTTTGCTGGAATTTGTAGAAAACACTAGTTTTTTTACTGCCTTTCCTTAGAATCCCTGTCCTCACATGTATGTTCATGTGCGTTTTATAAAAGGGACAGGAATTAGACAAGGAAGAATACACAAAAATAATTTTCACTGTACTGTGCAGTTATATAGTCATTTCTACATCAGTAAAATTATGTAAGCCACAGCTACCAGTGAAGAATCATGGGATTTTAATATTCTATAGCCATTTTATTTATTTTTAATTGAACTATATCTTATCTTTTGAAACATCAGTGTATTTTTTTTCATGTCTTCCTTCATTTTTTTACTTTCTGTTTGCTAATAGCTCCCCATTATTAGAAGTTTTGCTCCTAGTTCCCCATAATTAGGAATGGGATTGCTGCCACTATCAGCATAGCACTGGAGGCATCTTTTCCTTTTACAAGTACAAGAGAAACTTCTCCCACTGACACTGATACATATTTTCTCTTACAGGACGAAATAAGGTTGCCCTCAGTAGAAATTACCCTAGAATCATAGAAACATAGAATGTCTTGGGTTGAAAGGGACGTTTAACATAATTTAGTTCTGCTCCTTCCACCATGGTCAGGGGAATCTTTCACTAGACCAGGTTGCTGAGAGCCCCATCCAAGTATTCATCCTTGAACGCTTCCAGGGATAGAGCATCCACAACTTCTCTAGGCAGCCTGTGCCAATGTCTGACCACTCTCTCAGTAAAGAATTTTTTCCTAGTATCTAATGTAAATCTACTCTCTTTCAGTTTGAAGCCATTTCCCCTTGTCCTTTCACCACATGCTCTTGTAAAAAGTCTCTCTCCGTCTCTTGTAGACTACCTTCAGGTACAAGCAGATCACAATTAGGTCACCTCTAAGACTTCTCTTTTCCTGTTCTCTCAGCCTTCACTTATAGGAGAGATGTTCCAGCCCTCTGATCATCTTGGCCTCCTCTGGACTTGTTCCAACCGGTCCATGGCCTTCCTATCTTGAAGACCCCAGAACTGGATGCAATGCTCCAGAGGTCTCACCAGAGCAGAGGGGCACAATCCCCTCCCTCCCCTGCTGCCCACAGGGCTCTGGATGCAGCCCAGGACACGTTTGGCTCTCTGGGCTGTGAGTGCCATGACTGGGGCATGTCCAGCCTCTCACCCACAGCACCCCCAAGTCCTGCTGGGCAGGGCTGCTCTGGGTCTGTTCATGCCCAGCCTGTGCTGATACTGGGGATTGTCCCTACCCAGGTGCAGCACCAGCACTTGGTCTTGTTAAACCTCATCAGATCCCCATGGGCCCCTTCTCGAGCTTGTTCAGGTCCCTCTGAATGGCATCCCATCCTTCAGATGTGTCATCCGCACTGCTCAGTTTGGATTCATCAGTAAATTTGCTGAGAGTGCACTCAATTCCTTAATTTATTTCATTAATGAAGACAGTACACACAACTGGTCCCAGTATGGATGCCTGAGGGACACCACTTGTCACTGATGTCCATCAGGACTCTGAGCCATTGACTGCTACCCTCAGGATGTGACCATGCAACCAATTTTTTATCCAAGGAATTATGATCTTCTCCTTCCAGCTGTAGGGTGAGTAACATGTGAATGAAGGTCAGGAGAGAAGGAATGGATGTTGTGGACTATGTTAACACACAGGACAAAACCGTAGGAAGAGTGTGGGGAGTGAGATAGGTATCAACAGAGAGAGGACGCTGTGGACAGGAGTCAGGTTGTGAGTGGTGCAAATAAATAGGAGACAGAGGAGCTGAGAGTGCAGGGGAACAGCATGGGCATGAGACTGATGGGAAAGGGAGGAAAAGGCAAGGGGGAAGCACACATCTGAACAACCTCCAGAAGCTGGAAAAGAGTGGGAAGCTGCTTTCACCTATCCCTTTTGAATAGTGAGTAGGAAAACCTGACTGCACATGTGTTTGCAGTTAAGCTGAATTGAAAGCTTGAGATCAACACACCTGAACTCAGCCTTCTTGGGATGGAGAATAAGAATCAGAAAGCAGGTGAAAAATACAAGCAATTGTATTTTGAGGATGTTGTGATTAAGAAGTTGTTTCATTTTTTTGTCATTTTGTCCAAGGTCATGCGTATCTATAGTTTACAATACTGAAAATACAAACTTAAGTACACAGCAGTGGATAATGACAGCTCCCCCATTTTTGCTTTCTCCGTCTCAGTGCGTATTTGTCTTTCTCTTTAATATCTTGGTAGTTCGAACTCATTTATGATATAATCCCAATAATAAATGGTAGGAAGGATTGCCAGATTTCAATTCTGTTGAACCTTTTCCTCTCAGTACTAGGTGATTGGATTACAAATTACTCTTCTTGTGACAGGAGGAATTACTGAACAGATTCATTCTTCACTGTACCTATAAGATTGGCAAAATGCAAAGACTTTGACATCTTTAGGGATGAAGCACAAGAATAAGAGTCTTTTGCTTATAGAAAAGATTAGTTCATCACTTACTGGGGCTTTACAGAGCAGAATTATTGACATATCTAATGAGCGTAATGCTAATCTAATTTACCTATACAAATACATATTGATAGAAACTGGTGTAATACCACTTCTGTGCAACAATTCTGATTTTTGCTGTTTCAGAATAAGTCCATAATAATATTATGTAAGTCAGTAATTCAAAATCTCTGATAATTAATCACATCAAACATGCAGGAGTGTAATAAACTAAAGAGAAGTTTGCTTTAATAAAATAAATCCTTTCCAATGATCTCCTTCCTCTTACTCAGATGACTTCATGTGTGGCTCTTAAGGCTACTTCAGTCATCACAGTAAGATCGGGCCCTGCAATTTCTCTTTCCCTTCTGGAAAGGCCTTTTGCTCCCTCATACCTTGTGACCCTCCACTTCTCTGCATACCTCTCACTCCAGACTCAGTCAGATGGTGTTCCCATGCACTCCGCTACAGACCGCAGGCTCCTGCTTAGAGAACCAAGGGGAAAAGCAGCTTTCAGCCATTTGATAACTTGCCTAAGACTGTGAGCCCTGCGAACAGAAGAGTTTTAAGCTGTCCCAAAGTTAGTGCAGAGGACTTTGATGAGCAGGAGTGGTTTCATGAGGTCCTGTGTCCCTGCAGCCACCAGCCCTGTGGAGTCAGAGGAGGGGCTCGGGACCAGCAGTCCTGCTTCCGATAAGCACGCACTGAGCTGCCTCCATGCTGAACTGGTGCGTTAGAGTGGGGCTGACATGCCTTCAGAGAGAAGAAAGGAGTAACTACCCAACCAGTAAGACTCAGCACAGCTTACTCAAAGGAGGATTTCTGGGAACATGTTCAGGACTCTGCTGTTACTTCATTTGCTTTCTTGCTGGTGGACAGAGGCCTGACTGTTCACTCTGGTCTCATCCTGCTCTTTTCTGTAGTCACTGGCAAAATTCCTCTCAACCACAAAGGACACAAGATAAGACTGGTCTCCCTGCTATCTTTTCCTTTCTCCATCTGTTTTCCCACCTGTGTTTACATAGGCTTTCCTTCATGCAGCAGCCCAGACATATGTTCCAGGAATTTTAACCCCTTTTTTTCTGTTTTTAACAGATACTGTGTTAGAGCCAAAGGAATGCCGATATTGCTAGGGAAATCCAAACTGAGTGTTTAGAAAGTGCAGATATATTTTTATGAGCTAGGTCTGGGAACCCCATGGAGGTTTTGTTAGTTGAAGGAGTTTCCTACTTCCAGTAGGGAAGCGCAGCAATTCATGCTGCCCAACTTTTGACGTATCCATTGCAGATCCCCCTCCCCATTGTTTTTTCCTCCACTGAAAATCCCAATGGTACCATGCCACTTGGAGTCAGTAGATAAATCAGTTTTTAGACTAACCCAAACTCATACTGCTATTTTTTTTTTCCATCAACTTTCCAGGTATGTTGAACATGAAGAAATGAATGTGATTTTTTAAAAACTTTTTATTATGTGTATGTATGAGTGTTACTGTGTGTGAATATGAAACTGTATTGGCCTATCTCTTGCACTGTAATAAGACACAAATACATGTTTTATTTTAGTTAGTCAAAGGCAGATATAACTATCTGTGCTTCATGTCATCATTGATCTAGCAAATTTATCTAGAAAGCAGATTCTCATTGCCATCTTCCCAGACAACATCCCAGAGACATATTATAGCATCTTTTCTTTTTGGTTTATTTTTTGTAACATGTAGTTCATGGAATACTTTCAATTTTAAATGTTTTATTTTGCTTAAATTATTTAATGCAGTTTTAACATTTACCCTTCTGCACTTGAAATTCTAATAAACTCTATCTTGCATTTGCTTCAGCTTGTAGAAGGCAAATTAGATGGAACTTCTTTGACCTACCTATTATTTATGGAGCTTTTCCCCCTTTCGGAACAGTAACTGTCAGTATATTTTAGACCAGTGCAGTGGAAAATAATACCATGGGAAATGTTGAGTCACTTTAGATTATATTTTGCCACTTATTTTTTTCTGGTTACACTCTAGGTGCTTCCTTTTGATAGAATACTTTAAAAGATTTGCAGTATAATACGGATTATAAATAGAAAAAAATCTGTTGAAGTGCTTTACATATGGACAATATGATATGATAGATAATTTTACATTTTGCAAAAGTACTGCATATGGCTACTCCTTATTCAAGGTAGTGGCGGATTAAGTCTTTCAATATTCATACTATAATCCACATAGTCAATTACAAGCAGCCCCACTGAGGTGCGATTATTCGTATTCTTGATGGCAGGGACATAATTAAATGCTTTAAAGGGAGCAGGATCTCCACATCTCCATGCCAACTCATTTGTAAAACATTTTTCAGGTGAACAGTATAGAACATTTTTCTAAAAATATTGGCTGCAAGAGGGCCTAAAATTTAAATGTCTTTTTGGCACAGACTAATCTGCCATTTTGAGGCTACAATTCCTCATAATATTGTATAATTTCTTGTTGACAAGAAATTGTTGTGTTGTTCTTTTGACACCATATTTTATATGGAAAATAATAATCAGTCAGAAGGACTTCTTGCTATTGAAACCCAATATTCTTTTTAAAAGTCCAAGAGAATTTTTAGGAAGATAGAATGAAAATAACTTACTCTTTTATGCTTAAAGATTGAGGTTGATTTGGGTTTAGGAGTTTTATTAGTTAGCAAACATAAACATAAATTTAACATCATTTGCAATAATAACACAAGTAATAAATCTTGCAATCTGTAAGTATATATAAATTATAATCCTAATTTTTCAAGTTTGTTAACAGTACACATTTTTAAGCAGAATTTTAACTAAATATTTGAGTTTAGATAAAATATTTAATCTAAATATTTAATTAAGAACTTTGATATTTTTTTTTATAATTTAATGAAAAAAAAGAAGTTTAATAAAGAAAATTTTATAGCCAACTTGAATTCAAGTTGAATAGTTTAATTTGTAACTGTTATTGTTTGCCAAACTCAAGATTACAAGAGCATACCACCAAATATATAAGGAACTAAGTAGCTTTTTTCAATAGGGAATAAGCATCCATCTGAAAAAAAGTAGGAGTAAATGAATTACATAAAATCACTTTTGGCCTTTGACACAGTGAATATGAAAACTAAATCTGTATTCAGGCATATTGTCTTAGAATCTAAGTTTAATTACTTTTTTTTAAGGCAAATGAAATTATTATCATTAAAGTTGTGAGCTTCTACAAAATAATCAGTAGACTATCTTAGTCTCTCTTTGTAGAAAGAACACTTAATTAAAAGTGGAAGAAAATCATATAGATGCTCTGTTATAAACAGCATTAAAGATAAAATATGCATTTGCATTTCTATTTTATAAAATTATCCTAAGCTTCTGTTCTGTCTAACAGAGCTTTCTTAGAAGAATTTGACTGAAGAGTGGAAAACAGGCAGGATGTAAGAAATGTTTGTAATGGATGTGGCACTCAGTGCCAGGGTCTGGCTGACAGGGTGAGGTTCAGTTAAAGGTGGGACTTGATTATCTAAGAGGTCTTTTCCAACCTCAATGATCCCGTGTTTCTGTAACTGGCTTTTGTTCGGAAAACTTGGCCACAGCTATTTTCAGTACCTGCACGTGAAAAAAGCAAAGAGAGGTCAGGATGGAAAATAAAAAGTCCCTGGTAAGATAACTTGCCACTTTCTAGACAAGAAACTGGTTTCTCCTAGTAAGTGGCATAAAAGACACATTTGGAGCTAGGTAAAGAAAGGAACATACTCTCAGGGTTGTTGGCAAACCCTAAATAAATATTAAATTTTTTTAAGTATTTGAATTTATAGAAATTCTATCAAAGTTTGGGTCGATTAAATGTAGGCAGTTCTTTTCAGAGGAATAATTTTTCCCCAAATAAGTTTTTGCTATCTCTTTTGCTAAAGTTATATTAAATTAAATAAAATATGATAAATTAAACAGTGAACATGCAGAGAGCTCAGGTATCAGTCTTCAGAGACAAATTTCAAATTACTACAAACAGGCAATAAAAATGTCAGGTAAACTAACCTATGGGGTTTTTGGTTGGTTGGTTTGGGGTTTGTTTGTTTGTTTGGGTTTTTTAATAGGATGACTAATAAGGGCAACAGCTATCACAAATTACAAATACAAACATTTAAATTAGGTTCAGGTAAATAGTTTAAAAAGTGACAAAAGACTGAACATGGGATATTACAGAAGGTGCTTTTAATTCTAATCAGCAATTTTCAGTCCCTCTTCAAAATAGTAACTACTCAGTCATGTATTCAGGCTGCTTTATGAACCGTCTCTCCAACTGATGAACCCAGATATCTGAAAGCAGCTCAACAGACAACCACTGCTGTCAGTTTGTAAATGAAGAGGTCATGCAGGTAGTACCTGCTAACTCAAACTGACTTGTCTGAAATTCCATATTTAGTGTAAACATGGTGGCAAAAACTGCAGCTTTTTCATGGCTTCCTTTTGGATGGTCCAGATTATAAATCTCGCTGTAAAAGGCAGGAATTATCTCCATTTTTCTTCCTCCTTAAGTTCTCTCCCTTGCTGCAGAAATGTTCCTCTTGAGCAGTGACTATTTTTTAGGCTTTCTTAAATGTAGAACTGAATTTTTTAGAACACAGATTACTGAAACTCATTTAATTGGCTCAAACTACATTCTGAGTAATTTTAAGACCTGGTGGTAGTTATTTAAGTAACAATAATAAAAAGCAGCATATCTCTGGGTTTACCATTCTGTACCCTAGTGATAATATCCTGAAAGATAAAAAGAACACATTAAAAAAGAGGAAAAAATATAAATGCATTTCATGTTTTCCAGAGTTTAATAAAGAAAAAGGAAACAGAAATACAGATGCTTATGTTATCATGTTATCATATGAAACATTTTCTCCCTGTTTTCTGTATTGGAAATGCTTAAGTCAACATGGAACTGGAAAATCACTCAATTTCTGAAAAAATAGGGTGCCTAGAAGCTTACTAATTTTTTTTTTTTAATTGCTTGAAGTTTATATAGTCCTTTCCTAAAGCAAAAAAAAAAACCCAACTATACTCATACTATGTGTTGTGAAGCTGGGAACAGAGTGCCCCATGCTGAATGTCCCTTACTGGGACTGGCACACCAAGAAAGTGCCCGTTAGCTCGCTTCTGCTCAGTGGGCAGCTTCAGCAGCTTGAAAGAAGTAAAAGAACTATTGATCTTTGTAACATGCCAAGGAGTTGCTGTAATGAAGAGCTGTTAGAAAATAAGAATAGCCTAAACATGGTGGTTCTGGGAAGCTGACTCTGAAGTCTTACAAGATGGGTGGATAGAAAGAGCACTTGTATATTTAAGTTTTGTCTATGGTAGTTTAGTAACTCATTGCTCTTTATAAAATAAACAATATTCTAATCCACTGTCCTGTTCTCAGAAAAGATTCCCAAGTCTGTTAGACTGACTGACCCAAGCTTTTCAATTGCTTTGATTTTCCATCTTTCTGCTGCTGCTGGAAGTAATCAAATAGCCTGAATAGCTGCTCACCCCTTTGCACAGCAATCTATATGCCCACTTAAAGAAGAAACAAGTTTCCTGCTGAGGAACTGAGCAGTAGTCAGCTGTCCTCAGCTGGAAGGACATCTCACTAGACCCTGTAATGTTAAATGTGACAGATGATGGGAAATCACACAGCTTCAGAATGGGACAGAAATGCATAAAAACTGCTAGTTGTTTTTAATTTCTTTTAATAAAGACATTATATAGCTAAAATACTGTTGAATACACTTATTCATTACTACAAAAATTTAATTTCTGCACCTAGTAAAGTGAACTTGTGCTATAGTTCTGATCTTCGTGTCCTTGCAAGACAAAGATACACATACAGTAATTTATTGTATTAATTTTCTGTTTATACAGTGTAACATCTAAGATAAAAAATGTGATCCATGGAGACAGAACTGGCTTGGTGTCCTTCAGTGAACTCACTAACTCCTGGACTCATAACTTACCGTTATCAACACAGTTCATCTGTTGTGGACACATTTTGTCTGCAAGGCAACTTTATATTGATACTTTAATTTCTGCAGATTTTAATCTCTAGTCAAATGTTAATATAACATATGAGGTTGAGTAATTACATCTGGAATATAATTTATATGTAAAATGAACAGATGATGAATGAAGAAGTATACATTCTCAGATAAACCATACTGCTTCTCAGAGTAAAAAGAGGAATTTTCCTAGTCCGTATAAAATGGAAACCAGAAAATATTGCTAGGATGGCCAGTCGATACATTACCCATCTAACAAAGACTAAAGAAGAGATCAACATCGTACGTGGTGCTACTGATCAATCTCCTCTACATCCATAAACAGCACTTAATTTCTCGAAGAAAAAAAGTGTTTAGGCATCACATAGCAACCACAGAGGGGAAAAATTATCACCTACAGTATCAGTACAGTCCATAAGAACAATGAACCTTGGAATGAAAGTTGGAATCAAAACTTGATCCTTACAAAAGGCCTATTAATCCAAATTCTTTAAAATTCATCCTGTGGGCTGTGTCACCTTAACTCGTTCAGATTTTTCTGAAGTCAGGCTTCCTTATTGCTGTCTTTCAGGTATGTAGAATTTCTATGGGGAGTGTTGTCTCACATTAATGCAATAGTAAAATACAACCTATGCATTCCCTCTTTTACAAGATACCAATATGGGCAAGCTTCTTTAGAAATCCATGGTGTTCCAAAAATTGAACCTGATGCTCTTGCTGAAATCCTGCCATAGAATCATAGAATCACTTACAATGAAAAGACTTTTAGGATCACTGAGACCAGCCGTTACAACTCCATCACTAAACCACGTCCCATGTTTGTGTGCAGCCAATACATCGGTGATCGCTTTTGATTATTAGAATTTTCGGAACAAGCTTCACTTCAGACTTCTATCATTGCACTTTTTACTTAGTGTCTTCACAGAAAAAAGTACATTGTATTTGAGCCCATTTTCATATTCTTTTGAGGGCTGTATTGTTCTGTGGGAAAGACCTGATCCAAGCAGACCACAAATTATGATTTTCACAGATGAATTACTTACATTTCCATTAAATATGGACTTTAAAAACAAATAAATGTTTTTAGCACCATTCAGTGCTTTCAAACAGTCACTTTTCATTAGGGTAGTGATTGACATTTGTTTCATAATGTTCTAGGGAACAGTTGTCCAAAGAGATTAACTAATTAAAGTAAAATTTGCATTCAGAATTGAATTACAGGTTCATTGTAGCCTAATACATAATTATTAATTAGAATTGAAGAAATTCTTTTGTTTGGAAAGTAAAGATAGTAGTATTTGACACACTGAAAGTGTCAGCTTGAAGGCAATGCACTATGCCAAATGCAGATGGGAATATTAGTGAGTAATATCCTGCCAACACTTTATTTTTATGCTAATAGAGAACCTTGTTTGTCCAAGCTGTTTAAAAATAGTCTATGCGTTCTGTGTTTCACTGCACACTCCTATGCTATTATTGTATTTCCTAGTCTATTTAAATAAATTGAACATAAAGGAGAGCATAATTGATAATGGCACCTGGTGTACTTGATGTCACTAAGACTCATTTTAAATATGTCATGGATATTTTCATTACTTCATTCTTTTCATAAAAACAAACACTTTGGTTTATTTAAATGAACACAAATGTTTGATGGGAACACATTTCAATATTCTGTGTTCTTCCTCTCTGGTCCAGGTATGGAAGATTTCATATTTTACGTCTTACTACTCTTGAGGGTCTGTTCCAAACAAAGAGCTGATAGGTTAACACATACAATCAACAAACACCTTAGTCTTGTGGAAAGACTACAAACTATGCTATTGATACATATAACAAGGCAATATAGATGATGTGTCAGGGACTATAATACAGTTCTAATCAGTCAAGAAACATTGCTGGAAATGCAATAATGGGTATTCATCACACAGTGGTTTTTTTGTAAGAAAACTGTAGTTCATCTTTTGAGTGAGACCATTCAACTGGACTTGAGAACACAAAGCTTTCCTTTCTTCCTGAGCAGGCAGGCTCGCAGGCTCCACAGATGCACTCCCTGACCAGTACCTTGGCACTGGGATATTTTTCATATATTTTCTGACCCATTATGTTATCTAACTAGTAGGATTACAGATAATAGAAGCCTTCCAGACATACATTCTTCAACCAGAAGTTGTGGTTTGACAGAGTCTGCAGATGGTAGTTTTCACTGGTTTTTTTCCATTCACCTTACTTGACAAGAATAATAGAAGATGAAAAAAGGAAAAAAAACCAATTATATTTGTTGCAGTAGTCTCCATGAATTCCATGGTCTCATTGTCCTGTGATGAAATCTAACATTGTCTCTTATGGTTTCGTCCCATCCTTCTTGTTTAAGCAATCTACAATAAAGTGGTCAAGATTATTAATGACGAAAACTGTACTTTCTCTAATTCTTTCTGCAGAATGATAGATATTTAGGTGATGCTTGTTTTGTTTGGGGCATTTGATGCTTTTTAAACTCAAGTATTTGTTGAGCGTAGCAGAAAACACCTCTTTATGTGTCTTGTATTGTTTGCAGCACTTTTAATAGAAGAGAGCTGAAAATCAAGAGGTAATCATTAGTCACACAGTTTCCAGACAATTTTCTCTAAATTCAACCACATATTGTAAAACTTTATTCTTTGTGAGACTTAACATCTTAGGAAATGGAACAGGTATTGACTGGATTTAAGTGCTCCCTTTGGGCAAAACGTCGTTCTCTTGTAACTAAAATGCTGTGGGTTCTATCTCAGGAGAAGAGCTCAGGCTAAGCTAGGAGTGAGAAGAGGAAAGGACTGACTTCGGTTATACCTGGCTGGTTCTTTACAGTAAACTGTCATTATTTCATGGGCATCGAGTTTTGTGACTTTAGGTCAAGACTCTTACCAGTATTCTCTATAAATTCTCTACTCTACTCTCCCAATAGTGTCTATAAATCCTCCCCAGAGCTGTTGGGGTTTAAGTACATTCTGTGCTAGTACAGGTCCAATGTTAATTTACTTTGATTTTTCCACTATCATTTAAGCATCTTATCCCCTAAGCCTTCAGGGTTAGGTGGCATGTGGAAATTCCTCAAGAAGAAGTATGAGACAAAAAAAAATCAAGGTTCTTCATATTCTAGATTAAGAAAAGATATATTTCTTAAAGACATGCAGCAAAAAACCCCCAAACAAACAAACAAAAAACAAACAAAAAATCCCCAAAATAAACTGAAAAACCCCCCAAAACCCACCAAAAAACCAAAAACAACAACAAAACTCAAACAAACAAAAACACAAAAAAAAAACCCCAAAAAAACAAACAAACAAACAAACAAAACAACAACAACAAAAAAAACCAAACAAACAAACAAACAAAAAACAACAACAACAAAAAAAAACAACCAAAGAACTATGTTGGTACTTAATAGAATTGGAGTCTGTAGAATTACTTATTTGTTTTTCCACACTTGAAAATGATAGTTTGATTGAAATTGAGCCTGTGATGGAGAAAAAAGCAAGGTAGGAGACAGTTTCCTACTTTAGTGTTTAAATACAGGTATGAACTTGCTCCGCTTGACTGCTGGAACTGAGCAGGGAAACTCTCTCACCCTGCCTGAGCTCAAGAATTCTTGATATTTCTAAGTGTGTTCTTACCCCACAGTTTGAAAAGGGGATCGACTCAAGCACTACTTTTTGCAAATAACTTTCTCATTTTCTGTATTTTAATCTAAATACACAAATAAATATTCTACCCCATATGTTTTGCTGTTACAAGCCTCAGACACTTTGGCCTCTATGCAGTCACCCTGTTAATGTGGGTTTGAGAATTAGAAGTCAAAAGTTTGGGGCTGCTTCTTGGGACTCTGCATATGGCTTTAGTTTCCACTGTTCCAGAATAAGGAATTCCTGTTGGGGGTACTTGCAGAGAAAAGGTATTACTAGACTAATCATATGAACTCCATTTTTTAATCTAATGAGAAAAAAAAGTCAAAACTTGTAAGTTTTCTCTCCTAAAATACCTAGAACATTAACCCTAAGGGAACAGAACGCACATTCATGCTTCAAGTATTTTTTCTCAGAACAGCTGTTATATTAAAATATCATTATATCATGATATCATGTATTGCATTCATTTAGTAAATCTGGTGAATGATTAAAGGGATTGATCCTCTATATGGCAGCTGTATATTTAAAAGAAAATAAATAGAATCTCTTGGGTTAATTCAGCACTTCGGTTAATCAAAGTCATCAAGCTGTGTTTGACAGCTGATGGATCATTTCTTAGAACTTGAAGTACTATTTTAAAAAGGCTTGATAAAATCAGAGATCAGACTCAGAAAACCTATAGGCAGGGCTCTTAAATGACATGAATTATTTTTTCAAGAGTAGCAAAAGTAGAATCAATTACCTTCAGAACTGTCCTGCAACCTTATGTAAGCAGAAGTAGAAAAAATTGCTGCTGTGTACTAAATTATTACTTTTTAGCACTCAGTCAATTTCTAACTTTGAAGTTCCACATGGTTCAGTAACTTCTTTGTTTTCAGTGTGTGCTGAATTTTTCTCTCCCCAGAGATTTGCCTTTTGACCAAGGGCCGTCGAACTGCCAGTGTACGAGCAGACACATACTGTCGCCTGTACTCCCTCTCAGTGGACAACTTCAACGAGGTCCTGGAAGAGTACCCCATGATGAGACGGGCCTTTGAAACAGTGGCAATTGATCGACTTGACAGAATAGGTATTTATTTTTTTTGCATATGATTAATTCTTAAATCCCTTCTGCATTTTCTTTCCCTTGAGCTGCATGATAAAATACCCCTCTTTAGAAGTTTTTTTTTCTGTTATACTGCAGTAAATGTTTTCTTGATCTATAAATAACACATGTATGTAGACAAGAAATTTTGCCATCTCATTTTTAAATAATAGAAACCGCCGACTTTTAGAAAGCTCTTACACTCCTCTGAGGATTATTTGTCATACTTTAATTATCATTAGTATTATTTATTAATCCTGTAGATTTGTTTTGCTGTCTTCAGCACTTGATAGGATTTATGCTGTGTCACAAGCAGTAGATGATATTTTCCTAAATAAATTGCTTACAGATGACATCTATAATGCTGGAAGAGCTGAAGCCTCTCAGCACTCACAAACCCCTTGTTTGTTGAAGTGAATTAATCCCTTGCAGCAGGGCTCTCATTTTCCTCACAACATGGGCACTGCTAGCCTTGATGGCTGCACACTGGCATTGCTCAGATCTGCCTGCAATCAGAAAACCAGGCCAACAATATGCAAGTGAAAGGCAGAAGGGTATGGCAGATTATCAAAACACGAGGTGTGAACTTGCTGTTCCAGTATTATGGACTTCTCTAATACTGGGCAAAACATACATTCTTTGGTCAGGAGAATTGCACTCTGATCATCATTACTGATACTGCTTTTAAAACACAGCTGGGCAAATAAAAAAAAATCACTTATCCTGTTAGGTGGTGTTTTCTCAACTTCACAACAAAACTTCAGTCTGAGGATTTCTCCACATCAACTCACTGCATTAAACTCCTACAATTTGTCTCTCAAGACTCTCTTGAACTGCAGTCCAATTCTCAGTAATATGTGCTTGAAAAATATTAGCAGTAAAACTCCAGTCTGTTCTCGTAGTAGCAACCCCATCTGAACTGTAGTGTTTTATCAAAAAAAATAAAAAAAGGCAATTGAGTGCCATTGTGTTCCTGTGCATCTGATGATGTAGACAGAATAGTGTCTACATCTTACAGACACTGTGAGCCATCAAGCAGACATCCAGTCACAGTGTACGGCTGTCTTTACTGTCCAAGCAGGTGTCACATTATCCATCAGTTCATGTTAGTTCACAAACCATTAAAAACACTGGTTACTGATGTCTAGTAACTAGTTCCCAGAAATGTGCTAGATGGCAGATGTGCTTGTAAAATATGTAACTGTTCAGTGGAAATTCAGACACTTTTGCAACAAGAGAGAAAGATGATGTAGGTGCAGAGCACAATGACTTTTTCTGACAGTTGTTCAGGAAATTATGGTTCGTACCTGAAATTGTAGTAGTAACAGTAAACTGCAAGTGAGGGGGCAGAGAAAGGCCAGGTGTCGGAGTGCGGCCGTGGGCTGGTGGCTGAGCAGTGCCCCCATCAGCCACCCGGTGCCTGCTCAGGTTTTTACAACACACAGCCCTCAGGGATGGGTGCTGAAACACAAAGCCAGAGCGGGGCTCTGCCCCTGCCCCTCAGCCTCACTAACTCTTCTGCCTCTCTGTGAAGGGAAGAAGAACTCAATCCTGTTGCAGAAGTTCCAGAAGGACCTCAACACCGGCGTCTTCAACAACCAGGAGAATGAGATCTTGAAGCAGATCGTGAAGCACGACAGGGAGATGGTGCAGACCATCGCCCCGGTGAGCCTGCAGCAGATGCCAACCCTCAACTCCAGCACGTCGGCCTCGTCGTCGCGCGGCAGGACGCAGTCCCCTCCCGTGTACACCACCAGCAGCCTCTCGCACACCAACCTGCACTCGCCCTCGCCCAGCACGCAGCCGCCCCAGCAGGCTGTCATCCTGTCGCCCTGCTCCTACACCACGGCCGTCTGCAGCCCGCCGGTACAGAGCCCGCTGGCCGGCCGAACTTTCCAGTACGCCTCGCCGACCGCCTCGCAGCTCTCCCTCATGCAGCAGCAACAGCAGCAGCAGCAGCAGCAGCAGCAGCAGCAGCAGCAGCAGCAGCAGCAGCAGCAGCCGCCGGGAGCCGCGCAGAAGAACGAGGTGCACAAAAGCACCCAGGCCCTCCACAACACCAACCTGACGCGGGAGGTGCGGCCGCTCTCCGCATCGCAGCCCTCCCTACCCCACGAAATCTCCACGCTGATCGCCAGGCCTCATCCCACCGTGGGCGAGTCCCTCGCCTCCCTCCCGCAGCCCGCCCCGGGCCCCGGCGTGCCCCCAGCCGGCCGGGCCACCGTGCCCCAGCGGGTCTCGCTGTTCCGGCAGATGTCCTCGGGAGCCATCCCGCCGAACCGCGGGGCCGCGCCGCCCGCAGCCCCGCTGCAAAGGGATTCTTCCACAGTCTTAAGCACAGAGCCCGAGGGAGATAAACCGCGGTTCGCCTCAAACTTATGATCCCTGGTGACTGTGAGCAACAGACTTGCAACAAACCGAGCACCATCCCCCGAACTGTTTTAGCCTGTTTCCTAACGTGCCCCAGCAGTCTACTATGAGAAAAATAATTTAGACAGCTTTGCCCTATGTAACGAATGTAAAAGTTTTATATATATATATATACCTAAATATATATATATAAAAGCAATTAAAAAAACTTGTTTGAGTTCATGTCTTCCTTTTTCGCAACCATTACAGAAGATTAAATTTAGCTCTAATATTACATATTTTTAATGTGTTGACCTTAAAATCAGCCTAAGAGATTTCTCTGATTATGGGATTGGCTGTTTTCATGGGGAAATCGTCAACACAATGACAAACTTCAAACAAGTATATTTAAAAAAAAAAATCGATTTAACACATAGCACTGACTGAGTGATACTCTGAAACCTTTGTTACTTCATTTATTGCATATACGTTGTTAATTTCTCGTGAAGAATTCAGTTGTGATTTCACATTGCATTTCATATGTTAGCACCATCCATTGGAATTTAGATTGGAAAAGAATTATATTGCAAACACCTGCAGTGTAAAGGGAGGCACTAGCACTCCTCTGGATAGTTTGTAACCTCATGGCATGTCAACCCTTCTGTTGTCTAAGAGAGTTGGGTGGACTTTGATCTTCACACTGCTAAAGACTTTTCAAAGACTAAATATTGCCATTGTAAATAACTTTTTAGACCCAAGCAAAAATAGCTGCTGTGTGGTGTACCATTGCAAGGTCTTTGTTTAGGAATTTAGGTTCCGCTTTTCACTTCAAAATTTACAGTTTTAAAATTTGTTAAAGCTAAGTGCAACACAACTGTTAAATTGTAATGCAATGGCTTAAAACCTACAGTGTTACTTTTACATGCAATGTTTTATGCAAAATTGTACGCTTGATCCTGCAAACCGCTTGTACTTCACCAATACCATCACTTTTCTTCTTGCCCTCAGTAGCATCTGAGAATATTCCATGCATGCTTTGAAAAAAAAAAGACAATAAAAATAGGTTTGGTCAGTAGGAAAAGGCTTTACGGTATCTTAGACAATAATAACCATTCATTAATTGTGTCTACCTTAAAATTCCTATAATGCTGACTTTGAATCTCTGGTTTAAGTCTAGAAGTGAGGTTTTTCATTTAAAGGATTATTTGTAAACCACAGCTTGATTTAGACTTTCAGGTGCTTTCTGTGTCTTCACTGTAGTTTTGTAGTTGACTGTGGTGTTAATTTAAAAAATAAATATAATATAGCATCAAGTCTGTCTGGAAATGCACGATTTGCTCTGTGTATATTGTAATTAAATGGTTAGTATATCCTAAGGCATGTAGTGTCAAACATAGCCCATAGGTATGAGGTTTATTATTTTTTATGTCTTCAAAACAGAAAGGAAATGGTGACAGAAAGCAGGGTTAAAGCATACTGTTTTGTGAACATTTTGTTTTGTTTGCTCAAACCTTCACATTATCTTATCCACAAAAAAAAAAAAAAATTCGTAATCATTTGTGCCTAATTTGTCACATTAAATAGAGATTGAAACTAAATGTGTCATAATTTAACTCACTGAAAAATCAGCATTATGGATATGATACAAGCATATTTTCTGTTCCTTAAAACCCAGCTGACTCTGTTAAGGAAGTGAATGCAAAGGAGTTCTTCTCTTCCCATCAATGCTGAGTTTAATGATGCATGGAAAAATTAAATAACATCACAAACTACGTAATGCAGTGAATCCAGATGTACTTGAGAGCCAAGTAAATATTCTAAAGCTAACAGAGCTTGAACCCATGCTGCCTGTTATACCTTTTACTAAAGTGGTACATCAAATAAAATTTTTTAAAATCTTCCTTTTTTTTTGCTGACTCACATTCACTAGTAAAGATCAATGTAATTAACCCACTAACATGCTGCTGCCATTAATTTAAGTGACCTGGAGTGGAAATGGGGAAATGATTGTTTAAAAAAAGTGTCTCAAACATTATGGATACGCTGCAAGACCATTTATTTATGAGTACAATACCCCTTATATTATTTTAATGCTAACAAATTCTGTCAGTTAATTAAGATCATATACTGATCTTGAAAACTGTTTAAGGTTTACATTTAATAGGAGAAATGGGGTTAGTAGCAAAATATTTTTATATATATTTTTATTTTATTTTAAGCACTATGAAGAAATATTAATTCACATGGTCTTTCAGTGAAACCATAAATAATTTTTAATGACTTTGTAATAGAGTGGACAATATCTAGGATTTGTATGTTAATTAAAAAAAATGGTACAGGGTATAAAATTATATACGTATATATATATATGTATGTATGAATGTATATATACTTAGATTAAGAAACAAATGACTCACATTCCTGTAATATAAAGGTCCATTGCTAGTTTCAGAAGTGACCTATTTTCTCTGTACATAAGTAGGCCCATAAGTATGAAATCTCACATCTGTACAAGATGAAATGTATTAATGAAAAAGGTTGGATATTACTGCTGCTGGGAAGAATATAGATCTGGTTCTTACAATAATTGTATGATCAGGGATGAGTTAGATTTTTTCTTTTGTCTTTGCTCAAAGCCATAAATAAACAAATATAAAAGATTATTAATAAATTGAAGAAAATATATAAAAAAATAAAACCATGATTTTTTTTTTCTTCCAATATCTCTATAACTGAGCAAGTTTTGCTTTACCATAAAAGAACTCTTATCTCTTTTCTTTATTCTGAGCCTGGAAGTGGTATGCACTAAGTATGGGGAGGTGGAGAAACAGCTGCCTGAGTAATTCTGTACAGTCCTGAAATCAGAGGGCTTCAAAATTCAAGGATACTACTTGATTGACACAAGCAATTCCTAAACTGTGTTTCCTCTGCAGATTAGAGAAATTAATTTTCTCACTAAATTCTCATTTAAGCTATTACCATTTATCTGAAATACATTATGAGTACAAATACATGAAAGTTAAGCTTGTTTTTATATATTAAATATCCTGCAGGAGAATTGCAAATAGTTGTTAGTGTAACTTAAAGGAAGTGTATTCTATGATAGTTTCACTTTGTCTTATTGTGTGTGCCAATCCCAGATGATGTACCTCTGAACTTGTGTATAAGAGTTGCGATTTCAAGGGAACATTGACATGGAAGTAGTGTTCATTAATGACATTTTAGATCATTGTGAATTAGAAAGCACAGTCCATTCAAATCAATAGCACATTCTGTGTTTTAAGTAAACTTCAGTAGGATCAATAGAATCCTAGATTGATAAACTGATTTTCAGCAAGCATGAGTAGTTGTATTTTAAATTTTCACTCTAAAGTGCATTGTGATTTCCTTTCACTAGTATTTCTTGTTTTTTTCACTTTGCATTATTAGGATATAGCTCTATTCCAATGGTAGGCAATTAAGTGATTTTCAAAAATACCAGCATTGCACTAGAAGAATTTTGTTAAGCAGCAGAGTTTGGTTCTCCTGTCTACATTTGACCACTGCACAGAGTATACTTTGCTGTCTGATTCAGTCTTATTATTTCATCCATGTTTGTGTGCAGAAGCAAACAAAACAAAGGATTGTTTTTAAGTGGTATTTCATATCATTACACGTAATATTGATGTGTATTTACACACCAATTGATAGATTTTTTAAATCTCTCCATTTCTTATATCTCTATTTACCTTAGCCTACTTCCTACCTTGCCTTGGACTGGAACCAAAGTAAATTTTATTTTAAATAGCTAACTTCCATGCCTTGATGCATGTTGTTATGAGTTAAGCTAAATATTTCTATTTTCAAAATTTGAGTTCTTACACTGACATTAGTATTTCTATACATGTGCATTCTTTTCTACTGTATAAGTGACATTGTTCAGTGAAGAAAAAGCAATTAATTAAAAAAAAAGAGATATTAAACTTTTAAATTTGAAATGCAACTGCTCTGGGAATACTCAGTGACAGTAATTTCTGCTGTTCAAAAGTCCTCTTCACACCAAAAAATTGTTACAGTATGGGAACAGAAAGTGTTTTGTTTACAAATGGTAGGTCTGAGCTACAAGCATTATCTGAACACTATAAGAATTGGCTGTGCAAATTTATTTCTTTAGTGATTTTGCATTTCCTCTCCTTCCTTTTTTTTTTTTTTTTTAATCAGGGAACTGTAAGAGCATTAATAATGCCCTAGACTAGGAGAAATGTCCTAGGAGAAATACATGCTGTGAATTTTGAATTTATAGATCTTTCCCCAACAATCAATACCCTGTGCTTGCATATTTAGCACTGTGAATCACCTTGATCATCTTAATGTCACAAAATATAAGATGTTCTGTGGATGGTACATTGAGTATGACCTCTATTCATGCTTATATACCTTTTCTTCAGAAAGTCAAATATGTGCAGTCTGTTTCCTGTTTTGTCACTGCAGTGTAGAGGTTTTAAGCAGAGATCTGGTTTTGAAGTTTAAAAAGTTCCTGTGTATCAGAGAACAATAACTGCAGATCACAGTTTTTATGTGGGCAGTTAGGCATTTTGGGGTTCTAGGCCAGGCTCTTCTTGAATTGCATTTTTTTTCTCTGCAAAGTCAACATTAATAATGGGTTTACTGTGTTTGTTACACCAAATATGCAGTCTGTATTTTTGAGGAGAGGCCTGCTGTGTTTTATAGCATCTAATTTTTTTCAAGTGCTAGAAGATTTACATCCAATTATATTCATTCCTCTGGTTCAGCCAAGAGGCAATGTGAGCAGTAACTGTTGCCAGGTCATTGTCCACTGCAACAGGAAGTCTAGGTAAAGTGAGAAGATGGACAGCAGTAGTAGAGCTGGTCTTTCAAAGAACCAGAAATGTTCCTAAGTATGTACCAGACTGATCAATTCACATCTGGACCTTCTGTGATAAAGTAGATTGGATTGCAATTGCAAACTTTGCTTTTTTAAAATCTGCTAGTCAATACCCATTTTGTCTGTAATTTGTCTTCACCCTCTGCTAAGTCATCTTGGCAACAGTAACACATACCTATATTTGTAGACAGTGCATCTCAACTATATTTCAGTTCAGCTGATTCCTGCATGTTAAATATCAAAACAGAGAAATATTAAAAAAGAAACCCAAAAAAATACCAAAAATGGACCAAACATGATAAGGAAATGCATTGTGTGCCTTTTACCAACTGGTGTTATGCTAATGCCCTCCTCCAGGAAGGACTTAAGTAATTTCACTGATTCACCTGGACCTTTGATATTATGTCACAGATAATGGTGCCCTCAGCAGAAATGGTGAATGCCGTGGAAAGATCTTAGAGAATGATTTTGACATCTCCTTTCTTTTCTCCAGTAGCAAGAAGCTGTTCATCAGACCCACCAGACAAGTAAGATTACAGATGGTATAGTTAAAGGCTGTTGGTTTTGTTCATGTTTGTTTTGAAAGAGGAAAAGATGTGGACACAATTCAGAACTCCTAATGAAAACCTTGACTGAATTAATGCACACAGAGAAATTATAGAGCACATAACATTTGAAAACAAGCTTTTAGGCCATGAGAAAAACATTAATTTGTTCACCACTACATATATGACTTAAGGTGGTATGTGTCCATAAACACTGTGTAATCTGTCTGTGGGCTAGATCAAAGATAACCTCTGAGCCAGAAAGTGAGAAACTGCGTCTTTAGACTTTTATTCTCCCATTTTGTTTGTACACATTTAAATGTCCCAGAATAAAAAAGCCAAATACAACCAAAAAAAAGGACATTACAAATCCTTAAGGTTTTGATCCTCTATAAATAAGCATTCCAACTGGGTCTTTGTTTTCAGAGAGAGCTGCATTAATCATAATGAAAAGTATCTCATGTATGCCATCTCTGAGATTTGGAGTTTGAGAAGATGAGTACCGTGTAGTTGTTATTTTCCAGCTCAGGTCTATGACAGTGAAGTGTTCTGTGAGAGAATTCATGTTTTTTACTGGTCTTCTGTCATTGTTTTAACAGCTTGCTAAGAAAAAGAAAGTTGGCATTTTTAATAAGTGGCAAAAACTGACATATCTGGGGTAAACTTCCATAGTGTAGGCAGTGTTATTACAGCAGACAACACTGAGCACACAGCACCATATGTCATGGTCCAGGTTACACTGGCTATTTCAAGTCCGTGATTGTTAGTGAGGTCACATATTGTTTATTGCTGCACTCTGCTTGGGTTACTTTTTGCTCTCTTATCCTGTCCTTAATACTCCTGTGCAAGACAGACATACAAATGTCTGGATCATACAGAAATTGTTCTGTCTTCTACAACAGTTTTTTCATCATTTCAGCTGTGATGGGTGAAAAAATTCATTGCATCAAGATTGTTGTCTTGGGGTTTTTTTTCCTTTTTTTCTCATGTGTTTGGAGAAGCTTCTCAGTAGTAACGGGAAACACTGATGTCATCACCAAAGCGCAATGAAAAGAGCAAAAGTAACAATAACAATGAGTAGATGAAAGGCAAAGAAAATTGCCAGAGGCAGAAAAAAAATTATTTCCTTGAAATAAGGCATTTGTGTTGAGATTCCCTGCAGGACATGAAAGGGATAGGGGAGGAAAGATGACAACATGTCACGTCCTATTTAAGGCTGCCAAGCGGCTCTGCCATGAGGGTAGTGATAAAGCAGGAGGAGCAGGAGAAATCAATCTCTCTTGTTTCTATCACAAATACAGGACTTCTTTTAGGTAATTTTTTTTGTTTATTTTGAGTACTGAAAGTTGGTAGACCCACTTTGCTGGTTGCTTCTGTTGATGTCAGAGATGGGCCTGCTAGAAGAAGGATGTAACAGAAATGGTCAAGAACATCACAAAACTGGTGGGTATTCTGGGCATTTTATGTCACTGATATAACGAATCCTTGTAGCACCTTTTCTACATTAAAAAATCCTGTAGTAATTATTTTTCTTGTTACAATAGCATTGTACTCTGTGTCTAACAATTACTTTTACAATTATTGGAAAATGTGTACAAGATTTATCAACATTGCTAATTAAACTTCAAAACAGGCTGAAGCAAGTTTAGTGTGAATCAGTCCAAATAACCCCCAAAAAATACTACTGATCAGGGCTTGGTGGAGGCTGGGACACAGCATATGAGATTTTCAACAAAGTTTTTTCCAAAGATTTATTCTAACTTAGATCCTACACATCACCCTATCTTCGTGTTGGTTTTGTTTGTTTGTTTGTTTCTTTGGTTTTTTTAATATTTTTTATTTTTTCACATCCTGTAAGTCATTTGTTGGCTTCTGGGAGTGACGCCAGAACACTGTACTGATGGTGAAAGTCAACAAATCATGACAGTACCCCAGAAAACTGTGATAAAACTGTATTTGGCAGCCAGAGACTATAATCAGGAAAGGTTACTTGTTTGCTTCATGGTATGTCCTGCAAATATTGGGCTTAAAGAGAGCTAGGCATTATTTTGAAGTCCATCAAGAATAAAATAACCAGAATATGATTGAATTCTATCTATTTATACATTAAGTTTTAACACTATAGTTGGGGAGAAGCAAGCTCATCACAGATAATAACAGCAAATCTAGGATAAATAAATATACTGCCCAGTGACTACACCTATCACCCTACAACAAATGAGTTTTGGGAGGAAAAGAGATGTCACTCATTTAACAATTAACATCTAAGAACACTCATACAAACTGCATTTTGTGATGGAGCATCTTATCTCAATAGGACTCATGTAAATTAGTTGAAATTTTATTGGTACTAGCAGCTTGAATATATGCCCTTACAGCAAAAATGATGGAAAGCTATTCAGTAATGTATAAATTATATCTAATATAACAAAACCGAAACAGTTATCTACATATATCTAAATCTTATGCACAGGCTTTTATGCAGATAGCAGTATAGCCCAGTGTTCTATACCTTGAATCCAGAGACTGCATATTGGATGTTAAGTTGCTTACAGCCATCTGTAGCCTCCAGCCATTACTAACTGCATGCAATACCATCAGTGACTGATGGGACAGTTTTTCAGCCAGCAGAAGAATGTTGTACTCAAAACTATTCTTTTAAACTTTAGGTGCAGGGGAATAATTTAACCAAAAGTATTTCCTAATCTTAAACTGTTAACTGGTTATAAAAATATTAAATAAAATACTTCAGACATTTCATTTTAGATTTTTTTCAGCAAGTAGAACTCTCAGATCATATATTAGGTTTATATCATATACTAAGATTAAGGTTCCATCAGTAGGGATTTTGATTACCTTAATTTCTTATATTCCATGGTGACATTAGAGAACAGTGTTGGAGTACAACAAAAAAAAACCCTAGCTCAATAGAACTGAACAGAGGGATTTCTTTTAAGGGATGGAGTAAAGAAATCTCACACTGTACAAGGCACTATGAACAAATTCTTCAGCTCTGTTCCCCAAGTCTCATGGTAGTACCAGCCTTTCAGCTATGGTGCATCTGTTCTGCTCAGGATTATTCATTTAGCAGTTCATTCACTAGCCTTTTTTCTAGTCTTCCCTGGTCCAGCTTGAACTCTTGCTCTTTTTTTCAGGGAGAACACTGGCCATTTACTGCAATTCCCTGTCTTTTCAGGCAGTTCATCTGATGCCTAAAACCATCTGCGTGGGTTGTGGGATGAGTGCACAGTCCAGCTGACAGTCAGTAATGAGCAGCATCCCTCTGGGATCACTGTTCAGGCCAAAATGGTTTCATGTCCTTATAACTCTGATGGTGGGACAAAGTGCACTCTGCAAATTTGCCAGCACCCCACAGTTGACAGGGTCAGGGAGGGGAAGCAATTAATGTGGCAGAGGATAAGGCTGTTCAATGGGCCCTCAACAGGCTGGAGAAATGGGCTGACATCTCATGAAGGTCAACAAAGCAAGTGCAAAGACTTGCAACTGGTATGGAATACCCTATTCAACATTACAGTCTGAGGGATGGCTATTTTAATGGAGGGCATTGGTGGATCGATGCCGCGTTTTTTCCACAGGGTCCCTCTTGGAGACGCTTAGGTGGCACTCTGCCAGCACCCACGCGTGCACACAATCTCACCCTCACAGGGTAGTCGTGAACAGCTGCTCACACACACAGTCTAAGCATGAACTGGAGACAAAGAGGAGAAAGGAGTTCTCTGCATGCAATTTCGAGGCTTTTAATGGAACCAACACACTTGAAGGGAAACAGAGGCAAAAGAATCAAGAACAAAAGCTCATGCATGGTTTTTATCCCAAAGGGTCCCAGGGGCGGGCAAAGCATCAGAAGCCAATGGTCTGAGGGCTAGGGGGCAGAGGCAAGGGTGAGTGACATAACAGGAGCCAATGGGAGAAGGGATGGGGGGTGGGAGAGAACCAGCGACCAGCAGGGTCTTGGTAAAGGAAGAACTTTCCAGCACAGTGATGTGGAGAGAGACCACTTTGTAGTAACATGGGGGTGTAAAGTGGACTTAGCCACTGCAACATCTCCCCCTAACTTACTTTAAAAGAAGGCTTCCCCCACTTACTTGGAGCTAACCAAGGTGGGAACTGTTCTTCCTGTTTCTGCGAGTGGGAAAAGGGTATTTTGATTTTAACAGTGAGGGTCCAGGGTTGTGGCAGTATTTCAGACAATGAACAGATGGCAGAACAACCAGAGACACCCACAAAGCCCCCAAAAGGAGGCAACCCCTCTCCCGAGTTCCCAATGTCCCAACAAGTCCTGAGTTCCTTTGACGATGCTGGGTGCAGTGGACCTGTCTGGGCTACCAAGGCTGCTGTTTCCATGCTCCTATCAGCCACAGCACCCATAGCTACAGCAGCATCTCTGGGTACTTGCTCGGACTGGGGACATCTAGGAGACGACAGGGTGACAGGTGCCAGGTTCCATGGGGGAGCTGGGGCCGGTGTCTCTGTAAGGGTCTCAAAAAAAGTTGTTAAGGATCATGGCAAGATTACTGAAAGATCGAATCACTCGAGGAAAATACCTGAAACTGGAAATGTTTGTTCTCCCTTTATCAATTTCCTCTTTCCATCCCTCCTTTCCAAAAAAGAAGGTAGGTATGGGGTATGGGAAGGGTGAAGGATTATTTGGGCAGGGAAACCATGAGGGAAGGTCAGAGGGGTTCAGGGGGATTTTAAACTGAAACAGTCTGGAGGGGACACAAATCACATGTTCAGGTGGCTCGTCACTTTGCGTCGACGTCGCCTCCAGGCAGCACTAATCTCGTCTTTGGCTGATTCGGCATCAGGATTATCTGTGTTTTTTCTTATGTTCTCAGGAGCTGTTGTTGGTGATCCAGGGTAGGGCTTGATATTCTTTCCTGGCACCCATTTCAAACCTGCTGGTGTGGAAACACAAGCATATCCCCTCCCCCCAGTGATGAGTGGAAAAGGTCCCTGAATTTGACAGCTCTCTGGATCCTTGACCAACACTGGTGGCTGTTCCTTTAATTTGGCCTGTGTTGAATTGGTAAAGTGTCGGAATACAGGGGGGGTGGGTTCCGAGAAGGAGTTGTTTAAGAAATTGATGGTAAAGAGAGCTTTGCAGAGTCTAACAACAGGAGAATTAACCTCAGCACCTCCGCACTGTTGGTCGAGGACCCTCTTGAGTGTTTGGTGGATCCTTTCAACAATAGACTGTCCTGTGGGGGAGGGAGGTATGCCAGTGGTGTGCTGGATGCCCCACTAACTAAAGAAGTCTTGCACTTTATTAGAAACATAGGCAGGACCATTGTCCATTTTCACTTCTCTGGGCACTCCCAGGGTGGAAAAGGCAAGGAGAAAGTGTTTTATTACATCTGTGGCCTTTTCTCCCACACAGGCAAAGACAACTCCAGAGAAGGTGTCTACTGACACATGGATGTATTTCAGTCTCCCAAATTGGGGGACATGGGTGACATCCATCTGCCACAACTGGCAGCTGCTGAGGCTGCAGGGGTTTACCCCAGTGCCTAAACATGGTAGCTGATACTGCTAACAGCTAGGGCACGTCACTACAATTGCCCTTGCTTGATCTCTATGGATTTTAAACATTCTAATGAGGGCAGGAACATTTTGGTGGAAAAACTGGTGGCTTAACTTGGCTTGTGCAAAGGTGTCAGGTAAGCTGGGACTGTGCACAGCCATGGCCAGGGCATCAGCTCTCCGGTTTCCCTCTGCGATGGGTCCTGGCAGATCTGTGTGTGACCTTACATGCATCACATGATAAGGCTGCTCTTGGTGAGAGAGAAGGTAGACCGGTTCTGAGAGCAGTTGATATAACTGGGGATTTGCCACTTCTTTTAACAGAGCATGTTCTGCTCTGGTGGTCACACAAGCTACATAGGGCGAATCTGTGACTAAATTGAATGGTTCTTGAAATCTTTCAAATGCTCTGACCACAGCTGCCAATTCAGCAATTTGTGGGGATCCCTCTACCACCTGGACATCAGATTCCCACATCTGCATCCTGGGGTCCCTCCAAGTTATCACAGATTTGTGAGAGCTTCCTAAACCATCTGTAAAGACCATCAGAGCTTTGAGAGGGGTTCGACTTAGCAGTGATTTTGGAACCAGATTGAATGCTGTGTTAAACAGCTTATGTTTGGGTTTGTGGACTGAAATTTGGCCTGTGTAGCTGCCCAGAGCGTACTGGAGATGTTTGTTTGTCTCGAGCAAATACTCCAAGTTACCAACTGTTAATGGCAGGTGTACGCATGCAAAATCGCACCCAGCGAGGGTTCGGAGGTGAGCCCTGGCCCTCATGATTAATTGGGCCATTCATTCCTGTGGTGTTATGATGCTTTTGGGCGACTGATGTGACAGAAAGATCCACTCTATGATGATTAGAGGGTCCTTCTGCGCTGTGTCCCACTGAAAGATCAGGCCATGAAATCTGGGTGCATTACCTAGAACAATGAAACTGAAAGGCAGGTGTGGAAGGGTCTGGTGAGCCTGTTGAGATGACAGGGCGAGCTGCCCCTTGTCGACGGCTTCCCAGGCCTCCGTGGTGATAGCACGTGGCAAGTGCAGGTCCTCACAACCCTTGAGAAGGTCAAGCAGGGGCGAGAGGTCTTCCGTCGTACTACCCAGCAGAGGACGTACCCAGCTGATGGACCCACAAAGCTGATGCAAGTCCCGAAGGGTCTTTGGGTCATCTTGGATGGTGAGCTGCTGGGGCACGACGGTCCGTTCACCAATGCGGAGTCCAACGTAAGTCCACGGGCAGGTGGATCTTCTCGGATTGAATCTCACACCCTGCTTCCTCGATGGCTCGGACAGTCTCTTGGAGAGTCAAGTCCAGGTAATTGTCATCAGGTGAGCAGATCAAGATGTCATCCATGTAGTGGAGTATGATGCCCCTGGGAACTCTTTCCTGATAGGGGACAGGACGTGTCCGATGTACCACTGGCAGATTGTTGGGGAATTTTTCATATCCTGGGATAGAACTCACCAATGGTACCTGTGCATGGGGTCCTGCCAGTTCAGGGATGGCACAGAGAAGGCAAACCGAGGGGCATCACGTGGGTGCAATCGGATAGCAAAGAAGCAGTCTTTAATGTCTATGACAGCGAGCTTCCACTGTTGGGGGAGCATTGAGGGTGAGGGCAGGCCGGGCTGCAGGGGACCCATCTCTTCAATGACCTCATTGATTCTCTGGAGGTCCTGAAGAAGCCTCCCCCTGTCTTTGGCTGGCTTTTTTAGAACAAAGGCAGCGAGTTCCAAGGGTTGTTGGAGGGAACAAGGTGGCCTTTGGCCAGCTGTTCCTCTACAGGGGACTCAGGTGTGCTCAGCTTTTAGCTGACAGGAGCCACTGCTCACTCCAGATGGCTTTGTCTGTCTTCCAGGTAAGAGCTGGAGTGGCCCCAACTAAAAATCCCGCGATGGAGGTGGGATTGCCAGCTGAGCTCCCCATTGGCTAAGGAGGTCCCTGCCCCATAAGGTGAATCCTGATGGGATGGCAGATGGCCTGATGGATGCATAGTGTCCATCTGGGCCCTCAGTAATGATGTTATTTGTGCTCCTCATAGATGCTGCAGAACCCCCAATCCCCATAACTACCCCAGCAGCTGCCTTAAGCCCCCACTGCCATGGCCACTCTGCTTTGGATATGATGGTGATATCAGCCCCTGTATCGACCATCCCCACCAGTGTGGCTGTGAATTTCCCATTGCACAGTTTGCAATGAAGGGTTGGTTTGTCCCGTCCCACTACCTCTGCCCACCATATGGATGGTGTCCTGTAGCACCTGGGGAAGTCCTCAGGTAAGATGATAGCCTGTACTACCACTTGACCCTTTTGTAGAAACCAAGGGGTGTTGGCACAGGAGACAGCAATCTGTACTTGTCCGCTGGGGTCCACCCTGTGCACCTCGGGTGAAATAGAGAGCTCGGGTGGACCTCAGACAGTGTCTCTGATTACTAAAATGTCCACTGTTTTGTCTAAAAGTTTTTTAAAGCCTGTGTGTATGGGTTTCTGCGTTCTGTTGTGGAAGAGGTGTGCACAGGTACTCACAAGCAGAAGTCTTTTGCCTGCTTCCCACTGTGGTGACAAGTCACCATCCGTGGCATGGGTGGCAGGGCAGGGAGAGATGGCCACTGATTTGGTGTCATTGCGCAGGGCCAGGCCATGCTTCACTGCCTGTTTCCCAGGTGGTGTTTGCAGGTAGAACGGGCTGAAGTGTTGAAAACTTCCACAATTTTAACACCGGGGCCTTTCATTATCATCCTTTCCTGCTGTTATCACACCCACCACCCCTTGCTGGAAGCCTGGGTTAACAGTGGACTCTTCCCATACTAGTTTGGTGCACACTTCCACCATTTGGTCAAAGGTGGGGGCAGGGTCCAGGGGGCGGGCTCTTATGACACTTTGGCATCTTGCATTTGCTTTCTCTCTCACCAAAGTTCTAAGCAGCTATCTCTGAGTTTCCATGCTTTTGACCTGGATCTCTATTGCCCCTTTTAGCCAGTCTACAAATTTGATGAAGCTCTCCCCTTGTTCCTGCTTTATACTGGAGTAGCTGGCAGGAGGGGTAGAGCCGGTGGGGGTAAGGGACAACGCCCTCTCTGTAGCCCGATCCAAGTCTCCCAGGACTGGCTCCGGGAGTGTCTGGGCCTGATTCTCAGGATTTCCAGGTTGCTTTCGCCACATAGCTGCTCTAGGGTTAAATTTGGTTTGTTGGGATCTCTCTGGTAACTTGCGTGGAGATCTCAGAGCAGCCTTTTCCAAGTCTCTCCCACAATAGACATTCAGTCGGAGAGAGCAGGCAGGACGTGATCCTTTTAATATCATGTGGCACTAGTATGCTTGTGGCAAAAGTAGCCTGTACTAGGCTTTTAAAATAAGGAGATTCTGGCCCGAAATCATTTGCAGACTTACACAGCTCCTTTAATTTGGCAAACAGGAATGGTTCCCACTGGGGATTCTGTCCCTGCCTATTGTATGTAACAGGGGTGGCTGTAAACTCCCAGTCTCTGTTCACTTCCGGGTTTGCGGGACTGTGGGAACCAGAGGGGGAGGCTTGGGAACGGAAAGGGGACGTGGGGTTAGGGGAGGGGCTGCTGAAGGCAGGGGCAGGGGTGTGGGTGGGGCCCCTGACACAAAAGGGATTCCCCATGGGGGTGGGATCTGCCTCACAGAAGGGATTCCTGGTGAGGTAGGATGATCCCCGCCCAGTTACACTCATCGACTTAGGGGAGGGGCCTGGCATGATGATGCATGTGGGCGCGGGCAGAGGGGGGCTGCAGGGGACTACATGGTTTCCGCCATTTTGAGGGGCTGCCGCTCACACGTGGCCCCCATTGTCTGGGGCAGGGGAGGGAGAACCCTTGGCAGGGGGGGAAGATGAGGTGCCCTAGCCGGCCATGTGGCCCAAGCCATGTTTGTGGTGTAGGGCTGGGGCAGGAGCACACGAAGCTGGAACTCGGGAAGGCACTGTAGCGGAGCAGACTAGGCTGCCGCCGCTACTCGGTGGACTGGGGGGGGGACACGCCCTGGCATGGCAGCAGCCACACGCAGCTGCGCTGTCCGTGGGCGGGGAGGAGTGTCTCCCGCCTGGGAACCTGCATTTTCAGATGTTGCAGCCTCGTTTTCTGATTCCGAGACCGCTTTATAAATTAAAACTGGTAACGGAAAAAATTTCTTAACTGACTTTGTTATGATCCAGTTTGAAGGTTCTTAGAAATGCCTCTGCCTGAATTAAGGTGCAAATGAGACCATATGCCAGTGACAATAGTAAGGGGTTTATTTGATGGTAATTACGAGAGAGAGAGAGAAATAGAGAGAGAAAGAAAGAAAGGAAAGAAAGAAAGGAAAGAAAAAGAAAGAAAGAAGTAGAAAATAGGTGGGGGGGACAGAAAGAGTGACAGGGAGAGAATAAGGAAAATATCACCACTCCGTGGACCCCAAGATGTTCTGCTGATCCTCTGCAGCTGGTCTTCTTGGTGGTGAAGGTCCCCCCAGAAGGCACAGAGTCCGATGGGTATACATGCTCAGGCTAGGTAGGCATGTCCAGCCATGTCCCCCGGGGGTGGGGAGGGGGGGTCAGTCTCTCACAGCAGACTCTGGGTCTGTTGCATCACAAGCAGTCCTGTGGGGCCAAGCCTCTCATGTGAAAGTCCCATGGATGTGTCCTGTGGGGTTGGGGGTTCCACAGCTGGGCCAGTTTGTGTAATCGGAGGATGTGTGTTTATTACCTCTCACCAGAGGTTACCATGAACCCAAAACCTCCTCCTCCCCTCTTGGTTGGGGGGAGTCTGTGTAAACCTGGCTTCTGTGAGCTGTGCTGTCCCCCCACCCGAAACTCAACCAGGGACAGTTGCAGCTGGTAGCTTTGGTCTTTTATGGATGCATACCTTTCCCTCAGCCTGAGATGATTAGCAATCTGTTTTCCTTTATCTAATCAACAGTTTGACTTTCAGTTCAAAGTCCCACTCTTCAGGGAAGCTTCTTCAGTTGTAGCTTCCATATAATGAGCACAACTTTATATCATGGTTTGAGGCATGAACTGTTTTCAGTCTCTGAGAGACTTGTCCCCACCTTGTCTCAAAAACGCCAGCCTCTTGATAACCCGGTCCCAGAACGCTTGGTTCTTAACTGACTCCACAGTAACATTAGGGAAATAATAGAAAATTCAACACATAAAGCGTTCTAAGAGTCTTTTAGAAAAATGGATTTTCCTCGCTTTTAGGGTATTTTTCACTTTGATAAAAGCCTCTCATTGGGGCATTGAGAATTTCCTACCCATCTTTCCCCAAAAACCTCACCCAGCCACCAAGAAAAAAGCTAGTAAAAGAAAAGGTGAAAAGGGACCCGAACGATCTTTCCTCAGCTTCACTCAGCCCTGAGTTTTGTCGGCTTTCTCCGACTCCGAAGCTGCTCCACTGAGCCCTTGCTGTGGCGTCTCTGCTCACTCCGCACCTCTGGCGCTGCCCCCCGCCAAGCCCTGTGGCTCCCAGCTCTTGGGTGAAAGAAAAATTCTCAGTGGATGGTTCTCCATTTGTTAGCCGGCTCTCTAATGCTGAGAGAGGTATCGGCCGTCCTTCCAGGCAGGTCTAATAGAATTTAGATCCCCTGTCGGGATCGTGGCGTTTTGGAATGGTGGCTCCTCAGGGCTTTCACTCACCCAGGGACACTATTTCAGGGACTTCAGCTGTGGTCCCTGTTCGGGCACCAGATATGAAAGAGGGCTTTGGTGAATCGATGCCATGTTTATTCCACAGGGTCCCTCTTGGAGACGCTTAGGTGGCACTCTGCCAGCACCCACGCGTGCACACAATCTCACCCTCACAGGGTAGTCGTGAACAGCTGCTCACACACACAGTCTAAGCACAAGCCAGAGATGAAGAGGCGAGAGGGGTTCTCTGCACGCAGTTCTGAGGCATTTAATGGAACCAACACACTTGAAGGGAAACAGAGGCAAAAGAATCAAGAACAAAAGCTCATGCATGGTTTTTATCCCAAAGGGTCCCAGGGGCGGGCAAAGCATCAGAAGCCAATGGTCTGAGGGCTAGGGGGCAGAGGCAAGGGTGAGTGACATAACAGAAGCCAATGGGAGAAGGGATGGGGGGTGGGAGAGAACCAGCGACCAGCAGGGTCTTGGTAAAGGAAGAACTTTCCAGCACAGTGATGTGGAGAGAGACCACTTTGTAGTAACATGGGGGTGTAAAGTGGACTTAGCCACCGCAACAGATGGCTGTGTAGAAAATGATTTTGTAGAAGAGCTGGGGACATGAGGGTGCTGTGGATAACGAGATGAGCTTGAGCCGAGGTTGTGCTCTGGCAGCAAGGGCAGCACTTGACATGCTCAGCTGTATTAGCAGGGCAGCAGCCAGCAGGCTGAGGGAAGTGATGTTTTCCCTTAATGCAGCACTTGTGGGACTAAATCACAGGAGTATTGTGTCTAGCTTGGGGCTCCCCAATGCAGGAAAACCATTGAATAATGGAGCAAGTCCAACAAAGGATACACAAGGTATCCAGGGGCATGGACAAGGAGAGGTTGAACAAGCTGAGCTTGTTTAGACTAAAGATTAAGTGGGTGCACCTTGGGGGAGGCCTTATCTCTCTCTGTGGATACCTAATCAGAGGATACAGATGTGGTGGAGTCAGGATTTTCTTGCTGATGCAAGCAGTAGGTTGAGAGGTGATGAACATAAGTTGGAACATACGAAGTTCCAGCTAGATAGAAAGGAAAAATGTTTTTTGCTGATAGGGCACACAAATGCTGGAAACAAGTTGAGTGAAACTGTTGCATCACCATCCTTGGAGGTGTACAAGACTAAGCTGAGCACTGCCCCAAGGAACCTAATCTAATTAGACCTGTTTTAAACAGGGTGTTGTACTGGATAGACCCCAGAGATCACTTCCAACTTAAATTTGTCTATGATTTTGTGATTATAATGTCACCATCTGTGCCCACTTGTCTTGCCCTCTCAGCACCAGCCAGTTTGTCTGAGCAAGTTTGCATCCAATGCCCTTATGTCATGAAGTCAAAGCCACTGCTGCTTTGTTCTTAATATGGAGACCTTTGGACATTGTGGAGCAGCCCTGTACAAGATGCTTTAGGAGAAGTGGAGTTCCCTGGAATCACTCTGTGAGTTAAAAGCAGGAAAGAGAAGAACAGAGGGGAGTGGGGGAAAAGCAGTGAAATGTCTCAGGTAATACAGTGTCTTTCCTGCTTGAAAATTCCTAAGTAAAACTGCCAAATTTTTCCTCAGGCAGTGTTATTTCTGCATGCACTCAAGCCTCTTCTGTTCACTCAGCTGACAAGTATCTTTACTATCTCTCACACTTAATACTATGGTGCCAGCAGGCTGGGCTGGATTACCTTCTGTCTCCTGCTATAAACCAGAACAAAAACTGTCAGCAAACTTGTAGTTATACAGCCAAAACTCAGTCTTCATTTGTTGCAGCAGTGCAACAGGTGACACTAAACCTGGTAGAAGCATCTTGCTTATGCTTCTGTGTGCATTGTAGCCCAGCATACTCATCCGTAGTACAGAAACCAGGGTATATTTGTTTTGTATGTATTGTCTCTGCACACAAGCTGAACATAGCCTTGAATGTTCGCTCTGTATTGAAGGAAATGAAATATTTTATTCAACTACAAATCAAACTGATTTTGTGCAGGTGCAGTGATTTTTGTAGACTAATAATACTGAAAAAATTAGAAGTAGGAAGGAGAACTAATACTTTTAAATGCTGGTATGTGAGGAGACAGCCATTTGTGTGCTTCTTCCAGACATGCCTGGATTGTGTGACAGCCATTGCTGTCATTCAAGAAGTGGTTTCAATTAGGCTTCAAAAAGATGGTTATCAGCTTTGTTTCATTTTTGAGGTTGAAAGGTGCTTTCTGGTTGAAATCTGAGTAGTAGAGGGGCCTCTCTGTCTTTGTTGGCTGAGTGACATTCTAAAGTTTTCTACAAACCAAAGCTGCCATAAGTTACTGAGCTTGTTTTATTACTTCAGATAACAGACTCAAGGCTTTTTCAAACATTTCCTTCCAGTTCTCAGACTTTGCATCCAGAAGCAAGCTAAGAAGACACCCAGAGAGGAGTTGCTGTTCAATGCAGTTGAATACTACTCTTAATAGTACGTTATTTAATTTGGATTTTAAATGTTAGCCTGAAGCAGTGGTGTACTGCATATTGCTGCAAATTTTTTATTATTGTTATTATTTTTATTATTATTATTTATCTCAAAGTTGGTGGTAGACTCTCCGTGTATGTCAAATGAAGTTCTAGTCGCTTTCAGGTACATGCTGCAAAATTGAAGCCTTTTTTCTCAGTTAGTTACTGAGCAGATAACCATGGTAACCATATTACCATTTTAACTTTCCTCATCAGTTAATCTAAGTAGCCAGGTGAGGTGCTCCACTACCATTCAGAGTCAGCTCTGAATCATTATGTTATAAGTAAAGGTTTCTGCAAGTAGTCAGTATTACAAGAAACTTCTACTTCCCTTTTGGCTTGCCTACCATACTCAGAAATACGTATTCAAATGAATCATCTTCCTGAGGATGATGCATAAGCCAAAAGGAAAACAGTAGAATATTCTTGTCCCAAAGGAAGCCTTCTGGCCATGTTTCTGGAAGAGAAAAAAACAAGTTGTGCTTTGAACAAATGTGATTTACAGCCTTTGAGACACATAAGATGCAGAGCCTTAAAAAGCTGAGTTTTTATGGTCACTTTTGCGAGAATGATGTTTGTTCCCAGTTTGTTACATCTTGGGTTGTGTGGAATCTGTATCTGTCATACAGCATAAAAAATTGCAGAGTGCTGCATTATACTCTGTGGCCCTACATAGACATTCCTTATTTTGTAAAATACACAGTGGTCAGCTTCCTTCATTCCTTGCAATGAAAAATTTAAGGAAGTCTGAAAGTTCAAATAGCAATATATGTATCTGGCACTGCCACTCTCTTATTTAAAATTTCTTTTTCCATGATTCCTTGGCCTCTCATCCTTGCATTCATTTCTGTCTCCATTTTAAAAATGTCCTTTTTTATTAATTTTAATTACTTTATTTTTTGTAAATCCATGCTTTTTGTTAACAACTTCTCTTAAAAATTAATGATGATTTTCTTTACTTAATGCTAGCCTTACATCTAAAAGATGTAAAGATGATTTGCAAGCCCTTCTAATTAATTAAAGTGTAAAGTCAATCTGGCAATTTTGTTTATTGCCATAAGGTTTACTGATGCTATTTAGCCTTAAATACATTGCCAAATGACTGATGCTGAAACAGAAACATCTTAATAGCTCTGCTGGCCCGTGTGCAGATGAGCAGTGTCTATACCCAAATTCCAGAAGAAAATCCAATTGTATTAACTGATGATGTACAGGAAGCAATTTTTCCTGTGACGTGAGAGCTGTCTTGCAAGTTTTGCTTCTCTAGTTTCTATAATGTGCAATGGGATGAAAGAAAATCCCATGGAACATACTGAAGTAGGGGCTGAGAATGTTGACTAAAATGTAAATGTGGTTTCCCAGATAAGTGCTCTAAATGGGAAAGGTACAGTCTCAATCTATACAGTCTGCCAAATGCTCATCCAGTGAATGAAATAAGCAGCTCTGCTAACAGTAGAGTTTTGCTGATCAATGTTTTTGTCCAAGGGGGATCCTGCAGCTCAGGGACTCTGTGTACCTTCGTTGCAGCTGTGTCTGCAGAACAATGGAGTGCAAGCTCAAGAAACAAGTGTCATAGGCAACTCTAGTGACTTCATTAGAATTCACAGAGTCAACCATTTGAACAAACTTTCCCTGATCTAATCTGTGATCTGAAGATATGCTTTCTGTTATCTGTTTGGAAACAGATAGTCTGTTTCCAAAACAAGTCAAGCTTTATTTTTCTTGGGCCTGGAAATCTTTGTTTTAATAATCATATACCACTTTGTAAATACAGGAAAATAATTATATAAACACATCTTACAGTGTTTGTGGTAGTGGTTGTGCTCATTCTGGGTGAAATAGAAGTCAAGCCATGTTAATTACATATCAGACACAGTTCATATCAGTGACAGAATAGTTCTGTGTTGAAAAGGCGGCGTCAGCAAAGACCTGTTAGTGCAATGGAAACTGAGAAGTTGGGTGTGATTAGCTCAGAAGAGATTGCTCTCCTTTCTCTTAATTGCACTCTCTGCAAATTACAGATGGTTTATATCTTCAAAGTTTTTTGTGGCTTCATTAAAGTCTTGTTAGAGGAGCAAGTATGGGCATGGGTTTTAGTGATATGACAGACATATCACTAAACTGAAAAGACCTGAGCTTAAATGAGATACTTAAACTTATTTTCAGTTCTTAGTAGTTATTTTTCTCCTCAAAATAGTAACATAAAAACAAAGCTGATTAAGATCTCTGTATGAATAGAACACATACCTTCCAATATAACTTCCAATTTGCCTTACCCAAGAACACTCAAGGAGGTAGCACAAATTTTCTTTTATTCATATCAGAGCCACTCCTGTTTTGCAGCACATGTAACTGCTTTGGGGAGTTTACAATAGTGCCAAAACCATGCACCGTGGTTTCTGCCAAACATTTCCTTATGTTGAGAAAATATTTTACTAGTAATTATCCTAAAATTAATCAGGATTCTTCTCAGTGATGTAGAATCAGCTTTCTTGAAATGCATTTTTCTTAAAATGTGTGGTAAAGTATAGGGCATATGTTACACAGCCCTAGAAATTAAAGAGTGCTGTTGAGATACGTTTTTTTAAACACTAAGAAGGAGTTGAAAATCGTCTTCCTTGCCCACGGAATTTATTTTCTCCTGAATCTCTTTACTAGTTAGCAAATTTTATCCTTAACTCATCCTATTGAAAGAACATTGTACAACATCACATATCTGATGATTTAAAAAATAAACTCCATCTAACATTCATACCACTGTTGTTCCTATATAGTTTGTATTTTGCTAACTTCCTCTTTTGTCTTACAGGTAACAATTTTCCTGCTAGTCAATGTATCAAAGATATTAGCAATTTCTGAACAGTTGTTGGAATAACTCAGGAAACAAAGAAATGTCATTACCCTGAATTTATAGACAAGGAACAGAGCAACAGGACTAGAAATCATTGCCAGAGTCAAGAGTCAAACAAGCTTTGCTTTTAAGAGGGCACAAATTTCACTCTGCTTCAGACAGTACCTGTGGCTTATAGTGTCAGTCTCTCTAACCCATATCACATAAGTCCTCTAGACTGACGCTATTCTTCAAAAGAGAGTAAGTCCAAGTCATGTAAGTCCTGAATATTGTTCTGTCTGTTGAAATAGTGTAAGAGCTTTGTAAGCTGCTTGTAGTCACCAGGCTCCAATATAACACACTACAAGGAAAAATAACTCGTTGCATGTGCAAATAGTTTCCAGCGCCTGTTACAACATGTCTGCTTAAATGCAGAAAGAATTGTCTTCATGGATGTGGCTGTAAACACCTGAGGTTCACGTAACTGGACAGCTTATGTAAGAAAACTCAGGGGTTTGTATCAGTTGGGTACAAGTTATGCTCTGTATTTCATGGTGTGTGAATTGACAGATACAGGTAGCCAGGAAGACCACCAAACCACAGCCAGAAGGCAGAGGAGATTCATATCATCACCTTGCTAACAACACCAGGCAGCAGAGACACACATGGACACAGGTTCAGCTCATCCTAGTGAGTAGAGATACATGGGGCACAGGCTCCATCAGGCTCAGGTCCTTGTAGTGGACGAAGATACACAGGGATGTGGGCTCTGTCAGGCTCAGGTTATGCTAGTGGGCAGAGACACAGAGGAACACAGGCTCTGTCAGGCTCAGTTCATCCTCCAGACAGTGAGGGGGCCGCACTGCGTGCCCCCATATAAAGCAGAGCTTTGCCACATGCTCTTTATTGCAAGGCTGTGCTTTCATGTTCTCTCTCCCCCAGCAAGCATGTCTGTGAGAGTGTCTCTGCACAGGAATTCTTCTCCTCAGAACAGGCAGAGGATGAATGCTAGGCATAGTAAGTGGAGTTTTCCCACACTTGTATTCCTAGTATTCCCAGCTGCAAATTATTCACTCGTCACCAAATCTTCTGGTTAACCCTTTCCTCCCAACACATGTTGCAATGCTCACTGGAAGGAGTATCTTTTAATGTTGTAAAACATGCAGGCCTGCTTGAAACAATGAAACAATCCTCCTCAGGCACACTCAGAATTTAGACACTGGACTCCAGTAAAAATCAGCTCAAAAGACAAAAGAAGTAGAGAACTAACTAGGAGATAGTACTTTCTTTTCTTTGACATTATCTTGGCTGCTTGAAGACCAAGATCCATTTGCAGAGATTCCTTGTTAACCAGATGATTTATCAACCTTTAAATTAAGATCTCGCAACATGAAAGAAAGCACATGAGCAAGGCACAGAAAAAAGTCTCCTTGCCTTTCTGGTGCTTGTGTCACTTCACACCAGTGCTCTGTTGTGTCACTTGTCAGCTGTATGCCTCTGCCATGGTGTTAGGCTACCTACTGAGAGTGCAGACAAAAGACTCTCTCATAGGTTTAATGAGTATGTCCAAAAAATCAGCAGCATGCAGGCGTATGTCCTTCACTTCCATGTCTTGGCTTTACAGTTCCTATTTTAGGTGACACTCTGCAAGACTCTTTGGTGAAGAGTAAGGTAAAAAGGGGTAGTCCATCAAGAGAATAAATAGTTGCCCAGAAAATGGTTAAGTAATTACTTAAAAAACCCTCCAATAACCAATAAATTTTTATTCTGAGTCAAAACCTTTTTCTATCTTGAATCTTCCTGCAGAATTAGTGCCAACTGAATAAGCCTTGATTTTACATCTAAATGGATCTCTTTTTGATTCGAACAATCTAAGCGAATGTGAAGAACATAGTTAATGGAAGTTCTTATAAAATTTTCATGCAAACAGCAGTGCCCAGTGGTGTTTGTTATAGTCATTATGGTACAGTGATACCAATCCTCACTAATTTACTGTGACTCTTCTGCTATTTCATAGTTTCATAGCAGCCCTAAAACTAGAATAATGAACATATCAGCATGTCAGCTCCACTAAAAGAAAAATAAAGTAAATCTAGCCAAGCTGAAAATATGTTCAGGATGTAAGGTAAACAAGAAAAGGAGCAGAGTTTCACTATTACTTAGCTGTAATGCATGATTTTTGAAAGCTTAAGTTTGTCACTGTCAGTCTTCTTTGAATGCACTAAAAGGAAAGCCTGACAGACTGACACCCACTCATTCCCTGGTGGCACTGCAACCAGTGAATGGGTGGAGGGACAAAAGGCATTTTGTTTTTCACTTTGCCATCTCATTTTTCACTGGGGGCAGTAGTCTGTCCCTAATATGGTGCATCCTAAGAATTATGGCAGTGGGCTATTTTTCAGTATTCCAGAGTTCTAATACTATTTGATTAATTACATTCTGGGGTACAAGAGGTTGCTCAAATTTTTATACTCTCTTGGGGTCAATATTCAACCAATTGCTACTTTTGCACTAATTTTATTAAATGTGAATTGTTACAGTGAGAGAAAATTCACCATTATTGATGGATGACACTAAACTCTGTAATTGCTTACTATAACAAATCTGCAGCTGATAAGGAGGTAAGTATCCAATTTTAAATTGAAATAATTTTAACAGTCTAAGGAAACATTTGTGAAAAGTAAAAATGGCTTTTAAAGATATTCAGTATATTAATTTTATTTGTATTTGCTTTTCAATATGGTAAATTTTATCTTTGTTACCACTGGGGATTTTAATAGAAACCTAGTTTTCAGAGTTGTTATACACATATTTGTATATGTTATGAAACAATTAGAGTTTGTAAGCATGACTTCTTATTTCACATTCTTTCCTTGATTCTTTTAAGGAAAAAAATCAATTACTTAATTTTGTGCAATTTTATGCAATGTTAAATACTTATTGATGGCTGTGTTCTCAGCTTTTCGTGCAAAGTAGGCCAGACTTCTGAATGCTGTGCTTTGTTGTAATATATGGGTCGCATCAGGTGTTTACTGAACTGACAAGGCTACCTCTCCACTACTTCAGAGAATTCTACACTGTGTCTAAAAGAGCCAGATATATATATTTACAATACAGAAAGAACAAGAACTTATATGACCTGTGTTTTATGACCTTTGAGGAAGGGCTAAAATTATGCATTTGGACTTACACACATGTATGTGTGCACATATATATTTATTTATATTTATATGTATGCAGGTGCCACTTGTCAATTTTTCTAGACTCTTATCCTGCTTCCCCTCAGAAACTACTTCCTTATTCCTAGAGACAAATGATGTTAAGGTGTTGAGGAAAAAGAGATTTGTTCCCTCACATGTTTCAGACTACTTTTGTTACTGCATCTTCTTGGAGATAGAGCAAATTCTGTCCCTGCAGTCTGTGTTTTAGGCTGTGCCTACATTAGGATTTTGTTTCAGAGCAATTGTGGTTTTCAAGCAATTTCCCTGATAAATCCCCAGGTTGGTTCTGGTTGCAGAAGGGCTCAGTTACCTTTGCAGCCTTTGAGTTTGCAACCTTTTGGCCTCAGCAACAGCTGTTTCAACCTACTGATTTGTTGATACCATAGCAAATTGCTTGTTGGTTGGCTCTCCAAAGGGTTGTGTGGGGAAAGGATTGGGTGGCTTCTTTTGCCTTGTCTGTCTTTTGTCATGGAGTGTATTACATTTGGGCATACTGGGATGAGTACTCTTGTTCTTTGGTCTTAGAAGTTAAATAGTTCTAGACTATCCATGCATGTTTAGGATGCAATCTAAAAGTACAAAGGTTTGCAAGAGTAAGTCCCAGTCACAGAACATCAGACCACAGAAATCAAAACTTACATTGAAAGACTGATTGTTGTCACAAACCAGCTGCATTAATGAGTGTGTAAAAAGATTAATTATATAGTAGAAGACCTGATCAAAGGCTAGATTTTTGCTACTTTCCCTTATTTGTTTCATACTTTACCCATCCTTGAACATGAGCCACCTCCTCCCTCCAATACAGGGACAAATCCCATTTAACATCTTCATTAATGACCTGGGTGATGAACCTGCGTTTTCAGCAAGTTTTCAGATGATAAAAAGTTGGAAAGAGTACCTGATAAACCAGTTGTTTCTGCCGCCAGTTGTTTCTGCTGCTATTCAAAATATATGGGTCAACAGGAAACCTGTTGAGTTAAGCATGAGCAAATGGAAAATCCTACACCTTGGGAGAAATAACCTCTGGCATCAGTAAATGCTGACTTAGAAGGCTTTGCAGAGAAGAATCTGGGGGTCCTTGTAAATGATGAGATGGCCATTAGCCAGGAATCGACCTTTGTGTCAAAGATGGCCAAAAACATCCTGTGCTTCATTAGGACTGTTGGCAGCAGGTTGTGCAAGGTATCCCCTCTACTCAACGGTGGTAAGATTCAGCTGGAGTTACTTCCCAGTACAATAAAAATGTGGACATACTAGATAGAGTCTTACAATGGGTCACTAAGATGACTGATGCTTGGCTTAAAGCATTCAGCAGTACCAGGACAGGCTGAGAGAGCTGAGAGGGTTTATCCTGGAGAAGGGAAAGCTCTGGGGAAATCTTATCAATCTGTAACTGTCTAATGATGGAAGGAAATAAAGAAGATGAAGTCATACCCTTCTCAGTGGTACCCCGAGACAGGACAAGAAGAAATGGGCACAAATTGCATTTCCACTTGGAATTATGAAGGACATTTTTATTTCTGTGATGGTGATCAAACACTGGATCAGATTGCCCAGAGAGGAGTGTTGACTTCGCAGCCTTCAGGATATTGAAAACATTACTGGACATGGCTTTGAGCTATGTGTCATAGGTGACCCTGCTCTGACAAAAGGGGATGGAAAAGTTCCTCTCCAGAGGTGCCATTCACTCTCAGGTATTCTGAGTCTGTAATTTTGGTGTTCAAAGGGTACTTCAGGCTTCCTCTTCTAGCTGTGGGGCTGAGATGACAGCCTTTTGTGCTCACCTGGGCTAATACATTAATGAGTACTTCATCAGGAGCAGACACACTAGATCTATCTTGCCTTTCAGATGCTGCTCTGCTATTGCTTCTATGAAAGAAAATACATCTCTGCCTATACCTAACTTACAATAAATTGACATTTTTCATCAACTTTTAATTTCAAAATATCCAGGTAGCAGCCATTTTCTGACTCAGAGCATCCCTTTTGAGTTACATGCTGTGAAACCTTTTTACCTCTGGATTACTTCTCTCTGTGTTTACATTCTCCCTGTGATCTCTTGAGACTTACAAATGCTTTTCTGCTCACCCGTTTCTGAGGAGCTGAAGGGAGTGCTGTGAGAGCTGCCTTCAGTTTGAGCACATGACAAGGTGGAGGCAGACATGAGAGATGCTGTTCCTGCAGAGATAGTAGGCCGTGGCCATTTGAAAAACAGCTGGTCACATTGCAAGTAACTGCCTTAATACTGGAGTACAGGCTGCTGCAGCATTCAAACCCTTATGAAGCCTTTCTCTAAAGCATAATAGATTTTTCTTGGTGGATTTTAAGAGCACTGTGTAGTAAATGAGTTATAGGATTACAGTGACAAGCTGAGAGCCTGCAAAGTGCTCTGCTGTGCCTTGAAGGATAGACCAGCACCTCTGGGAGCCAGATCCTGTCACTGGTCACCAGAAAGAAGAGATTATTGCCTGCCCCTCCACTTTCCCTCATGAGGAAGCTGAAGACTGCAATGAGGTCTCCCCTCTGTCTTCTCTTCTCCAGGCTGAACAGACTAAGTGACCTCAGCTGCTCCTGACACAACTTCCCTTGCAGACCCTTCACCATCCTCATGGCCCTCATTTGGATGCTCTCTAATAGCTTAATGTGTTTTTTATATTGTGGCACCTAACTGGGTTGAGAGCTGACTGTCAGAGCTCAGAGGGTTGTGGTCAGCAGTACAGAGTGCAGCTGGAGGCCTGTAGTCAGCGGTGCTCCCCAGGGGTCAGTACTGCATCCAGTCTAGTTCAGTTTATTGATCAGTGACCTGGATAAAGGGACAAGTTTGCTGATGATGCAGGACTGGGAGGAGTGGTTGACACACCCAAAGGCTGTGTGAGAACTGGACAGGCTGGAGAAACTAATGAAGTTCAGTAAGGGCAAATGCAGGGTCCTGAACATGGGGAACAACAACCCCATGCGCTGATGCAGGCTGGGGCCTGATCTGATGGAAAGCAGCTCTGCAGAAAGGAACCCGTGGGTCCTGATGTGCCATTGTGGCCAAAAAGGCCAATGGTATCCTGGAATGCATTACAAAGAGTGTGACCAGCCAGTAAAGGGATGTGATACTGCTCCCTCTACTTTACCCTGGTGAGGTCATGTCTGGAGTAGCGTGTCCAGCACCAGTTCAAGAAAGGCAGGGAACTACTAGAGAGGATCAAGGAAATGGCTAGGAAGATGATTAGAGGACTGCCACATCTCTTGTACGAGGAAGATGGCTCCTTCAAACCCCTTCCCTTTAACTAGAAGGACTGACAAGCTCACTCCCAGGGCTCTGTAATCCTTCTTGGTTCTCTTCAGACTGCTTCTATATGTATCACTGCTGTCCATGTAAAACAACAGCACTGAGTAATAAGCGGTCTATACAGGGCTCAGTCTCTTGGTGACATCCCTGACATGATCCCCCAATAAACAGCACACCTCTCTACAGAGTACATCAGGTCAGCATATGGGTGCCTCTGCTCCTCCCAGAAGAGAGTAACCTGTCCAAGTTGTGCTGGGTGTTACATGGGCAGATCAGGCTGCTTTACTCTGGTTATACAGCAAGCAGACCAGGCTGCCTTACCCAGCCCCAGCATCTCTCCTGATGTGGTGGGTCTTCAGTCTGAAGAGCAGTGAAGAGGTTCTGCAAGGGCACCTCATGCAATGGGCAAAGTCCATTCCTCCTGCAGGTCCTTGCATTGAAAGCTTCCGTTCTTCTGCGTTATTGGCCTCCTTCCTTCTCTGTGTGCTGGTGGGGGAGTTTTGGTCTGTCTGGTTGTGGACTGTGGGCACACTGCAGACTGCATTCAAAGCCAGCTATCTAATTCCATCTCAGCCTCCCTGATATTGCACCAGTAGTTTCCAGAGGCTATTACATGCTCCCCTCACTAACATTTGGAATGGCTATGCTTGACAGAGGGTTTCTGAAGTTAATTTACATTAATTTCAGACATTTTTAGGTTTAAAATGGTTGCTGTATGATTTTTTCCTTAGAAGTAACTACATTTTAGGAAATGTTCTGTGTCAAGACAACACAGTTTCTCTTAAGTCTGTTATCTTGCCTCAGGCAGTGCCATACTCTTCATTTTGCTAGCAGCATTCAGCTCTCAGGTGGAAGCTGTCCCCGAGGGCAGTTTTGAAAAGCAGAACACCTCTCCCACAAGTTCAGTGGATGGAAGTCTGGAGTAAAGGCATCAGTAAGCTGTGTTTTGCCACCCTAGACACAAATTAGCCTGTTTACAGACCAAGTCTGTTCTTGTTCTCTGTCATACACAGCAATGAAAGCTCATGGTGTAGGACCATCAATACTGCTTCAGCACAGACACGGCTACAAGCCACTGCAGTGTGGTCAGGGCCCAAACTTGCAGTGTCAGCAACTCCCTGCTAATTTAATCACACCCTTTGATGAAGTCAAAGGAGTATCCTCTGTGAAAAATGGGGCACTATGTGTCCCCATAGAGCAGGAGTGTGCTAAAAGGCATCACTGAGGCAGAGCCAGTTCCCATCTGGTGTCTGCTCATGACACCATGCTTGTGTGCCTATTTTCCATGTTGGTGCTTGCAGTGCACAGAGCCTCGAGTGTCCTGCTTGTTTCTATCATCTGCTCCATTTCTGTATGTTCATGTGGGCATTCTGTATCATTTTAATCAAAGAAGCACTTCATAATATTTTAGTTACATATAGTTTCACCTGGCAATACTCTCTGCCAAGTTCAACCAGGTCTTTGCCATCAACATGCCTCAGTAGTTTTGGAAGTCCCAGGAAAGCATATAAAAAGGAATTGGGGGCAGGCATTTCAGTGTCTCTGCTTCTGTAATTCATATCTAAATGCATATATGGTGCTGCTGTAATGGAATAAATACTGATTAAAATTTAATCTTTGTTTATGACTGTCCTATTAATAAGTAGTTTGGGAACTGTAAACCTGCTGCATACTTAGCAGCATTTCCTAAAAAGCTCAGCATGTTAAACTCTGAATTACTGAAGAAAAATGAAGTCAAAAAAGTTTTTAAAAAAATAAAAAATACAAAAGGTCTTTCTTGGGTGGTGAATTAAATTTCTTTGAAAATCTAGCTCAGAATGCTCTTGAAATGTGATTCTTACTATAAAGAGGGTTGTGGGATCTTATTCTACTCTGGTGAATTTATGTATTTAAGTTGGAACAAGAAAGGATATATGTCCACACTGGGATCTTAAGTAAGACTTCTGTGACTGACACATACTAGTGGTATAACATATTATACTTGTTCCAGATTTTGCAATAAATTTTAATTTTTCACTGCAGTAACAATGGCTGCTTGAAATCACAGGCTTTTGCAATCCATGTGCTTTACGAGAAAAGGAATAAAAATATTGATTTAATGGAGGAAATTTGATTATAAGTCAAGAAATTACTCTAAGTGTTGGCAATAGGTAGACTTTTGGAATCCACTTATAAGTTTTCTGGGCAAAAATGAATTGTTAATGAGTATTGTAAAATAAAATGTGTCTGCTTTAAAATTGTTGCAATCATAAATAAACCAACAAAATAGAATGCCCTTCTTTAATAGTGAGATTGCAAAACTATAGCAGACAACAGACAGGGAACTGCTTTCAGGACACTGCTGGAGGGAGACAGTAGGAAGGTAGTGAGTTACCAGCCTTCCTGGTGGCTGAAATGCTGCTTCCCTTGAGCTTGGTCCATAGTCAAAGGGAAATTTCCACTGATTTCAATAGACTGCACATCCGGTCCCCTTTTAACAAGCTACTGGGTTTTTTAATTCACCATATGTCTCTTAATAACCAGATCACTACTAATAAAGCTCAGAAATTATATTAGGAATTCGACCGTGAAATTAGATGCAACCAGCTAAGTCAGAAGTAGAACAACAATTAACAAAATATTGGTAAATGTAAATCTCGGAGCATCTTGTAATACCTTTATACACTGCCAAGAGCAAGGATCTTAATTTCTTTTTATTAAAGGCCTCTTGTGGTAAACAATTAAACAGTACCAGCAATTCCTTTACTCCAGCTGTCATTCTGATGATGAGAATGCTTGGGCAACTGACATCTACTTTCAGTGCTATCCAACTGTAAATAAATTGTGAGGCCTTTGTGCGTGTGTGGTAATATATAGTCATCTCTATGTAGGCACATATGCAGATTGTGTGAGCCTTGCACCTAATATAATATAGTTTCAGCCAGACAAAGAGTGTGGGGATAAAAATAGTTTGTGAGAAATTTGAAATTATTTTTCAGGGTTTCTTTTTGGGGCAGTAACAACGCTTAAAGTTTTGAGTGTCAGAGTGAGAATAAAAAAGCTGATTCCCAGCATTAAGACATGTTTTATTTGCCTTTCCCCACCTCCATTTCACTCACCCTTCCTTGACTAAGGAAGACAGATTGAAAAGCATTGTCACATACAAATGCAAAACCACGTGTACAGGTAAAAATTTTCTGTATTAATTTCAAATGTTCTTTCAAAGTTTCCTATTCATTTTGCATGAGGATTTGTTGAAGCTTCCATTGCCTTTGTTCCTTACTCAATCATTAACATTCTGTATGTCAGTTAGAATTACAGGGTTTGAAACAAATGTTTGATTTCTATCACATTTGATTGTTACACCGCTACAACTTCGTAGGTATTTCTGATCTCCAAGTAGCTGCCTACTTAAGGTTCTGGTTGGTTAGGAGTGACCTTCCCCCTGAAGTCTAGAAGATAAATTTAAAATCCCAAATAAATAAAAGTCTAGACAATGAAAGGTTATTTACAGGAGTTGAGGCGGTCACATTCTGACTCTATGTCCCTATTAGAAATATTTCAAGCACATTTTTTTGATATGTGCTATCCTTATACACACTTGGAAACCCTGCCTTGGATGGCTGTGAAAATGCGATATTCATTGGCATTCATTTCATTAGCAATGTAAATCACTTTAAATGGCATATTTTGGCAGTGTTTCTTGAAAACCACTGTTCATTAGCTGAGAAAGAAGCAAGCTCTCTAGGACACACTGCACACTATCAAATTTTTAGGCTGTCCTTCACAGTATTCACCTTGACGGGGCTCCCTGGTACAACACGTGCCCACAAAAAGGCATGTGACTAAGCAGGGGAAGGCCTGACTCAGAAACAAAATTTCAAGGAGAAATGAGAGCCAAGAGAGCCAAAGCTGTCCTTGGAGGAAGTGATGCTGAGCCACATACCTCTTTCTAGGTCAGAGAGAAGCATTTTCCTCCATTGGGGATTCAGAGCTGAGAACCTCATCTGGTGCCTAAACAAAGCTAGGCCTTCATTTCTGGCTGGGAGCTAGGGATTTTTGCCAGATAAATGAATAAATAATCATCTGGAATTTAAAGGACTGAACCTCAAATACACACTTTAACTGGGCAGTGATGTGACACAGATGTCCTGAGCGCCTTTCTCGCCAGGATATTGTGTAGGGAGATTTTTCTTAACACTTCCAGGTAAAAGTGCTCTGGTGTGTTTTTCTCACAGCCTGCTGGATGAGACATTTTCCAAGTAGGTGGAATTAAGCACAGCCTGGATTAAAATTTCAGTGCAAAGGAAGCATAGAATCTTCACATGTCCCAAATGTGCAACTGCACTGCAGACTTCCAGGGCTTTAGACTGAGTTAGATACACAGCCCAGCTGTTTAGTCACAGTTCATATTAGATATGGGTTTTCCCATCACCAGGAATTCCTTCCTTCATAATGTAGGTGAAGGAAAAGACTCTACTAGGTACTCGTTTAATAGCTAATGGGCTCATGGTTTAATTGCAGGGCTGCTGGAAATACCATCCAATTCTGTGTAGGACCTGCACACCACCTATAATCCCCTAGGGCACCTAACTGCATCTTCTTCAGTCCCAGCTCAGAAGTCAAAATTAATTTTAACACATTATTTTTCTTCTGCTTAAATCACTGCTAGTTGATTACACCTTCTCCCTGTGCTTTTTTTGTATGGTCTCTTATTAACCATTGCCATCTATGTCTGCTGCAGCATCTCTTAGTGGATGCCAGACTCTTCAGTACTGAGATTGTTTTTTAGTTTTCCATTTTGCATGTCCCATTTTCTGTGTCAAGAATACATTTTATTATAAAGATGCTGGAAATACTAGATTCAAAATGACGGTTGTCAAAAAACCAGACATTTTTTCTGATTCAGAAGCTTCAATTAAGCATATTAATGGAAAAGAATTACTTCATCAGGCATTCAAAGATGTTACCCTCTTTGGCTGTGTAAGACAATACTCTCTGATCAAGGCCTGCACTCTGTGTTTTATTATCACATACCTGAGCCAACCAATGCTGGTCACTTTTTATTCATGACAATTTACAGACTTCAATGATGAATAAAGTATATCCTCAGTGCTTTTTGTTTTGTTGTCTTGTTGTTTTTTTCTCTTTCATTTTTCATCTTTTTATGACTAGTCCTTGGTAATTTCCTGATCATTTGTGATTTGCTGGAATTCTACATCATACCCCTTTTTTTTTTTGGTCAGGTGCTGTGTGTTCTGCATGAATGGGTTTTCCATAGAAGGTTTTGATACCTTTAAATATGCAGTTTTAAAGTTTGATTGCTGTGTGTTACCACATTATTTACATTGAGACCCCTGAAACTATAAAACACAACCTCTAAATATGCAGTGTTACAGTTTGATTGCTGTGTGTTATCACATTATTTACATTTGAGATCCCTGAAACTATAAAACATGTCTTCTTTAAGATGTATGTATTTCAAATTTAGGTACAGAAAAGTAGCGGGTTTCTCTTCAGTTGCTATTTTGCTGAGTGCCTCTGGGTGAAAGCATTTCTTTCAATAGGCCTCATTTAACTAGGCGTCAAAATAAAGCAAACTGCAGGGGAGAAGAAAGAAGATAGCTTTCATTTCTGTCCTTGCCCGGTTTGGTTGTTTTTTTCCCTGTGTGACTAGCAAGTGTATGGCTATTTCAGGAGTTTGCAGTGCTCAGTTCATCAGTCTCCACTTCCTAATGTTTTGGGGGACCGTAACCCAGGGTGGTGTGTCGGTAAGGAGGCTCTACATTCTTTAGGGAAAAGTTCTTTTGAAAATGAAATAGTGATCTGACAGGCTCTGTGTTTCTTGCTCCCTTATGCATGTGAGCAGTAGCTACTTATCTTCCAGGAGCATTTTCTAAGTTTTGAGGAAAAATTAGCACTTACACAATGCTTTATGGTGTTGATTCTTAAAAAACAGGTTCTAATTCCCATCTATTTTCTGCAGCCTTGATTTTTCTCTTATCATTCCTGCATAAACATATATCATCCTTTGTCTCTCACACATCTGAAGCTATTTTTCCTCAAGCGTTTTCCAGCATCGTGATAGAGCAATTTGTTCAGTAAAGAACATATTGTGATATATAAACACAATGTTCCTCCTGATAGTATTTATGACTCATTTTATTCAGTTCTTCTTGATGTTTTATAAAAACATCTATTCTACAAAAATTTGAATTCTATAGAAATTTCTGGTCGTTATGAACCTACAGAAAATTGGCACTTGCACTTTTTAATATGTATGTATAAGACTTTGCATGTTTTTCTTGAAGTCTCTGTTTCCTCATCTTGCTTATATAATCTTCCATCATCATATCAGAGAAAAAAAAAAAGCATAACAAAGTTAGATGGCACGTGTTTACTAGAAAACAAAAATAGCTAACAAAGTGACATTTTTCTTCTTTTAATGATTAAGTTCCTTTTGAATTTCCTTGAATTTTCCATTTCTCTTTCCAGAATTTTTACTGATTTACTACCAGTAGCACTGATGTGATCAAGGCCATCTAATGCAGCTTTACCTTTGTGACAGTTAGTGTCTGTTTTCAGTCCACATGAATTTAAAAGGACCACTGCAGGTTCTAACACAGTTTTGAAGTTGACTGAGGATGTAATTTCCACACAAAAAGTCAAAGAGCTAACTTAATGTATTTTTTTCCACAGATGCAATCTTAGGAATATAACTGGTTTGTTTATATAATTTTTAATTGAGTGAGAATTGTCTATCTTAAGCTGGACAGCATCCATATAATTCTAATTGAGACACTTATCCTGAGAATATTTAAAAAGGTCATCATCAGTATTTTCTTATACAGTAACATGTCATGTTATGAAACAGTTTACAGTTAATGACAAGAAGATTGATTAGAATAGTGAAAGGAGGACTAGCAAATGTTACTCCCACCTTAAAAAGGGCAAGAAGGAGGATCCTGGGAACTTCAGGTGCCCAAGTCTCACCTTGATGCCTAGGGATGGTGATGGGGCAGCTAAACCTGGAAATGACTGACAGGCGCATGTAGGACAATAAAGTTTTCAAGAGTAATTAACAAGGAATCACAAAGGGGACATTATGTTTGACCGACCCAATAACCTACAATGAAATGAGTGACTTGGGGAGAGCAATGGCTTCTGCCTACCTGGATTCCCAGAGTACTGACACAGGGCGAACCCCCCAAGACACGCATATTTTCACAATGGTTTGTAACATTAAACTCTTAGCAGTGGCTTCAACATTTATATAACCAAGTTACAGTTCTTTATAGTCAGATTAAAAGTAAGAATGTAATTTGGATGTTTTTTCTACAGGAAAAAGACACGTAACTTTTCAGTTCCATCTCTGAACATGTGATGGTTCATATACAGCCCCAAAAAACCCCATAGGATTAGTAGTTTTCAGAAAACATCCAAGCTAAGAAAATACCACTAACTTTATTTCAAACTATTCACCAGAATTTTAAATATTAAGTGAATATGTTATCTCACTAAAAATTGCATCTCTGTCTCACCTAGCAAGAGGTTCAAGATAAAATTGAACCTGAAGTAGAGCCTAAGTGAAGTTAAAACATAATTTTAGCGTCAGAAGTAAAATGCCTGAAAATTATCTGATAAATTCTTTCCTTACCTGAGTTGATGAAGAATTATTGTATAGATACTGTGAAGTATTATTTATAGTTAGCTTACTCTTCCTCTAAGAGAAGTGAAAAAAGAGCAGGAAATGGGGAAACTGTGCTTCCACAATCATTCTTGGAGTCTTTGCCATTAATAATATTTTTCTTCTCAGGAGTGTTTTTTTACTGAACACAAACTATGTGTTTTGCAGGCTCTGCACTTTTCTTGTGTGTATTCTTTGCATACAACATATGTACGACAATGCAGCCTATCACTGACAGAAATTACAGATACATTTTCTTCAATGTGTGGAATAGTTTTTCTTTTTTTCATGTCCTTGTCTGTCAGCTAAACTACAATAAAATAATGTACAAAGCAGTCATGAAAATAGAAAGGTTGCATTCATTCTAAGGGTTGTCCTGCCCATTGAAATGTCTACTCCTGTTTAGGAATATACATAATAAACCAAAAGCTCCTGTCCTAGTACAATCTAAAAATCTAATTTACTTTCAATGATTTGATGGTTTTACTGATACAGATAATATTTTATCCACATCTGTTTACCTAGTGTTAAATGCAGTTAAAAGATTCCAGAACTTATAAGCATTGAAAAAATGCATTTTTATACTTTAATTATACAATATTTTATTTCTATCTTATTTAGTGTATGTCTCTTTAATTCTAAGTCTTTCCAGGTTCTCGGTTTCCAAAGATTTATCTTTTGGTCTTGTTTTTTGGTTTTGTTTAGTTGGTTGTGTTTGGGGGTTTTTTTGATTTGGGGGTTTTGAGGGGTTTTTTGGGGGCTGTAAATTAATTTCATTTCCTTGTACCTGTTCAGGCAAGATGATTACTAGCGTTTGTGCATATCCTGTAGGAACCCAGAGTGCAGAGAATATTTCTCTGTCTGTTTTGAAGGGTTTTACCCCCTTGGACAACACTGTTTTTGACCTTCATCCTTGGAGAAAAGTGCCTACCCTCGGGGAAGAATTAGAATCTACACTGGTGTGAACTACGTGATAGAATATTATGTAAGATTGTCACAGGGTAAAAAATTTAGAAGATTTATGTTTGTTAATATAGTAAATAGATAAAAGCAAAAAACTTCAAAATGGAGGATTGTTGTTGTTCTCCAGACCTTCTTCTACTACTCTATATTCTGCAGTAAAAGTAGTTTGGGATGATTGGACAAAGAATTCTGCAGCTCCTGTCTACGTGACTAGATTATTTATTATACATTGGTGGAAAAGTAAAAATAATGTACGCTTTTAGTGACCATTGGTTAATTTACCTTTAAAAAGGCTGTGTAATCTTGATAATTGGGCATTCTCCTGCATTCTCTGCTCTGTGCTATGTCTGGGTCAGATTAAGTGGCTCTGTTTCTCTGATAAGACTTAATAAACAACTATCTGAAAGCAGAGGAGGCTGAAAGTCCCGTTCGTCTCTCGGACTCCTGGCAAAGACTCTGAAATTCTCTCCCATCAGGGGAGACACAATTACAGCACGGATAGTGTCAAATGGCGCCCAATGTGGGGCTCAAACCCACGACCCTGGGATTAAGAGTCCCATGCTCTGCTGACTGAGCTAGCTGGGCAAATGCTGAAACACGGCTGCAGTCAAAGCTGACCGCCGTTGCCAGGGTAACCGCAGTACCTGAGGATGGGGGGGGGGGGGTTATGCCATGCCACGGAGGCATGGAAGCAAGGTGTTCCAAACGTGGAAGTAAAGCAGGATCGGCAGCGGCAGGGGTGATGACCGCAGCCGTGTTTCAGCATTTGCCCAGCTAGCTCAGTCAGTAGAGCATGGGAATCTTAATCCCAGAGTCGTGGGATTGGGCAATGCAAAAATATGATGATTTGCAGATTGCATTGTTAGGTTGTTCAGGTATTTGCTCAATTCATTTTCCAAGCCACAAACTGCTGCTTCACTGAATAGCACAGAACTGGGCCAACTGCTTGTTGCAGTGGAATATGTGTTTCCTTTGTTGTTCAGTGTACACAGGCACTCCATCGTGCTGGGCAAGGCAACCTGAAACTGGAGAGTCCAGCACTGTGGGCTAGGTGCTCCGAGCCAGTGCTCAGGACCTGCTGTCTCCAGGCACACACAAGTCTTGACAAAAACACAACAGAACCTGGCAACTCTTGGGCTCACCAGTACAGGAGGGATTTCACTTGGAGGCGGGATGAATGTATCCACACAAACCTTGCTTGCTAGGTAAATCAACACAGGAGCAGGCTAATGGGGCCATGGCTTTTTCCCTGTCTGTTCTGTTTACTAGGTTTGTGTTTGTTTCCCCCGTTTGCTCTCAGTCTGTGTTCCCTTTTGGAGCTGAACTGTGGGCAGGGGGAAGCAGCCTGGCGAACCCCTCCTTGGGAGCATGTTTACAGCTCTGGTGGAAGTCATCTGGTGACAGTGTTGTTAGAAGTACTAATGACCTCTCCCGCCTGTTGTTTTTATTACATCTCTCCCTTCCAACAGCTTTAGGAATTTATCGTATAAGAGAATTAGGATGAATCAGAGCCAAGCATGTGTTGGGGGGGAGTGGAGAGGAGGGAAAGGGAAAGTTGCTACAAAGGTTGATATAATCAGTAAAGATTTCTTTGATTTGTTGTCATTATTACAGAGATGAGATTTTTTAATGACCAGGAACTTTGTAGAAGCATGATGTCTGTAGGAACCCAGAGTGCAGAGAATATTTCTCTGCCTGTTCTGAAGGGATTTTATCCCCCCTGAACAACACTGTTTCAACCTCCAACCTTGGAAAAAACTACCAACCCTCAGACAAGAATTAGAAAATACACTGGTGTGAATTAGGTGATAGAATACTATGTCATATTATCACAGGGTGAAAAACCTAGAATTTTTAGGTCTATTTGCGTAGTAAATAGATAAAAGTAGAAAACCTCAAAATGGAGGACAAGTTGTAGTTAAAAGCTTCTTTCTCCTTCTTCACTAACTCCATATTTTGCAGCAATAGTGGTCTGGGATGATTTAATAAGGAATTCTGCAGTTCCTGTCTACGTGATTTAGGAACTTGTTGGACATGGGTAAAAAAGTGAAAATATCTTGCTTTTTAAGTTTTCATTGGGTAATTTATCTTCAAAAGGCTGTGTAAATCTTGATAATTAGGCTTTTCTCCTTCATTCTCTGCTCTATGCTGTGTCTGGGTCACGCTAGTGACTCTGTTTCTCTGATAAGACTTAATAAACAACTATCTAGCAGCAGTGAAGGCTGAAAAGTCTCCGTTTGTCTCTCGAACAAACTCCTGGCAAGAACTTTAAAAACTCTCTCCCATCAGGAGAGATTTGATTACAGCACAATCAGTGTCGATGTCTAAATAACTACTACAAAAACCTATTCTGTATCTTTATGTTTTCCGTTGCTAGATACTTTTTTAAAAGTCATACAAACTGTCTGGGGTGAAGAAATGAACAGTTCAGCTGATCTTCAGCTTCTCTGAAGACATTCCTATAACTTTGATTTAGCCACACTTAGGTTTTTCTGCTTAAAGTAGAGCAAAAAATAATAATTTAATAACTAGTGGTTCTTATCCGAAAGCACTCAGAAACAGGAACAAGTCTAGAGTGCTTAAACATATTCAGGCTAAACCCACATTTTTTTACATATCAGATGATCTGGCTCAAGAAAGATGAGCTAAAATAGTAACAGTATTGAGGACTAGGTCTGGCTTGGTAATTACTTCTATCTTCCTCTAAGAGTTTACAAGTCATGTATCCTCTCCATCCCCTACAGTGATGGGCATTAATAAAAAAGCTCCAGAGACACGTGGCAGATTTCACAATACAATCCAGCCCTCAAATCTGCCACCCAAATAGTCTTTTCCTGAGCATCTGGTTCATCCGTAAGATTAACAAAATAGTAAAATTTGTTTGAACAAGTGACTGCCTGGGATTTTGCAAAAACAACTCTAATATTTTAGAGTCTTCACATTTCTCATCCCTGCAGCCTAAGAAGTATTGAAATTGTTTGTATATTTACAAAAAAAAAAAAAAAAAAAGGGTATTTAACAATTTTTTGTCCAAATCCTTCATGCACCTGCCTTTGATACTGTACTAAGAGTCAGCAGAACAAAACCTGCAACACTGCAAATATATTTTAGCATGTAGAACGACACATCTGGGACAGCACACACCACTGTAAAGTATAAAATGCTGTGAGACTCCCAAAAAGCAGTACTTGCAAAACTGGAAATAGAAATAGGGTAAGATCATTAAGCAGCAGAATTCTCCTAAAATAGTTACACAGGTAGGGAAACATTACTTTTTTTTGTTCACTGGGCACTTCATTCCTTAGTTTGTTATATTTTTTCAAGTACATTCATTAAGCTTTTAGTAACATTCCTGGGAATTTGTTGGGTTTTATTTTATCTCTGAATTGATAATGGCTCTTGTTAGGGATAAAATCAAAATACAGTGCTTTTTTCTTTTTTTTTAGTTTCTAAAATTTAATCATTCTTAATAATTCTTAAATCTTACTGTGTGCTTTGACCTTGTAAGTATGACCCTTTCCTGGTGACACATACAACCCAGAGGGAACGGTCAGCTATTAGGTGGTGAAACATGACATTCAAAAACATTAAGCTTCTTGCTAGAGGTTGTACTGTGTATTTAATCCATGCATAATCCAGCTAGGATTAGCACTTTTTCTAATTAATTGAAATTAAATTCGCAGATGTAAGGAAAGATTCATGCTGCTTAAACACATGGTAACACAGATATGTTCATAGATTGAGAATAGCATACAGATTACTGATTACCTTCAATTTTAGAAGGTCATGATGCACGATGCTCTCCTGCTCTGTGATTGTCCGAACTAAGCAGGAGTTAAAACGGGTGTGTTTTAACTTCACCAAATTTCCATGCAGGGAACACCAGTCCCCGGCAGGTGCAGCATTGTGCTGTGAAGTAAATCCCCCACAGAGACAAGATATGACCAGATATACAATCCTTTTTTTCTTTGGAGACTGCTCAGTGTAGCTGTCAGGATAGAGCTGCGGTAACAGCAGCAAGTTTGTTGATCCTGCAGTCGCTTCAGAGGACTATGAGAATAATTGTCCATTTGTGCCTTCTGTATTCTCTGGTAGCTACAGTGGGACTATTCTGCCCTCCAAGGAGAGAATCTGCATGCCTGACCCTCTCCCCATTTCCAGAAATGTTTTCAGTAAGTTACTAAAAGCATATAGTATACAAGCTAAGTCACCTAGCGCTCAAATCTTACAAATAAAAAATTCCTGGCTTAAAATAAGACCCTGTAGTACTATGAGGTTTACAAAAATAAATAATTCCTCTATCCATAATCTGTGATCAGTTCTGCAGATTGTCATAAAGGATTAGTCAGTTGTTTTTCAAAATGTTTGGGGTATTCAGCATGTGGTGGGTATTTAAACACTGGCCTGCTCGACCTGGTCTGAGACTTACTAGCCTATCTAAATGTGCAATACACTTGAGCTGTAGATGGATTACTGCATTTACTTGCTTAACTTCCCCACTAAAAATTTTCCAAAAGCAAACAAGAAATCCCCTGAAGTGAAGCCTAGCTTGTCCTTGTCCTTGTGAAGAGGCAAAAGGACGTACTGAATTGAAGGAACCGTGTCAGTCCCACTGACTTGGATTTCCATAGAACATTGTAGTGGCTCATCCCAGGTTATGTCTAGACCAAGAAATAGTTTATCCATTTATGTCCAGGCCAAGAAATAGATTATCTCATGTATTTCACAAAATAACATTGTTCAGAAGGATTTTAAATGGAGTGTATTTAATACAACTATACAGCCTTTGTAACAGACTACACTCGTACACATTCCTTTCACAATTGTTCAAAAGTTTCTGCTTTATCTGTAGTGCCTTGTTCCTGATTTCATTCTCTGCTACTTGGCTAGGACTTCATTGGTACAGTTTCACTGTTATTCTGCATTTGAGGCAAACTTACAAGCAAGTTTATAAACTGGTAACGGATCTGCAACCAAGCAATAATGGAAGACCCCGTTAGCTCTGCAATTGAGGAAACTCTCTTCTTAAATTTCATTTGTCTTTACTGACAAATTCTACATTGTGTCACTTGTACTAGAACAAGCCAGTGTTTTGAATCCTTAAAAATCTACTCTGTTTAATACAGAGCTGCAGGAGTTTTGATCTAGTCTCCTGCTCCAAGTTAAGATCAGCTATTCCTAAAGCAGCCTTTACAGAGATTTATTTTAACAGGGTCTTAAGACAAACATCTGGACACAAGGTTTCCCCAGCCTCTGTCTGCCAAGAGGTCATTTTCCAGTGCTACCTAACTCCCCCTGCTTTTGTACTTTGCAACCTAAACTTCCCTTCATTAATTGTCCTATTGACAATTAAACTATTTTCCTATTCACAGGAAATGCCCATATGTCCCTTAGTTTCATTTTTATCCTTGTTTAATCATCTCTTTTCCTCCAAAATTATTTCTGCATCTTCTATCTTGTCTTACAGGTCATCTGTAAAACCTTTTACTCTTCTTTTGTAGAATTATGGTCCCTGTGCAGGCAGTGTATAGTCTGTGTAAATAGACCCTTTTGTGTTAAAAGCTGATGTCCACATCAATATTTACTCCTGATATATCTTAAGGACCAACTATTGCTGTCCTCTTTGTCCTTGAGCCAACATCTTCCTTCAGCCGACATTTTCTAAAGGGCGTGGTCTGTCATGAATTTGTTATCATTCGCAACAGATGCAAAATGCATGATACAAGAGACTGAGAACACTTTCACAACTCAAAGACCTTCTTATCTCCAGTGCAAGTCAATGCACAGGTCAGACTTTTTCAACTTATACTGGGAGAGGTGGAGGAACTGCAAAATATCAGTAATATATTTATTTTACAGTGCAGTTATACAATAGCCAACCTATTATCTAGTTCAGAGAAATTTGGGTATCACCTAATCCCTTGGTTGTTTATTAAATTCTTATAAAATTACAGATTTTTTTGCATCTGGCTCTCAGTGTAAGACTCCTATGCGATTGTCAGTGAGCTAATCCTGCTAAACCCTGATAAAATAAAAATAAAAACAAAAACCACCAAGAAAAAGAAGCCCTCTATATTTTTCTCAAAATCTTTAGCACAATCAAGATTATAATATATTGCACTATCTTATCCATTCTGTGTGTATAGATGCATGAAAATATTAAGTAAACAGGGGTGAGAGTTTTTAATCAGCTGTTCTACATTACTGGGCTGTGTTCAGCCTCTTCTCTTTGTCTCCTCCCATGCAATACATGACAACTAGGGTACCTGACATTTTGTGAGGCTGCATGTGCATGTGTACTTACCAGGTACTGCATGGATTTAATGCTGTACCCTTGCCAGTAATTTGTAATTCTGTATTGCAGTTGCATTCAGCAATTGATCCATCATCGTTTTGAGCAAATGGATGTACTTCCTTGAGTTCTGGCCTTGACCTGGAGTGCACTGCAATTATACATCTTCTTGTGATTCTCTCAAGCCAGCCTGGATGATATTCAGGCAGTTTCAAAACTAGATACATGTTTTCTTTTAGAGCATTAAATGTAATCTCTGATTAAACTGTTTACTTATCTGTCATAATAAATTGGTGTGTATGAGACTGCGTTGGAAGCCTGTAGCCTTTCTATCACTGGAGGATTTTAAGGACAACTTAGAGAAACATCTGTCAGGACTGGTTAGGTATAGTTGGTGTAACCTGAAGGTAAAATAGGTGACCTTCTCAGTCCATTTTTTCATCTTTTTTTCTGTGATTTTACAATTGGTCACTGAAAATACAGTTGGAAAGTCAGTGACTTTATTCTTCGGTATGAATTCTTTTTCCTAAACTAAACTAAAATGCCATTGTTCATTTGTTTGGGTTTTTCTATATAGGTAATTTGGAGTGTCAGGATATTTTTTTCCAGCGGTTTTCAACTGAAAACTTCACTTGCGATTTTTTTGGCAAAGGCAACCTTTCCCAAGGTGTCTTACAGCCCTCATGAAATATGGTCGAAGAAATATTTCTTCCTATTATTTCTTTGCAAAACATTGAAAGAAAAGGAGAGTGTTTCCTTTGTTTCTACCTTACTCTGCTGAATCTCTTCAAAATTAAAAATTAAAATAAAATTAGAAGAAAGAGAGCAATTAAAGCAAACTGAAGTCTAGCTCAGAACAGGCTTAATACTAAAGCAGAAAGCAAATAACCTGAAGTAAAAATTACTGCTATCTTCAGTACACCAAAGAGAGTTCATTTTTATGTATGCAAACTTGAGTTTCTGTGTGCACACCAGATTTAGGGCTATCTGAGATCAAAGTAATAGGTAATTTAAGGAGACTTCCCTGTCTTTTCCTCAAACCTAGGTATTTATAAAATAACCCAGAACAAGAAAGAAGACTATCCCTTGCTAAGGATTTCAGAACTGGAAAAATGCACATGAAGTATTTGACTGGGATACTGTGAAGGACCTTTTAAATTAATAGAAGCCTATTGCTTGTTTTATTCATACATCAACAACATTCAGGAACATTCAGTAAGTTTTTTCAGAGAGAAAACATAAATGCTCTGATCCATCCAATGATATCTTGAAAATATCTTGAGCTGCCATTTACAAAGCTGTTCTTTATATAAGGACCTATAAGGACCAGGTATCTTGTTACTATGAAAATATTAAGTTAATATGGCTATAACTGAGGATTTTAAAGAATGTTTTGCTCTTTTTGGTGAGTCCCTAACTTATTGGACTATAGTCTTCCCTTACCCTGAGCACTTTGAAACCAGCAATTGTTTTCAGTCTCTTGAAGTAAGAATTTTCTAGTGTATTTATACTAGAAAAAAATGTCACTTTTGAAATGGAGAGAACTATGTCTTCCTGCTGAAAAGACTTAAACAAAGATTTCAAAAAAAATCTGTCTGCTCTCTGTTCCTTTTCCTTTAATGTTAGCCCAGTGCTCTTCCATGACTTCTCTGACTGCCTGAAACTACACATTTCTCTCTGGGTCACTAGGGGCAGGTGGGATATGGTGTGCTTGTGTTTTGTTTTGTGTTGTGGGTTTTTTTGTTCCTCTCCTCTCATAAGCTTGCAGGTTCATGAACTCCTGCAGCCCAGGCTGACTCGGAGTGGGCTCAGCTCTTCCTAGCACCAAACCATTTCCCCATGAGGTTTGTGCTTCTCCTGACATGCAGCCCTTGGGAGCAGCTGAATAGTCAGTTTTTTTATTCCCCAGGCATTTTCACTTAAATTCCCACTTATCTATGTCCTCATATTTCAGAACAGAAGGTGAGAAAGATGCTGCTCCTTGAAGAACAATACAGGTTCTCCTTAAAGATGAATCAGGAAGTATGTGCAGTGTCTGCTTTCCAATTCAACAAAACACTTCTAGATGAAAGAAAAACATAAATTCATTTTGCAAAAGTATTTTTAAAGTATCATTTGTTTGTCATAGGAATTACCATTTCCTGTGACACAATTATGATAAAGTGTTGGAAATGTTACAGGTTTCATGCTAAAAAGTGGATAATGTATCAAGTATGGAGATAAAAATCAGAAGACAATCTCAAACACTGGAAGTTTTTGTGTGTCCTATTCTTACCAGATCAAATGGTCATTCATTCCAGTGTTATTCAAAGAAATACCTTTAATAACCTGATAGAATTTCTTATAATTTTATCTTACTTTATGTAATCTAATGCATGCCAATTGAAAATGTAACTCCTGATGGCCTTGATAGAATTTTATCTAACAGAACTAAGAAATCTCTCTAAAGTAAGAAAAATAAGCATCTCCAGAGTCTCACTAAGATGCCTAAAATAGATAGGATGACTCACTGCTTAAACATGAGTGTTCTATATGTTGATGAGGGAGGGAGCTGTCTTGGGGTGACTTTATGATGTGTATCACAGATCACTGCCCTATGCCCAGAAATTAATTTTTGTGCCTTTTTATGCCTTTAAACTGAGCCTGAGAGGGGGAAGGAAAAACTGAGCAAAACTTTTTCAAAGCAGTTTGCAGCTTGTTCAAGGTCACACAGAGATAGCAGGTTTTTTTCCAGCTGCGGCAGGGGAGCGAGGAGGCACTCAGCTTGCTGCTTTCCAGTCAGCTTTTGGCCAGTTGTTCAGTTTCTTGTTCTCCGGTGAGACACTGATAGTTGAACTTTTTTTTCCTTCCCTGGAATTTCAGATTTTCTCTCTTTTCTGCTGGACTGCTTCAGTATCAGAGCACATCAGGAGGGCTTTCCACCAGGCACAGAGGGCCTGGCCCTGGGCCAAGCCCCAGCTCCGAGGAGACCAAAGGGAGGATGTTACAGTGGGGATACTGTGACACGATGTATCAGACAACGAGGCTTGTGGAAAAGAAATAAATACGTACTGATTCTTGGTAGATGTTTCAGAGATGTTTATTTCTCCAGCCGCATGGCCGGGGCTCTGCCGAGGAACTGCGGCAATCACAGGACCCGAGGGTCCTTCCCTGCGCAGGGGAACACAAAACAACCAATGGGGAATGGCACTGACCAGGGACAGGGAAACCTCGTGTCTGTCCCCAGGGTGCCTCTCCCGGGGCTACATGGCAGGGGGGAAGGGACCCCAACATTTCACCCGTTTATTTCTAACAAAAAGAGATTTAAAACTTAACATTGAAAACAACTGGATAAACATAACAAGGACAGTTTTAAAACAAAATAAGCCACCCTCCTGAGTCTCTAAATGTCCAAACAGATTCTCTGGAACATCTTAAGGCTGACAGAAGGGAAACAGGACTCTCCGGGCATGCTCTGTGGGGAAACTGAGGCAGGAGAGGGTTTCTTCCATTTGTACCTGTTGGAACTCTAAACAACAACAGTTAATTTCTTCCCTCTCCCTCTTCGTCCCCCACTCGGCATTGGAAAGGGATTTTTGGGGAAACAATTGGCAAAGGCATGGTTTTGTGAGGGAAACCATGGGTGAAAAAACAGATTGGGAATACACTGGGGGTAATAGGATATAGGGTGAAAGGGAAAGGTGGGATTAGGAAAGGGAGACTGTAGGGGGGGCTTATAATGGAGATATTGTCTAACATGACTAAGATTTTTAGCATATATACTGCCTTTTACAGGAACACCATCAGGCCCAGTGACCTCTGCTGCTTGTAACCCTTTTCTATCTTGCACAGTTTTGAACTCCACCACCTCTCCATCTCCCAAGCTTGGGATGCATTTTTCAGGGTTATTCTTTTTAATAGCAGTTCTATGTCTTCTTGGTTATTGATGCCTTTTCCTGGTCTTGAAATCAAGAGGTATACACGGTTAGAAGGGGAAAAGGGATTTTACCGTGGTATTTATTTTAAGGATCCTTAGGTGTACACATCTAGGTCATATGCATCAAGATGCACCCCGCCGAATCTATCTCTGTGTCCGTGTCTCTCTTCTCGTGTCCCCCCCAACATTGGGTATAACATTATAGGCTTTACTAATTAGCATATCTATCAAAGATTCCCCAATGAGAGGCTCAAGTGAGCCCCCCCCTCCCCAAGGAGCCTTCCCCTGGCTGGTTCTGTCTTAGTTTACAGAATGTGTTCTGGAGAGGACCTTGGGGTCTGGGGCACACTGATCCCTAGCTACGAAGCTTCTAAAATGTTTAGTCTCTTAGCTTAACAAACAAGTCCAAGAATGTAGGGAAAAAGCACTAAGAATACAGAAGCTGTAAAAAGGTATAACGGGGTATAAAAGAAAAGGCAAAAATCTTCATGGCATCATTATCACATCTCGTTATAAAACCATAATTTTGTTTAACATAATACCATTTTACTATTCCTAAAACCTTAACTACGGTGATCTTTCCCTTTTTCCGAGTGGCTGCTGTTTTCTGTCTCTCTGTGTTTTTGCTTTCTCTTTTGCTTTCAGTCACTCCCATGTTGGAATTGTCGGGGCTGCTCGTGTCTGCACGCTCTTCCCGGGGTCGCATTCGCAGCTGCGCAGGCCGGGCCGGGCCGCACCACTCAGTTCTCTGTGCATCGCCACTTCTGCTCTCAGCTGCGCTGCCACTGCCTGGTACTGCAACCACGTCTCGGCCGGATCCCCAGGTGATGACCTCCCCCTGCACCCTACTCCAGCACGCATTTTGGCTGGGCATGGCTCCGCTCTGTGGTAACTGCCTCGCTGCTGCTCGCAGAGCGCTCGGTCTGTGTGGCCTGGGTTGCACGGACTCTGAGGCAGGCTTCCCTTTGCTAAGACACAGCTGACATTGCTTAACAGTCTCAGTAATTAAATAATATTCACAAAAATATTTTTCCATTGACATATATTTTGACTCAAAAATTAACTGTGTCCAAAGAGTATTCCAAAAGTCTTTGGTAAGAATTAAATCCCAAGAAACATAGAAAAAGTTCTTAAACAACCATGCCAGAAAGTGTTTCAGTTCCTTTTGAGCTTGAATTAAGCTAAAATTTACAAATCGTTGTTCAAGAGTCTTTTCAAGTTTAAGATAAATGTCCATATGTGGCTCTGAGAGCCAAGAGTCTTTCCACAGTTCCTCCATAGTTTAGAGATGGAACAGCAAAACAAAAACAAGAAGAGGAATCCAAAGTTCCTAGGGTTTACTCACACATAGTCGCTTAGGGTTTGGGGATTGTTCTGCTCGCAATCCTCTACCATTTGTTACAGTGGGGGTACTGTAACACGATGTATCAAACAAGGAGGCCCGTGGAAAAGAAATATATATGGACCAATTCTTGGTAGATGTTTCAGAGATGTTTATTTCTCCAGCCGCATGGCCGGGGCTCTGCTGAGGAGCTGCTGCACTCACAGGACCCGAGGGTCCTTCCCTGCACAGGGGAACACAGAACAACCAATGGGGAACGAGGCTGAGCAGGGGCAGGGAAACACTGTGCCTCCCCCCCAGTGCCACTCTCCCAGGACCACATGGCAGGGAGGAAAGGACCCCGACAGGAGGACTCTAACACTTTCCCAGGTTTTTTCTCCACATAGAGAGATTTTTATTATTTAGCATTATTTTCCTTTTCCCGTGTGTTTGTTAAACAAATTGGTTTTATCTCTTTCCCTTTCCTTTGAGGAAAATTTATTTTTTCCCCAAACCTGGTGGGGGAGGGGTGGTGACCTGCCTTCTCTCAGAGGATGTATTTCTAAATTTGATGAAACCGGTACAGGAGCTTAAAGCAATTGCAAAGGTCTAGACAGCTTTAGACATTTTATGTTAGCGGAGAACAATCCTGTCTTGGATGTTCCCTCCAAACAAAGATACAGTTTCAGTTTTGACTTTTCTGGTTGGAATGTTACTGTTCTTCACATACTGGTGGCTGAAGTGGAGACCAGAGTAGAGCTGCCATTTACAGTGCAAACACAAAGGAAAAACCAAGCTCAAAACAAAATTATTATATTTTTGTTTACAGAACTGTGTTTTTCAGATAGAAAGAAAGTGGGAAAGTGTACAGTGGGAAACAAAGGACAGAAAACATAGGCAGAGATTCTAAATTCATGCGTTTCCTCTGTAGCTTGCCTTGATTAATTTTATGTATGATGCTTCCACAAAATTGAAGGACACATCAAAACAAGCCAGACAACCAAATGAAACCACCTTTGAACAAAATATGAGGTAATCTCAGAGGCTATAATATGGTGCCACAGGTTACAGTAGGAGACATGAAGCTCATGAGTTCAAGTTTTGGGCAGGATAAACTAGTAATTAGGAAAAGTATTCTGGGGTCCTGGGACCACATCTTAATAACCTGTCTGTTTTGGTTGTTGGAATTTTTTATCATTCATAGGTCAAGCACTCAGAGTGCAGTCCAGTGTGCTTGCTATTGATCTTGGAAAAATCTGGCCAATTAGCAAGAATCTTTGTGGAAGTATATTTTAATACATTTTCAACATTAGTATCCTTGCCCCTGGACAGGGAAGCAGATATGAGAATCACCAGAGGCAAGGGTAGATCAAGGTCAGCATTTATAACTTCTTTAATGAATTCTGGACCATGTACCCAGAAATCTTTAACCAAGAGGCAATCATAAATTAAGGGAGTTAAAATTGACCATAACTTTTTTCCAGCAAAAAGGCTTTTTATAACTTGATTCATCTTAAGGGAAGACAGAAATTGTTACATAACAGAAGACTAAGATGTTAAAAGGAAATTTTTATGAACCAATTTTCCTATAGTCTAGAAATCTGATAACTTTGATTCTAGTCATCCATCTAAAACTCCCCTTAAAAATGGTCATAATTTATAGGCCATTGAGCTGTTATCTGAATAGGGACCTTTGACAAAACTGTATGAGTCAAGTGTTGCATTTATTTTTAACTTGCGGAAAAAGAACAAAAAAAAAGCCAAACAAACTTTTCACGTGTATTCTTACTGATATTAAGAGAGTACCAAAAGAATATTTGAGAAGAGTTTCTGACTAAGGGAACACATTATTACAGGATTTGAGGCAGAACATTCAGAAAGATCCAGAATTTGCCTTTGACAAAGTAATTAAATCTGGCAAGCAAGGGAGTTTGCTTCATCCAGTCTCATGTTTATAGGGACAGATAGTGGCTCTGCAGTTTGGACATGAGAGAGAATGTAAAATAAGAAGGAAAAGAGACCTGCGGGAGAAAACTGTGGGCTGTTCAAACTCAGGATCAACAAAATCAGTACCAGAAGTTGTTCATGCTGTAGCATAAAATGCAAGATAAAATGATGCCCAGAAGCACTACAATATAAAATTATTTATCTACCACTGTACTTGCTAAAATAGTTTATTCAAATGGAGAACTAGACTTTGGTCCTTGGGCACTGGCATAAAAATATTTCATGCCTTTAAAAGGAGGTCAATATTAGCTAAGTAAGAATTATTAGCTAAGTAAGAAACATTTATACTTGTAGCTAAGAGAGGTTTAACCAAGAAAGAAAGCCTGCCGAGGAATTTAATTCTTGCTTGTTTTCAGATGCAATTGCATGATTTACAGATTGGATACAGACCTGGGTAAGATTTGTTTTATTTTTTAATATATTTTCTGGAGCCTCAGGCAAATACAAAGTGATACAAAGCCAAAAGATTGCTTGTGTAGTGGGCAAAAGATCACGTTGCTCTCAGTATTTTCTCTGGCTGCTGGGTAGGGCAGGCAGAGAGCAAGAGATCCCCTGAGCCACTGCTCAGACATTCAGTCACAGGCCAGGAAGAGTTCCCAGCAAGACACAGAGCAGTTACATTGTCAAGTCCCAGCCAAGATGGAAAGGAGAGGTCTCAAAGGGTACACAGATTTTTCTGAAATACCAGTGCCTCTGAAGGAAAGAATTTTCTCTGCAACAAGTCCTGTCATTTTCATCTATTTAACCCTAGTTTGTTTGTTCTTTCTGTTTAAGGAGTTAGTTATTCTTTAATGTGTGTGTCACATGAGTGACTTGTGAAAAATCTCTAGATTTATTGATTCAAAAGTCTTGAGAGTTCTGGGGGTGTATTTCCCTTGAGAAAATTGTGCAGACAGCTGTGTCTGCACAGAGTCACAGCACAGCATGCCAATCGGTTTAAAAAAGAAAAAATGAAGTCTGCCTTTCCAATAGTATGGGGAAAACTGATTGTGATTGCCCAAACTGCTATTGAGAATGAGTATGTGACCCTGTGTCCCAACTTTCCCTTTTTCTCTTTTCTGTCAAAAATTTATAAGACTTGCCAGAACCACTGCCACCTAATAGAACTTCCACTGAATACTTGTGGATGTAAAAGAAAATTGAGGAATCTTATTTATTACCTAAATACAGCTGTCTAAAGAGATTGTGATGGGCAAAAACGTCACAGGCCCTGGTGACAATGAAAGCAAAAGTCTTTCTTTCCACAAAGAGAAGAGAGACAAATAGAAAAGGGAACAACATCTGGCCATGTTAGATAGCATAATGACCAATGATAACAGAACGGAGAGAGGCCTGAGTTGTCTGTTTCGACTGCCAAGGTAGAAGCCAGGAGCAGCTCCAGCACCTTGTAATAGCTGAGACTCAGGAAATGCCATCATGAGAGTTGGTGGCCCAAGTGCTCCCAAGTAGCTGATGTGCTGCCTGCCTTGCAGTGCCTCACTGTGAGACAGCGTGGACACTTACTAAGTACACCCACTTCTCATACTCAAGAAGTTACCAATGGGTACCTAATTTTTAATTTTGTACTTCACTAGTTATGTTTTTCCTTAAACTGAGAAAACCTGATAAAGGAAATAGCATATTTGGGAAATTCTGGTATGAGCTATTTGACACTAAGTTCACGAACAGCACAGAATAAACATCTCTCTTTCTTAAAAGACATTCTGATGTTTGTATATATTGGCTGTATATTATATCTTTCATATCACCTCCATAAGTGACATTGTGGAAATACAAACTCAAAGCTGTTAATGTAAATTCCCTGAGGGTGTGCTGAAACAAACTGTGTCAGCACAAATGCACTTGTGAGGTAATTAGATAGGATGCAGTAGTCTGCAGACCGAACAGAGCCTGGTCAAAGGTTCAAGCTCTGCCTCCAGTTCTCCATTTTGCTTCATAGTCTGGTTGAGGGAACGGGTCAGAGGCTGTTCTCATTACTCAGTGCAGGTGAGGGTGTTCTGTACAGCAGAAGGTGTACTAGGACACACAGGTTACCTGATGAGTTTAACTACCTTGTATCTACTACCCCGAAGAGTACACAACCACGAGATAACTGCTAAAAGTTTGATTTACCATTCTGAAAATCTCTGTAGCTCTCCAGATGGATGTTGGTGCTGGCTGCTGCTTGGTTGCAACACTTGCCATCCAGGATCTTCCATCTTCCCGCAGACACATAGCAACTAATGAATTTGGATTCATCCCATGCTCTTTTATCCACCTGTATTGACCCCATGAATCTCCCTGTCTCATCAGATTTATGCTATCATATTTGTTACCATAATGAGTCAATGATGACCACTCTTAGATTGCATATGTTAACTGCCAGATAAAATATTTAAGCAATTTTCCTAATGAGCTTCTTGTTTTGAGGCCAGGGTAACAATGGAAGTGCAAGGTTTGCCAAAACACACTCTAAAGCTACAATATTACACAGTGTTGATAAAGCATTTATGGAATTATTTTAAATTATGGTGGTGATCATCTACTTTGTTCAACACATTTATTAGAATTGCTGTTCAATCATTAACTAGCTGGATCTCTTGGACAGAAAGATAAAGATTCATTTAAACATTAAAATGTTAGAATGACTCCATAATGACTGAGGAAGAAGAAAAACCCTATACCTTCTCAAACCATGGTAATGAGAAATACCTACACCCACATGGTTATTAAGACATAGAGTAGGCGATTGTTTATCAGCTGTGTTTTCATTTCTTGTGCATCAATGAAGATACTTAATATTTATCTTTATTCATGAAGTTCAGGGGTAATCATCTGGAAATAGTCATTTTTTCCTTGGATTGTTCACTAAATTTTAAGTCATTAGAATGTAATGTAAATTTATATTTTCCCTCCAATTTCCTGCTCAGTGCCATCTACTAGGTAGCAGAGGATATAGTTATTACCAGAGAGTGCTTGAATGACTTCAGGTAATTGGAATTTCAGTAAACCTTGACAGGTCATCTAGCAATGTTAGGGAGATATATGACTCATTGCTCTCTTGACAATCAGCTGACTTTTTTCAGATGACGAAGTCTCTAGATGAGTTTGTGTGGTTTTTTCATGCAGTGGCAAGAATATCTTATTTGAAATGCTTGAGGTGCTTGCTATTTCATGCTCCTATGACTGTTAATACATACAGAAACACCATAAACCATGTGGGATGCTTCAAAATGTTTGGTATTTTCACCTTACCTATCTTTTCTGGATCTACGCAAGTGTAAATTATAGTGTAAAAGAAGCCTTTATATAAACAGAATTACCAGGAAAAACAAATTTTTTGAGGTTGCTATTTAAACAAGCTCAACTCCATCCATATGTGACCTAAGTGATCCTCAGTGGGGGTGTTATGTGGTTCCCTGTTAGCACGGCCTGGTCTCAGCTCCATTACACTCTTTTATGGCTCATGCCTTGCCATGGGTGGTGGCAACTCAAGCTCCCTTCCCTGGCTTAGTCCAATCACACATCCTCCTCCAGCCACTCTTCCACTTGACAGTTTGGTGAGATACTCAGGTCCATGAGGAAACCAGAACTAGAAAAATGCTGTAGTTTTCTTATAGTGGGATCATTATATCATCTATCAAGGTTAAAATTAGCACCACTATTTTAACTCACTTTAAATGCCATAGCCTCCCCTTCATTTTGTGACCTACAAAAGAGGAAAGAAAATTTTTTTGCCATTCATTCATAGCTGAAATTAATTCAAATTAGTACTTCCAGTAATTATAGTTCCCTGTTAGCTTTATAAAAAGTGTAATGGCAATTAGTAAAAGAAAAGATGTTTGAAAAGGGAAAGCTTTCAACATTTATTTGAGTCTCCACATTGTGCTGCTATGGTCAGAGTGCGCTTCTATACTTTTTGCTTCCAATCACTTAAGTCAACCATCCCGTGCATGGGGGCTAAGAAAATCCACACTGTCGAGTGTTGCAGCCATACAGAAGTCACATGAATCCTAGAGAAACTTCAAGTTTAAGGTATTATCCATTTTCTGATCATATTGTTTGTAAGCTGAATTCTTTGTATATATACCATATATGCAGTATGTCAAAATGTGTCAAAGCTAATAATGAGTAAGTTCTAACCAAATATATAGCACTTCTATGCACTGTAGAAATATGGGAGATAGGTATATAGATTATATAGATAGATATAGATAGATTTAAATAGATTATATAGATATATATAGAGAGAGAGATTGGTAGAGATATTGATAAGGAGATAGAGATGATATAGATATATAGATATATATATCTATATATACAGGTAGACACCAGTCCAATGGTATATATGGATAGATCTATATAGGATATCTGTAACAAACACAGTAAGGAGGGATAATTTAATTTTCAGTATTTCCTGCCAATGGAAGCATTTTGTTATAATTCCTACAATCTCAGAGTGACTACACATGGTGTAGCTGTTTTTTTCAGTTAAGCCAGTTATGTTTAAAGGTACTTGAGTACTTGCACCTAAATTCTGTTTTAGCATTATTTTGAAGCTTATTTCAGCATAACAGGAGTATCTTGGTCAGCAAAATATATAGGCCTTTTATAATTTACAAACCAAATCTATTCCACTTCGGAAACATTTATTTTCTCTATTTTGTTGCATAAATAGGTAACAATTACTTATCACTGCACTTAGCAATGTGAAGGAGAAAATCGTAAGATTTGATCTCTGTCTTCTAATTATTTGCTTTCCTCTTCCCCTCTAGTCAGTCCTTTGGTCTCCTAAGACAGCTTTACAGCAACTGGAAACTACTGCTAGCATTGGTAGTAGAGAGCAAACTATAATGAAAATAATTTAGAGAGGTTTGTTTGATTGTTGCTCAGAAGATTACCTCATGTACTTCAGCATTTGCCTGGAGTGTCCAGCCCGTGCTGGGTACAGCTGAGTAAGTGACAGCAAGGCAGTTCCCATTCCTTGGTCCTAAACCTCTACATTTACATGGTCCTAAACAGCCTCAGTGGAAATGGCAAAAAGCAGGGCTGCTCTAAATTAATATTTAACTTAGCTGTGATCCCCTAGGAGCCATTAGAGTGGACCTACAGCACAGCAGCTCCTGTCTGCCAGGAGTCTGTGAGGGAATAGGTATGTTGAGTGGAGAGTGACTTCCTGGGATGTGAGGGATCCCTAACAGCACATTTCTGTCTGCCCAAGACTGCATGGATACTATGGTGGTACAAAAGGAACATTTAATGTCAGGCTGCTTGCTTGACTTAAAATCATGACTGTTCTCGGTTGTATTCATCCTAAATTTTTAGTCCTCTAGTCATATAATGTCTCTTTTGGATGTAGGAGATGAGCTGTGACCCAGCATTTTTTGGCTTTTTCTTTGTGGGAAGGGCAAAGGGATTTTTATTCTTTATTGTAAGCATCCTTAGTTTGAAGAAAAATTGGAGAAGTGAGACCTGGCTGAGATACAAATATGCTGTGGAACAAAAACCTCATTTATTAATGAAATAGACAATTGCATAGGAAAGTTCCATGAAAACAGAAAAAGTATTATTGTGAAACCTTTGCAATGTTTGAATCTAAGAAGCTGAATGATGAAAGCAATTTAAAAGTAAAAGAACATTTTGACAATAAGCTTGAAAAAAAATTGAAAAAAATAATGTTGTGTATGATTTAAATAAAAAAACACTGCAAAGGTTCCAGTAGCAGACTAGGGGAAAAAAAAAAAGAGATGCATGCTTAAGGGAAAAACAATCTTCTTTGTGCTTAAAGTATACATCATAACATGATCCTAGACAAGTAGTTAAGTTTTCCTGTTGAAAGGAAAGTAGTTATTTTGTTGATAGGTTTAACAATTTGGTTTTACTCCATTGGAAATACTCCCTTGGATAACATTTATGGCACTTCAGAAAGCTGAATGATAATCCTAGTATCTAAGTTTGCTATTAATTATATGCAATACTATTTGAAGATTTTGTGACACTGATGTCAGAAAAATCACAAGACTTTTATGACAAGAAATCTGTGATGTTTTGCATAGCTAGGAACAGCTGTACCTTGGCCCTCTCTTCCTAGCTTCCAACCAGCTTGAGCATGCTAAGAGTACAGCACCTTACACAAAATATCTGTATTAGCTTTTCCTACTTCTATAGTTTTTCCTCCAAATAATGTCATGAGGCAAGGTTAGTGAAATATGTGCTTTCCATCCTCCTTTGGAACCCTGCAGAAACCCTGCTTTGGGATGGGTACTGGCAGAACCAGGTATCATATTTAGATATAGTAGACATGCTGTGAGGAGGCAGTTGTTCCTGATGCAATGGGAATGTGAATGGCTCTGAAGATGCTCCAAAGGCTTGCAGGATGGCTGAGGACACCCAGATTTGTGTTGTGCTCTTCTGAGCCACCAAACAAAGCAGCACAAGGGCAGTGTCACAGGGTGACTTACTTGTGAAATAGAAGCTGCCTGCTTAGGTCAACTTGCCCATCCTCATTACAAAGACTTTAGTGAAAGACAGATTGTGCTCTTGTTCATAATAAGGATTTAAGTCATTATGTCCCTGGAACCACAAGTCTTGATGTCTTTGGATCAAGTCTTCAACCAGCTGATTAAAACCAGATGCTGCAAATGTGTGAGAATTTAAGCACTGGGCCCCAGTAAATATTGTGGGCTTTTCTCAGAAAGAAAGATACTTGTTTTCAGAGCTATTTTTCAAGCCACATCCTTTCCTTAAGGTACTGAAATCCAAACTATTAAGACTTAGCTGTTGGCAAGACTTAGCCCTTTAATTTCATACCCCACATAATATACTCAACTGGAAATGAACCAGGCCCTGGAAAGAGCTGGGACTAGGCATTCATTCAGAAGTTTAATTTATCAAAAACAAATCCAGAGGGAAAATTAACAGGAATATCTGCCTCTTTTAGTCAGGACATTACTCCTGCTGCATGAGCTATGTCAGCCTGAACTTTCACCAGGCTTTCAGGCACAATTAACAGGATGATGTGGAGTATATATGGGCAGGCAAAGGATATGCATGTGTTTCTCTCTTGCTGGAATTTATGCCTATGGAATCGCGCAAATGCAAATGTAAGCATCACACAGAGGTGGAAATGAGTTCAGAGAAACGGGGAAGATGCACCAATTAAAACCTGTACGGCTACCAAGTTGTTCAAGAAATAATCTTTAGAGTGTTGGTAAGGGGCATTTCTGATCTGTGCTTACATTTCATTTTCCAGTGCTCGCTGATAGAAATACAGAGTATAACTGTACTCTATACAGGAATCCAATATGACAGGTTAGGTAGCACAGGCATTTAGTTTCTACAGTAACACTCATAGCTGAGTTTGTATGAATTCAAAGTGAAAATTAAGGCAAAATTAATGGAAATGCCTAGACATATTCCTAAGTGTCTGATATATATCACTGCATGGCTCTTCTGATACCACAAAAATGATAATTCTAATTACCTTTTTTAGCACTATGGGTCATCACCTCATGGCTAGGTTTCATTTGATTACTTATATTTAAATTAAATCCTGATGTATTGAAGTTACATATTGTGAGGGCTAATACCTGCTGTTGAAGCAGGTATTAGCTAGAGTAGCAAGAGGAGACAAGTTTTCTAGTCTTTAAAATTCCTTTATGCCATAAACAGAAGTAATAAGGTACAGCCCAAGGTAAGAATGAGAAAAATTTTGTTTAGAATTTAATTTTATTTTATTCATTTACTTCTTCAGAATTTAGGCAGAACTTTGTGAGCATGCAGGTGAATCCTAGCAAAATTGCAAGTGAAAGCATGGCCTTGTGGCCACCGACAATGGATAACTGTGTCTCTCAGGGATGCACAGTAAAAGCAATCCATGGACCACTTAAAACTACAGTATTTGACTATACAGCTGTAAATTGCCCTACATATGCAAAGATGTTATGTGGATATGTGTTGTAGGAGCCCAGAAGGATTGGCAAACTTCAGGGACCTATATTATAACAACTTAAACCTACTTGTAGCATTTTAATCCTAATTTAATAAGAGGCAGATGAAGTCATGGAGCGAGAAAATGTAAAAGATTTCATAAAGATACTCCATTGATATATCATTGATATATCTCTTCTAGATCTTTCTATGTCAAGAAAATTATCTGAATTTGATCACAGCTGATAGTACTTCATAAGTAATGAAGCAAGAATACTTCATCAGGTGCCTGCAAGAACAGCTTTCCAATGAGCTTCATTGGTCAAAATGGAAAAACACTATCAGTTAAATATGAATCTTAGCAGGCACATGCACAATGAGACATTAAGATCTTTTTATCAGGTGATGTGTCTACAAGCTATGATATTTTCAAGCCATTTTAGTACAATGCAGTAGATGTACTAATTAATAGCCGTAACACTGTTGAATGTTAAAAGCACAGGTTTTTTAGAATAGGTTTCAGGCGAAGTCCACTTTAGGTTTCTTTTGTTCCCTGTCCTGGCTCAGGAACATCCTCCCCCTGCCTGGAAATACTCTGTAAATACAGACAGGGCACATGAAGAGTACATTGTGCCCCAAAGAAACAAGAACCTAAATCTTCAAAGAAGTTACCCCTTTTCTAGCACCAAGTTTGCCATATTCTTTTAGATTACCTAGAACAGAAACAGAATGTTATGTGATTAATCTGTGAAATACAAAGTGAGATCTTTAATGCATGATTTTGACCTTTCCAAAATATGGCAGAAAACTGATAATACTCTGGTATACGGTAAAGAGATGTAATTTGGGAGGGAAATAAGCCTATAAATCTGCTTGCTTTATTTTTCTTCCTCTCCCTTGCAAATTCTGAAAGAATAACCAGCAAGTGTTCAGAAACTGCTGACACCTACTGAAAGGATAGATCCTCCTGGATGTGGTGTGGTGAAATGCACAAAAGTGTATTACAGAAGTAAAAAGATCCTTGCTGAGTGGAAAGTTTCTGAAAGTTAGATCCTGCCTGGTGCACATCAGCCAAAGTCCAATGTCATCAGCACAACTATTGTAATTAATGTCAGCCTCTTACTAGCAATTGAGGTTACTCTTAGTGTTTACAAATATAAACCACAAAGATTAAAAACGAAAGATAAAACACCCAGTCACACCCCCACCCCAGATTTTACTATGGATCTAATGACATGTTTTTCAATGGCCCTGCAGCAAATTTTGTGTTTAAAAACTGCACAACTCTGCGTCAGACCAGCTTTCACTGTCAGTGCTACAGAAATGTAGGACTCTCTTCCACAACAGTTTTGTTTTTCATAGGACTAAAGGACCCAGCAGCAGAGGTGTGTATTTGTTATTTTCAGTGTGATTAATTAAATCAGTATTACTATTTAAGGAATTTCTTTTTTAGTAGGCTGATGGCAAGAGCATCAAATTGAGTGGAAAACAGATAGCAATCTATTCTGTTGGTATATGAGGTATCAGGCAGAATTAACAGGAAAACTTAGAAGCCAGGGGTCCAGGTGAGAGTAAATGTAGTCTGAGAGCATAGAGTGATAGATGTTTATCTTTGGGGCAGTGAGGGAGCACATGCACATCGTTGGCTTCTCATTTCTGTCTCTGTCTCAAGTAGGAGATGATCAAACACTCTGAAACATAATGAAGACCTGAATTTGTCATGTTATTCCTAATGATACTTTTGTACAAGTGGTGAAGAATGACTTCACACTTCACAAACAATCCTTGTGACCCAGCCCGCATTTCTTAAAGCTTTGTATCAGACTGTCAGGAAGACTCCCTTATTTTGCTTTGTCCTTTCTAGTAGTCCATGAGTATTTCCTGAAATACAGGTGGGTAGATGGGCTTTCTCCATCTAATTAAAGTGAAAATCTCAGCTAGTCTCCTCTTTTCTTCCTTTTTCTAATTCAGATAAAACTACTTCTGTTTAGTCATAAGGCATTGACATTTTCCTGGTCCAAATTTCATATTGCTTAAATCTGGATAATGCAAGCATATTTAAGATAAGGACATTAAGTGAGATGAAGCTTTATCTGTCCATCTTACTTAGTTTAGCGTCAGCCAGGACTCAAAATATTATTTCCAGAAGGCTGAATACGTGCCAGCATTACTGAGGTTGCTTGCCTAGGAACAGGCTTATGTGTTTAACATAAGAACCTCCACTTGTGCAATGAAAATTAGCTTTGTACCTGGCAAAATAAATTATTATTACTGTTATAAACATGTTATCTTCCTGGAGGACACAGAGGAAGAAGAAGTCCTGGAAATCCTCCACAGATCAAAACAGATACAGGTTTTGGGTCTCACTTTCTTATTAATAAGAAACTCCTTGCTGTGTTGCAAGCAGATGTGAAAGAATGCCCTTAGCTGATTGGCTGTATTTCTAAGTACTGCATACTAACAAATTTTTGCCTTTCACTCAGATATAAGGTATATAAATAATTTTAAATCTTACTAGGTTTGCTCCTGTTGGTTGTGGACTTGTTCTGGCACACTTGCCAAGTTTAATAAGATTTTAAACATTTAAGTAAATCTTCTAGTTGAAGTTGCTCTATGTTTGGCTCTAAAAAACCTGCAGTCTTGGAGAATTAATTGCCTATGAATTAACCAAAGGAAAAACAGACTAAGGCACCAGATACAGAAGAATCGGGGTTTATATATTGCTTTTCTCCTTTAAGGCAGAAATGAAATGGATTTTATCTTGAAAGCTTTCCTTCCAACTTCAAGAAAGTATAAATCTTACAATGTGGAATTAGGAAAAGTATGTTTCCCTTAAAAAATATAACTATCACTTGCCCAAACCCAGAGCTGCACAGAATGAGATCTTCAGCATTACATGCAGAGTAGAAGGGTCAGATCTCCAAAATACCACATTTCAGTCCATCAGTTCTGTTTTGTAAGAAGGCAGAGATATGCTGCAGTGAAACATTTCTTTGCTTTACCCACAAGCTCCTTACAGTCTACCAACTGATATTTAGTATTAATATATATTTTTAAATTTTCTTCTACTATTAGTTTTTAGTAAGACACACAGGTATTAGTATCATCATGCCAGAAGACTGTGCTTGTATGTTAGCTTACACAATGTTGTATCCCAAGGAAGACAGTACTCTGAATATTCATGTTGAGAGAACTTACATGCAGCATGTGAATATTTTTTTTAAATAAATTTTTTGAAAACTAGCAAAAGGTATGAATATGGAGTCATTTGGAGCATAGGTAACCATACAAGCAGCAAGGGGTAAACATACAAGCAGCAAGATGGAGCATTTTCCTCCCTCCACCTCTTCAAAAATCCAGGAATACTGAGAGTTTTTCTTTGCAACCTCACCTGTCTTGTAGATCTGCTTAGCTGAACTTTTCTGGGAATTGTACCTTGATAGAAAGATGGAATTTGCCCAGTGAATCTAGAACTTGGTCAGTAAGCTGTGGGGTATGTGTGTGCTGCTTCATGCTAATTTTGTTCTCTCAAGCGATCTTGGTGGTGAAAGCCTGTGTTTCTTTATACAGACCTGTCACTGTCTCACAGCTTCATGCAGCTGCAAATCATGTGCAAATGAATGGCTCTGCAAACATCAAGAGCTGTAAGATGCTGAGAATATGTATGTAAGTTTATTACCTATGTTGAGGAACAATGTTGAAAGCATTTCCTAAAAACTCAAAGTGGTCATTAAGCAGACATGAAGGCCATGTTGCTCCAAAACTGTGCAGTCAGGTGGTAAATAAAGAGTGTTTTGAAGCATCAGGGTGCCTAGTGATGCTGTAGAATTTAATGACAGCACTTGCATGAGCAGACACCCAGAAACTTATTACAAGACACTGAACTGTACTGAGACCTAAACTTTCCACCATCTTCAAACATGGTCAAGAAAAAAAAGGTAACTCTTCAGATCCCGGTCTCAGAAATCATATTCCTCTTCTTCCAGCACCACAGGTTAAACACCACAGACTACTGCAATTTCATGATTAGAGCTTGCAATTAGCTAATACACACACAGATGCTGCCACCAAAGGGCAACAGAGCTCAGTTTTGCAACTGAGTGATCACAGCCCCCATCTTAAATCCCACTCAAGCCTTGATGGTACCTTAAACAACCAGTAAAATGCAAAAATCAGCACAAAACATTTAAATTTCTTGATTAAAGGATGTCAACAACCTTGCTTAACAAGACATGTAGAGTTATAAATACTTGTATGCATGTGTGCATGTGTGCATATGTGTGTTCTTCCAAACAGTCCATGAATCATTCAGTAACTACAAAAAGGCCAGGTGCAATCAGTGGCATATAAAAATGCAATATTTAGAATAATGGTTTTTTAAATCTCAAATCCATTCTGAAGGTGTGTGGGTTTTACAAGTCCTCACGCTAATGGGAGGCTATGGGAAGCATGCTGAAGGCCATATAGGAGCTTACATTCTAGATGGAGAATTCTTGCTTTCTCATTGTGTATGTGAAAAAATAGCAATATATTCATGTGAAAACCAGGGATAATTTAACCTTTTATTTCATGAACTAGAATGAACTAGACCTGCAATTAAATCCCAGGTGAGGCAAGCCCTTGACTTTGCACAATACAAAAAATTCCTGAAAGTTTTTGTAGTGATGAGCTCAGATTGATCAGAAATTGCCCCAGATTCTTCTATACCTCTCCGAGAGTAAAAATCTTCTTGGCTTGTTTCCACGTGGTTTCAGTTTTTGGTAATAACATGCCTCTCCATACTCACCCAGATCTCCAAGGGCAATTTCATCATGTTTGTAAGATTAAACAAAAAATGTCAACTAACATCTGTTCCTGTATGAACTCATAAATATGAGAATAATCAATAGCCAGGTACACAGAGTTGTAAATGTCACCGCTCCATGCTCACGGCTCTCAGACTCCTAATGGGGGAGCTTGCAAAGATCAAACCTTTTCATCCTCCTAACAACTGGGATTATACTGCCTGTGTTGCCAAGAATATTAAACAAACAGGCAATTTCAGTGTTGTTGTAAGAGGCTTTCACTGATTTGTCAATTTTTTATTTGTTAATAAATTGGTGGTAAAAAATTAATAAACAACTCTAGATACTTCTCCTCAGAAATACTAATGAAATTTAAGCTGTTCCCTGAAGAAGTACCTTGTGAAGCCTTTCTGTGATTAGCAATTAGGAAGTATGCTAAACTGCATTAATAGGAATAAACTTGCAAAATTACTAAATCTACACAGCTTTTATTTTTTTTTTTTTAAGTAGTGGAAATGCCAAGATTGGAGAAATGCTTTGTCTACCAAGGCAACAGGATTATCCTATTGGTCGGTCAAGTGAAATTTGTCACAGACAAAATAAACAGAAAAGATGGTAGAGGATTTATTTAATAAAGAATTAAAGGTGAGGGGTGTGATTAGTGTCAGTTAAGGTAATATTTTTTACAAAGACACCTAATTCTCTAAAGAGACAGAAAACCAGGTTAATAAAGGTAACTATGTAGATACAATGTACTGGAGACTTTATATGTGACAAGATAATACCACAACTAAAAATTCCGCACATTTAATTAAAAAAACAGTTAACTTACAGATCTCGGAAATAAATTGTTAATAAAAATAAGAATCAAAGTGGAATATTTCTAACAGAATTTGTCAGAGATCGGAAGTGTCTGCTAGAAAATAGTTTTGTCATAATTCAGGAAAAAAATATGGCGCTAAATTTGTTTTAATTCTGGCTTCGAAATTCTGTGTTACAAAAGGCAAGTACTGTCAAGAGGATAAAGTAACCTCTTTAGCCTCACATAACTGCAGGTCTCAAGTAAGCTAAACCTGGTACAAGTAAATTCAAACAGAAAATAAGACAGAACTTTCAAGAAAGCAAATGAACAAATATTAAAGCAACCAGTCAAAAAAAGGACAGTTTTTCAACAACAACAAAAAATACACTCAATAAAGAATAAATAATTATAAATAATAATGAAAAATTATCTGTGGTATACAGAAAGCCAGGATAATATTTCTAATGATCCTGTTAACTTCAGAATCCATAACTCTAGTCATTTGTTTTCTGTTTACAGAGGCAGGTTTTTTTTCTTTAAGTAGACTGAATTTTTTATTTTACACCTTTTTCCCTCAACCTGGAAGTTAAACTCCTGGAAGTCTGCCTGGAAGGTATAGGAGACCACTTTTTACTCATTTGAAAAACGCGGAAAGAGGGACGTCTCATTTTGCAGGCTCAAGGTCACTCAGTGTATAAAAAAGTACATAATGGTATTGGTTTCATTTAGTAGCAATGGAATTCATGGCATTTATGGCCACGCAATCACCATTCTTTTTCTCACAAAACTGAAATATTTTCAGTGTTTTCTAACCTCAATTCAACTTTGCTGTTGATTACACTTCATATAATATGTATCGCTATGTTTCCAGCAAAATTCAAAAGCTGTAACAACAAAAAGGAAAAAAAAAATCACATTAATTGGAACAGCTGCTCTTTAGTTCTAGAAAAAGAAAATATGAATAAAGCTACTACAAAGTATATTTTACTCTTAGATCATTTGATCTTTTATGATCAGTTGCTCTGTTCTTCCCTGTGATAGTGAATACCTAGTCTACCTTTGCTGCTCATAGAAACTGCATGTTTCAAGAAAGTTGAGAACTAACTTGTGCATCCCTATTTGACTTTTCTTGTCGAGAGCTCCACTGTGACAGTTCCTGTCTGTAATAATATTTATGTTGGTGTGGAGCAATTCAGGATCAAGGTCCCTGAAGAGCATGCATATAACTATTGCAAAGTCAGTACAACCCTTTGTAACTCTGCCAAAAAAAGCTATGTGCATGTATTAGAGTTTCTTCCAATACGCTTTCCCTTACTTCCATCTTTTCATTACCATTATTATTACATAATTTATATAACAGTAGCAGAATTATATCCCCTTTTAAGAGAAGTATTTATGTGCACACATCCAGAACATTTTAATTCAGTATTTTTGCTGAATATCTAAGTTATTATTATGCCTTTAATTTACTTGACGATGTTGTTTGTTTTTCTTTAAATATAGATACTAGTGGCAGGAAATAGAAAACAGTCAGACCAAGGGTTTTCTGGAATGGAATTCATTTCTTCTTGCCTGTATGTAGTGTTTTCAGACTAGACAAGAACTGAAGGGCTCCAGAGCATCATTTTCTCCGTTGGCTGGACACAGAAAGCTGAAAAATTAGTATAATGTCATTGAGTTACAACCCACTTAGATTGCTCTGAGCCACAAACACAAAATGTTTACGTTATTTATGGTCAACAAACATGCCTCCCCACACCAAAAGCTGCATGTTTTATCTGACCTGGAACAAGTTATTACTAAGTAGTGAACAACCTAGAAAATAGATTACAGTTTCAATATGGTAAGGCTGTCTTTCTATGGCCTATGCATTTTACCCTGAAATTTCTTGGCTTTATCTATTCAGAACACATTCTCCTAAGAAAAACAATAAAGCATTCTAGGCTGAGCCACAGTCTCCCACTGTTGCCTCAGGACCCTGGACTCCTCTCTTACTGCCAGTGACCAGTATTGTATTTTATGGGCTAACATCCACCAGGAATATATGGAGCACCTGTAGGAAAATCACGGTAGACAGAACAAAATACGTCCAGGAGAAAGTGCAGGACTAATTTTGATCAGACCTGAACATTTAGCTAACACGATCTCTGTAAATCACTTCTGTGAAAAGCCTTTCTTATCTGTCCCTCACTAGACAGAAGTGCGACTATTTTACTGTCTAAAATATACTTTCTGCTTTTGGCACTCTGTGATGAATTGCAATGTCCTTTTTTCCAGACATACTATGATGATCAGTGAATGATGTTCTTCCTTTGTAAAAGAGCTCTTAAAAAAATTCTGCTTAAACTATCAGGGTATTAGTTGTCATTTGAACCTGATATATCCTTCCCTAGAAATTTCCTCCCAAGGACTTCCGCTATATATTCTATAAAGGGTACAAGATTGAAATAGGCTGATCATATGGGAAATTTAAGTCTGTGATGGAAGTTTAGAAAAAAGGAACAATAATGTACTAAGATAAAATTAAGAATTTGTGAAAGAATATTATTCAAATTAATTTTATTATAAATATCTGCTAATATGAAGATTAATTTAGATTTTTCAGAATCAGCTTTTACGTTGGAACTGAAGAGAAATGCTACTTACAACTCCTGAGGAACAATGAAAATTTCATGGATAACATAATGTAAAGCAACACAAAACTGGTCTAAGTATGAGCTGACTAATCCAGTATTAATTGCATTTGCAAGTAATGTAGTCATCATAATAAATACAAATGAGTTTTTCACCTCCAGGACCTTTAGTGCCCCACCACTGTGCTCATCACACAGAGGTTTTGATGCATCCACTGTTACTCCAAGCCCTTAACAGATTGCTGCTGTAACCTAAAGAGAGATTTTGAAAAATAAACCCACCTTTTTTAGTTTTTCACTGCTTCAACCTTGTGATGCATCTCAGGGCCCAGGAAAGTCAAGCACTTCAGAAAGAAGCTATTCAGCAGAAATGGGCCCTGTGCTGAAGAACAAGAAACCTGGAAGAAAGGTTCTGTTTTGAAATCCCATTTCTGTGGAGCTGGGATGCCTGATCCAGAGCTATCTGTATGTTCCTCTACCTTTTTGGGACATCCCAGCCTACAGTTTTATGCTAAAGCTGTAATCTTGAACCATTTTTTTGAAGAACAGAGCAAATATGTTTTCTTTTAAAATCCATATGAAGGCAACTGCCTGTCTTCCAACCCTAAGACATAATGGATTGTATGATTACCTGCAGAGGAGAAGAGCTGTATCAACCAGAAGGTGGCTAAACCCACAGCTCAGATCACGTGAAAGAGTGGCCTGCAGCTAAGTGACTGGCTTGTCTTAAAATTGTGCTTTCCTGAAAAAACAGGATAGTTCAAAATTCATAGGGGCAGGGAAAGGGAAAACAGGGCAAACCATAGCATCTCTGCAGCCTGACAGCCAGTATATTCAGCTAGAGGATACATGTTGCTTTTCTGTAGGATATTAACATATAAAGCAGAAAAGTTGTGAAGTTATTTCTAAAAAGAAGGAAATCTATGTTTCAAAAGTGGAGGTCTTATTTTTACAATGCTAATAATTATGTATATCATTTTTGGGCTTAAAAATATGCCTTTTGAGATGAGGAATGTTGTGTTTATATTCACATTCAGAAATAAAAATATAATGGTATAAAGTTGAAGTGTTACAATGTAAAGCAGTTTTGGGTTTAGGTTCACACCTTTCACTTCCCCTACTTCAGGGCAAGAATCAGTGTCAGCAGGACTATTACTTATGTAAGAGCTACCAGTGGAGATTAAATCAAGTGTCTGGGAAAAGGAAGCTGTAAATCTTGGTAGCTCAATTGAAAGTCACTACTTGCACCTCCGGTAGTTTTAGTTGGTTGCATTTTCTGTGCTTCAGACAAACCACTGTTCATTAGTTTATATTAGTAAGTGTTGAGCAGTCCATGGTTTTCTTGCTACAAGCAGGAGTGATCCAATAGCAGGAAGGGAACTTATAGTGAAATGATGGGGCAGAGGAAAGATGTCTGTTAACTCTGAAGTCTGAAAATCAGTGGGCTTTTATTTTGGCACCTAGATTTGGGGACAGACAAGCTGGTTTGTGGTAGAAGGCTATGAGCTTGGGTAGGTTTTTTGTTGTATCTTGTACAAATCCTAGTCTTGCCTCTCCTAATGTTTATGTCAAAATTATTGCAAAAGCAGAATTTTTTTTCTTAAAGGGATGCATAGCATGGGCTTGAGAATAGTAAATCTCCATGTCTCAGGTATCTTATATTAGTTGAATGTGTTTTCTTCATGTTAAAACACATAATCTTAAAGGCTAGTTACTTCTGCTTTTAACCTGTCATCAGCCTGAGAGGAGTGCTCCTCTGGGGGTTAGATACCTTCTTCTGTAAACATTTAGTACCATCTTCCAATTTTATGGGAGAATGAGAAGATTTGCTAGTAAAACTCCATGAAGGACTTTGAAAGTGTAGATATATGTTTAAATGGCTAGCACTTCAATTGATCAGAACAGCCAAAGTCTCCTTTTCAAATGAATGTTGCCTCTGTTTTTCATATCCAGCCAGTATTGTTTTGCTGCAAGTGCATCAAGATGCACAAGATGCAATATATGAGTAGAAAAACATGATGTAGATTTAAGTCTAGACCCAGGGTGACTATTTGGATCTATTTGTATTTCTAAGTGGGTGCCCAATTTTATGAGGTAAGGATATCCCTTGTCCTTGATGTTATTTAATTTAGCCTTAAGCATTTTGTCTGAATGAAAAATGTTCATTTACAAATGAATTTCAGAGGAGTCATGTGATTTGCATATTGAAAAACACCCACAACCCTTTTTCCTCCTGCTAACAGACATGACTATACATCGTAGGACAATATTAATTAATGTGTCCTTGAATTACCTGGTAATACTTAGTAGAAACAAAATCCGTTTTTAAAACTGAAAACCCAAACTTAAAAAAAAATACACAAAAATCACACCCCCGCCCTCCCCAAATTAGTGTTTTTAAAACTACAAACCTTATTTTTTAAAAATTTCTCCTTTATACTTAATACTGGTACTTCATCAGATGTCTATTAATATTAAGACACAACTCTGCCACCATTTAAAGTGAAACTTGCTCTTTTTTTTGTCTATTACTGATACCAGTAGAAATATTGAAATTAAGATGTAGATAGGTCACTTGAAAATGTATTCATAAAATTCAGTTATACAGTAATGATGGTATTCTCCCATCAAGCTTGCTGCTTGAGGTCTTCAGCCTCGTTATACATATCTTTTTCTTTAGTGTTATGTGGAATGGAAAAGGTACACATCCTTCCAGCATTGCAAAGAAAAAGCAGAAAGCAACAGGAGAATCACGCTTTCTGTATCTTAATGCAAATTCCATTTTCCTAGAAATTGATCTGTTTTCACAGTTTTTCATACAGAACAATTTTTCAGCTAATTTGAAAGATTAATGTTGGATAATTAGTAAGGAATATCTGACTTAGTCCTTTTCTGACATTTTCTTCATCTTCATAGCTTTTGATGGTTGGATTTCTTCATCCATCCATGCTGTGGAGACATCATTAATTTTCTGTAACCCATGTTGAACATCTCTAGACAACCTTTCCATAGATTTGTGAAATTTATTCTAGTGACACTGTGACTTTCACTTGCATATCGACCCTTTTAGGTTTTTTTACTAAGAGAAATGGTTCACGATGTTTAAAACATTAAAAACTGCTTTTAAAATTTGGATCAGTAACTTTATGGGGAAGAAATTTCTTCTCCATCTCAAATTCCAGTACAAGAAGTGTTCCTGAGAATTTCACTCAAATAATTCATGACAGCTCTGACAAGAAGATTCACTGTTATCACCTACATCATAGAACAATAGAAACACATTTGATCATCTCACTTTTGTTCTACTGTTCATCTATCACATAGATCTATTTTATTTGCAGCTGACAAGGGGAAAAAAAACCCACCCAAAACCTGAGCAACTCAAAGTTTCCAAGAGAAGGAGAAAAGGAAGGTGAAATAAAACCGCTGTGTTAGTGTCACAGCTCTTTCAGAACAAACCTGTCAGTATTGCAAAAGAGCAAGGGGGAAGGTCAGGTGTTTAATGAGTGAGGTAAAAGGAAGCAGTGCAGGTGATGAGAGACACTAGGGGAACTATTAAACAGATGGAGTCATAATATGGGTTAATACAATTCTACAATATTTTAGAAAAGATTCTCTGCTGCACACTGTGATTTTCAGTTTTTGAAATCAGGAAATGAAAGGCTAAGAAGGGATGTATCTATAAATACACCAGGACTGTTATTACTGGGGAGGATAAAGAGCTATTACAGTTAAAAGGCAACACTGGCACAGTTACGAATGGTTATAAATTTGAGCTGAATACATCTAGTCTGAGAATTAGAATAGTTTTTCTAACCATCAGTGTAGTTGAACCACTTCTTAGTGTGAGCACCGGAAACATAAGCCTGAGCTAGATTTTACAAGAAACTCTACTAAATGTACTTCTGGGATTATAACCCTGAAAGAGGATTTGACTTGATGATGTGAGGAGCACCCTTTGAATCCTTAACTTTTTATTCCACAAAAAATAGTGGAGATACTTCCTGTGACCACATGAGAAGAACTCTGGATAGGCAAATTCTGTGGAATAGTTACAGGAAAAAATTTTATTCTGTTCTTTTCCAGCTAAACCCCAGAAGATTTTAAAATTATGCCATTGCTATTAATTAAAGTCAATTCTTAAAATTCAAGTCTGCTGGAATCCTGTAATCCTTTCTGAGTGCTAAATGACCATCTCCAGTGCCTGTCATGTCATGTGCCAGCAGTGTGCCCTTGTGGTGGCAGAGGTTATCTGCTTTTGTGGTTGCGTTATAAAAGTGAAGTCATCAGGTAACTTGTAAGGAGATGCAGGGGGAGGAGTTGGAATCTCCTTACAGCCTTCCACTATATGGTGAGAAATGATAGTGAAAGCAGAGGCAGACTTGTCTCAGGGGTTTGGAGCAATAGGGCAAGCAGCAGTCAAAGGTCGCAAGGAAGGGAAGAAAGTCAGTGTCACTAAGCAGTGCAAAAGGTTTCTCACAGAGATTGGACTTTTCATCCTTAGAGATTTTCAAAACTAAGCTGAACAAACATCTATAATTTTGGAATTATCTCCACTCTGAGTAGGAGTTAGAGGTTGCTTTCAGACTACATGTTTTTGATTGACACTGAAAACTGTTCACAAATTATTCTCTACTATGATTTTTCCAAGTATGGATGTACTTCAGATGCCTAACTTAAAACATGCAAGGATATTTCTAGATGCACATTTAAAATGCCACCTTTGCAAAGCTTGCCTTCTGCCCATTAAGTCTAGTAATTTTCTATCTGCAAAGTAAACATTTTCCTGCAGATAATTCAGCTAAGAGGCATGCATTAGAAGAACTTTTTGGCTGAGTTTACTGAGATTGCACAAAATAAGCTTCTTGGTGACTTTAAGATTTGTTTATCTTCTTTGATGGTGTTCAGAGTGTTTTGAAAAGTTACAAAAATGCTCAGTCTCCACATTACTAGTCGGATGCAAGACAGCTGTTTAAGTACTTGAAAAACTAGTATCCTACTTAACGAGTATGTTAACTCATTTCAGTGTTCGATATTATGATATGTCAAAAAAACCCTCCACAAAACAAAGTACACAAGAATTTTAATTTTTGAGGAAAAGGCTAGTTGGTTTCTTTTTAATGAAAGGTTATGACACTAACAACTACTTTTCTAGGAGTACCTTGCCAAAAAGTCTTCCATTTTCCTTCTTATGCCTCCATACCTCTCATATCATGGCAAACCCATTTTTATGAATTACTCTTGTGTCTCATAGTAATACTTCTAAAACCACATTGGTTTGGGTTTGAAGTTTAAGGCTGTGCAAAATGATAGATATAAATAATAAAGTGTGAGAAAGGAATGTGTCCAGATTATCCAAAATGTTGTCACTACTTGTCACTACCAAGTTATATGTATTGTAAGTACTTTAAGTGTGTTGCAATAACTTAAATTTCCCCCCTCTTCCCCCCCAAAAAATCTACAACCCATTGACATCAATCACCCACCAGCTTTTGTGGAAGTTAAAATCAGATTTTGAATGTGGTGAGTACCATATTTCAGCAATTTCACATTTCATTTGCATTTCCTTGGACATACACAAGTTAATTGGAATTGCCTCATGATGGTTTTATCAGTTACTGTTCTCTTCCTAACTGCTCTAAACAGTGCAAACCTGGGAAATGGGTACATCATTGGGCATTGTGAGACTTCTTTTCTCTGCTACTTAGCTCACAAAATGGAAAGTACTCCCTCAAAGTAAAGTCATCCCACTTTATTCACCATCAAAGCATGTAGTGAACTAGGTCTGTTGCTTTTTAAAACCTGATTTCTTCACAATTTCAATAAAGTTACTAGATTGAAAATGTAATATATAAACAGAATTTCTTCGAATTGAAAAAATCCAAAAAACTTCTGTGTACTTACCTGTCCTTCAGAAGGAAAAGCTGCTGCCTACATAAAGTGAGTTTTAACCAGCAGAAATTGTTGCAAGCAAAATTTTCCTTGCCACCTACTCAGGGTTAGAATCCATGTCATTTAGCCTGATATTGTCTGAAACTTGACATTGCTATTACTTTGTAGGTTTGAAATTTTGTACATGTGTGAAGAGATGAAATTAAGGAAGATATTATTAAATTATACTGAATGTTTCTGAGAGTACCTCAGAATTGGTCTCCATTCTCTGTATGACAGGATTAGTAATGGAAACTAAAGGAGTAAATGGATCAAGGTATTGAAAATGGGATGACGTAATTTTCTGAACTCAGTAACCTGCTTCTGCTTTCGCCATCCAGGTGTATATGTACTGAACCTTTAATCAGTTCCCTTTGGAGTGTGCAGAATATGGATTTCACCATGCACTTCTACAATTGGCTTTTATGTTTAGATGCACTTTAATGCCAAAAATCATTTCACATGTGTCTTGGGGTGACCTCGTGATGTGTATCCCATATTGCTGCCTATGCCTACGCTGTGGAAATTCCTGTGTGACAGTGGGGAAGACACAAAGACACCTCTGCTCTGGCAGCACAAGTGCGTGAATTGAAGGAGCGTAAGTCTCAGAAAGGAAGTTCTACCAAAAAGGAAGTAACTCCAGTTGCCTGTAGCCAAACTGCCAGAAATGATGGAAAAGACGATGGCATGTCCAATTCCCATGAAGAAACCTCTAAGGTGCAGGCCCAGGGAAAGAAGGATAACCAGGCATAGAGGGGCCCTGCTTCTAGCCAGGTAGAGGCCAGGGAAAACCATGTGTTTTGGACTGTGTGGATTTGTTGGCCTGGTACATCAGAACCACAAAAATACATTACCTTGGTTGACACTGGTGCGCAGTGTACAGTAATCCCATCACAGCATGTGGGGGTAGAATCTGTTTCTACTGCTGGTGTAACAGGTGGATCACAAAATTTGACCTTGGTGGAAGCTGATGTGAGCCTGACTAAAAATGAGTGGAAGAAACATCTCATTGTGACTGGTCCAGAGGCCCCGTGCATTTCGGGCATAGATTTCCTCCAGAACGGGTATTTTAGAGACCCAAAGGGACTCAGGTGGGCTTTTGGAATAGCTGCTGTGGAGACAGAGGGCACTAAACAATTGAACACTTTGCCTGGGCTATCAGAGAACCCATCTGCAGTTGGCCTTCTGAAGGTGGAAGAGCAAAGAGTACCAATTGCTACCTCGACAGTGCATCGCCAACAGTACCGGACAACTCAAGATGCTGTGATTCCCATCCACAAGATGATCCGTGAGCTGGAGACCCAAGGGGTGGTCAGCAAGACCCACTCACCCTTCAACAGCCCCATTTGGCCTGTGCACAAATCAGGAGGAGAATGGAGATTGACTGTGGACTATTGGGCCTTGAATGAAGTGACTCCACCATTGAGCACTACAGTGCTGGACATGTTGGAGCTCCAGTACGAGCTGGAGTCCAAAGCAGCAAAGTGGTACGCCACTATTGACATTGCCAATGCGTTTTTCTCCATTCCTCTGGCAGCAGAGTGCAGGCCTCAGTTTGCCTTCACCTGGAGGGGTGTGCAGACCACCTGGAACTGACTGCCCCAGGGGTGGAAGCACAGTCCCACCATCTGCCATGGGCTGATCCAGATTGTACTAGAAAAGGGTGAAGCTCCAGAACATCTGCAGTATATTGATGAAATCATTGTGTGGGGGAACACTGCAGAAGAAGTGTTTGAGAAAGGAGAGAAAGTTATCCGGATTCTCCTGGAAGCTGGTTTCGCCATCAAGAAGAGCAAAGTCAAGGGACCTGCTCAAGAGATCCAGTTCCTGGGAGTGAAATGGCAAGATGGACGGCGTCAGATTCCCACTGAGGTCATCAAAAAGATCACTGCAATGTCTCCAACAACCAACAAGAAGGAAACACAGGCTTTCCTAGGTGCCATAGGCTTTTGGAGGATCCATATTCCTGAGTACAGCCAGATTGTGAGTCCTCTTTACCTGGTTACCCGCAAGAAGAACGATTTCCATTGGGGCCCTGAACAGCAATAAGCTTTTGCCCAGATCAAGCAGGAAATCGCTCATGCAGTAGCCCTTGGCCCAGTCAGAACAGGACCAGAAGTGAAGAACGTGCTCTACTCTGCAGCCGGGAACAATGGTCTGTCCTGGAGCCTTTGGCAGAAGGTGTCTGGTGAGACTCGAGGTCGACCACTGGGATTTTGGAGCCGAAGCTACAGAGAGTCTGAAGCCAACTACACTCCCACAGAGAAGGAAATCTTGGCAGCCTATGAAGGAATCCAAGCCGCCTCAGAGGTAATTGGCACTGAGGCACAACTCCTCCTGGCACCCCGACTACCGGTGCTGGGGTGGATGTTCAAAGCAGAGGTTCCCTCTACCCACCATGCCACCAATGCCACATGGAGCTAATGGATTGCTCTCATCACATAGCACGCCCGTATCGGAAAACTGAATCGCCCTGGGATTTTGGAAATAATCACAAACTGGCCTGAAGGTGAAAACTTTGGTCTCACTGATGAAGAAGAACAAGTGACACATGCTGAAGAAGCTCCACCGTACAACCAACTGCCATCAGAAGACACACACTACGCTCTTTTCACCGACGGTTCTTGTCGCATCGTAGGGATGAAACGAAAGTGGAAAGCAGCCGTATGGAGCCCCACACGACAGGCTGCAGAAGCTACTGAAGGAGAAGGTGGATCAAGCCAACTCGCTGAACTCAAAGCTGTTCAATTAGCCCTGGCCATTGCTGAAAGAGAGAAGTGGCCAAAGCTCTAGCTCTACACTGATTCATGGATGGAAGCCAATGCTCTGTGGGGATGGCTAGAAAAGTGGGAAAAAGCTAATTGGCAGCGTAGGGGAAAACCAATCTGGGCTGCTGAAGAGTGGAAAAACATCGCTGCCCGAGTAAGAAAGCTGGTTGTGAAAGTCCGCCATGTAGATGCCCATGTCTCCAAAAGTAGGGCTAATCAAGAACACCAAAACAACAAGCAGATAGATCAGGCTGCAAAGATAGAAGTGTCACACATAGACTTGGACTGGAAACACAAGGGAGAGTTGTTCCTAGCTCGATGGGCCCATGATGCCTCAGGTCATCAGGGCAGAGATGCCACTTATAAGTGGGCACGAGACCGAGGGGTGGATCTAACCACGGACAGTATCTCCCAGGTCATCCATGACTGTGAGACATGCGCTGTGATCAAGCAGGCCAAGTGGGTGAAGCCTCTGTGGTATGGTGGGCGATGGTCCAAATACAAGTATGGGGAGGCCTGGCAGATTGATTACATCACACTGCCTCAAACCCGCCAAGGCAAGCGCTATGTGCTCACAATGGTAGAAGCCACCACTGGATGGCTGGAGACCTACCCTGTGCCTCATGCTACTGCCCGGAACACCATCCTGGGTCTGGAAAAGCAAGTCCTTTGGAGGCATGGCACCCCTGAGAGAATTGAATCTGACAATGGGACTCATTTTAAGAATAGCCTTATTAATACCTGGGCTAGAGAACATGGCATTGAGTGGGTGTACCATATGCCTTACCATGCACCAGCTGCAGGCAAAGTGGAACAGTGTAATGGATTGTTGAAAACCACTTTGAAGGCACTAGGTGGGGGAACAGCATCTGGCAAAGGCCACCTGGTTAGCTAACACTTGAGGTTCCACCAATAGAGCTGGTCCAGCCCAGTCTGAATCCCTGCATACAACAGATGAAGATAAGGTCCCAGTAGTGCATGTCAGAGGTCTGTTAGGAAAGACTGTGTGGATAAATTCTGCCTCGAGTACAGACCAACCCATCCATGGGGTTGTCTTTGCTCAGGGACCTGGTTGCACATGGTGGGTAATGCAGAAAGATGGAACAACACGTTGTGTACCACAGGGAGATCTGATTGTTGTGTGAAAACCACCTGTAGTGTGAAATGCTTGTATACCCCTCCTTGCTGATTGTCACTGTCACTGTTTGTATATAGCTGTGTATATATATATATATATATATATATATATATATATATATATATATATAAATGTGTGTGTAGAATTAGAATATCTTAGTTTGGACATTGAGTCACCAATATGGGATAAGGGGTGGAATGTCTTGGGGTGACTTTATGATGTGTATCCCATATCGCTGCCTATGCCCAGAAATTAATTTCTGTGTCTTTCTATGCCTCTAAACTGAGCCTGAGAGGGGGAAGGAAAAAACTGAGTGAAACTTTTTCAAAGCATTTTGCAGCTTGTTCAAGGTCACACAGAGATAGCAGGTTGTTTTTTTTTTTCCCCAGCTGCGGCAGGGGAGCGAGGAAGCACCCAGCTAGCTGCTTTCCAGTCAGCTTTTGGCCAGTTGTTTCAGTTTCTTGTTATCCGGAGAGAGACTGAGAGTTGGACTTTGCTTTTCCTTCTCTGGAATTCAGGATTTTCCCCCTTTTCTACTGGACTGCTTTCAACCTCAGAGCACATCGGGAGGACTTTCCATTGGGCACAGAGGGCCTGGCCAAGCCCCAGCTCCGAGGAGACCACAGGGAGGACTTGAACACTTTCCCAGGTTTTTCCTCCACAGTGAAACATTTTATTATTTAGCCTTATTTTCCTTTTCCCATGTGTTTGGTAAAGAAATAGTCTTATCTCCTTCACTTTCCTTCGAGGAAAATTTATTTTTTCACAAACCTGGGGGGGAAGGGGTGGTTGTGCCTTCTCTCAGAGGATATATTTCTAAATTTGACTAAACCAGAACACATGACTTGCAGAATGGCAAAATAAACCCCCTGACAATCACAATTGTGCAACAAATTCTGCTAAGTTAATTTGAAGCCAAATTATGGAAACAAATTCAAAATATGCCTTCTGTTTCAATTTTGGTTTTCCAGAATAAAAATTAGATTAAAAACTAAGAGCATGGTGTTTGTATATTAACTGTAAAGTTCTATGAGTAATTGCATAGAATCATAAATCATAGAATCATTTAGATTGGAACAGGCCTTTGAGATCACCAAGTCCAACCCTTAACCCTGCCAAGTCCACCATTAAACCATGTCGCCTAGTGTCATACCTGCATGTCTTTTAAATAGCTCCTGGAACTGTAACACAACCACTTCCCTGGGCAGCCTGTTCCAGTGCCTGACAACCCTTTCTGTGAAGAAATTTTTCCTTATATCAAATTTAAACCTCCCCTGGTGCAATTGAGGCAACTTGTTACTTGGGAGAGGAGGCTAACCCCTGAGCAAAGATCTTTTTCCCCTTTGAGTCATGTGTACCTCACCTGTTGCCAACAGGCCTGGTGCCATGAAAACCGAATTGCGATCAAAAAAATGTCAACACAATAGGTCTCAGCTAAGCTTAACTATATATATTCCAATAAAGTTACTGTAGGGGTTAAATGTCTCTCCAATTTCCTTTGATCTCGCTGATAGAAATTTGTCTTGTGCTTTGCCAAAATAAAATGTTAAGTACAACATCTAACTGTAAAGTGACAGTGTGCACACACTAACTGTGTGTTGCTCGTTTTGAATGGTGGTTCCAGCCACCTAAACAATAGGAAACAGTTCACAGCCTGATCCATACAAATGCTTATGTTCACGTACAGGTTACCCGCACGTAAGAGGTTCTTAGATTAACATTCGTGAAGACATTCATTCCAGCAGAGGTAACAATGTCTCAGCCAACTGTGAGAGAGCTGTTTTATTTTGCGAATATATCCTTAGTCTCTCTCCTCAGTCAAATTGATATTTAATTACATGTGAGTAGGTATTTAACCACACAAGGTGTTTTACTGATAAATAAGCCAAGAGACTTAAGCTCTTAAGAGTTGTTTAATAGCTGAAAAGTATAGAATACAAGTGTTACAGACCTCAATCACTAAAGTAGCAATAATTTCACTCTTTGCCAGTGCATTCGTTGGCACCAGGGCACCTTTGACAAATCTCATTAGCTAATTGCTCCTTAGGTACTTAAATATCTTAATAAATCTGGCCCCCATGACCATCATGACCAAAAATCCATCAGGAGGTGTGTATATAATTGTCACTATTGCTTAATCTTGTCTTTGTTATAAGGATCCTTCTTACATATCTTTAAAAAAGAGAACACATTTTACTTTGATTGACACTCTATGAAATTTTTGCAAATCTCTTGTGATGTGAGTCTTGGTTTTTTGTAGTCACACACTTTAGATGTTTCTATTTAGCTTGATGGACATGAATTTGAGGTTTCAGCAAGATCTTATTTAACACATGAATAAAAGGAGTAGGTTCACTTGAGATTCACTTTCTCTTTCTAGTAGACTTATTAATAGATTATTGTGCAATAAGAAGAATGAGTTCAGTCTTGACTATTCAACAGTTTTAATAAAGCATACATTGCGCAAAAAAAGAATGAAAAGGAAATTACTCTAAAATAAAAGTAATTGAATCATGGAGTTAAAGGAACTAAATTGATAAGCAGCCGAAGGAACACAGAAATAATACATTTTTAATCAATAAATGAAAGTGAAAAATAAATACTACATTCTTGTTGGAAGAGAACTCATAATTTCACTTCTCTCAGTAAATTTGAATGTACAAAATTAAGCTTACATTGAGCAATTAACTGCAGAGGAAATACTGTATGAAACATCTATTTTTTTAAAAAAGACCCAAAACCTAACCAAAACCAAGACCAAGAAACCAGAACTGGTACAAAAAAAAAAAAAGTGCATGTTATTCCCTGAATAATCCATGTGAAAATTAAACCACCAATTCAAGGTGTTTCCCAGTCATTTTAACACACCTCGGGTCTGCACTGAAATGGTCTGATCAATTCCAAGTCAGTGCCTCTGTCCTGAGGAAGGACTCTGCTCTTTACGACATGAGCTCTCATCCAGGTGTCACTATCCCCACGCCATGTGGGTACAACACTCTCAGTCTGATTTGAATTCCTAGGAAGACTTTATAGCTTCAGAATCATTGTGGTGCCTTCAGGTTGTTCAGATTCTCCATCTGTGCATCAGACTCACGTCCCCAGTATCAAGGGATTTCTGTCTTCTCCACCAACCAACATACTAAATTTATGATACCATCACTTGGAAGCCACCCAGTTTCACTGATCTTTGTGTTGCAGTCTTCTTGTTTTCCAGAATAAATTTTTCTGACTTTAGATCCTAAGTCCCCAAATTAGGAAACCTATTACCCATATGGTAAATACTTTTAATATAACAACAGACTGATTTTAGAGAGCTGTCAAGGTTTTCATGTCCTACAAACAACAGCTTAGTGTTTTACAGTACGCAAGATTCATTCACCATGAAAATCAAATCTGCCAACACGCACACTGAAGTTTTAACTTGGTTAACTGAACCAAGAATGAACTCCTGCTTTGCAGAGATCAGATCTGTGCCCCTGGTGGCCAGTCACAATTCAATATACTAAGGATGTACCCTAATTTTCCATTTGACTACTCAAGAACATCCAAGTTAACCTGTTCAGATTTTGACAGCTCAGTATGCAATGTCATATCTAATCATACATCAATTCTTCTAGCCTATTTTATAAATCAGATTGTGGGATTATTAAGGGCAAACAGAAAACACACTGAATATGTAAAGCTATGAATTTATTGTTAGTATAAATGAAATCTTAACAATATAATGATCAAGATATTATTAGAGATTATCTATTTTAATGAAAAAAGAAACACTGTTACAGAAAATGTTTCAAAATAATAAAATTAAAATTCATATACAGTGTGCACATAATTAATTCCTGATGTCTATTCCTTTCCTTCATCTTATGCAAGCCCTTTCATTGCTCTTAGAGTCCTAATGTTGACAGTGTCCATTTGATGGTGGTAATGGAGTGTACAGCTGGTCATCACCATCCTATGTCCTTTGCCATGTGCAAATATATGTGTCGATATCTATGGTCTCCTGTCTCTCAATATATGACCTGCTTTGGGTAATTATTAACTTTGCTAATATGTTTTTTTTACAATTTGCTTTTTCTTCATTGGTTTGTGAGTTCATGTTACTTCCAATGTACTATGTATGGTGGTTTTCATGTAGCTGCTCATATTCACTCTTTGTTCTGTTTCTCCTAACCCGTATCCTGAGCACTGGTGGGATGTGATAGTCAAGAGATCTCCAGTGCCAGCCTGTGCCCCTACCTGTATATCATGTTCTCTGCTGCCATTTCTCAAGGCCTCACTTATGATACCATGACTCTCTTTGTCCACCGTTTGTCTTTATACCGACCTCTTATTCTGTGAAGAATGCATTGTTTTAACATACTGTAAAGAAAAGTAAAAGAAATTGGATATAGCCATAAGAAAAGTTGCTGTTATAGCTAAAACAAGAATGAACAGATCTCCAGGTAGGCCAAGTTCAGGTGAAGCAAGCATTACAAGTCTCAGTGCTGGAGCCTTGCAGACTCAGTACAAAGCGTGGGTCTGTTGCCAGCAGTGCCACTACTGGCACTGTAGAGCTGCAGGACAACTGACAGTCACAGCCAAAAACAGAAACCCTAACCTATACATGTGATAAAAATAATGTCCAGCTACAGAGTATGATCACACCTTGCTGACCTGACCAAAATAGAGTGCCATTTGGGAAATACTTATTGGAGAAGTATTGCAACTGCAAGTAAATCTGACATAATATGTAATGAGTCCCAGCAAGATATCAGAGCCAATATCAAAGCTAGTTCATATTTACTAGGGACAGTTGGATAACAAACCCTGGCAAAGTTTAAGTCCTTTAAGTTTGTCTATATATTGACACTTAAAAAAACTCTATAAATTTGTTCAGCACCACAAAGTTTCTGCCTTGTAATTTCTCTGAAATGAAAGGGGACCCAGACTGGTTCCACTGGATTTATTTCAGGAATAAACTAAAGTCATTGCATATGTCTAAGAGAACGCTACACAGGTGACAGTCACTTTATCCTTCTTTCAAATACTTTGTAAATTGTAACTGGTTTTCTCACATATTTCAGTGACAACCCATAGGCCATTAGAGCATTTGTGACTTCTATTAAACTTGGAAGCTTCCATGTCAGTGATTCAGCAAAACCTTCATTATTTTCACCTTCATGAGTCATCACAAGTTGTTTACACCTTGAGTGCAAAAGTAATGGAATGTACAAGTAATCTTGATTTGCTCAGCATGACTGTTATAATCTGTCGTCTAACAGTAACCTACATTTGTTAAGATATTGCTTCTGATGAGTTATTCAGCAATCAAACATTAGGTATTTAATTGTCATAATAAATAAAAAATGTAAATTTTCAGAATTTATGGGTGGTAACTTGGGGCTGTGGAGTATGAAAGGATGTTTTTAGGCGTGAGGATCTAATATCATATTGCCATTCATTTTTTTGTATATGAAAATACCTTTTTTCCCCTCATTTTTCTCCTAGCTGTATGGCCATTATAGTAATAAATAACACATAAGCTTCTTGATGGTGATAATGGAAACTATATCTATGCAGAGATGAATCCAGTACTCTGTAGGTAATCTCTTTACATTCACAGTGGAATATATTTGGACAGGTTGGCTATTCTGAATAGATGTTAACCCATTCATAAGGGTACTTATGACATTAGCTATGTTTATAAGGACACCAACTAACACTTACTTGTAGTGCATTAAAAGTAGAAAATTAAGACATTCAAACCAGACCAGTTATGAGATAGATCTGAAATAGGCATAAGTGCTCAGTTTGGAAAAGAAGCTGATTTAAACACTATACTGCCATAAATAGCAGCTCTTAAACACCCATTTATCTTGGCATTTAAATAATTCCCTAAGGACTAGGGAGGCACTAATGAATGAAATATCCATAGACCAGTAAGGTAGAGTCTTGCTATGGTAAACTGCCGAGCAGATTTGGACTTGCATACTTACCTAGATTTTCTGTAATACCTCTGCCAAAATCACCTTAGACTCCAATGCTGTACAATAATGGGACTTCTATGATATTAGTGCAGATGATTGTATTAAAAAATCAAGAAAGACATTTTCAAGAACATGACATTTTATTTAAATCAAGAGCCTTCTGCTAAACTCTGTCAACAATTACAGCTGTTTCTACACCAGTGCTTTGATTTAACCATTAATTATGAAAAGTCGCAGGTTATGAAAACTTTACACAAGCAACAGGAAAATAATTGCCAGATGTAATATGGGAATGTGTGACTGCTTGTGGGCATCCAGTACTTTCCTCCACTGAAAATTCAACAGCCAAGAGGGCTATTTAAGGGGTAATATTCATGCTGGTCAGTATTGGAGAGCTTGGGATAATAGACTAGAGTCTCAGGCATTGGGCACAATGGTAATATAAGCTCTCGGAAACCCTCTCTCAACACCTTTTGCTCTTCCTAGGTAGCTTAATAAGAGCAGCCTCATTCATTAGTACCAAAAGACAGTCAGGGTGAATTCCTACAGTGTTGCTTCTTCAGTGCTATTTCACAGTGTCTTCTTTCTCTTTAAATATGGGAGCTCACATTCACTAAGTGATTTAATTTTCCGTAGGCTTTCCACAGCATTACAAAACTTTGCAGAGTAGCAAGGTCATTTTTAAAGGCAGTTCCTTATTTTGGTTACCCACCCTTCTAGTCCTACCCAGGACTTCAGGGTCTCTGGATCAGATGTTATTATTTCAGCAAATTGTGGTTATCAGTAACGTAGCAGCAGATGTAAAACACCTTGCATTAGTCTGACAATACTAGCCAGATCAAATAAGCATAAGCAAATCTGCCTGCCTAAGGTCTTGTGAGAACAATTTATACTATAAAGTACCAGAAGAGAATGCACTCATGAGGAGCTGTTTTCATGCAGGCCTGAGCCAAATTTCATCATTTTCCTTCTGCCAGCCATACAAAAATATGTTCTGAAAGAGAAAGAAGTTGAAAACAGCTGCCTCAAATGTTCAGACTGCAGGCAGAGTGTTAGGAATACCACAAGATAATGATCACACATGGTCTATTAAATCGTCAGGAAGAACTGAGACAAGTCACATTTTCTAATGACAGTTTAAAAACACTGTACCGATATTTATTCTGAAGTAACAGCTCAAGTAAAAACACCTGCTAGTCTTGCTTAAGAATCTTTAATATAGCAGAAGTGAACCTCAAATGGAGGAAGGAGATGGACAAAACAGAAAAAAAACCAAGACGTCTTTTTCAATAGTATTGGGCCTTAACATGAAAAAGAAACCACTGTGAAGTGTTTGTGTTTAGCAGTCAAGAACAAAGAAAATTACCCCCTTGTATTATGACTGTTCTTCTTTGTGACTCCTCATTTCATTCTAATCACCCATTTAAGTTGTGATTGTAAACATATTTAATCATATATATTGACAGATGCAGAATCTCCACCTAACATTTAGTGCTCTGCTGCAGGACAACGTGGCAAAGTGCAAGCCATGCAATAGCATTAAACATGCTAAAATACCTTGACCATTATTGATGAACTTCACTGGGTACATGATTTCATTCAAAGGACAGAAACTTTCAAAGGGTGTTACAGAGAGCCTTTGCCCCATCCTGCAATGTGTCAAGTTTTGAAAAGCATCCTACATTCAGGAAAAGCCAAAGTGGGATCTTCTGTGGAGATCCAAGAGGGCCCCGTAACATAAAAGACATCTGAAAATCAAAGGACAGAGATTTCAGAGCAGAATGTGGAGTGAGGATGTCCAGATAAACCTGATAACCCGACTGAATGACAGATTATTCTCCTCCTTTCTGCCATTTCTCTCTCCCATGATGAAGGGGAAGACAATCTACACAAAGGAGGAGTCAGTTCTAGGCATGTAGAACACTAGGTTTGTTTTCCAGATTTTGAAGAGAAAATTGTATTTTCAAAGTTCTGATTTTGTTTAATATTCAAATGCATCTCAAGTATATGTATTCTGTCTCATGTACATATACTGTTTTTCCTTAAAGAACCCCATGTTTTTCCTTATGTTTTTAGAATTTCCAAACATGTAAAATCAGATTTTTTACAACACACTTAAGCAGCAGGTGTGTGACCAGTGCTTTGGAGTACAGATGTTGCCTTTAGATGCAGTATTTCTACTTAGAGACTGAGAACTTTAATCAAAAATAAATCTTATTTACAAGGTATGTCTAGACTAAAAGAAAGTCTAAGCACAAAATCTTAATCTGAATACTTAAAAAAAAACCAGTGAAGATGGTTCCCTTGGGTAAGTTCTGGACAAAAAAAACCCTACAAAATTCTTCATATCTTTCTAATCTAAAAAATCTCTGGTTCTCCTGAGCAGATAATACAAATTCAGGATGTACCAAGCCCATTGAGTACTACCTTCCCTCTCTCCTAGATTCCCTTATAATTTCTTTCTCTGAACAAATACCTTGTATCTCTGCTTTCAAATCTTTTTATTTTTTAATTTTTGTTTCTGGATCTGTGTGCACAGAGGGACTGGAGAGCAGATGCATTCACTCAGAGATGTAACACTGGAAATGAGAACTTGTTTTAACGATGCTTAATCTGCATCTTTCAAAAAAACAGCTACTCAGCAGAAGCAAAGAACTTCATATTGTAGTTGATTAAAACCATCTCCAATTTTTTTCAGGAGGATTTTAAAACTCTTTGATTTTTATCCCTGAAACATAAACTATTGAAGCAGCATGATGTTCTGTTATGTAAGGGATCTATAGATAATAGAAAAAATGAAGTTATAGAAAATGTACAATAAAAATGGTTTACTCTTGGTAAATATTACCAGTTGTGATTTACCATAAAGACATCTCAAGATAGGAAAAATTCTTCAGATTAATTTAAAAAAAAATTCAAAGGAGAGACATATTTCTTCTCTACCAGGAGGAAAATAATAAAAATTAAGGGATTAAAGTCTTTAATTGAGCAATCTTTTAAATTCTATTTAGTGGGCAACTGAGGCAAAAGGCATTACCTGCTAATATGCAGCTAAATTATTTTCATATATGGCATTTTTAACAAAAATAAGAGAATGGAAAATGACTTGCTCAATTTTATTTCACATGGAGCCAGAATTCACTGTAAATCACTAATCCTTAGCATTCCACATTCAATTTCCTTCTTTTTAGGTGTGTATTTTTAAGAGATTGCACTTAAATGGGCTTCATGTATAATTTAAACTCCCCAGGCAAAGCTATTTTATTACTATAATTACATTAAATGTAAGCAATCTATAGAAAAAAATATTTTTAAAATATTTAAATAGAAACAAATGGAAAATTGAAATGAAAATGCTGCTTGAATATATTTGTTAATTGAAGTCTACAAGAGAGAGAGTCTGGAAAGAAAATTGGTAGTAGAACTCTGTCTCTATGGAATCTATAAAAAATGCAGGGAACACTGAAAAAATCAGTGAATTGAAGATTCACCTCTTGAGTCAAATAGTTCAAAAGGCAAATTAACATATCCTACATGAGGACTTGAGTTCTTTTTAAAATTCTGATTCACTATTAAGTGACAGGCACTTTCAAAAACCTGGGACTCAAATGGTTTTAGTGATGAGGTACTAAACCCAGAGGTACACAGACTCAGCCCCAGCAAATTCAAACTACTCAGCCAGCTTTTCAGATTAATTTATTCTGCAGATTTACAGAAGTGGCTAAAAATATTCAGGATTACACTAGCTAAGAATTTATGTCTTACATGTATGCAACATTTCTAATAGGTTTACATTAATATCTACTTCCTGTCTAAAGAGAGTGGATGGAGAAAGAAATCCAAAGTAAACAACCCAACAGAATAATCCTGCTATTAAAGGAGAGAAGGGCCACCCTAAATGGCAATTGGTATAGCTGTTGGAAAGATAATTAGCAGTAGCACTAGCACCTTTAATCTAATTGAACTCATGCATGCAAGTTAAATTATCCTCAGGATTTATGTCACTTAAGAGAAAAGCTGAACTGAATCAAGCATTTAAATCTCATTTTTGGATCTGGCTCATTATACCACCTGGGATGCAAACGTGCTGATCTGCTCTGATCTGCACTGATCCCCGTCAGTAACTGTCTCTGCAGCCCAAAGGTGCTGCACTGGCACAGGAGCTCTGCACAGGTACTGGGATCTTCACAGCCACCCCTGCTGCTGCTCGTAAATTACATTAACTTGCTCTTAAGTGCATCCAAAATGCTGACATTGCACCCTGATCATAGTGACTTGTAAACTGCATGGTTTCTAAAATTCAGGGAAGAGAGAGTTCTCTTCATTTCTCACTAGATTTGTTAGTGAAAATGATGCCATTTTTCACAATTATATTTTAGAAAAATCATTTTTTCACTGTGAAGATTCTGGATCACAGTTGAACCAGAATCAACAACTAGGATTGGACTATTGAATTGCTGTAATTTCTAATTTTCTCTGTTCTGGATAGGACCCTAATGCCCTGACAGAATCTGGTCCCAGTGGAAGGCAGGACCATTTTTTCCATCTTTGATTCACTCTTTGTAAGTAGTTTAATGACTCATGGTTTGTGTCCTTTGAAAGGATTGCTTCAAACCACTGTAGAGATCTGTGAATTCAACACCGGAATTACACAGCATCACTAGGATGTGCCAATAACATTGAGAAAAATGAGAAATGAATTACAGAAAATTGTAGTCATGATCCATCACTCTAGTGATGGATCGTTTATGAACATTATCTAGACAATGTTAGAACCTGATCCTCCATACACTCTCTGAAAATGCCTCTCAAAGGGGAAGCCCACAGAGGTCATCTACAAGATGACAGATACTGTGACTTGCACCTTCTGGAGAAATACAGCAGAAAATTTAGGAATAAAGGTTAACAAAGGATATTTTGTGTGTATACATTTACTCTAAAGACAAGAGTTACAAACCTTTGCAAATATTCTGCAATGCTCTTGTCTCATTTAGTCTCATATTCCTGTGTGGTGGGACACTTTTTCACATTTCAGTCTAGGTGGAATCCTACAAGCCATTTCCTTTCCAGCCTCTCCCAGTGTGGTCCTTCTGAAGTGCAATATCCTTTTGAATGGATATTCAGGCATCAGATTTGTTTCCTGTCTTTCTTAGGGTATTGTATGGAGACACAGTTGTTTTGCAGGGACTTCTAAGAGCTGGAGAGTCAGCCAGAGTCAATGTTCCTGCTTTTATCTTGAAAAAGTTTTAAAGATCAATGCATAATAATAACAGAAAATGAACTCAAGATTATTACAAGGATGGCAGTACCAGAATCAATACATAATTTCTGACAGATAATTGCCGATTTTTTGGATAGAAGACTCCAACCTTCTCAAAATTGCTTCTTCCCTAATTTCAGCAACCACTTAACAGAGAAACAGTGCTTTCCAGCCTTGATCTTGATGTCTGTACTCCTAACAGTCCTAACTCACTTGGTCTCTGCTGATAGCTCATACTTTCCAGAGTTCTCCCCTAGGAAAACCTTGATAGCAGCAACAACAGAGGTTGTGGCATGTCCTAAGCCACATTCCTCTCTGCAGGACCTGCATCATGTTTGCCATATACCTTGAACATTTTAAGGCTGCGTGGACCATCCCCTGGGGTGCTGGTCTCTCCCCACTGGTCTGTAGATGGTTACAGGTAAAACACACTTCTTTCAGTTTGACCTATCTCAAAGAGCTCTTCCCCTTACAATTTGCAAATGAAAACATTAAGTTCAAAACAGAAATTCCATGAAATCCTAAAATTTTTTGCTTTGTACTTTGAAGCAGAATCTCACTTCTATTGTTAACATCTGCAAAGTCTTTCAAAGAGTTTGGGAATTATTACTATGACATTCATTTTCATTCTTTTCTTTTCTTTTCTTTTCTTTTCTTTTCTTTTCTTTTCTTTTCTTTTCTTTTCTTTTCTTTTCTTTTCTTTTCTTTTCTTTTCTTTTCTTTTCTTTTCTTTTCTTTTCTTGTCTTTTTTTTCCTTGTGAGTGGAATCCTCTTAAATCACTGCAAACCTCTATAATTTTCATTTTCACATTGCTACTTTTCAAGCTGTTCAAAAATGTAAATATTAAACAAGCTCAGCCCTGTGAACTGTTCTCATGTTTCACTAGTAACGTCTTTCTTTTGCTTTCATCACAGTCGGTTTCTCTTTGTGCTCTAGCCCATCCTTATCTTCCACACAATTCATGCAGTAATCCCTATCTTCTCTCTTTTAAATAACGATTGTCACATCAAATGCTTTATTGAAATCCAGAGAGATTTACATCTGCTTCATGTTCCTTGTTTTACATGGTCTTATTTTATCAAAGAAAGTTATCAGATATGTCTAATGTTATCTCTCTTTGGTAAGTACAAGATGGCATTCACAGACTGATCCAGATATACCCTGATCATATGTGTTAACAATTCACATTTCTTTCCCAACCCAAATGAACCACACCACTATAAGACCATTTCACTCCTACAAAAGTCACATGTTCTTACAGTGATCCAAATTCATAAAATTTCTTCTAGGGATTAAATCTAATTTCATTCTTCTATCTTGTGATCCAAACCACTCTGAAGATCCCAGGTAAGGCCAAAGGTGGGACTAATACCAGTAGAATAAGATATCAGTGGTATATTCTCTGGGGAAACTGACTTTAAAAGAATTATATCTGTGATTGTCACACCAGATAGATTTTATCTGTAATAGTTATTGTGGTAGAGGCTTTTTTCTGCTAAATCCCCATCTGCAAAAATATTAGGTTTTACAGTTCCTGCAGAGAAAACTGATGTGCAGTTTTTCCAGTGATGTCTTCTCTAGTCCCACTCCTATACAACTCAGTCAGTGCCAGTAGCAAGAGAGAAATGCTCCAAGAAAAAGAAATGAAATGTCACCTTTGAAGGGATATAGGATTTGTCATAGAAAATCAGTATATTCATTCTCTACAGCAAATACATGATCCCATTCTCATGTGAGAGAGTATTTCTGATGCTTCAGAGTGAAGACAAAAATAGAAATAGTAGAACAGCTAATATACCTGACCACTTAATAAAATTCTTCCCTGACATTCATAGTGGATATAGTGAAGCACCCTACATATTCTTACATCAAGTTCAATGGAGCTGGTGCCTAAGTGCATGCAGGATTAAGGTCATGCTAAATATAGCTGTACTAAGAATATTGTCTCTATGAACCAACAGTTCATACTGGAGAAGATGAAATCAGCTATTCTTGTCTCAGAGTTGAGAGAAAGGGATTAAAACCACTTTTCAAATTTTCATCAGTTCATATGCTCAAAATCAGAGACTTGGTCACAGTCCCACAAGTGTCCATAGTGAAAACTTACAAAGATTTAAAAAGCTGCAGCTTCATTCATCTATCCATCATTCTCTAGCTCTCCTGTCTCCATTCTCTTTTTTGGGGGGGTTTTCTTCTCTCTTATGTCACACCTGCTTCAATAATTACAGAGAATGATTTTTCAACCATCTGCCAAAGTAGATTTGGGTCTGGATGATGCCTTTTCTTATCTTTTTCTATTACCAGATTGGGAAAGTGGTTTGGAACTGGAAATAGAGATGAGAAAGAAAAGGAGTTAGGAAAAACCTATGATCTGTAGTACAGTCATCGTGTATATTATGACATAAAAATGATGCCTGAGATGATCATGGAGAAGATTCTAAAATTGTCATTTTTATCCCCACCTCCAGCTAGCTGAAAAAAACGCCAAATTTTTCTTTTAGCTGAGAGGAGGGTATTACTAGAAAGCAATATGTACGTAATCACAGCACAGAATCTTTGTGACTTGTTGACATTTACAGAGGAAGTGTAAAAAGTAGACTGAGAAGGTCATCACACCATGTGTGACTTGAGGAACACATAAGTCTCTTAATGATATGAATGTATCAGAAGTTGTGACTGTGTATGCATTTTAGAAGGGCAGAATTTGTCCCATCATGTTGTCTGGAGAGAAATATGACACACTGTAATGTGCTTTAATTTATTTTCCTGTGTGCAAACTCATTGTGAATGCAGAAACAGACATTGTGGTGATTAGATTTAATAGGATTAGGACTCCCTGATGCCTTGCTTGTACAGTGATTGTTCAAATTCTTGTAGAAGGAGCATTTTAATTTCATTTCTTTGTAAAATTCAAACTTCATTACCTCTTCAGCTCATTTATAATTTAATTCATTACATAATATTTATTTTCTCTTCTAATAATTACACCTCTACTTCACCTTCCTAACTGTGCTGGTTTTGGCTGGGGAAGAGTTAATTTTCATCTCAGTGGCTGGTACAGGTCTCTGTTTTGGATTTATGCTGAACACAGGGTTGATAATATAGAAATGTTTTTGTTATTGCTGAGCAGAGATTGCAGAGAGCCAGGGTCTTTCCTGTTTTTCCTACTGCCACTCCAGTGAGGAATTTGAGGGCTCATGGGAAGCTGGGAGGAGACACAGCTGGGACAGGTGACCCCAGCTGACCAAAGGGATATTCCAGACCATATGACATCATGATCAGTATTTAAACTAGGGGGGAAGAAAGAGGAAGAGGGGAAGATTTGGAGTTATGATGTTTGTCTTCCCAAGTCACCATTACATGTGATCAGCCCCTGCTCTCTTGGAGATGGCTGAACACCTGTCTGCCTGTGGGAAGTGGTGAATCAATTCTTTGCTTTGCTTTCCTTGTATGTGCAGCTTTTACTTTCCCTATTAAGATGTCTTTATCTCAACTCATGAGTTTTCCAGCTTTTATAACTCCAACTCTCCCTGATCCCACTGGTGGGGGAGTGAGTGAGTGGGTGGCTGCCTGGGCCTTGACTTCTCTCTGGGGTTACACCATGGCATGAACACATGCTCTCTCCTTCTGTACAGTACTCTCTGTATCAGGCTTTGTACTTCTGGTCTGTTGCTGATTTTCTCTTGCAATTCTCTCTTTAGTCCTAATCACTATGAGACCCGTATTCCTTCTAACAGGATGCTTCTGTGTATACAGGAAGTTACTTTCTTAACCATTCCCTACAGTGCAAAATTCAATCTCCCCAGCATAATTTCACTGAGGAGAATGAACAGATTAAAGAGAACGACTGTCAGATACCTCAAACCCATCTTCCTCTAGGTATCCATTGTGCTCAGTTTTTGGCCAGGAAACTATTCTCAATTCTGTTTTGTGTACAAGATGGTGACTTAACTCCTCTGATGACCAAACAGAGGTTGCTAGGTCATTGTTACTGGCAGGAGCAGGAACATATTTCTGGCAGACTGTTGCAATCTCTAATCTTTTTGTTGTGTTAACTGGGATTGGACAAAAAGGGTATCACCATGCTGGTATCACCATTGGTTCAAGGTGCTTGGTGGTGTTGTTACCAGTATTGCTCGGAAGATAGGGCTGCATTCCTCACTGCTACTTTATCTCACTTTTAACAGGAACTGTGAGATCTGTTGTTAGTACACGGACATCATCTGTAACTGCAGCACAGAGAAGTATCTTTAACATTTGAGCCCCTTCACCTTAATAATTGACTACATAGTTCCTGTATATGTGGTTTATGACCAAAGCAAGACAGAAGCTAGCTCATCCATTCTATAAAGAATACATGTAAGTCAATGTGGTCTAATAAGAAATCAAAGCTAGAGTGATTGCACCCTTCTAGAATGGATTGCAAAAAATATCTCAGTTAAGCCACATTCAGATGACAATTTTAAAAATTCTACTCTGCATATGGGCCAGAGAGTTAAATATAGTGTTCTCTTTAGTAAGCCAATATATTCTTCTTAAATATGCCAAAAAAAAGGGTTTCTAACATCTCCTCAGTGCTAAAGCAATGGCTGAAAAGTTAATTTATTAATGTGGTTTTATGACTTGGGTGCAACTGCAGTTTATCACCCAAAGCTCTAGATATGAAAACTTCTATTTCAGAAAAATAAAAGCCATTACTTTTTCCCCTAAATATCAAGGCTGAATTTAACAGCCAGGGGTTATACTTGTCACTACAGCTTTGTAGGAACAAAGCCTAAAGCTGTGAGATATGTGGTGACTTCTTTCTGATCTGTTCTACTCTGTTCTGAATTCTGCTCTGTCATAGTTCTGTTGCACCCTTATGCAAAGCCCACAGCCTTTGTAATCTGTCTCTCTTTAACTATCAATAGCCCTCTTTTACATGTAAAGTGGCTGCCCCCCGATTTGTGATGCAGTAGCAGGACATTTGACTACAGTCTCACCTCCTCTTCTTTCAAAAGTATAAATTGACTTTTGGAATGCTTCATGGCAGGGGATGAGAATACAGGCCCATCTGCAGACGAGACATCTGCTCCTCTCTTCTCCCCAGAGCAGGGAGGCCTCTTTGGTAAGACTTGCACCTCTGCATGTCTCAAAGCATTCATGGGTGAAATTAAGCTTAATTAATGGTAAAGTTAAGTTTAATGAATTCCCAGTTATGTTGGGGTTTTTTTGGTTCGTTTATTTGTGGTTTCAGTTTGTTTTTTCTTTTTTAAGATTTAGCATTAAAGCATTAAGTGCAAAATTCTAAACTTTTATTTCTGTTGCTTCAATGAACCATACTATTTGTGAATCTACAATTGTGAAGGTTCCTATTGAACAGGTTTGTAGTGCCAAATGGGCTATAATGAGAATTAATCCCAACCACACCCAGTTCCTCTGATCTCTGAGGAGCTGCTGGAACACAAGGGTATTTATTTTCTGCCAAGTTTCTGTACTCTCCATGCAACAAGTTTCATTTTGCCCAACATTAAATATAAGTTGATAATGATAGGTAAGAGATAAGACATGCTGACACCCTGCTTGGCTTGTAATGCCTGATCTTTCACGTGGTGAAGATAAAAAGTATATGGCTTTTAGTAATTATTTAGTAATAAAGTGTGGTTCCATTTGGAACGGGATGTTTGGAGGTACTTTTTTTTACATTGCATAAAACATGGACTGTAACTGATCAACTACAGTGTGGAAACACATTTCTCCTGCTTCTAAATGATGATGAGATAAAGATTGAGATTGAAATTAATTACTTCAGCATAAGTAACTCTTTTTGTAACTCTGGTTTCATGATTCATTATGTAAGTTATCGTAATATTCAAGTAATGTATGAGTATAATTATCAGTAGTAAAATTACAAAAGTTCCTCTAATTGAAGGAAAAGAGAAGAGTGAACAAGCACAACACTACAAGATGCTTCCATTAAGGCTGAGAAAGCAGAAAAATATATCTTGGACATCAATTTCATGGAAAGCAGCAAATATCAGTAATTGAAAGAGTAAAGAAAACCCTGAATATGAACTGACATTGCTCCGTAGACTTTCTAATCAGACTATAACATTTTAACAGTGCTTGACAGACTGCCTCAGTCTTAATTTTTCACACACTTGGAACTATTTCTAATCAGTTTAGTTACAGCTTTCTAAAGGACTGGAATTATATGAAGTGTGCTTATCACCTTTTAAATATCTCAGAGCAAGTATTGCTGCTAAATTTCCTGTTAAGAATTATGTAAATCAAAAATCTTATGAAACTATTATAGGAATTATATAGGCCTATTTTTATAAACTGTACCTTGGATCTTTGAAGATTATTATTCTATTAAAGATAAAAGTGTACAAGGATGCATTATAATGCTAGAGTGATAAGTAGATATGGGTTACTTGTGGTGTCCTATAAGTGAATGTTCTGATTACAACTTAGTATCACTAGCATTAAATGCTCTTGATGGGTTTTATCTATTCCTTCATATTTTTTAGACATTTTACAGTGCTATTTAGTTCACAGAGTTAAACTCAGCACTTGTTTTAAGTAAAGGTATAATAGATCATTATATTTTTATTTTTCTTTCCCTAAATCCAGAGGATGCAATAAAGTTTCCTTTCGCTTATGCCTACAATTTGAGATTTGGGGGGAACTTAATTTTTGAATTACTAAACCTGTAGTTTTTTCCTGATGTTACTACTAGTGACAACCTGGGTAATGTTGTGACTAGTAACTGCTTTAGCATTTAGTTTCTGGTCTAAGATTACACAATTAATAGCAAGTGACCATACTGGAAAATAAAATGAAGAATTAACTACCAGTTTGCAAAGCATTTAAACTGAGCTAAGGCAAAAGGACTCAGAGAGAGGAAGACTCACTGGGCCCAAAGTAACACAGGTCATTAATACAGGAAAGAGTGATTTTTAAGCATAGAGGTCATTTGGAAAGCCATTTGCACTGCCCGGTTACTAAACTGGTTGTTCTTTGTTTTGTTAATTCACCTTACCTTTTCCTACTTTAACATCGTCACTTTTCAAGGGTAGTATTTAGGTTGACCAAAAAATATGCATTAGAATTACATATTTTGCCATGGTTTTGGGGGAAAGAAAAATCAGTTGGATTAATAGAACAATTTATTTGAAAACAGAAGAGACAAATCCAATTATGTAGCCTCTCCTTCTTTACGGAATTGGCAAAGGACATTTTCGCTGTAATTTCCTTGTGAAAACTTTCATTTTTATCTAAGCATACTTAAAATTAAAACTATCCACTATTGATTTAAAGACCTTGAATGACTGAAAAAACAACATTCTTTGGGAGATTAATATAATGATTCATTATCTTCATTGTTAAAAACAAAAAAAGTGCCTTACTTTTTATAGATTAATCTAATTTCTGTAACCATTAAGACTTCTGATAAAATACAGGTCTGTCTACTGCCAGAAAGTTCTTTTCCACATAGGAATGATAAGATCACCCGGTTAATTTTTTGTGGATGACTGGGCTAAATTTCTGTACAGTATTACTGAAAACCGATTTCTAACATCTTAGATCACTTTTATTGCTCTTCCTGAAACTTATGAAGCTTGAGTAAACTTTTTGTAGTTTGACAGTGACAAAGAGACATCAAACCAAACCAAGCATAGCTGCATATCCATACCTAATATTGCCTTGGTATTTCCACGCTGACATAGTCTAGAGTGTCTTTGATCTTTTATTCTATGTAAAAGAGAGAAGTTTTACTTGTTTTTGGCTAGAGTGAGAGCAACTTTTCCACGTATTGAGCACCCTAGGAGCTGACAGATCCTCAAAGGTCAGTTGCTGTCTGAGTGATACACATTCACTTTTTCATAAGGACCTCCAAAACTTTTCAGAATAGCTGCAAATTTAATCTTACTTGAAGTTATTTTATTTTTATGACTGTTCAGAAGTTAGGACCCGGCTCACCTTTACATCCTGCAGGAAGACATAAACCAGACCTGTTTATTTTCTTTACTGCTTAACCTGATTGGTACTCTTAAAGTACAACTGTCTGTGGTCAGCGAAATAAAGAGATATTACCTTCCCTGCTGCAAAGTACCCTTTATCCAAGTTCAGCAGTAAAAGTTGCTAAGTCAAGTTCTATCTTTGCCAGTTTAAAATGAGACCTATTTCTCCTAATCTTTTATGTTTTCTCTTTTAGCCCTTCCTTCACAAGTTGGTCCAACTTTACAAGAAATAGGTGTTCATTAAGAAGAACCTATAGTATAATGATCCTAAATTTTAGCTATCCTTATTCAAACCTATAACATTTAAGGATATTTAAATTTATTTTTATGCAGAAAAGCATATCTTTCCTCCTGTGAGAAAGAGAAAGGCTCTTCTCTATCTTGAATCTCTGTTTCTGTGGTAATATTTATGTAACATAGAACAGAAGAGCTTCAAGAGCCATTTTGAAACTAAAGAGCTTCTAGAGCCTGTCTTCTCCCAGGACCGCATCTCCCTTCCCTCCACCACTGTAAAATGTTCTGTAGATGGTGGTACAAGGCTTGCTTTCAGTGGAGGACAGTCTTGAACCTGAGGCTACCATGTGATACAGTGATTGCCTTAGTAATGGTGCTTATTTTTTATTTGTATTTCATAAATTAATAAATACATCTTTAAATTCACAAAAGAGACAATAAACAGAGGCCCAGAGAAGTTGTGAAATTTCTGCCCTTGTAGAAGTTCAAAATTCAGGTGGAAAAGGTCCAAGCAACCTTATCTAATATCAAAGTTGGATACATCTTAAAAATTGGCCCTGCTCAAAAGATGAGAGAGAAACAGTCTCCAGTGGTGCATTCCAACCTGAATAATCTTATAGTTCTGAAACAGTGTTCAGTTCTACAAAGCATGCCTCAGTCTTGGGAAAGATTGACTTAAAATGCATCTGTGTCCTCACAATTTCATGTTTGTTAGGGAGCCTATAATTGTACTCAGAATTTGGTGGTAGCATGAAACTTCATTAACATTGCCAGTAAACACATATGAAATATAGTAATCTCAGTCAGATCATTAAATAACTGCTGGGACCCTAAGAGCTGTGCACTAACATAGACTTTCTTTGTGGATCTGTTTGTTCATTAGCAAAACTGAAAAGGCTTTTTCAGCTGTGTAGCTTTTGCATGAAGCTCCCATTCCTGTGAATGGAGTTTAAGTTTTCTAATTCTAAAGATATGACATTATTTTTGTTTGGTATTGAAATTAATTTTATTACTCCATTATGGTTGTATTCTCAAATGCATTTTTTTTCTATTTTGTGTCATTAAAAAAACAAAAGAGAAAAAATTATTCTGTGAGTTCTTACCAAAAAGTTGACAATTTTGAAAAAAATAGAAACACAATAATTTGTATTCACTATCATGTTTGTACAGATTTGAAGTATGCAATTGTTTTGGTTGAAGAAAGGCAATCATTTTCCAGTTGAACAATGTCATTAAAATTGGCAAGGATCTGTCATTGTCCCAGGAAACACAGCACACTTGTGAAATATGATTACCTGAAATGAATCTGTCATTTCACACAGTTGAGAGCAACATAATTGTTGCCTAATGTGTGATTCTGTTTCAGTTTACATTACCCTAGAAAAAGGAAAGAACTGTTAAAGCCTACTATTCTTTACTCAGGTTTGTTGGGGCTTTTTGTGTTAGAACTGGATACATTTCAAAGATTTGTGTGAATTTGAACTGTAACATGTTCAAGAATCCCTTCACACTTCTGTGAAAACTGACACCTTCCTGTTTAAATAAAAGCGAATTTTCATATGTGTTTTAAGGACTGACAAATCCTGACTGTAGTCTGGCTGCCTACTGCCAAACACCGTGGTGCATTAGTTTGGTGTCTTCTTTCAGAATCTGCATCAAACTGAACATCTGTTAGGAACTCTCCATAATGCCAAAGCCCTGGTTTATGGGAATTAGTACCTTAAAATTAACAGCCCATACTGGTTTATGCCACTGAAAGATCTCATCCATCAAACAGAGCAAAGAGAAGGAAGTCTATTCCAGGAGGACAGTTTACCAAAATATCACGACTTTTAACCCCCTTTTTATCAAATGCGTTATTTATAGCTGTGAATAATTAGTTTTAAACCCTGTTGTGGTAGTTTGCATAGATAACATGTAGTTTCTGGCACAGCGGTGGGCCCAAAAAATGTAGATGTACATTGGGTGCAGGAATCAAGAAAACTGACTTTCATTATCTTTACAGACTGTTGGTGAAGGTCTGCATAGTTTGAGTAGGCTCCTCCTTGTTTAGACAGAGTTTCCAAGGAATTTTAGTTTGCTCCAAGGTATGTACAACCACTTTTCACTGTCAAATCAACTCCACAGAGGTATATCTGAAATTGCTTTGCATGTTCTCCAATCACATTGTAGCTGTCAACACTATATATGTTCTCAGTCCTACACAAGGTCTTTGTATTAGATATATAACCATTCCTGGTTTGCCATCTTTTGTTATGTCTAAAAATCTGCAACTAAGTGTTTTAGGATATTAGGCTTCATAGAATTCACATGTGCTGAATTTCTTTGAGGGGAGAAAAGAACCTTCGCAAGTAGACTAAAAAGCTGACTCTCCCAGTAGAGAAGGTAAGGGCTTGTAGTTTTCTGAGTCTGTAATAGTACCCAGCTTACTGTAAAAACCACATTTTTAGAAAATATTTTATTTTCCTCTAAGAACAATTTTTTGGATTTAAATTTTTTTTTTTCTTTATATATTTTGATTATGATGTAATTGGGTTTTTTTCACTTTCTTTGTGGTCTTACAGTCCACTGTCAGGATAATTTCTACGTGTTCTTTTCATTCATGTAGAGATAATGTGGCAAGATTAAGGAATGTAAAACATAGCATCACTGTGCTTCTAGGCCATTTCTTTATTAAATCCCATTATTCAGAATACAAATCACTTCAGGCTGGATGTTGGTATAGATATAGTTTGATTCTAAGCATATTATATATAAACCTTTTCACTTTTCTTCCACTAGACTGCTATATCTTTAGGCTTTCTACAGCAGCATCGATATGGCTGCCCCAAATATTTCCTTATATAAATATTGCCTTAAGTAAAAATTTTACCCCTGTAGTGCATTATATCAATTGCTTACATTAAATCAATGATGAAATTAGTACACTTATAAGAACAAATCTTTTGCAATTAGTCTGAGCTGAAAAAAAAAATTCCTGTCCCAACTTTCTAACACTTTTTCTTTCTTGTAGGACTGAGTGGTTTTAAACCCTCTACTTCCAACCCAGGTTTCTTTGGCAGGTACCTCCATGCCACATTAGCATGCAGCTACCATCATAGTATGTAAATTATTTTACTGGTCATGCAGGGAACATAGAGCAGGTTTTGGATAGTACTGGTCTGGAGTCAAACCAAAGGATCACATCGAGATTCACATCAAGATTCAGAGCTGATCCTCATTCATGATACATAAAAAATCAGTTCAAAAATCTGAGAAAGAGCCTGAAGAAGGCCAAGGGAGTGATCTAGCAACTGGTTTTGGTTGCCTAAAACCTCAGAGGTGCACAGTGAGAATCAGGGGCTACTGACACAGATTGCTGCAGGAGAAGCTCACTGCCAAGAGGGGCGGCTGAGTATCCATCCCTGGACATGCTCAAAACACAACAGAGCCATTTCCTGAGTAACCTAGTACAACCTCACAGCTGGCCTCACTGGGGAGGTTGGGCTGGCCAATTTTCACTGTTTCCTTCCAGCATAAATATCTCATGATTCTGTTCCACAACACTGAAATTCATCGAGTTAGCAAAAGTTTATATTACCTTTTCAAAAAAATACTTGAATACTAGAGCAATTTCTTATATGTTTCCCCAAGAAATGTCCCAATACAAGACCCTTGTAGTCTTCCGTAAGAAAAATTATAGCTCCAGTAAATGGTAAATTATCTGCTAATATTAGGTTTCTCCTAATCCTCATATTCAACACAGTCACCTCAACTGAGTAGAAAAACTGTTTCTGTTTTAAAAACAATTCAGTTTTTCACCAAAATAATTCCTATAAAGACAAATTATCAAAAATTTAAACCATAATATAATCTAATATAAACTTTAATGTAAATCATATATGCTGAAATAATTTCTGACCAATCAAAATAAATACTTTTTTTTATTATCTCACTTTTTCAGTATTTTGGTGCTATAACTAGAAGAAATATCTACAATCCAATTATGTAAAAAGCTTACTTTTGGACTTTAATTTCATTTTTAAGATGGCTGCTAGAACATTCTGATCTTTCAAAACATTCAAGAATGTACAAAAAGGCTAACAAGAAACTTATCAGAACTGGTGACTTCCTACAAAATATTTTTGTTTTGATCAGTCTTTTTCTGATGAAAATTACTCCCAAGATTTTAAATACTATCCAACCAGCTACACTCTGAATCCTATAAAAACCAAGCCACTACCGCTGCTGCTGCTGCTGCTTAGATAATAAAGCCAGCTTAGATAATAAAAGCTTGCTGCAACAGAAATTCCAGTTCAGCCTTTTATAGGTATCTAGACTACATGAAAGTCACCTCTCTCTCCTCCACTTTCCCTCTCCTTCTTTGCCCTTCAATGTGCAATCAGTCACAGCCTAGAAGAGTGAAACAATATTAAAGTAAGCTCAATATGAAAGTAAGCTCCAATTTCTGCAGCCTTTTTAATTTTATCTCTGCTGATGGTCTTTAAGACCTAAGGACAACATGAAATGAGATCCTAAGGACAATGCTATTGTTGTTTACTTCTAATGGAATTAATTTTGCATATTTTTCTCATAGTTACAGGCATATAAATGTCATTTCCAATTATTCTTTGTGAGGGGATGAAATAGAATAGATAAAGACATAAAAATACAATAAAGAAGAGTGAGTAGATAAGAGTGAATAATTCACATTTCACCAATGTCCCTCTGTGGTGGATATCCTCCTTATCAGGTCCAAATTTGCCTCTAAGCCTGGCACTATCTGACTTCTATTACTGAAAATTATTGCTGGGAATATTGAATTGTGGTATTAAAATGCTGGTCGAATGACTTAAACTTAAGAGTATTGCTTTCACCCCAGTTAAAGCTGCTTGCACAATCATTTTGTCCTCATTTTGCCTCAGTATTCTGTTTGTCACACTAATGAATGTTTGCAGAGCCATACTTGCCAGCAGCCCTAGGCAGGATCAGCTTTGCCTTGTGCCGTAAAGGCAGCAAGGAAAGTATATCTGCTCATGGAAAGCTTCCTGAAAAGCAGCTCACACAGTCAAGGGCTGACTCTCAGAACCAGCAGCTTTTTTTCTCTCTGACAGTTATTTGCAGGCATAAATGCTTCCAGATGCCAAAGTAGCAACAAGGGAGTATCACGACTGAGCAATACATAGAAGCAGAGATATATCAAAAATACTAGCAGAATTGTTTTGTTGAACACCTTGCAGCTGTGGATTTGTATCCAAACTAGGGACTCAGGAAAAATGTCATACATTTAGCTTTACACATCCAAAAGAGGTGAGCAGCCCCAGTAATTTTGCATGTGTGTTATAGTCCTGGCTAGATCAAGGAAAACACAGCAAGAGAGAGAGAAATAGATTTCCAAATGCCTGCGTATGGCATCATGCTTGCTGCGTTCTTCATGGGCAATAGAACTGTTCCAGGGCTACTAACAAAGTAGAAACTCCTTGGTACCTCTAACGGCATAGGTTTATCAAATATTTCATTATAACTGCTGACATTTGCTCCTGATGTGCATATAATTTGTGAAATGTTTTGGAATATATGAGGTGAACTGAGCTGTATAAATGAAGTTACGTTTCATATGTATTTCATATGTATTTTTTCTCCTTCTTTTATTGTAAGCAGACCATATTCCTGATATTTAAGCATAAACACAGGAGGGATGGAAAGGCTTTTAAAAGACATTTTCATTTTCTTTTAGTATTTTATGCCAGATATACATTCATTACAAAAGTAATTCAAGATGTATGGCAATCTTTAAAAAAAGTGGTGACTTGAGATTGGTCCTATCTTGCTCTCTGGTGTCAAGTTATTGGAATATTTCAGAAGATGGGAGAAGCAGAAAGGACAGGCTATTTAAATGCACTGCAGTTTTCTTCCTCTCCTGTTAAATTGTGAAGATAAATTTATCATGTAGCTACAATACATGAGTTTTTATCCAAACTTCTGCTATCCTGAGTCATAGTAATTCAAAAGGACCGGTCAGTGGCACACTAATGGAAAAAATTTTTGGCAGAATAGACTCCAGTCAGTGAAAGTGAAGAAATAATACAATTTTAGTGAACTTCACATTAAATAGTAGAAAGATCATTACCCAAGCATGGAAATCACCGTTTCTATACAAGTGTTGAGATCCTTTGGATTTCATGTAAATCTGGTGAACAAAAAAATTGAGAGAATATGGTTTTGATTATGGTTTTGGTTCTAAGTTAATGTCTATTTTTGTGTCTATATGCATGTTGGGAGACTGAAAAAAAAAAGCATAAAGCAGAAACCAACATTCACCTATTAATGTCCTTGTAACATGATCCTAAGAAAACCAAAGAAAGCAAGAAAAATATAAGTTGCTTGACAGTCAGTATTTTAAGGATGAGCTGGTAATTTGAGAGAGACCTCAATGCTCAGACACCTGCCTTCTGCTGAGTGAGGTTTACTGTGCTGAAAAATCCAAAATCTCTATCTTTCCATTTCATTGTTAAACCCTCTTCCTAAAGAAAGATTCCTTTTGTCCCTTGTGATGGAAATGCAGTGAACCAAACTGCACAAGAGAGAAGCTTTATGAGAGGATTGCACAATTCAGAAGCTGAATCTCAATGTAAAATGCTTATTTACAGGCATGTTAGTTTGAAAGAAAACAGTTCCTTGTCCTTTTTCGAGACACAGAAGAACTCAGTGACAGATATTTCTAAAAGCAGAAATGCAGACCTAAACTATCACCCAGGAGTTAGTCTTAGCTTGAAAACAATTTCCTCTCATGGTTTATACATAATTCACATAGGCTTGCACATCATTAGATATCGTCACCTATCCTCCCACTTCCAGTATCCCAAGATGGGGGAACATTAACAGAGTAAGTACAATGTAAACCTTCAGCTCAAATATGCCCCTTGAATTTCTCAGAATATATTGCAAAAGCAGGGAAAGATCTAAGAGACATCAAAACTTACTAATTGCAATAAAATCCTTTCCAGCATATGACCTTTATCTTCTACATCTATCACTACCTCAGCATGTAATTCCTGATTAGTTACAGATTTTTTGTCAGAAAATCAGTTCTAGAAATATTCACTGTCTGTGTGCCTATCTTTTAGTTTTTTGGAAGAGATGAGGCACTACAGATAAGATATTTTAAAGATATTTCAGTTTCTAGTTCTCACCATCAATGGGCATGGAGGACCTAATTATCTTTTAAAATCTGACCACTTTCACTGGATTGTTTTTCCTGGCAAATCATCACTGAGCTTTCTGAAGAAGTTGAAAAAAAAAATAAAACAGCTAAAGAAAGCAGAGATTTCTCTTGAAATTTTAATCTTAGCTGAAAACTCATTTTTCAGTTGCAAACTAGTTTGAAATTATCTTTTGATTGTTCCTCTACACAATAACTTTTTCTAAAAGTCATATTAGATGGGCAGCAGAAAAATGACACATTTACTTTCAGGACAATTACTAAGCCTGAAAAATGAAGCACTGCAGTCTTCTTCGACAGGTCACCCACAAAACAGACCAAAAGGTCTTTCCAATCTTCTTCTGCTTTCTCACAGAGTTTGGACCGTGATGACACCATCTTTCCTATTAAGACAGCCCTCATTTTTATATAGCTGTCAACAGGTTTCTGTGTCAGCTGAGAAAATTTTGCTGAATTTCAGAGTGACTACTGAGAAAGAAAGTTCCTCTTTTTTGCTATCCCCATATAAATGTAAGTCTCAATTTTATTGATTAAATAATATTCTCTGTTTCTTTCTGCTGGTAAGATGACAGGAACATTTGCTTGACAGTAGTGCACTGGTACAGATTTTACTCGCTGAAGATGGTAAGAAGCCTAAAAAAATTATTTTATTTTGTTGACAGAAGGAAAAGAGATTTTTGAGGAAATTAATTTTTCATTGGAAAACGTATGTTTTCTAAAAATTCCTTCGATTTACCACAAAACAACTTGTTTGCAAAAAACGCATTTCTTACTCAGAATTCATAATGTCTCCAACTTCCTTACCCCTAGCATTTCTTCTCTGATGGTTTAAGTTTCAATCCTTATGCGCTTTTAAGTCACTAAAAAGATAGACTATTATACACATCTTCTCCTATTATTTTAATTCTCCATAAATTTCTTTTCAGGAATGGCAAGCCAAAGAGATTTTTTCAAACTGTCATCTGTATTATTAACTTCTTACTATTAATTCTTGAATTAAGTTCATCATTCTGAACCTTACCTCTAGAAAATCAAGCCCTCTGTTTCCAATATGGGCCACCTGAATAACTAAAAGAAATTTAGAGGGTTTGAATATTCACATGAATTTTTATTTATCAAAAATTCTTTCTCAGTTTTAATTCTTTCATTTATATTGTGTCATATTTCAGCTTCCATTGACCTGTAATTACTTAAAAACAGCAATGTAGAACTGATAAAAAACAAAAGGAAGCAACTCTGAAAATTATGGAGACCTTTTGCACAGCTTGACAAGATAGTGTGCAAGACAGAAATTGTTCTGAGTCAGACACTATCTACAAGGATGCCCCAAGAGCTTTCACTTGTATCAGGGTACTGCTTGCATAATGCTGCCATTTCTCTCCCCTATAAAATGGTGAAAAATCAAATATTCCTTTACCTGATGCCAGTTTTGTCTGAATCTCTCTCATTCTGTACAACTCACTGAATCATGATGGATTCAGTTGGGCTTTCTTTCCTCATGTTGCCTTCCACTGTCTTTGAGCTGTAATGGCTCCATGAGTTTCATGCTTAGTCAATCATCTAAAAAATTGCTGTGAACACAATTAATTCAAATAAGCTTTCCATTGCAATTCCATAAAAATGACAAAAAGCAACCAAAAAAAAGAAAAACCCAAAAAAACCCCAACCAACCAACCACAACAACAACAACAACAACAAAAAAAAGACAACCCCAAAACAAAACCAAACCAAAACAAAAACAAAAACAAAAACAAAAACAACAAAAAAAAACCAACCAAAAAAAAAAAAAGAGAAGTGTCACTGGTACAATATAACTGCTGCCAAAATAATTAGATTTCTGTTACTCTACTTAGAGCTTCCAACTCAACATTGCATATATTTTCTCACAGCTAGTGAGAAAAATGCATCATTCTGATCTTTATTACATGTGTCATACAAAATTTCCTGGAATATGTATTTAGAAAAATTTACTATAAAAATCCAGGCAGATTATGGGGTCTTTGTACATAGAGTACATGCAATCCTAAGCAGTTTCCTGTAAGATTATTTGTCGATCTGATAAGGTTATTTAAGAGCAAAAGATCTTAGAGATCTTATATGTTACAGTAGGTAGGTAGGTTACTCTTCACAGGGTCACTAAAAATAAGGCACTACAATGAGAATCACATCCACTGAATGATTACCACCCAATAAAAATATGATTCAATATACTACACCAAATGAAAAAATAATCACAATAACAATGATGTTAATAATAATAATAACAACAATATAAAAATACAACCCTACAGCTCTCCAGTGTAACAAAAATACAATCTACAACTCGGTCTCTAAAAGAACAAGTTATTTCACCAAGAGTAACTGAGGTAGGGGACCTCCATTTCTGTATGTCCATTACAAAACATCAAGTAAGAAGTTCAGTAAACACAGAAACATTTTCAGGATCACAGAAGAATTAATCTGTTGCTGAGATCCCATCTATAGCAATAAAATACTTGTATAGCCGTAATATCTGCAACAAAAATTGGAATTCCAAATCCATATTTTTACAACTCCAAAGATATTACCATTTAACAGTCTTAATCTGTGTCAAGGTTCTTCATATGACTATTTCTCTCTCAAATGAGTTGAAAAACTTAAATAAAATACTAATTAAACCACTGAGATATGTTTCACAGAGATAATTTCTTTTGTGAGTCCTGTTTCTGGGGGTCTGACACTTCTTATCACGTGTGGAGACTTCCCAGCCATCTCTGACAGTGAAAGGTTCGAAAACTTGGACAGGTATTCCCTGCCACTCAATTCAACAGTGTAATCCAAATTTTACTTTAACAATAGTAGTTAGATTATCCAATATAACAGAGCAGTGTTGATGTCATCTATAGAAAAATGTGAGAACACAAAATGAAGTTGTTCATAAATGCACTTGTACAATATAAATAAAAAGAGCAAAACCAGTGAGATTCAACTCACTTGACTCCTATCACCCAAAATCCATATTAGGTGTTAATTCCTGCAGCTTTGCATACCTGTTTGACAAATGAATGAAGTGCTGCTGAAAATGCTTGTCTCCACTGACTACAAGAACTTTAATGTTGGGGTCTCTCCCCCCTGCCATGTAGCCCTGGGAGAGGGGCCCTGAGGGGAGGCACGGTGTTTCCCTGTCCCTGCTCAGCCTCGTTCCCCATTGGTTGTTTTGTGTTCCCCTGCGCGGTCAAGGACCCTCGGGTCCCGTGATTGCCTCAGTTCCTCGGCAGAGCCCCGGCCATGTGGCTGGAGAAATAAACATCTCTGAAACATCTATCAAGAATCGGTCCATAAATATTTCTTTTCCACCGGCCTCATTGATTGATACATTGTGTTGCAGTTTCCCCACTGCAACAAATGGTAGAGAAGCCGTGGAGAACGATCCCCGATGCCTAAGGACAGCAACTGATTTGTGAGTAAACTCTGGATTCCTCTTCTATGTTTTGTTTTGCTGTTCCATCTCTAAACTATGGAGGAACTGTGGAAAGACTCTTGACTCTCTGAGCTGCATATGGACATTTATCTTAAACTTGAAAATATTCTTGAACAACGATTTGTAAATTTCAGCTTAATTCAAGCTCAAAAGGAACTGAAACACTTTCTGGCATGGTTGTTTAAGAACTTTTTCTATGCTTCTTGGGATTTAATTCTTACCAAAGACTTTTGGAATACTGTTTGGACACAGTTAATTTCAGAGTCTAAATACATGCTGATGGAAGAATATTTTCGTGAATATTATTTAATTACCGAGACTGTTGGGCAATGTCAGCTGTGTCCTGGCAAAGGGAAGCCTGCCTCAGGGACCGTGCAGCCTTGTCCACATGGACCGAGCATTCTGCGAGCAGCAGCGAGGCAGTTCCCGCGTGCGGGCGGAGCAATGTGAGCCGCAGTGTCGGTGGCGGAGCGAGGCGCGGCGGGAGCGGCGGGACCCGGCGGTGCCCGCCCGGCCCCGCACAGCGCGTGGTGGAGCGAGCCCTGTGAGAGCAGTGGCACGCAGGCGGCAGCTGGCGGCGGTGGTGGCAGTGGAGTGGAGCCGCGCCCAGCCGAGATGCGCGCTGGAGCAGGGCATGGGGGGGTTGTTGCTCAGGGGCCCGACCAAGACGTGGGCGCAGCCCCAGGCAGCGGCAACACAGCTGAGAGCAGAGGCGGAGGCATGCAGGGAGCTGAATGTAACCCCGGGAAGAGCGCGCAGGCACGAGCAGCCCTGACAGCCCCAGCAGCACTGACAGCCCTGGCAATTCCAACACGGGAGCAAACGAAAGAGAGAGCAAAGACGCAGCGAGACAGAAAACAGCAGCCGCTCAGGAAAAAGAAAATATCATTGTAGCCAAGGTTTTAGGAATAGTAAAATGGTACAATGTTAAACAAAATTATGTTTTTATAACAAGATGTGACAACCAAGAAGACATATTCATTCACAGAACTGCTATTAAAAAGAATAACCCTGAAAAATGCATCCCAAGCTTGGGAGATGGAGAGGTGGTGGAGTTCAAAACTGTGCAAGGTAGAAAAGGGTTACAAGCAGCAGAGGTCACTGGGCCTGATGGTGTTCCTGTAAAAGGCAGTATATATGCTAAAAATCTTAGTCATGTTAGACAATATCTCCATTATAAGCCCCCCTACAGTCTCCCTTTCCTAATCCCACCTTTCCCTTTTACCCTATATCCTATTACCCCCAGTGTATTCCCAATCCGTTTTTTCACCCATGGTTTCCCTCACAAAACCATGCCTTTGCCAATTGTTTCCCCAAAAATCCCTTTCCAATGCCGAGTGGGGGACAAAGAGGGAGAGGGAAGAAATTAACTGTTGTTGTTTAGAGTTCCAACAGGTACAAATGGAAGAAACCCTCTCCTGCCTCAGTTTCCCCACAGAGCATGCCCGGAGAGTCCTGTTTCCCTTCTGTCAGCCTTAAGATGTTCCAGAGAATCTGTTTGGACATTTAGAGACTCAGGAGGGTGGCTTGTTTTGTTTTGAAACTGTCCTTGTTACCTCATGTTTATCCAGTTGTTTTCAATGTTAAGTTTTAAATCTCTTTTTGTTAGAAATAAACAGGTGAAATGTCGGGGTCCCTTCCCCCCCGCCATGTAGCCCTGGGAGAGGCACCCTGACGGGAGGCACGGAATTCCCTAGCCCCTGGTCAGCCTCATTCCCCATTGGTTGGTTTGTGTTCCCCTGCACGGGCAAGGACCCTTGGGTCCTGTGAATGCAGCAGTTCCTCGGCAGAGCCCCAGCCACGTGGCTGGAGAAATAAACATCTCTGAAACATCTATCAAGAATCCGTCCATATATATATTTCTTTTCCACAAGCCTTGTTGATTGATACGTATGTTGCAGTTTCCCCACTGTAACACTTTAATGCTGTGAATTTAGATCAGACACCTGACTTTTAGGTGAGATGAACTTTATCCTAAGTTTCTAGAGCAAATTCACAGGATAGGTCTCCTGAATAAACCTACAATATATCCAAAACATGGAGCCTACCTGCAGGATATTTCCATATGTGTTTGAGATAACCTGTTGTTTCTCCCTGGCACCACATCTAGAATGTCTAAGAAACCCTTTAGTACATAAAAATTCTCTGCAGAATAGACCACATATTTTGCAGTTGAACTTGAATTTCTCTTACAAATCACAAATGTATTGCAAATCACAGAGACTTTAAGTTATGTAACAGTACAATGAAAACTCCAGCTCTTTTCCTTTCAGAGACAGGACTCAAAAACTGATATCTACTCTTGTCAAATGAAGAAAGATTTTTATTTTCATTGTCATCACCAAAAAAGTTGCAAAAGAGCAACCTGCTCAGGATTGCTGTACTTAAGGGATTTGTTTTCCCTTTTTCTGAAGTTTGAAAGTCACTAAGAATGATGGGACTCAGTTCAGTATGCCATGTTCCTAAGGCTCCATCCACACCTTGTGCCCCTGCCCTGGGAACATCTGCCACTTAGAAGCATTGTATTTGTACACCTAGAAGAGAGATTGGGAAGAGAAGAGAGGTCATAAGCAACGTTTTTGAAATCAAATTATAATTAAATGAAATAGATTCAATAAATATGATTTTGTAACCCAAAATGTTTCATTTTAATAAGCATGAAAAAACATTTTCTGCAAGAGCTTCAATATTTTTTGTTTTTACTCTGAAGTGAAATGAAATATATGTCAAAGTAGCAACACATCAATTCTTGATGAAGATATTTTAGAAATGGTGAAAAAATGGCCCTTCCTCCATAGATACCTAAGTCCCTTCTGAACATAAAAATGACTTTATAAAACATGATCTCTGTAAGAAATTTTCTCTATATAGAATCCAAAGTTACTGAAACTTATTCAATAAATTCATATGATGATAAATCTATAAAAACCATAAATTGTTTTACTGACATCCGACATTTTTTTCTATGAAGTTTCGAGTACATTTAGCATTATACTAGTTTCAATTAGCCAGAAAAATTCCATATGTAACTTAGATTTTATCTAACATTATGAATTAATATTTTGTTTTTCCTTTAGCAAATCAAGAATTTGTAAAAGATATTATGAAAAATTAAAGATTTATTTGAAAAATCTTCACAGGGAGAATTAATGGGTAAAGTTATTTCTCTAGAAATTATATTACTGAATTAATACGATTTCTTAGAGTTATATTACTTTCCAAAACCTCTGAACAACACAGTGAGTTTATCAAATATATTTTTAAATGACTTCTTAAAAAATATAGCATTCCTATAATATTTCCATAGTATGTCAAATGAAATTAAATAATTTATCTTTTTAGAGAAAAACTGAATAGGACTGTAATAGCTTAGGGCGTGAAAAGAGTATTAAAAGCACTTTATTTAATTACCTCAGTATTCCTATCTTCATCTTCTGACTCAGATTCATGCTGCAGACTTGCAAAGAAATTAAATTTTTAATGATGTTAAAAAACATATCGTTTTAGGGAAAAATAAAATTTGATGTATTTACTGAAAAAACTCATTTCTAACAGCAAATGTAACTGCAGGGAAAAAATGGGGGAAAAAAGAAAAAAGTAATCATTTTAAATAATCTCAAACTCTATAATGATTTTGTACTTGCATGAGCATCATTCCATAGCTTGAAGAGCTTTCCAAATCAAACATCTATTTTGAGGAATTTAAATAGCCAATAATTCTCTGGCTTATTGTTGCTATTTACATTCCACATTGTGCACTATTAGAGCACTATCCGATGCACCCACACAAATACATAAAGACTGATTTAATAAAGTTGGCTGTTCCAGGGCTGGTGTGCCTTCCCAAGCTACTGGGGAGGTGTTTCAGCTGCATAATTGAATAGATACCATCTCTCTCAGTCACAAAAGGCACAGCTCACTTCCTGCAAGGGAATAATTCATATGACTGTCAGGGCAAATTTCAGCAAAAGCTGCAAAGTCATTGCCCTCATACCAGAGAGGAGACATCTAAACAAATTGCCACATTCATAGGATCTAGATCTTTTAAAAGTTTGCAGGTAGAATAAAGTAATACTGGGTTTTAATAAATACTAAATAACTGAGTGTGGCTGATTAATATTTACATATAAATATATGTTTCATTGATAACTAGATTACAAATTTACATTATTTTTTTATAATTATCTCTTCCTGGAAAATGTTCACAGAAGCAATGTATGCATTTTAGCTTTTTTCCAAACTCATTAAAGGATCACCAGTTTTCTTCTATAATTTTAAATCACCTAAAATTTACCACCAAGACTATCATTCTCTGCTGTGTTTTCTTTAAACCATGGTCTTCTCAGTCTTAATTTTCTAGGAAGAAAAATTATCTTACCAGTCACAATGAACAAAAATATAGTGATTTAATGGCAAGTGCCAGGATTGTAAGACATGTACAGTCTGATGCATAGGTTAATAATAGAAGAATTATATTTAAGTAAATTAGCAGCTTAGGGTAGTTGACAGAGTAAAACCAAAGGAACAAAAAGGTTAATACAGCTGTCTATGCCTTTATGTTTACTCTGCGTTTGTTTAATAAAGGAACAATTTTTGAACAATATGTGAAAGCTAATTTGCTATCAGGATCTTGGAATATTAAGCTAGAAGGATCCCTAAAGGATGTTTTTTGGTCCATTCATACAGACAAAATAAGACCAGCCATACCACCATATCTCAGCATTTACTTGTCTACCATAGCTGTGAATACTTACACAGATAAAGCCTCATTACTCTACCCAAAGGGTCTATACAGAGGATGACTATCTCAAGTCACAAAATTTTCCCTGGTCTGAATCTTCATTGCATCAATAAAATTCTACCATTTCTCTTATGAAGCTCAGACTCCTTTCACATACACCTCCTCCACCATTTCTTCCTCAGTCTAAATATTCTTTAATTTATAAGTCTTTCTGTAGGAAATATTTTCTGCATGCCTAGGAGTTGTGTCCTACTGTCCTATCTTCAAGTGGTCCAAGTCTCCCTCAGGATGAAGTAACCAACTCTATACTAATGTGTTACTCATTTTGCATAGGACAAGGTTATACCAATTGCTTATCTCAAATTACTCTGTTTTCCAGCATGATATTTACCTTGTAAGGTGTCAGTGCTGCCTCACATTCAATTTACAATCCAGACACCTCTGAACCCACAGGCAGCTACAGTGCCAATACTATGTCCTGCAGCTGCCTCCCTGCTTATCCCTGCCAAGGCTGGGATTTAATGTTTGCCCATGTCAAATGCAAATTTATGTTTTCCTTATTATTCCTCCCATTTCTCCACATAATGTAATTTCAAATTCTCTCAGCTAACATACCACTAGACCATTTCTGGCTCTTTGCACCTTCCAGTAGCATCTGGACATTTACGAAACCACTGAATGGCAGCAGGGTTAGAACACCCCTTACAGAATTGCATTGAGTTCCCCTTCCATTTCCATAATGGTATACAGTTATTCAAAATAACCCTCCAAGCAGGTTCCCAGCCAGACTAAAAACCGTGATACAGGGCTTTTTTCTAGACCGTGCTGCCTGCTGTCAAGACTACTCTGCAGCTCATAAGACTGTGTTTATGGAAGTTGTGCCATTAATCAAATCTATCTTGCTATATATTTTTGACCACACTTAAGCTCTTGACTCTGGTTAGTGAATAAATAACTTGAAAACAAATTATGGGCAAACACAAAAGGAGGCAGATGGTATGCTTTACTTTTTCTTGTACTTGTTTACCACCCACCAGGGCAATGCTTTTGGGTCAGAATGGTCTGTGACAGACAAGAAGAAAAGAGACCAGATGTTAACTATAAATTGTTGTATTAAATTAATGCCAGTCTGAAATACAAACAGCAATGGGGTCACTACTGCTGTGACACAAAACATAAAAAGCAGAGACTGTAACAGATGTTTCTATTTTTTCAAGTGTATTTTTTATTATTATTTCTCACTAATCTAAAGCTTCAGTGGCACAAGTTTCTATTACTGACCTCAAGACATACAGAGAGATGTAGATGCTTCTCAAAATGTTGCGGTTCCTGGTCTGAACATGGTCAAAAGTAGAACAAGGCTGTGCAGTTACTAGCCCCATTTATGGAAGCCATATTGGCAACCTAGTGGAATAACCCCAGGGGGTGAATTTTCCACTCCGAGGAGGCTCAGATCATGCATTGGAATATGGCCATGCTGCTGCTAGCACCCAAGAAACCTTGCTCACAGCTAGGTCAAATATCTGTGCTTGGCACTGTTTCATATGGTGTTGGATACTAAGGGGAAAGAATGTCAAATACTACATGACTGTCTGTAAACTAACAAGATATCTGATGAAATAAAGCCCCCCAAAGTCATTAAGAAAAGTAATCCTCTAATTATCCTAGTCACTTTAATTGTATATTACTTAACTGGCAGTGAGACAGCTATACATATTATGGATGAACACTACTTTAAAGGAAATCCCCAACCATGTCTCATTCTGAAGTAGATCCTTAGCCAGTGTAAAATGACGTATCTCCCTTACAGCCACGATGCTGCAGCTGATTAAAACAGCTTCAGATGTGGCCCACTAAGACCTCTTCCATATGGCCTGTGGCCATGACCATTTGGTGTATCTTATTTCTGTACATCTGCACCACTTCCCCTGCAGTGACAGGACAGGACCTTGTGTAGGGACAGTCGATGCTTGTTTGATGTGAGGTGAACCATGGGCATTGACAATAGATGTCCATGAGATGAAAACATCTTTTAAAATACATATAAGCTTAGAAAATTGAATGGGATTCACAGAAAAAGCAATGGAAAAGTTTTCAAAGGAAAAAAAAAAGAAGAAAAGCATGATGTGATCCATTTAAAAAGGCTGAGATTGACTTTCTTTTAAAACAAACATTTTAACAGCATTACTATTGAGGTGACAGCAATAAAAAATTAAGCATCCGTAAGAATAATTTTCGGTAAAGGAGGTGGCTCAAAGGAACTATTGTAGGCATAACTGCCGTTGCTTTTATCAATACTAACATCACAGTGTAGGAGAAACAGAGTGCATAGGCCACTGGTAGCCCACAATTTATTCCTTGTACTAGAAAAGGTAAGGCTACAGGTATTCATATTCACAAGTTCTGAACTGACACACTGTTAAATATGTCAATCCTTTTAACCAGAAAACCCTTGCCAGAATCAAGGGTGTGGCATAAATGGTACAAACACAAATTGTCATGGATGTATTCTCTAGCATCTACTCTACATGTAGCTTTTTGTTATAATCTTGAAATATTAAAGTTTACTGCATTTCTAGCTAGTAATTTAATTCTACAGTATGGCAAAACAAACAAAATATAGCAAAATTCATTCATATATTTATTTTTAAATTTCATACAGGGATCTATGCTTATTTTTATTTTAGAAAAGTCTATCTAGAAGACACATTTCTGGTCTTCCTGATTTTACTGAATGTCTTAGACACATCAGAAGTCCTCTGGCCTACTCACTCAGACAGCATCAACAAACATAGCATGAAGATAAGATCAAAATAGGCCCTGTGAAATATGGTCCCTGAAGAAACATTACCCTGGAGGATGGAAAAGAGAACAGGCACATGTCTGAAATCCCTCCTGTGAAGAGGGGAAGAGATAACTGTGCTCATGGAAGGTATCTATTACTCCCACACAGGGTGTCCTCAGCTTCATGTGACATCAGAAATGACAAGCAGAAGTAATAATTGAACTCATTTCAGGTTTATGTTTTACTCTGCTTCAATATGTGAGAGGATATTTTTAATATTCGATGACTGTTGTTTAATCTACAGACATTTTATCACCAAACTGAAAATGTTAGCATCACCAAAAGGTTTTCTAACTTTCTATATGGACTGCCTTTTGTAGATGTACAGAAATAGAGAGTCTGAACAGCATTGGGTATTTCTTTGTAGAAACACTACTACATTTAGATTTCTCAACAGTCACCAAATTAATTTCTTTCAACAGGAACAAAAGCTCTGGAAACCCCTCTAAATCCCTTTGTTACTGATAGAGTTATGACAAAATATTTGCCGTCCTCAATTTCTTAACAGTGCATACTTGCATTCTTACAACAAGCAAATCGGTATCTCTCTCACACATTGAACGAAAGCAAAAAGAGACAAAATGGAACATGGGGTTTTAGACTGTAGGTGCTATATTTAAGAGTATGCACCCAAAACCTTCTGCTTAAACCCAAAGAATAGGACAGCTCCAATCCCCAGCCAGTGAGATATGCACTTACAATGATAACCCATCTCATTTCTTCAGTGAGGTCACCTCCTCCCATTCTTTTCCTTGATTACCTGCTGGCTCTTCAATAAAGCAGCATTTTTAGCTGCAGAGACACACTCCCATCAGTGGCAAATATGAAAGAGTAAAGTGTCTTGGCAGCGATGGGTAAAATTTGGCAAATATATTTGTCTAACAAATGGAAAGGTAAATGTCTTACTCTATATATGATGATAGGAGCTTTTAAATAATCAAAAATGTTAAAATATTAAAATCTCATTTGTTGCTGCCTGTTCTGAGCTTCCCGTCCCCTTCCCCAAGACAAGCCAGGACTTGCCTCTGCCATGTGTTCTGAACTCCTTTGTTCCAAGCGCGGGCAAAACCAAATGTAACTCAAACTCTTCAGCAGTGTCTGATTGGCCGCTCACCCCGGGTCTGCCCCCAGCCCTCCCCTTTCCCCTTCTCTGAATAAAAGAAAGGACCAAGGCGGACCCGCCCTCTTTGGCTTGCACCCTTTCTGCGAACATCTTGTCTTCTGTTTCTGTTTGAAAGCTTCTAATTGCAGGAATTGGGCAAACCGAAGGCTATATTTCTCCCTCTTTGCTTCTGCTGGTGATATCAGCTTTGCAGCTACTATTGCTGCTTTTAGAGCTACTGAAATGCTGGATTGCCTGTGCTACCTCTCTAGGCTGCCCGAGGCTTTCTAAGGCGTTGAACTATGAGCCTAGCCGGTAAAAAGCTGTAAGTATTTCCATGTTCATTCAAAAATATTGGTGCTTCATGAAGTACAGGGGAGAAAAATGAATGTCCAAAACTAGCTTAACTATTGCTGTCAAATTTCCTCAAAATGGCAAATTTACCACACTCTGAAAGGGCCGCTATTTTCCAAATAACTCCTAAAGCCCAAGGTCGTCTCAAAGTACTTTAACAGAGACAAATGATGACATTCACACCAATGTTCTGTTGGACAAAATCACATGCATTATGTAGTTTGCACTCTTTTTTAACTTTTCCTGATAAGTTGGACCTCAGATGTGGGCAGACATTCTGACTTGGCAGTGAGTTCTTCCAGCTATGCAGAATCAGGCTGAGTGCCTGACATTAAAATGTCTAGCTCCTTCTCCAGACTTCATCAGCATTTATTTGGCATTAGCTGAACTTAGCAAAGTAATTTCAGGTTCACGTCTTGTAGTAGGTGACTTCATACAATCCTTTAATGGTTACAAAAAACAGTAAGCAAAATTACAGGGTAGACAAAACAGATGCCAGGCACATATTGACTGGGGTTGCCTGCCTGGTGTTGTGTAAGCTTGAGCTATTCTTTCAATCTTCTGCATTAATTTCCGTGTAATGTAGGAAGAGTAAGTATTGCATAAATAGTGTAGAAATGATTCAGCTATTTTATGTTCCTGCAAGCTGGGAATGTCCCAGTCAGTCCCATATCTCACTCCCTGCTGATATTGCCATAACAGACATCCAAATAGTGACAGTAAGAGGATTAAGAAGATGAAGAAGAAATTTGGTGAGAGGAGGACGGTCTGAACATCCTCACTGAGGCAGCAGGAAAATAACTAGTAATTCCTGACTTGGCTGTTTAGCTAGGGAGGGGTGGGGATGTCTGGTTTGTGGCACTGTGCAGATAACATGAGCAGTTTTGCATTATGGAGGTCAGCTGTCACAACAATGATATCCCAAAATATATTTGGACAGATGGTTCTTTATTACTGAACAAAACATCTGTCTAGAGGCTCATACACAATTTGTCTAGTCAGTGGAAATGTCACACCTGTGTAAGATGTTTGTTTCCAGATGTAGTAACTCTATGACTTTAAGGATGCTTAACGATGCTGCTGGCTAATAGAAGCTGCCGGGCAATCTTTCAGCAGTCTAGACTGAACTAATTTCAGTGATGGAGCCAGACCCTTCTCGGTGATGCCCAGCTACCAGTCACCAAGGACTCGTATGAACAGAATTATTGGAAATTCTGCTTAAAAAGAAACTTTTTTATTATTCTAAGAGGAGTGAAACATGGGAAATGGTTGCCCAGAGAAGTTGTGAAGAGGAAAAACCCCAACTAGAGAGACTCCGGACCAAAAAGCTCTAGGTGACCCTCCTTGAAGCAGCAATCTGGACCAATTATCTCCAGAGGTGCCTTCCATCCTCAGCCACCCTGTGATTCTGTGGTGTCTGTGATTGGTTTTGTGCTTTTGCAAATCTTAGGTACTCTTCATTCTCTGGGGATAACAATTTATACAGAAAATGGCTTTAAACAGAATCAGTTTGTCTTGTGAAAGACTGTTTATATTTCAGAAACTGGAATGTTATTCAGCAAATCTTCAACAGCCAAAAAGTTCGGTGTGAAGATTATGCAAAACACAACTTGTGCTAAAGAACAAATGTGTGTGATTATATTAAATTGATGCAGCATCAGCTACTCAGCTAGGACCAGCTGATATGATTTGTTCTGATCTTAACAGGATTTGGGATACACACAACAGAGCAAACCTTTACAAGTAGATGGCAATTAGTTCTGTAGATACCATGGAAAATGGAAATTATGGGAGCAGATTTTCTCATTTTAGGACTCTATTCAAGAGTGTTTTGAAACATGCATCTGAAAGAAAGATGAGAAAAATCTTAGCAAAAAATTCATTCTTTCTTTATTTCAGTCACCTGATAGCATCCTCTCCCTGTCCTAGCAGAAATTGCTATCATTATTAGTATTTATAATTATTAATACTTATAATTAATCCACTCAGAGTGATTCTTAACTAGTGTTAGAATAATTTCTGCAGATTGAAAGATACTATGATACTATGTATTGTTTCCACTAAAGAAGTACAATATACTGTTGGCCCCAGACAGTGTTAGACTAAGTGTTCATCAATTAATTTGTAGAGGGTTAGTTCAGCTGTTAAATAAATTTAAATTTATGTGGCCTTCTAAATATTCCCATGGATGAATATTTTGTAAATTTGCGACAAGGCAGGTCTTGAATGTGTCCAAAACCATACTTAATACTTTATGAAATAACACAAGTGTGTAAATGCTGGCACATAAATAAGTAAAAAAGTAAAATACAGTAAATGGTCAACAGCAACAGGAAGATAAACAAAGTAAAATAACAGTGTAGGGTCTGCTTCATTCTCACTTGAGATGTGATAAAAACTGAACAATTTAATAGTCATTATATCGTATTTGTTGGAATGATCTGAAAATTACGAATCTAAAGTGTAAAAGTATCTCCCATAGATCAACATTAAAAATGACAGCAAATTGATATAATGCATTGACATGGCACAGAGCCTGCAGGGCAATTTATGTAGTCTTTTCCAAATTTTAGCTGTTGATGAATATTCAGTTCAGATCTGGATAATCACAGGTTTTGGAATGTCCATTTAAACTCTTTTAATCTTTGATGACTATTGCAAAACCATGTCTGGTCTTTAGTTTCTTTAAAGAACCACAATTTTCTTCCTTTCTATTAATGACCAAAACTTCTTTTCAAATGCATATGTTATGAAAAATCAACTCAACAGAAATATCACCAATGCTCAGCTGTTGCATCAGCTTTTGAACTGTCCGCATGTCTACATAAATGAAAGAACCACAAGAATACACAAAAAATCTACACATTTGTACACATACGCACACATATATTCAGATACATACGTATATGCTAAAATCCCGGATTAAATTCAATAGTGGCTTCTGATACAAATAGACTTTTAAGCTGTTTTCAATGTTAGTGAAATGACATACTTAGTATTATTCCCTCTATAATTCTTCTCCTTTTGAGGATTATTACTATTATTATTATCCCAAATCCAGAGATATACATCCCTTATACATTATTGCCATATCCAGTTGTGTTCTGATTCTAAGTCACATATTCTACAATACACTTATGTCAATTATATTCTATATCACATTCCATCCTATATTTACAGATACTGCTTTTCAGTACTGCCAGGCTCTTTCCACCTGCTCTGTTAAGCAAGGAATGTGTATTCCATCTTTGTGGATTGTGTATTCCAGCACATACATAATTAAATATGGGTACCTACCAGAAGCCAGAATCACTTCAGGAATGTACCACCACTCTAACCCAAACTCAGTAGCAGTATTTTTTTTAATGTCACCTTATTGTGCACAGCCTAATTATTGTATTTACTTTCTTCATTTGAACAATGCACTGGGAAACCTTTTTAGCAAGTTTAAAGAGTGCTAGAAAATAAGTATGTTGTATTATGATCTAAATTATACTAGAATTGTACTTACTACACATTTTGCTTTAGAATCTTTGTTAGTTTTGTTAATGAAAATCACAAGGAAAATCAACATTAGTATGGGCCTGTTGAACAGAATTCATTATGGTCCCTCATGTGACAGGATGTTCTGCTATTTTTAGTTCAACAGTAAATAGCACAAACATGTAGTTGAGCAAATACAGAGGCATGTCTAGATTCTTGACTTTCTTCATGGATGGTAGATCTTTTCTCTACTGTCATGTTTAATAGCATTTTGATGCCTTAGGAAGAAAATACAATTCATACTACCCTATGCATTCCAGAGATGAGAACTGTAAATACAGTGATATATTAAGAGAAGAATAATATTTTTTTTTTAAAAAAAGACACTGTTCTAACAGGACTTCAGTATCAGTTTATACATAGAAAATCTAGAGATAATCTTATTTCTATTATTACTGCTATGTTATTATTAATAGAAAGTCCTGTTATTAATCTATTTTCCTCTAGATTCAGCTTGCCTTCCTAATCAATATGGGTTGTTATTAGAAGATAATGAGCTAACTGATATATAGCCTCAGTATTTTTTTAAGATAAAGAATAGTACTTTTATTAGTTTCTTATTTCAAAGAATATGTAGATATCCACATACCTCAGAGATTACGTTTTTCCCTCAAGAGGAAAAATAATATTTCAGATGTAATTTTGAGATTTTGTCTGTTTTAATTGGGAAACACTTCAATTTTCAAAAACAGCAACAAAAAATTGTGCCCATGATCAGGTTGGGTTATCACAGGGTTATCCACCAATTTTGAAATTTTACATGTTGTTTATAATAGTTTATGTTATAAAATAACAACATTATTTCTGGTTTTGTCTTAAAGGCTTTACAAAAACTTTTTTAAATTGTTTCAAACCAATTTTGAATTTTTAATTTTTTTTCCCCTTAAAAATACATTTTGGAAAGGTGAAACAAACTGAAATCAGTGCGTTCTTACAGGCAGATTAGATTTTGGTGAATCTGTATGTTCCAAATAAAAAAACCAATCAAACATACCCAGTCCTTAACTAGTCTAAAACACCATTCCAACAACTTCACACTAAACCTTTTAGAGGCCTGCCATTCATGTTTTATGTCAACATCATCAACATCACAATAACTAATTCTGCAGTGAAATTTCGTGCCATAATTTCTACATTTCTCCTTAACAAGGACCGAAGGTTTGGTTTTTCTTGGTCTTCAAAGCCTAGGTAAATCCTAGAATTTGTGCTGAATTAAAATGTTTCAGTGTTATCTGGAAATCTCCATGGTTAAATTATCAATAAAATAGTCAGAGGTCCGAAAATTATCTTTCATTTGCTAGGAAGCTGAGCTGTAAAGCCTCATTAGGTTCTCTCTACAGTTTTCATTTTAAAATAATAATCTCAGAAGTGAGAGCAGTAGTCTGTGAGGATGTAACAGAACAGATTTCCACATCAAAGTGTCACCAGTTAAGATACTTTATCTAAAGTATTTATAGTGCAAGATATGCAATCTCTTTCAAGTCACATGGTGCTCCTCTTGCTGCTAGCTAAAGCCTTATTGCAGAAATAGTCTTTCTGAGATTAATTTGTCAACATAGGTGAAGGTACCTGGGTCTACTTTTATAGATGAAGGCTACCACGGCCTCTTGGGTCAGAGGAGTTGCTCAAACTGGTTTATAGATTGGTTTACAGATTAATTGGTTTACAGATACTTGCTTGTAAACTGACTGGAAAAAGTTGAAGTGGAATAAAATGCAGAGAAAGGAACCAAATCTTTCAGATTAACAGACTGACTCAAGAGGGGTGGGTTTATATTGATCATAGGAAAATTGAAGATAAATGTTAGATGAAAATAGGTTCAAAATGAGTGGTAAATGAAGAAATTTTTGAATGCTACAAGATATTTTTTAAATACAGAGTATGACAAAGAGAAGGTAAATACAAAGAGGCCACAGTTTCACCAAATTTAAAGACAACAATGAGAAATAGATGGCTAAATTTTATTTACCTCTGTCTAGTCTGCTAAAACTTCTTGTCTAATTAAATGTACAATTATATGTTCTCCACACATCATGTGTTAAGGTCCAGTGCTGGAACTGGACTGAGTTTACTCACAAGAAGGGATTTTGGAAATGGTGTGTTTGGTTAGCAGAACATTTCAGACAATGAGTCATTGAGAGCTCTGAGAACTAGCATCATCAGCAAAATCCTTTAATGCATTGCTGCTGGGAAGGCTGCATTAATGACACTGATAATGCTGAGGAACTGACAGTGTAAATGTTACTTTACAGTAAAAAGTTCTCTGAAGAAAGTAGGTCACATAGAAGTTGCTCACATCCAAATTGTTTGGCCACTCTCATCCTTAATTTTAAATTATGTTGTTTGTTTTGGGGCAGTTGGGTTTAGCATTTTTTTCCTTTGATAACCTGAGAGGCTTTTTTTGACACCGTAATGAATTCTGCTACAGCAAATTTACTGTAGTTGATAAAAGCAAACTATTTGACAAACTGTCAGAGATGCATACACAAAATGAGAGCTACCCCTTTTAGTGTTGTTGGAATAACAGACTTGAAAATTAAAACCAACTATAATTAACTTTTACAAATGTTGGGATGCAGAGCAGAGTCCCCAGGCAATCATTCCTAGGATGTTCAAGGCTCAGATTTGACTCTCCATTCTCTCTAATTTGAAGAAAAACCTCCTGATTAGCAGTCTACAGACAGTAATGAGTGGACCTTTAACTGCAGATGGGATCCCACCATGAGTTACCTACCCTGCCTAGAGGAAGAAAAACAGCAGCTCATTCCCACAGTTCAACGTAAATTTGTTACACAAAGGAATGTAACGGAAACATAAGAGGAAAAAGGAGTGTGACATGACAAGTCCAGCTTCAGACGATGCAATTCCCCAGGAGTATGTCAGTGAAAAGTTGTGCCATATGGAACCCTTATTCTTTACTAGCTTCCTTCTTATTTCAAGCATAGACAATGAGAAAACACAGTTAAACGAAGAAACATTTATGTGCCCTCATCTCCTGAACTGTTAAATGTGGGAAAGTCTGTTTTCGACATCATGAACCAAGGTACTAAGGAAAGAAGTGAAGCATAGCCCTCATGTCACTGTAGAAAACCCCATACAGTGGTTTCTCTGAATGTCACTCCAGGAATTCTAAAACTTAGCTGAAAGCTGGCAGAGTTTTTACAGGCTCTTAGACTTTCTATTACACTCTCTACTTTATTCTAGAATAGCCTACTTGGGAAAGTAATATAAAATGAAAGTTCTGGAAAGCAGTAGGAATTCTCTTCCAGTGGATGAATAGGCTCAAATCTGTATCTTAGATGTTACCTCAAAAGACATTACAAAATCAGGACAAAGTGACATTGCATCTCCTTCCTATACAGATCCTGGGTCAGCCTCTTCTTTGATTTTGGTGACACAGTCCTACTGTTGAAGACTTCTCTCAGGACACTGAGGAAGCATTTGGGCTTGGTCCTTAATACTGTATTAGGGAAAGGGACTCTTGTGAAGGAACAATTGTATAAGAGGCATTTATCATAGGTTTTCATTGTTTTGTTTTTACCCATTTTCTTTGACATAAGTGTAGAGACTTATAAGCCGGAGAATGTTGTTCTATACTCAGAAAACCTCACCTATGCAAAGATATATCCAAAGCTCTGCTATCAGGAGGATAACTCTCACAATTCTTGAGAGATTTTTTTTTTCCTCTCATATCAATGGTACAGGACCTCCAAATTTATTATAATTTAGTTGTAAAAGAAGCAAATCCTGAAAACATTTGAACCTCATAAATTGTGTACTTTCACTGGTGTTACTTCAGGTTTTCACTATTTCAGAACAGAACCTGGCCAAGTCTATTGAAAAGACTCGACAGTTGATGATACAGTGAGACATGCCTCAACACACTGAGCAAAAAGTCACCATAACAGATGCAGAAAATAAATTCCATTGTGTAGAAAAATAAAAGGCAGCTTCCTTAGTTTCAGAGGGAATTTTCTGTCATTGTGGAAAGTGGATTCAAACACAAAAGGTGGTGATCCTACATGTTCAGATAGGAATTTTCTGTCCCTTTCACAGCAGAAATCCCCAGTTATTCAATCATCATTTTTTCATGCTCTGTTCAGCCATTTTAAGGTGATGTTCTACAGGGATGGTGAGGAGTATTCATGCTTTAATTTACCACAACAGTACAGTAAATAAAAAGTAGTTCAAACCTCAACAACAGTAACTGAAATGGAAGAAAGAAAAGTAGTATAGAATAATAAAGCAGAAGCATAGTGAGTGATGTTTAATTAATCACCAGTGTTAATCAATTAAAACTGTGCTTCAAGATCACCTCAAATAAGGCCATTTCTATAGATACATACAATCCACCTGTCTATATCCCATCCTAATATTTGATTTTCCCTCTTGAGCTGGCCATAGAACTTGCAGGATTGTTGCAGGTATGTAATCTACAGGAAGAAGATAAAAATGATATAAATTAGCTGAGACTCACAGGTCTCAGCAGGTATGTGCAAGAGTAAGAACAAAACCAGGGGAAACTATAAACAGGAAAGCAATTCATGTGCCCAACTTCAACTGTTTTAGAAGTTCTTGTCTACTTGGTCCCACACAAGAGGAACTCTTCTCATTTCCATGGCCTTTCTACCCAGACTCATCATAAACAAAATCTTTTACTGACTCACTTATATCCAAGTCCAGAAAGGATGGTTCCCATTGCTGACATACCACAATACTAACAGTCTTTCTGTGGAAGTTCTTAAGTGAATTTGTCTATAAATTCCTGAGAATATGTCCCAGATAGTCCTAATCCCAAACAGGAGGGTTGTAATGCTTTGGAGGTATCTGATGAGTACATCACAGATGTACAAATACAAAGGAAATATTTTATTTATACCAGTATGGCACTGACAAAGTGACTTCAATTAGATAATTTGTGGTAACTTGGTTTATGCTTCACTGATAGCTTTCCTAATTGCAGAGAAGCAACAGGCCTGTAAGACACACAGAAATATGGTTTGTTCCTAGCTCAGCAAAACCAGAGTATTTATGTCTGGCAAAGATCTTGTACAGACTTCTATCCTTATAACTGCTAGGGGGAAGCACAATGCAAATGATTTAGGGGCTCCATCTGAAAAAGCACAAGAACTTTCACTGAGTTTACTGATGGTGGGAGTTGCAGGGAAGAAAATGAATGGGAACATAGACAGGTACTCTTTACACAGCATCAGTGCCTCTTGGATTCTGCTGAACAGCTACCAGTACCATCTCACAAGAAAGCACGCTTCCCCTCTAACAGACCTTGCTTTGGCAAAGACCGCAGCTGTGTCAAGAGCTGTGATTTCTGCTGATATGTTTTCAGATTGCTTTTATGTTTCGTCTTGAATAGAAAAGTGTGGTAACCTAGCTTTCCTACAAATTATCATGGACATAAATTAGACTCAGACCGCATCTCTACACATGGTTAAGTCTATTCTATGCCACACAATCCCATCCCTTCCTGTTTCTTCACTCTCTCACTACTCATACCCATTCCAGGTGATATTGTCTCTTGAGCCAGCTAAGGCACTCACTGAACCCTTCTGCAGAAGAAGCAGAATCCATCTACGCAGAAGACTACCCTGTATTTTTCTAGATAATTTTCCTGCCAAATTTGTGAGGAGCCATGGAGGGGATGAGTGTGCACTAGAGCAGGTATGAGTGGCCATAGCACATGACAGAGATGGGCAGAAAATTTATGGGGAGAGGGAGAGAGACAATAAACTCATGGCTATGATGAGATGCATCCATAAGTGCTGAGAGAGCTGGTGGACATCATAGTGGGGCTTCTCATGAATATCTTTGAAGGTTGTGGAGATCAGGAGAGGTGCCTGAGACCTGGAAGAAAGCAAATGTCACCTCAGTCTTCCAAAAGTGCAAGAAGGAGGACCTAGGGAACTACTGGCCAGCTAGTCTCAACTTCCCTGGAGAGGTGACAGAGTGCCTCATTATGGAGGACATCTGTCCTCCAATATGGAGGACACACAAGACAAGAAGGTGATTGGGAGTAGTCAGCATTAAAGGTAAATCATGTTTGACCAACCTGATTGCCTTGTATAATGAAACAACTACCTGGATGAATGAGAGTAGTGGATATTGTCTACCTTGACTTCAGCAAGGCTTTTGACACTGTCTCTCTCACAATATCCTCATAGGAAAAGAGGAAGTGTGGACTGGATGAAGGGACAGTGAGGTGGATTGAGAACTGGATGAATGGCAGATCCCAGAAGGTTGTAATCAGTGCCACAGGGTCTAGCTGGAGGCCTGTCACTAACGGTGCCCCAGAAAGATCAATACTGGGCCCAGTATTGTTGAACTCATTCACCAATGGTTGAGAGGAAGGCGCAGATGCCTCCCCAATGGGTTTGCTGATGACACAAAGCTGGGAGGAGCAGCCAATACCACATAGTGCTGTGCAGCCCTTCGGAAGGACCTCGACAGGTCAGAGAGATGGGCAGAGAAGAACAATCTGAAATTCAAGGGAAAATGCAGGGTCCTGCACCTGAGGAGGAATGATCCCATGCACCAGTACAGGCTGGGGGCTGACCTGCTGGGAAGCACCTCAGTGGAAAATGACCTGGCAGTCCTGGTAAGCAACAAGCTGCCCATGCGCCAGCAGTGTGTCCTTGTGGCCAAGAAGGACAATGGGATCCTGGGCTGCATTAGGAAGAACATCAGCAGCAGGTTGAGGAAGGTGATTCTGCCCCTCTACTCATCATGGTGAGGCCACATCTGGACAGCTGTGCCCAGTTCTGGGCTCTTCAGTAGAACAGAGACAGGGAATTCTGGGAGCAGGTCCAGGTGAGAGCAACAGAGAAGATAAGGGATGGGAGAATCTTTCTTATGAGAGAGTTGGGCCTGTTCAGCCTCAAAAAGAGACAACTGAGAAGGGACTTCATCAATGTCTGTCAGAGTCTGCAGGGAGGGGTCAGAGGAGGGACCAGGCACTGCTTGGAGGTGCTGAGCAACAGGACAAGAGGCAACAGGCAGAAACTGAAGCACAGGAAGTTCCGCCTGAACATGAGGAAAAACTTCTTTACTGTGTGGGTGATCATGCACTGGAACACAGCCAGGAATATTGTGGAGCTGCCCACATGGGAGATATTCAAGAACCATCTGGACACAGTCCTGTGCCATCTGCTCCGGGATGGCCCTGCCTGAGCAGGAAGGTTGGGCCAAACCAACCATTCTGTGCTTCTGTGATTCTGTGACTCTGTGAAGAGGAGATAACCTACTGCTTGATGTGACAGTGGCCTATCAGATCAGCTTTCCACATCTTGGCATGGAAACTTGGAAATTTGTCTGAAAACCTCACATTGGAAATCACCCTCTATTTCTCTTCTGACCATCTGCCATTGTTACCTGTGTCTACCCTTTCATCCTGGTCCCTTTCCATGGTCTGCCTGTTCTCTCATTTCCTCACCTCTCTCCTCCAGTGTTTCAGCTCTCACATTGACTCGTTTCCCTTGCCACATGCTCGTTTCTCATTTTCCCAAAATTTTTAAATACACTTTAAAAAAAATTTAGAAAATCCCCATCAATCAGTAGTCATTTTTATCTGCTGCATATAAGTAAATACATCCTCTGTAATGTGTGGATGCCTCAAATCAAACTTTCTTATTGACAAGTTACATGGCAATAGAGATGACAACTGGATGTTAAATTCTAGTAAGTTAGATTTCAGACTATGTTGAGCTTTCTCTCACCCACCATTTCAAGATCTGTGTCTCATTTGGTCCAGTTCCTACCAATGTTTCTAGAAGATGCTTTGAAAGAATTAGAGCTGCCCATGCACCTTAGCAACCAACAAGACACTAATCTAATCTAAGCACAAATCTCTGGCATGTCCCATGTAGTTAAAAACATCACTGAGTGCTTATGAGTGTGAAGCAGTTCTTGATGAAACCAACACAGCTCAGCCTTCAGCACAGACTCATCACAACAGATGAGGAATCTCAATTTCTGCCCTGCAAGCTCTCCTCTCAGCAGGAGCGTTTTCAGTATCACTGGAGACATAAATCTCTCCCCAATCCTGCACAAAGGAACAACAGGATGTAGGAACCAGCACTAACTGCAAAGAAAAACAGCTTGAAGGATAACTTTACACACACTTGAACTGTTGTGAGAAGTGAAATACACACATGTCTGTATTGTAAGATGCATGGTGACCCTGGGTGATACAGGAGAATTAGCACAGGGAAGGGAGTGAGAAATACTGAGAGGAGAAGCCAGTGACCAAGCTGGGAGCTAATCAGGGTCTGCTCTGTTTCTAGGTCAGTTTACCAAGGCAGCCAAATGCTGCCTTTTACTGGAGATAGACTGTGGGATGCTGATCCAGCACAGTGATAGCTGAGTCCTAAAAAAGAGGTTCGGTCAGATTAGATATTTCCTCTATTTCCTTAGAAAGGGGAGAAAGCAGCCACATGTATCATTAAAATCAGTGTTCCAGCAGCACAATCACACTTTCTGGTTTTCACATTTGACAGCCTTGATTGTGTACAGTATTTAATATTTTCTGAAGTGTCAGAGGGACTCAAATTGCATTTTCTGAAACTGGATCATGACTTCTGAAACGTAAAGACAAATTATTGGAGGTTCTGATTAAATATTGATTCTTGCATTCAACACTGTTTGTAAATGGCTGTTACAGAACACAGATTAAACAGCTCTCCCTATCATAGATATAGATGTTTCATTCTGCAGCTAGTATATTTGAATGGATGAAGTTGTTGCCCAGAGGTACATTATATATTTTGCTAGTTTTGCTGCAACTATTTGGAGTTAAATAACTCTCTTATTAATGACTAAATAACTCTTTTATTTATGACTATTTTCATTTTTGTGTCCTGGATCAATAGGCTATTTTTGAAGTATACACTTTCCGCTCTCACTGCCAAAACTATACTCTGAGCCCCTTGTACCAGCACAGTGAGCAGATTTTTTCCTTCTAACTACACTTGAAGGATACTAAATCCATTACCTTTTTTTTCTTATCTTTTCATAAGCTTCTTTTAAATTCTATAATTTTTTGCTGCTACCATAGGATCTTCTCAGCTCCCAATTACTCAGCTCCCACTTAACAAGTTGTCAAGTGACTACTCAAGCAGCAAAAGGCATATGTCTGTAGAATTGTGAATTATTTATTGCTTATAGGTAGCTGAAAATTAGCCTAACCAGTCCTATGAAAAAGAAAAATAAAAAATAACTCTTTAATTAGTTGGAGTGCTTGGCAACACTAAACAAAAAGTCTCAAGCCACTATGAAGACAAAAGTGTAACTGCAGAGGTGTTATTCCTGACCTAACTTGCCTGCTTTGAGAATTCACAGATATCTGCTCCCTACCTGCCTTCCCTGCCCCTGTGATGCCTACACAGTCACCAGCTCTTTGTATCCAGTCTGTTCTGATAGGAATTGTGATATTTCAGCTTCTGTGCACTGATACCATCCTTGAGGAGATGGACTCTCAATACAGGGAGGAAATGAGAAAGATAGGCACACGGGCTTCCAGCCCGGGAGTACAGAATCATCTCCATATGACTGCAGGTTCTTTGTACGCCAGAACACTTACGGACTTCACTGTGGTTTTCTGACTTTCTTCAGAGATCCTACCAGACCTATTAGTGGAATCCAGCAAGTCTTGCCTTTCAAGTAAGCGTTTTTTATTCCCCATTCACTCCGGCATAATATTTTGATCTATTAAAAAAAAAAAAAGGATGTTACTCTGGACTCCTATGCAAGTATAATAAAGTGTACTACTCGTGATGTTCCTTTTAAAGTAGTGCATCATAAAGGCAAATTTAGCTCCCTCTTCAGCCCAACAAATCCACATGTACTAAAAAGAATCTTTAAATGCAAACTTCTGCTTCATTTGGGCCACTGAACAGCAGCAAGTGCAACTTTCTTGGACGTAGTGTGAGCTCAAAGCAGTAAAGGAAATACAAGATCTCATTCAGACTGAAATGTTTTGGCCAGTTATATTAATCCAATTACTAAAATACTTAAACAATATGGAGTTAACACTATTCTCTGATGCATGACTAGTTACTATCTAGACATTTTCTTCTCTTCCTTTTTCCTCCCTTTGTCAGACTGGCACCCATTCAGGCAAATTTGGCAAATGTTAGAAACCATTTCTCCCTATGAACTTGGCCATCCCTTCTTTTGGAGAAAGGCCAACTCACTTCCCACCTGGTGGCTTGGACTCAGGCCCTTGTATTGTTTAGCTGAGAATTGAGGGTCATAGGGAAAAAGGCTAGAAGAAACAGCAGAAGAGGGAGGAAAAGGAGTTTCTGCTGGCTCTCTTGCCTTAACACTTGGCACTACTCCATATGTCTGGAGTCAGCACTTTTTCATTTCTTGCTTTACATTGCCTTGGCTTCAAAAAAACCTGAAAATGTAAATGGAAAGAGGTTTCCAATCAGAAAACTGATGACATTGTGAACAAAATGAATATTTCTGGACAAAAAACCTAGTTGCGTGCTGGTCTTTAGTAGATCAGCAAAAAGATGGAAAAATAATTACACTTAACACACTCAATTCCGCTTTAAAAGCTGAGGACTGTCACTATTAGAAATGATTGCATTCCGTAGAGCATATGAGGCTTAATAGGACTTTAGAGGCTACCAGTGACTGATCATTTCCCTTTAGGAACTCTGACAAAAAATGGAAAAGTTTATTGGTTTATCTAGACATTGCTATAAGTATTGAACACAACATGGCTCTTACGTCTATTACTTCCCTTTTCACAACATTCCTTCATATATAAGACATTCAAGTCTTTCAAACAAATTGGAATTTTTTATTTTTTATTTTTTAAAATAAAGCTCACATACACTTTTGTCAAGGTTTCCTAGGCTACATATTCAGTTTTATCTCATCTGACTCAAAGTCGAGTTCTACTTATCCCCTTCAAGAGTGAAAATGGATGAAAGTGTCAAATGAATTAAGTAACAGTTTTCATCCAGTAGATACTAAGGGTATGGGAGGACACTTGAAGTTATGGACTATAACCCTGACTTGCATAGTTCACTTTTTAAAAAGTACTGTCAGCTCTTTACTCTGATAAGATTCATCTGTGAAAGACCCAGACTGACAGTAGCAGATAACAATTTAAATGGAACAATATTTATAGCTGATTTAGAATGAACTCTAATGGATCATCATAATGAAATGCTTAACTGGCTTGTGTTCTCTCTGACAAATATTCCCACAAGTGTAAACGTATTAGAGAAGGTTTGCATTAATTTTAAAACAAAACCATGTTTTATGCTTGAAATGGCATAGCTGGCAGCATTATTCCATGATTTTGATAATGCTTTCACTTGAATAACAATCTCTGCTCTGAATTAGCAATACCCAGATATGATACATCTAGAGAAGCAAATGAAAATTTCTCTGTACCATTTTAGAAATGTCTATATAAAATTAAAATTATAAAGAATTGTGTAAAACTTTATTTTCAAAATTATGAGTAATGGCTGAGGAACAGTCTTCCTGGAAGGCACTGGAGTATGCTGGAACATGGGAATCCCAGCATCGCTGGTGCAAATCATGAAACATGGGAAGAGGGTAAGCAGTGCAGCATCTTGTCATCTCTCTCCAGCACTTCCTGCCACTGTCCATGAATTTCAGATGACCCCACTTAGAATGAAATTGTCTTGTAATCATTATTTCTCATCTGTGTCTTTAAGCCATCATTCTCCTCTGCAGTGATAGCTGACCGACTGCGATTTTCACTGGATTACCCAGTTTTCTTTGCAACAGGGTTTAAGTACATCACTCAATGGACTACATATTTCAGAAGCTAAATCATCTCACTCCCCACATATAATTGCTTGGGTACCAGAGGGTCTGCCAAACTTTCCTAAAACAGAAGTTCCAGGACAGTGAAACACTCCCAAGCTGAGTGGACAAAACAGGGGCATGACTATCTCTTGTGCTGGATACTTGTAAACTCAAGAAAAAAACCAACTATGCCTGTAATAACATCTTATGACATAAAGGAAATTAAAACCCCCAAGATCTGTGCAATACACTTATGCAGGAGATGATGGATTAGAAGCCAGGAGAAAAGAACAGATGATGGGGCTTCAGAGCAGACTTTGCAGACCTCTGCAATTGATACTGGCAAGCTCGTATCTGGGTATTGCAGTTTCAAAATTGTTTCAAATATATGCAGATTGATATTGCAAAACTGCACAGCACACAAAGGATGTTGTTGCCTACATTTTGCCCTTAGTATAAGAGGAATAAACAGATTTCAAACACTGAAAGAAGTTACAGGCAAAGCACTGATCCCACCAGTGCCTGTATAGGCCTCTCTGTGTGGTCTACCATGTAAAATAGACATTACTCTAGCCCTACACTGCCATTTCAAAATGCATCCAGGCCAATCAGAGGATAAGCAGCAGAATCCATTAGTCCTGTGACAAACATCATGACAAGAGCAAAATACACACATGACAAACCTATATTTGCCAAAAAAAAAACCCTACAGCAATCAATTAAAATAGAACTGAAAAAATTTAGATGTTCAACTGTTCTGTCCTAACCACCTAAATTAAAAGATACCAATACTTACAAAAAGTACTATGAAATACAGTAGTTCATACATAGCTAAAAATGATTTGATTTCCGTCACAGAATTAAGAACTCATGTACTTACAAAGGCACTCCCATGAATAAAAAACCCACAAAACTAATTTTATGGGATTAAATTGGGATTAAGGATGATCTTGTGCAATTCACAGAAAAGTTTACAGAAAACAGTATATTCTGTGACACAGGGAAAGTTATTAATATTCCTTCTACTTTATACCACCATTAAGTACAAGAGCAGATGAAAGGTTCAAGATCTTTTATGTAAGATTTTGAAAATCACAAATTTAAATTATACAGTAAACTGAAGGCATTTTTAATGACCTTTGAAAAGGGTTGCTACTAGCTTGTATCATGAGCCACAAAAGCATCATAAAAATTATTCCAAATTACTTTTCACTCTAAAAGCCCAGCAAAGACTTAAGAGAAAACCTTCATTTATAGAATCAAAAGTGAGCAAGTTAATTTCAAAATTAAATGTTGTAGCATCTCTGTTGGATAAAGTGATATGTCTTATGAACAGATGGGTGAACTCAGCCACAAAGGAGTTCAGAAATGTTTAAAACCAAAAAGGAAATTACTGGCAGAATTCAGGACTGAATTTCAAAGTATTGTCCCCCAGTGACCTGCTCTGTCCCTCGTATCATAGTTTTTAATCGGAATTTCTCCACTCCCAAACTGTTAATAGTGAGTTTATCATCAATTTCTGCTGCTAAATTCATTTTACAAAAAATCTACAGGGGAAAAAAGGTGTTGTAATAGGAGATTTTTGGAAGAGCACAGCTAAGTAGGAAACTTCCATGGAAGGAGGATAAAAAATAGCTGTAGAGGAAAAGAATTAAGGAACTGATAGTGATTCCGTCTATATAATTATACAAAGGGAAGAGATCTCTTGATTGCTCCACATCCAGGGGCTACTGAATGATTACAAGTGAACTTGTGTTGACTTCTTGAGAAATCTTCTGAAAATTTTCTTTGGGAAAAAATCCATACACGGGAGGTTTCTCTTTCTTGTCAAGCATAAGTACCCATAATCCACATGACACCTTTCTGAGTTATGAAATAACTAAAAGAATACAGATCCCTGTCTTATCAGAAATACACATCACTGGCATTTCAGCTAGGCTAATGCAACAGTGTAACAGACTATCTTTATATGTAAGAACCTGGGAGATTAAGAACACTCATCCTTTGAACAACTCATTTTTCAATAATTATTCTCTCAATTTGGGGCCCATTTGTGAATGATCATGAAAAATTTTTTGTTTCGTTTTAGCACATACTATAGATGTAAAGATGATACTTGATTCCAAGTTTTGGAGGAACCAGTGCATTTGTAATGACCAAATGGTGCATGTATTTACACATGGAACAGCATTTTGTATTCGATGGGATGTGAATGAGTGGGGAATTTGTTGTGTCATGACTTTTCCTCATCTCAGGAAGAACAGATTTCATTTCTGTGAGCATGAACACTTTTAAATTTAACTTTTCCTCTTCCGTTTTCTTGCCTTCAGCTCCCAATACCATCTGGAGAAAGGGATGGAAGCCCCTGGCAACTCCTTGCTGAAGACAGAGGGTGACTAGAGGCTATGCAGGATGGGAAAATGCGGCATTAAATTCAAAATGGGTCTTCTTATGCAACAGGGAGATCTTGTTTAAGAGCTGACACACGCAGAATTAACTAAGGAACGTTCAAAATATCACCATTTTTCATTCCCAGCACAAGGCATGTATTTTGACCTTGTCATTTCCAGCATAAGCACGTGTCAGTATCTATGCATGAAAATTCAGAAACATAACACTCCACTGCACATACTTCTTCCCCTGGGGAGACAGTGAGCGAAAAAACACATGCCAGATGGTAGTTGCATTGCTCAGTGCACTACTGGAAGGCACTCAGTTATTGCAGAGACAAACACAGCATACAGTCAAAGCAGAAAGTCTCTACAGAGCAGACTCTTTTTGGTGCTGTGTGGTCGTATACCCCTTAGCACAATGGATTCCTAGTCCTCAACAAGGTCCATACATATTTTCAAACAAAGGACAGTGTCATATCCCAGATTTTACATGGTAGATATAGAGGCTGACAGCTGGACAAAAACAAGGGCTCTTACTCAAGTTGGACATTTAATCCTATTACAACATAGCACTAGGAAGAAGACCACAAATACACAAATAAATATCCTAAGCCTTCAAAGAAGTTAAAAATATTACTAGGTTCAAAGGCTGACACAGCCAGCCCTCAGTTTACAGAATTTCAAATCAAACCTGTAAATGAAGATACTATTTTCTCAATTCAGTCATAAGTATATAATCATGTCCTGTTTTAAGGGAGACTTTGTAACACTTAAAACACTTGGTAATTTCCACTGCAGAGGATACTTTCCACTGCAGCAGGAAAATTTACTTTGAGAATTGTACTGAAGGCCACTGTGTTTGCCATCCTTTAAAAATCAGCAGTAGAAATAGTCAAGTGGTAACATGCTATTTAAATTTATGCAATGCAATTTCAATCAAATTTTGCAGGATGGTTTGAAGGGAGGGAAAAGCAGTGTTTTCCTTCTGTTGCTTGTGCTTCTTGAAAGATTTTGCCAAGGTAAGGTGGCTCAAAACAGCCACCCAAAATAGCTGAGACTTTGCACTTAAAATAGCTGTGGAGACTGCTGCAGGAGCAGGGAGACCAGAATAACCCGGTACGGCTGTGAAGTCCGTCCCACAATTCAAGTGCTAGGTGGGTACTTACTAAAGTTTCAGGAGTCACGGCAAGTTCTGGATCCACAAGCCATTATTCTCAACAGTACTTAACATTAAAATATGCAATTATTTATTTGCCTTAGAAAAACCACACAAATATGAGCATATTATGTTAAAATAGTGACAACTGGAGTTCTTTTGCTTTGCTATGCAAGTTGAACTCTGCCTGCTTTTGCACAACAGGAGGAACAAATGGTCAGTAAAGGGAGATATGTTTGGATGGACAATAGTGAAAGGGACATTTCTTTACTTCTGGGCATCTGATTTTTCCATCTAAACAGTAATCTTGTTCTAAGCACATTATTATTATTATTATTATTATTATTATTATATTATTAGTGGGCCCGGTGATGGAAGAAGAGTGTGTTATTCAGGACATTACACAGCACCTAAATATAAATACATTAAGCTTACAGTGAGTTGAAAGACCAGAAAACCAACAGTTGTACCTGTAATTAGAAATTAAATGTTTTCATTAAAGGAGGCTCAGCCTTGGACAGCACTAATGAGTGGATGAGCTGAAAAAGTTTATAAGAGGACAGGTGCACCCACAGAAGTCTATCAGGTGTTTCAGTATTGGATAAAGCACCTTCAAAGCTCAAGTTCAGAGGTCTGGACTTAGTACTTAAGTATTAATGCTTAAATATTTTCTCCATCTCTAGAATGTATGTATAAATTTAGAAGGCATGGACAGAGAATAAAAATTAGCATATTAAAACCACAGAATTTTTATTGTTTGTTATTATAAAATTTATAAAATTGTATATTATTATAAATGTATCTGTTGCCCATGCAGCACAGTTGCACTTTTCTGCACAAAAATGCAACAATGGTTGCACTTGGTTTGTGTCTTTTAATACTACTAGCATAAAATAGGACATGGTGCAAGGCATGCAGAGGGTTTTTCTCATGCTGATGTTCCTCTCTTTCATTTTTTGGGCATCCATGCATTTCTGTTTGTCATGCTGTAATGGATTTCTTGCCATCTAAGCTTAGCCAATAATACTTAACACTTTGAAACTTTATATATAATTAGCAAAATCTCGTGTGTTACAGTTGAAATTGAAGAACAAGAATCTGAACAATAAATGCTGCAGTTGAGGCTAAGATATTCACTGACAATTTGGATATTTCATATGCAATTTCATGAACTTCACAACAAATAACTATATAACCTATTTTGAATGTGTCAATGAATTGCAGGCCATTGAAACTAATAAAAATACACAAATATCAGAAATGGAGCAGAAAGAAAGTCAGACATGGGAGAATAAAAACCATCTTTAATTTTTTTTTCCTCTTATTCCTTAAGTCTCATTCAGGTAATTAAAACTCTAACAAGAGTCATAAACATTGGCTACAAAAATAAAATTGTTTTCATGTCTACATCTCACCTATATTGGTCAAATCTTGTTAAATCAAGTTGTCTTTTATTTTCTATGGTCCTTCTTCTCCTTTCTCATCTGTAACTGAACAAAGGGTTCAGTGAAGAATGATTGCAAAAACAGTTCACTGAATTTCCCAAAATTTCTACTCTTCCTTCCCCCAAGTAAAAAACACATGAAAATCCTGACACTCTGCATGATTTATAAAACACAATGAGCAAGCCCAGTCAGTTTTGTTACAAAGGAGAATATCACTTGATCTGACAGAAGGATTTTTTTTCCAGTACCAGACTAGCTGGTGTCACTATCAGCAAGGTAACTGGGAGTTCAAATTTTAAAAATGCACTAGAATTTATTTCTCAGCAACGCACTTCAAAAGAATTTGTTTATAATGAGCTCCATAGTGGTCTGGAGATGAAAGATGATGACTTATTAGAAAAGATTGTTTTTCTGAACATTACCACAAACAAGTATTTGATGGAAGCGTCAGCTCAGTATTCAGGGATTTACTTTCTTCTCTGGCATGCCAGGGAAACAGAAGACTGTCTACAGGTTTTGAAGCTTTGACATTTTGGCTGCTTAGCAGTCTATTGGAAACTTAGAGATAGAGATTAAAGCTTATTTTTAGAATTCATGGCTAGCAATGTATAGAGAGAATGTCTTTGAAATGGCAGACACTTCTAACACGCACATTTCAGAGAGCTGTTTCTCTGCTTACCCACCTATCTGTTAGAGTCGGCGTTAGAAGGAGGAGGCCTTATGCAAACACTTGCCAATATTTCCCCCAAGAATTTAATAAAACAATCCTTGCTATTTCAGTCTGGAACTTTTCCCTTTCTATTATAATGAATAGAGATAAATTTCTAGGAGCTTTATGTGAAAATGAGTGAAAAAATATTTACTGTTGATGTCTTCATTCAACCCTTTAACTTAATATAGCAAGATTTTACTAAAAGGTCAGAAAAAACCCAGTATGTCTGCTTCATATGAAACCTACACAAAGCAAGGGCTTTTTTTAATTTGTAGTTCTGCTGCATACAGAGGAAAATCCACTTCCTAGAGATCAACTTTGTCTTGCTGCCAATATCCAAACTGAGAAATTCTGGGGCCACGGATAATTTGAATCAGTTGCTCGCCAGCATTTGTAGGGAGTATTTCCATCCTTACAGTACACCGGCTTCTGGCAAGTGTCTGGCACAGGAATTTCACTAAGGTATAGAAGGAAGTATTTGTCCCGTGTACAAGAAATTAGCCATATGTAGCCAGAACCTGCCTCTGTAGCACCCAGTCTGTCTTGCTGACTTCACTCAAGCAGAACTACTCCAAGGAGGGATAAAAATACAAGCCTATCAGATAAAGGGAGTCAAACACATTGAAAAGTGGCCTATGTCTCCCCTGGAAAATATCTAGGAATCCACCAAGGGAAAGGCTGCACACCGTGGCTGTGGAAGTACAGGATCCAACAGCTGTGTTTCACCCTGCACTCACAGAACAAGAAAAATCAAGTCTGGAAAGGTGCTCAGCAGTCATCTGGTCTGTGCTATGCCCAGAGGCAGAAGTGCCTGTGCACAGGCTTTTCCCATTGCTCACACACTTTATTGCTCTTAGGGGTGGTGGTACTTTAATACTGGTGCTTCTTCATTGTTGCAGCTTTCTCCTCCATGTTTGTATGAAAATATATACAGCGAGGATTATCACACTCTAGAACTGAGATATTTTTGTGAAACCTTATTACTTTTTAGAAAGACTTAATATATTAAGCTATGTAGATGAAAATTGAGGTATCTTATGAGTTCTCTCAAAGGGAAGATTATTCCCCTCACCTTAATTCAGAAACAGTGCTCATATCTTTATGTAAATTAGCTGAATGAAATTGGGTTGTAGAAAGATTATTCCTTATGCTGACCAAATATTACCTTTTTTGTGTGTTCCATGGAATTATTATTTTATTCAGTGATGTACACAGAAAAAAACTTTTTTAGAAGTTAAATAAAAATGTGGAAACTACCCTTAATTCTTCTCATTGTCCCTTTTTCTCTGGGGCAGAAAATTAAATGCATATGATATTAAAGGCAAATGTTTCATGCAAATATAAAACATCATGAAAGAAGATCTTCAAATTCCCTGAACTATGCTACCCTCATCTAAAGTTTAATTAACTCATTTTTATTAATTTATTTTTTCTTCTCTGGCCAGGAATCTTTCTCCTGTGGCTAATTTATCCCTGAGAAACTGCAGATTTGTGGCATGGGGAAAGGATGTCTTGGGGGAATTTGGTTTATTAAACAACAATAAAAAAAGAGCAGAAAGGAGGCAAGAAGAGAGCTCTGCACCCCATCGGGTGTCACAGAGATGTCACAGAGAAGAGGGATGAGAAAATATGTTGATGTCTAAGCTGATCCTGATGGTCAGCTGGGTCCTCACAAAAACTAGATCCTGTTTACTCACCGTTAAACCAGCTGATCTTGTCCTACTCTGGTTGCAATCAGTTGCAATCATTGGAGTACTAGGATAAGTACAGTGGCGACTCCTGGTCATTCCCTCCTCTCTTTCCAGCCTGATTTAGCAATAGGCATGAAAGTCAGTAGTTGTAATTTATTAATGGAAAAAAACCCGAAAAGTCTCTTAATGCTGAAATATAAGGAGTTGATTGGATTATTTCTGTGAAATCCTATCAAAACTCAAAATGTCCTCTGAAGAATGATTTTGAAATAGAATGCACTTCATAATTGGCATCACTCTAGCAAGCTATTACTCTTGCATGCTTATAGAGCAGTGAGGTTTTAAGGACAACTTCCCTTTCTTTGAGACCTGCCTGGGTAGATGTGATTGAAACCTTTAACTAGGCTTTAAAATTGCCTACCCTTACATTCTTAGATGGACAGATTACCCTTTGACTGCTAATGTTTGTGATCAGACTACACTCATCTGCTTTTTCATTTATCCCAGAAAGTAACTGAAGGTTTCTCGCTAGCCTCCAGACCTTACCCTTTCCCTTCTTTCTCAGGATTTAGCATACTAGAGACAGAACTGGAAGCATCAGATCATGCTGATTAATTACCACCCAGAAATATATGGAAAAAGAAGTGTTCAGTATCAATGTTCAGTGACAGCTTCATAGCTGAAGGTCCTCATTCCAGACTCTGAAAGACTCAAGGGAGAAACCCAGGCACTATTAAAGTGTATGGCAAAGTTTTACTGAGGTCAATCTGTTACCCATTAATAAGGTAAAGAAAATGAAAGCAACTTTTTCTCTTGGTGCCTCAGGAAACAATTTGCTGTTTGTGAAAAATTTTGCAGGAATTTGATAAGCCTTATCAAAAATAAAATTTGACTCAAATTTCCAATCACTTTGAAACGGTGTATTAAAACAGAAAATTCATGTCTTTTAAAGTATCATTACTATGTCCTTCTGTTCTTCCAAAAGAACAGTTGTATTAATTCAAACCAAAGACATCCATTGTCCAATAACCAACTTCCAGTTTTTCTCAAATCATCTTTTCATGATCACTAACGAGTCTATAGACGTCTCCTTCTCATAATTTAAAAAAAGTCCTAGTCTGCTTGACATGTATGACTACCCCTCTGTAATTTGGTCATCCTTATTATTCCTCTCTAAATCTTTCCCTCTTCTATGACATCTTTCTAAGCTGGCATGATCAGAATTGCACACTTTGTTGAAGGTTCAGACATACCATAGAATCATACACCAGAAAAATCAGATTTTCTGTTTTTTTCCCTTGTCACTTATAACATTTTTGGGAGTTGCAGGGCAGTTAAGTCTTATTAGGTAATGAGTTCATGTTTCTGCAAAACACCCATAATGAAAAAAATATTCCTGAATATAATATTCATTCAGTTTCAATTAATTTTTCTATGTGTTATGAAGGTATTTTCTTTTAATAACTTACTTTGCATTCATCTACATAGAATTTCAACAGTCACCTAATCATTCAGTCAGACAAAAATGAGAACTCAGTTACAGACTGTAAGAAAAATAAATAGGAAAACAGTTTTGCTAAAAAAATATTCAGTCTACTCTCTTAGCAAACCAGAAGTTTGAAGGTTCTGCACAGAAAGTGGTGTAATCATTTGTGCCTCCTGGGAAAATTTCAACATTTGGATGAAGTCTAATTTTTCACAATCCAGAGAAACAGAGTAATATGCTACACTGACATGCTGTAGGATATATGCTTAGAGAAGAATTGCTCTGGTTCCTCTACTGGCATGTGATAGAACCTGCATCCATTGGGCTCCATCTCAAACTAGCTGCCTTTTTCTTTTTTGAGGCCTTATCTAGGAAAAAAAGCACAGACAAAGATGGGGTCCAAAGGAGATAAAACCACACAGCAAAACCACCATTCCCAACAACAATAAAACCCAGAGAAATTCAGATCTGGTCCCAGGAAGGCTATACCAGCTGTGAACAGCTCAGCTGTGTCAGGCCCCAGCGAGGATGGCTTTGCACAGCACCTGTAAGCATTTAGGGAAGCCTCTGCCGTGCCAGCTGGAGCTTCACACACCAGCGGTAGCTGGAGCAGACCCTGGAGAATACCATGTGTCACTGTGAAGTGACAACGAGGCTGGCATCACTGAATAATCTCAGTGATCCTTCTTCGGGGAAGCATATTGAGAAAGCACCATCTGCATTCGTAGAAACACAGAAAATAACAGTGCTTAGTTCAAGTGAGAAAGTCCTTGTGCTGCCTCTGGGACACCTTAACTGAGTGCTTACTTTTAAAATAAGTCAGGTCTAAATTATTAGGACAAACAGTGGATCTGAAAAGCAAGAAATATGTATTTCCATGCCTAATGTATTTGCAAAAATACAAAGAAGAGTGAGAAAATCTCTGCTGTGCACACGTGCAAGTGTTAAAATACAATGGCCACTACTGCTGCTGGCTGCAGGCCCTACAAACAGCCTCAATTTCAACTAAGATAATCAAGAGCTTGGTAGCCAAAACTCATTAATAACATGTAACTGCAGAAAATGTACACCTTGAAGATTTTCATGTAAATCAGAAGCATATACTAATATTAATGAAAATATTCCAAATGTAAACATTGGAAACATCAAATGCAGCAGGCTTGAAAGGAAGAGTAATTTGCTTACAGACTACAGGAAAACATCCAAGTTGCTTAATATTGCCATAGGGCTTGTAAATCAGCCTCAGTTCTGCAGCCTTGCAGAACAGCATTTCAATATTGTTGAGCTTACTGATCTGTAGTGCTGCAGAAGTTTAAATGGAGAGAATGAAGAACTGTAATTTTTGTGGATAATTATCAAGAAATGGTTTAGAAATTATCAAGAAATTGCCATTAATTACTGATGTACTCACACTGGCAGCAAAAAGTAGGTAGCATTAGTTCAAGATGGGAAGATGCAAATTCAAAAGAAACCCCTTGATTAAAAATCCTATGGCACAAGTAACATTTAGGACTACTAATTTGCTATCTGAGACTTGAATAACTGCAAAGCCAGTGAAAGAGCATTCATTTATTGCAGAAACCATTTTTAAAGATCCATATGAGTTCAGTTCATACCATTTCCAACTGTGTCGTTTTTCTTTATTAAGAGAGAGACGTGTTAATACTTTGGCTAATGGAGGAAAGCAATACGAATATGTAAGTGTATAACATCATATTCTCTAAATGGTTCTATCAAAGGATTTCTGACTAGCACAGTAATTTCATAAAAATTCACCCACACAATAGCTCAAAAATTTACTACTCCCTGTCCCAATCAGATACAGCCTCAACCAGATTCTCATGTACCCTGAGCAGAACAAACTAGGCTACTGTTGCAGCAAAGAGGAGATCAATTCAAGAATTGAAAAATATCTTTTCTTTAGACTTAAGCTGAAGGATCTTGGGGAAAAGTTCAATGCAACCCAAGGCAGGTTCTCTTCACTGCAAATTCAGAACCCAAAGCTGCACCCCCAGAGCACACAGGTAGAGCAGGGCAGGGATAGCTTGCCTCTGACTTTTCAATTTGCTCTACAGAGTTAGTAGAGTAATTCCAGCCCATCCCTGATTCTGGTTTGATTCATTTTATGCAAAGGCTCACTGTGCATGATCAGGTGTTTGGACACTTTGTTCAGCACCTCCAGGTCACAGTTAAGCAGTGCTGTAGGAGGAGTTCTGCTGAATACCTTGGCACTGTGTACACAAATGCCTACTGTAAGGGGGTTCAAAGAGAGATACATTTTAAGAATAATATGATTAACTAGGCACCTAGGAAAGTCTTGCAATTTTTCTTCTGGCAACAACAAGAAAGGATATGAATACTTTTTTAAAGTGTCCCTCTATGCTTTATAATTTGTGTATAAGTTATTCAGTCTTTTGTTGTTGTTGTTTATTGTTGTTGTTCTTGTTGTACACCATGGAAAATGCAAAAAAACCACTCTGGTTACATCAAAATAGTTTTCGGGAGGCCTTAGGAAATCAGAAAAAAAGTAGAAAGAAATTAGGAAAATAGATCTTAAAAGGATGATTGTTGGATTTACAGCTGCCATAAAATGGCTTTCCTTTCCAGCCTGGGGTAGAGTACAAGAAGCATGAAGCCGCCAACCACATGATCAAGTGAAAACGCTCAGACTCTGGAGTATAAACCGTGATTTCTTTCAATGCTCAGGTTTTCACCAATCACTTGGATTCGGGTTCTGGATTTCTATATAGCCATTGACAATATAACTAGAGCTCCCATTAATCAGAGGATGCAAATTCATGTACTTCCTTTGGATACAATAGAAAAATACCCTTTTGGATCAGCTGCCATTCTGGTCTGACATTCAGAGCAGACACAAGTGCATATACCAAAACAACTAATTAAATCAAATGCACACTTATGAAATTTACAGCCTCCTACGCAATTGAGTCTAACAAAAATGTGAAGCCCACAGGAAAATTTTAGGTTAAAGAATGATATGCTGTTTAATATCTTTGTGAAGTAACTACTTGGATGCTTTAAAAACTATTAGGTAGTTTTAAAATAAACACCAAAAATTGGACTAGAGGTTGAGAAGACCTGGATTATGTCAGTTACGTACTCAATGGCTTTCATTGCCTTGAAGATGCCTCATTGCCTATAATGGCTTGTTTACCTAACATACAGTTTGGCATTACTTTATTTTTTGAAAAACTCATCTTCTAGGGTTTGGTTTTGCAACACAAAGTTGTTCACTGGAGTAAAGAGCCTGAAATTCATTAACAAATGGCATGAACACAGTTCACAGAGTATTTGTAAATCTTTTATCTGGTAATATAGGCTGGAAGAAAGGACATAGAACATTTTGTTCCATGATTCATAAAGCAAGTCTGCATTGCAGATGACTGAACTGTGAAAACTAGAACAAATACACCTGTGTGGACTTCCAGCTACCTCACTTCTGATAGTAAGACTATTGCATGTGGATCTAGCTGAGATGTCTCTGTGCCACATGGCATTGTGCACAGAGGATGTCCCAGACACTCAAACAAATCACCTTCCTGAAACAAGTATAACCTTTTCACTCACAACAAAGACTGCTACTTCTCAACCATTGTGGTTCAGACTAAGACAGTCTGCAGTGTTGAAAAGCAATCCATGTGTTAAATAAATCATTCTTAAAAGGTTGCATGTCTTATTTGCCTTTTGGTTTGTTATTGTGGAAAGTTTGCTATTAGTATTTCCATATTAAATAGAGAACTTTGTGGTGGGTTTTTTATATTCAGTTTTTGATCAGCTTTGTCCAAACAACTCCTCCAGAATGTCTTTGAAAGAAATGTTCTCTCTGGTAGATCTGAAAGAAATCTGTCTCTGATAAGCAAGTGGAAGGAAGGAAGAAAAAAATTTTAGGAGAAGCAATAAATACTGTTAAATGCAAGTGAGGCTCTGTGGTGAATTACAGTACTGAGTCATGTTTCAGTGTCATGGCCAAGGTTGCTTTATCGATCTGTCTGTTTTCTACCAGTAAGCAGACTCCAGCTGGGACTTTTCAAAGCCATCTGAACTTGAACATGTACTTTTATTTTCAAATAAACTGGGTGCCCAAATCACTTAGACTTCTTTGGAAACCATAGCCTCACTAAGCTGACATCTTTTCTTGAGGACAGCATGAATAGCTTTTGTCTGAGGAGAAGCTCAGGAAGAGTTTGTGAATAGCTAAGGGATTAAGAACCACTTCAACTCCAGGAGCAGCTGGGTCATAGGAGGGATGCACAGATTTAACCTGACCCCAGCCACTGCACAAATTTCATGAGAGGAATTCATGCTCAGAGGAAGGCAAGCTGATTACTGGCAAAGCTGAGCCGTGAATCACTTCTCCATACAATTTCAGTGCAGAGGGCAATATTTACAGTGAATCTGCCATCCTGGCCCAAGAACATCTTGGGTAATACAGAATGTACTCATTACAAAGCTCTCCTTTGGTGGGCAGGCCAATTTTACTTTCCTGTCAGCTGCTTTTCCCCTGCACCATTGTTTATTGTACTCTCCACTTGATGGTACAAATGAGGTTTACTTTTTTCAACCATTTCATTTCACTGTTAGCATTTGCTGTACAGCCCACAAATACCTGTAACAACACAGCTAAGGGAAAGGCAGAGGGGAAGGGAGTTGAATGGAAAAAGAGGAGAGCACTTGGACAAATATGAGCATTCTTCCATAAAGCCAGCTTTATCACTGCAGCCAGAGACATGTGAAATGGCAGTACAGTCACACAAGGTACACAATAGCCAGTACTCCTCAACTACATGCTGAAAGAGCAGATGGCTAGAGGGACTCAGCAAACAGTGGGAGAGAAGGAAGAAGAGATGCCCCTAAAGTAAGTGCTAATTCTCATCATTCCTCTCACAGGTATGAGAAGTCACCTTACCGTTTTCAAGATAGAGGTAACATTCAACTACTTTTCAAAATATCTAAAAACTTGCAGTGCAGCAAAATAAATAAATAGTTGCCATCACCGAGAACTAAAACTTACCTAAAGACGGTAAGAAAGAGGAGGAGGAGAAAAAACATACAATGGTAGGGAAGAGAAAGGAAAATAGGGCAAAATAAGTGCAAAGCAGGATGTGATGGAAAGGAGCCTCAGGGCTCACAGAGCAATGGACAAGGCTGTGCTGCCAAGCTGGCAGAGGATGCTGCTGGGAAGCAGCAGGGTCTGTGCCCAAGTGTCAGGCCAGGTTAGGGTATTAATCCCACACACTGACACAGTGATGACAGACAGCGTGAACACAGCCATAAGTTGCACCTCTGTTTAAAGAGCTCTGCAACAAAAAAAATGATTTAGCTTACATATAAAATCTGTAGCTCAAAACTTATCTGAATAGGCTGATGAAGTCAATACTTTCAGCTCTGAAAATATTCTGCTTTCCACCAGCCTTCCCTATTGCCCCCTTTTATCTTCACTTCCTTATCAATGCACTCATTGCCTCTTTTCCACTTTCAGCTTTTCACTTGAACAAGATGAGGGTTACCATATTTCTGTTGAAGATGCATACTCATGGAGATCCATGCAAGATGGATGTTAGTTTTTCCACATATGTAGTACATTTCACCTGATCATGTCAAGCTGTCATCAGTCTGAAATTTACAGTCAGAGATATTGGATAACTAGCCAAAAAACTGTCTACATTAAATTTCCACTTCCTAGCAAGCCTACATATATGACTACTTAAGGAGAAGGAAAGAAGAGAGGACAGCGAAGAGGAGGATAGGGGAGGGGAGAGCTCATTTTCCAAATGCAAGATAAAAAAAAAAATAACAGAAAAGTCCAACATACCAGGCTGAAGTTTTTTTTTTTTAATTAAATGGATCAATTCTGCTTCTTATGACTTCAGACATCTAATAATCCAAGATACAGAGCTGAACTGCTCACACAGAGCTATTGTTGTCATTAAGGCATGCACAGGAACTTTTAGGGCATGAGTTATCTGATTTAGACATCTGCTTTTAGGACTGTGCTCTGAATATACCTACTTCTCCCTTATATCTTTAATGGGAGTTTAGGATTGCTAGCTCCATACAGCAAGGTGAGTATCCATGAGATGGCACAGCCACTGAACCATGCTTCACAAGTACCCAGCTGTTAGAAACAAAGTTTCACCTGGGTTTTGACCCACTCAGTGCCTGACTTCAGAAAAATTGTTCCTGTATCAGTTCTCCTGTAACACTTTGCCTTTTATCTGTCACTCTCTTTCTTGATACTCAGGGGAGAAATAAACATGTACCTGGTTATCATGAAAGCATTTACCTGGTTATCATGAACTTCCTCTGAAAAATAGGAATTAGTCTACTATTATAATCATCTGCATATATCTTCAAAGTTTTATTCAATCTGTGAGTAAAAGAAAATGGGGTCATTTTTCTCTACTCCTAAGTCAGGCTTTGCCCTTGTTGAGCACTGGGGTCTGCACAAGATATCTGCCAAACAAATAGTCCCCTGAGGGCAATAGTGCAACCCAAATGCCTCTCTGTGATGGACATGACCTCAATAAGGAGTTCTGCTAACAGCGCTTGGGAGGCACGGAGGCCACAGCTTTTTCTACAGCTGTGTCAGTTCAACAAAGTTAAGAGAATTAAACTGGAATGTGAGCACGGCATGAGACAGTTGTTGAAGGTAGATCTGGATGAACAAACAAGAACCTGCAGTAGCTACATCATTTCTCCTGTTAGGACTGAATTCATTCTTCCAATACCTCCATCTCCCTGTCCTTTAAAAAGTGATAGTGCACTTTTCTCTACAGGTGTTGGAAGATTTAGAAAAAGGTTTCAGAAATGTTTGGGTCACATACATGACACATCTTTCTTGAGATGCAGATAGATTATTTCTAGGTGCAGAAATTTTGCTGCCTCAGAGCAGAGATAATGTTAGTGCTGCAGGCAGGGAGGAAGGCACTGCTTTGTGCCTTAGAGACATGTCTTGTTGCTCTGTGAGCAGTGGAGACTGCCAGGTCTCTGCTTTGGCAAGGGATGTAGAATAGACCTGGATGATTTGGGCACACTGCAACAGTCATTTGTGTGAGGATCCATATTGTTTCTTTAAAGTTCTTTAAACTATGAAAACAACCCCTGTGTAACTTTGACCTAAATGCATTAGAACTGCAGCAGGGTAGGTGAGTGACTCTTTACATCACAGTTGGCTGCCTTTTGAGTTAGGAAGGCAGATTCCCAAAGTGCAGGTGTCTGCCACAGCAGGTAGGACTGGGGGCAATGGTACTTTTATGAGGCATTTAAAATCTGCAATTTTACATTGCCCAATGGAAATGGCAGGCAATATTCACCTCAAAGGTGCAGGTAGGTTTTCAATAATCACACTTATTTCACTTCCCTCCTTTTATGTTTTAATCTATTCCTAGAGATTCCTTTCATATGCTGTTTCATAGTTTTGAAATTTCCTTTACAGTTCTGTAATCTTCTTAGGAATTTACATCATCCTTCTTTCACTTCACACAGCAATAACACCCTTTCTTCTCCATTAAGCCAGGCTGTTCAAGGTTCTGTTTCAAAGCACAGCAGGGGTTTTATGTCATGTCGGAGCACTACAAAGTCTTTAGAAATAACTATATGCAATTGTATACAGTACTTTCTACACTCAGAGTACTGAGAACTAACAGAAGTTTAGGTAAAACTGCATTATGGTAACTACAATGGGAATTAATTTATTTATCTCAATAGTAAGTAGTACTTTAAAAAAAAAAAAAAAGAGTCTTGCCTTTAGAGTATTCTAATAATCTCCTTTTTCTCCTTGACTTAATTTTGTCAATGTGTGTATTCGGTCTGACACAAAAAAAATTCTGATGTACATGATTTAAGTCATGTTCACTGTGCAAAACTGTAATCTAGCACATATTTTTCATCTCATAATTTCCAGAAATACAAGTGTACCAATGGAAAATATCTATATACTAGAGACTATACTTTTTAATTGAACAGAGAAGTGAAAAAAAGTCATTTAAAATGTTATTAATTTTCAATGCCAGCAGTGAAATCACAACTGTGATTAGTGACATATATTCAATTACAGCATTGTTGTCCTACTTATTCTGCAGAAAACATCATTTTTTTGGTAAGTCAATATTACTAAGCAAAATAATTTTGAAGAGAGAAAAATAATCCAAAGAATGAAAGAAGTCAAAGACTTAGGAACATGTGAAAATGCTTTATTTTAACAATTCAGGACAAGTTTCATAGGAAATAATTAGCAAGCTTCATATGATGACAATTTCAACAGCAGCATGAAGCCAAGTAGAAATCTAAAGGCAAAAATTATTTGAACATTGGTGAGACATGAGTAAGGCTGGAGAATAGAAAGTGGCATCCGTTTTTTCCATATCATGAATATGCATGTAAGAGGAAGATTATGACTTTGCTCATGGTTCTGATTTCTGATATCAGTGCTGCACTTCACGTCAGTACTCCAAGACCTCCGTGCTAGCAAATATCATGTTTAATTTGTGTGTGTGACTTTTTCATATATATAGTAGCCCTGTAGTTAGAGTTTATATGTGTCATTTATCCTGGTTACTTCTTGAGGCTGAGAGAAAAAGATTTGCCCAAAGTCATCAATATGGTTGGGTAACATCAATATCTGCTTCATAATAGTTTTTTCTAGCTTTAATAAAATTGCTTTAATAAAATTGCTTTAATATAATTGCTTTAATATTGCTTCATATTGCACTATAACAGTTGTTGTAGTTCCTATACTCTGTAGAAAATAATTCTGATTAAAATATTTTTGTCTAATCCTTATAATTATATATATATTTATAAATGTATCTGATTTGACATCCTTAATTCTGCAGGAAAAAGCTGTATAAATGTTCAGTTACACCTGCATAATCCTTTAGACATAAACCATTGACAAGGTTTGACACTAAGATTGGATCCAGCCGCATACAGGCTTCTCTCTGACAAAGAGTTTAGAAGGCAAGGGGGTCCTTTCTGCACCTCATGACTCGTTGGGAGGAGGGCTTCTTTAATAAGCTTTGTCTGAAGCTGCCACTCTGCCCACAACAGCTTTCCTTCTTCTGCTCTCAGACATCTTAATGCAAGTTATATTTGTTTGGCTTTGGCTTGGTTTTCTTTTTTACAAAAGCCCTAACAAATATGCAGGTGCCTTAAACAAGATTTTCCTGGAGATGTTACTAACTCTATAACAGAAAATGGGATAGCAGAAATCATTAACATTCATGGCAAGACATACTGGATGGAGTCTCCTGAGCCCTTATCAGATACGTCCTTGGGCCTCTTCCTGAGCAAGACCAGCACAACCAGATAACATGCAGAAGAGGGGAAGGATTACAGGTGTTTTCAGGGAAAAAAAAGGAAGTCTTTCTGTACTTTCTGTACTCCTGTGGGTGAAACAGGACTAACTGAAGGCCAGTTCCTTTTCCTTTACGTCAAGCACTCTTGTTTGCTGTCAGCACTCACACTTCTGCCTCTGGTGTCATCAGGGGTTCTCTAAGGACTTTCCACCTTGGTTGCAGGCCACCAAACTGTCCCTGCTCCTTCTCCTAACTGATGCCGGCAGTCCACTACAATCCATATGAGCAAGATTGACTTAACTCAGTGCCTTCAAAAAGACTGTCTTCTGAGGCTGAGGGCAGCCTGAATCAACACCCAGCACATTTGATAAAGTACCGTAAATTCAGAACAAAAACATGACAGGGAAAAGTACTCAGAAAACAACCCTGACTGTCATCCAAATTCCACAAAGAGGCTCTAGGGCTGAAGTACCTCAGACCATGTCTGCATAGTGTCTGGATTAGTCAGTCCTGTTCCACTCCCAAAATTATTTAGCAACTCCACTGCCTCAGATAGTGTTGTGTGATCTGACTGAAGGCTACCAAAAAGGAATAAAAACAGTAAGACCAGATGCCTCACTTCCCTGTGGGAGTGCAACTTAAGACCACTCACCTACTTTGCCTCAGCACCAGGGATTTCCATTAAATTAGTGCTTTGTGGGGTGAGATAGTGGTCTGAAACCCTGAAGTACACATATTTGTAGCACCAACAAAACAGTCTTTGAATATTCCACATAGCCTTAGTGTCTCCACTAGGTTTCACTCAAAACAACTGTTCTCAGTAGATGAAAAGCCTGTCTCTAGTCTTTGTTTAGAAACAGCGGCAGAGAGATTATAGGACCAAGCTGTTCTTCTAACCAAGGCTGCAACTTTAAGAAGCTTCTCAGTGACAGATGGTAGAGGAATATAGAACCATCACACTCACTGTATCCCCAATCTGATCTGAAATTTAAATAACTTGACTCATTAAAGGATAATGCATATGTACTTATACAACGTAAAAAAACCAGAACAACCTAAATCAACAAGCCTGATTTCAATGCTTAACATTAGCCTGTGATAGGTCATTAAAGGGTACCAGCTTTGGCAGAGGGTAAAATTTCTCAGATAATAACGACAGCAACAGGAGGTTGTCACAGTCACAAGCAATCTCTTCTAAAACACAGAGACTCTATAGCAGCAGCCAGAAATCCTGTCCCCTAAATCATGTAAGAAGGATCCAGAGGAGCGTTATTTAAAAAAAAAAGCCAGCAGTACATACCTGCAAATTCTGTTCTTGGCTAAAATATTCAGCTTGGTATCCATGCATGGCAAGGCCTGAATCTTAAACTGTCATTTAAAATCTTTCTAGTATACCACACTATTTAATTCCCACTTTTCTTTCCTCTGCTTCTCCTCCTACACAGCATTAGTAAATCATTTTAATTTAATAAGGCCACAAGAGTGTTGTTATTTACATATATTTTATCATACCATGGGAGTTAGTAACATTTGCAATAGATTGAATCTGGATAGCTGACAAAATCTAGACATTAAGACACTGTTTGAGTCGGTGTGCAATAATATAATGCCAAACACTCTGTTAAGAACAGTAATTGCAGTGTAGGGTAGTCATTTCTCAGAACTGGAGCTCAAGGTGCCGGTATTATTTCGCTTGTAAGAGCACAGCAACTTCTTTGTGGTAAAACTGACCTGGCTGATGTTATCCTCTGCAAGGGAAGGGACCATGTGGAGGGGAAGGGACAAAGTATTAATGTGTTGCAGAATTGTTCGAATGCAGGGAGTTAGTCAGACAAATAAAACTGCACGAGGTTATGTGGAGGTGGCCAGGACCTTTACAAGGCCAAGAACCTGGAGAGGTGAGAGGAGATGAAAAGCAATCCCATGTTGTTGTCATATTTACTGTGATAAATGTATCTGAAGGAGACAATCAGGGCAGAGACATTTTCTCGAAGATATATTTTCAAAACTGCTTAATAAAATTCTGAGCACATTAAAATAATAAGTAACAATCAGTATTTTTTTTTAAATCATCCTTCTAAACAGAAAAGGAGTTAACAGATGCATCAACAACAGGAAAAAAAAAACAGTGGGGATTTTTTAGTTTTTTATAGTATTTTTCAAGTTTTACATCAGGTACATGACTGATTGTGACATTTTTCCTTGGGTGTTGTACCTGATGTTAAATTCTGTTTTCTACAGCAGCCTCTAAGTCATGTTTCCTCCTATAGTAAGCAAGCTGGTATTTTTTTTCTTCCTTCCTTAGACCTTACTAACTCTGATTCGAGAGTCTAATCCAATTAAGTGTTTAGTTCTTTACCACTTTTAGTCTGAGGCCTCATGTTTAATGTTATTGCAGCTTCATGGAAAAGTGGTTATTACAAAAAAGTTTTTTATGGTATAGGATGACGGTTGTAAAAAGGAACAAAGCAGGAAAGAGTTTGGAAAATATACTAGGAATTCATTAAGAATGCATTTGGAATAAGGGGAGTAGCTACGTATCAGCTGAACCTCCTAAAATAAAGGCCATTTCAATTTTGTCTGGATTCAGAGTCACCTGAAAAGAAATCATAACCACTGCTGATAGAAACCAGAAAATCACATTGGAGAAATCTGTGGAGGGAAAAAAAAAAGGGTATTTTACTCTGCATTTGTTAATACAAAGTTGCTGTATTGAAGAGAGGAGGAGGCAGGATGGGCCCTGGTGTGCTGCAGCAGACTGCCAAGATGCACTTCACACCACAGGGCTGTCTGCTGGGACCCCAAGAAACAACTTCCAAACACAACAGAGAAGCTTCATTCAGCTTAGATAGTTACATGTTTTTTCTTCCTTTTAATTAAGAAGAAAGCCTAAGTCCAAGATACACTTTCATATGCTACCAGATTTAGCACTGCTTCCACCCATTTCTGGCGAGCTCGCCTTAGCAGAGGTAGTAGCACTGGGACTATGTGGGGTCTAGACAACAATATTCCTTTCTAATCCTTGATGGAATTAGCCACCAGGAAAGGCAAGTCAGGTATTTGAGACAGATGGTGGAGAGATAAAGGCACAAGCTGCAACTGCCTGGTGAGCCAGGTTAGCCTGGGTCCCCCAGCAATTCCTACAGGCCAGTGCAATCTCCTGCACTCAGATCACAGGCTGGAGAGGAAATCACTGAGGTCTGTGGGTGGATGCACCTGCTCCTCTCAACTGCACCAAGCAGGATGAGACTGCCAATATGAATTTATAAATCAAACTGTAAGCATTCTCTGCATCTAAGTGTAGTCTTGAACACCTAATCCTAAAATAGGTAGGGGGGGGGGGGGGAAAAAAAGCTACATGAATGCTTTTCTTACTTTGGAAAATACAGTAATACTTCTCTTTCACTATTACACGGACTGTCTAGCAATTGCAAGCATAAAAAATGTGTTTCAATTGTTCTTCCAAAGTGCATGTGTCCTTTTGAGGTTTGTGGATAGTTTTTTGTTGCTGTTTCCAGTCTAAGTCAGCTGTGGTAAGGCCTCTGAGCACTGAGCTGTCAGCCTACTGTGTACATTTGCATGTGAGGAAAAATGAGTTCCCAACTTAAAAGGCCTTTGAAGTGATTCATGGCAAACATATGGCTATTTTGCACCCAGACACACCCGTTTTTCTTCTTCCAAGTGTTTAATCAGTGTTATCCTGCTAAGCTTTTAAACAGGGCTGAAAAAAGAAAATTTAGCTTTTTTAATGATTTTTTCTATTTTCCCTCCCCTATTTAGTATCCAGAACTGGCAGGAATGTCATTACATAAAATGATCAGAACCCTTTCTCCAAGTTTTAGGAGGCTATATTTTTTATAGCAGTATATATAAATGTACTTTTAGCTTTATTAATAGTCTACATAAAGGAAAGGAGAAATCATTTAAAAACATCCTTCCAGGAAAATGTTGAATACTGCTGAATTTTGTAATACAAAATTCTTTCTCTCTTTCACAAAGTTTCTGCCAGGAGGAACTGTCAGCAACCGTAACATTACAAATCTTCATGATTTTCAGAAGTCCTGATTTTGTTTATACTTCTGAATTACAGATATTCAGGGGAGGCAAGCACAATAAGTATCTTGAAAATTACTAAGTGGCATATAGATGGCCAGCTATGGACAAATACAAAGACAAAGGGGTGGTTTCTTTTGATTTGTTTCAGGTGGAGGTTAAGTGCTCTTCTGTTTTTAAAATTATCTTCTGCTGTCTAAGGCTATGTTTTTTTTCATGCTGATTAAGCTATTTGAAAGTGCAAGGTAGCACAAGCAATGGACAATTATTCCATCCAAACACAAGATGTAAGACAGTTTATTTGCTTTAAATGAATCTGTGCCAAGTAAACTTGAAGAAAATAGCTGCAGTTATTCTCAATCACACAGGTACAGAATAACTCTACAGCAGAGAAGCAGACATGTACTACTTCTCTAGAACTAAAATACAATGAAATTTTAAGTATGTCCTACTATTTTATTCATAAATTTTAGGTTTGAATGCTCTTAGGTGAGCTTACTACTGAATCGAAAGCCATTTAACTTTGTCTTTTTCTAAACAGACATTAGGCATTAGATGAGGATTTTTAGGAAGTCATCAAATAGTGGGCAAAAATTATTAGATACAGTAAAACAAAAATCATTAAAATTATTATCAGATGACAATACCATCATTATATCAAGAATGCAAAGATTTATGGCTTACTGCAGGCATGTAACACTTCTTAGCATAGATATAGTGATCAAACTCAGGTAATTTTTTACATGCAAACAACTAAAGATGACTTACAAATGTCACCAGCAGAGTGCAAGTGATGGCTAGTATTTTTATGACATCCTAGGCATGCACACTTGAAGACTCATTATGTCTGCTGGATTTGCTGGTGTTTCATGGCCCCAGAGAATCTCTAATTAGATCTTCTTTGAAGCAATCTTCCTTTTAATTTCAATTATTTAAAAGAACAGTTAATTTAATTCAAGAAAAATTCCTTCTTCTCCTAGAAGAAGCTGCAGTTCTTCTGAACAAATACATTTTATAGAAACAACATCCCTTTTGAAAAGCAAATTCTACGAACCACCACCAAGGCTTGTATTTAGGTTAAAAATACATGTCTATTTTTTCACAGTGCATAACAGAGAGATATGGATTTGACGGGTGGACTGTTAGATGAATAAGAAAGTGGTTGGATGGTCACATCCAGAGGGTAGTGGTCAATGGCTCAGACTTCTGATGGACATCAGTGACAAGTGGTGTCCCTCAGGGGTCTGCACTGGAACCAGTGTTATTTAATATCTTCATCAATGATATAAAGATGAGTGCACTCTCAGCAAATTTGCAGATGACACCAGGTGGAATGGTGCAGCTGACATTCCTGAAGGGTGGGATGCCATCCAGAGGGAGCTGTACAAGCTGGAGAAGTGGGTCCATGGGAATCTCGAGGAGTTCAACAAAGCCAAGTGCAAGTTGCTGCACCTGGGTCACGGTAATCACTGATACCAGCACAGGCTGGGCATGAACAGACTGAGAGCAGCTCTGCCAGAGGGACTCGGGGGTGCCGGTGGGTGAGAGGCTGGACATGCCCCAGTCATGGCACTCACAGCCCAGAGAGCCAAACGTGTCCTGGGCTGCATCCAGAGCCCTGTGGGCAGCAGGGGAGGGAGGGGATTCTGCCCCTCTGCTCCGCTCTGCTGAGACCCACCTGGAGCACTGCATCCAGCTCTGGGGTCCCTGCACAGGAAGGACAGGGACCTGCTGGAGTGAGTTCAGAGAAGGCCACCAAGATGATCAGAGGGGTGGAACACCTCCCCTATGAGGAAAGGCTGAGAGAATTGGGTTTGTTCAGTCATGAGAAGAGAAGGCTCCATTGTGACCTGATTGTGCCCTTCCAGTACCTTAAGGGAGCCTCTAAGAAAGATGGAGGGAGACTATTTACAAGGCCTGTAATGCCAAGACAAGGGGAAATGGTTTCAAACTGAAAGAGGGGAGGTTTAGATATGATATTAGGTGGAAATTCTTTACTGTGAGGGTGGTCACGCACTGGAACAGGTTGCCCAGGAATGTTGTGGATGCTGCATCCCTGGAAGCGTTCAAGGTCAGTTTGGATGGAGCTCTCAGCAACCTGGTCTAGTGAAAGGTGTCCCTGCACATGGCAGGTGGGTTGGTGATTTTTAAGGTCCCTTCCAACCCAAACCATTCTATGATTCTATGATATAAAGGGAGTAAGTGAATATGTTCAATGTGTTAACTAACCAGCACTTGTCAAAAACTACAGGACAAAAAGCTGTTACTATAAAAGCTCTTTGTTTATATGGAAGAAACTAATTGGGGACAGTATATTGTATTCCATTAAGAAAGTGGAACATCTGATATTGCAAATCTGGTGTTAAAATACAATTTTTTTTTTCCTGAAAGCAATTTTTCATTTAATAAAACAATGGAAATACAAAGAACATTGCTCAGAGAGAGAAACCATGGGATGAACTTGTATTCTGGCTCTTCTGGTTCATCTTATCTTCTACAAAATTGTTCACTAAATGTTCATTAGGCCTAGGGTATTGTAGAGGGAATGGCATGAATCTGTGTCAGGGGAGGCTTAGGCTGGATATCAGGAAAAGGTTCTTCACCCAGAGGTGGCTGGGCACTGGAACAGGCTCTCCAGAGAAGTGGTCACAGCCTGACAGAGCTCAAGTGTTTGGACAATGTTCTCAGGAATATACATGGTGGAGTTCTTGGGTTTGTCCTGTGCAGGGCCAGGTGCTGGACTTGGTGATCCTTGTGTGTCTCTTCCAACTCAGCATATTCTGTAATCCTATGAAATGTTTGTCAGTTGTGATGTCCAGTAGAAAGGATCTATATTTAAAAAAAAAGAAAAAAAAACAAGATAAAGAACAAACTTTACAAAAGGAAAATCCACCAGTTGCCTCCTCACATCTCTTTGCTACCTCTAACACCCTTCCTGCATGTCCCACAGAAGAGCTCCCTTGCACAGGAAGGATTTGCTCTGGTGTCACTGAGGACACGCTACAGAGGTAACAGGATTGCAGGAGTGCAACTGAGGACAGATTTTGGCTCACCGAATCTTTCTTACTGGTCATGTAACGTGTGATGGAAAGATCCCAGTCTGACTCTGACAGACTGCATTGGCTTGTCAAAGCTGGCAGCTAAGGAAATAAAAACCTTGTTTATTGTAACCTGGGAGCATTTGATAAGGATTGATTTGAGACACAATACACACAGACTCCCAGAGTATAATATTTAGAAGCTTTTTCTGTTCAAATAGAACCATGCTTCAAAGAAGCATTTGGGGTTTATAACCTCCCCTATCTCCCATTCATCCAGAATAAACATTCTAATTTGCATGCCCAGATTTTAATTGGTACAGCATGTGGAATTAATAGAAATCATTATCAGCTAAATCAGCATGACCTTTCTGTGAATTAAAATATGTCGCATATTTAGAACACTAAATGAGAGAACGAGTCTCTATAACAGCTAAATCCAACAATTTTCTGCAAACTAGGAGCACACTCAGTACACTGCCACAGAGTTTCTCTCTTTGAAGTAACTTTAAAAAATTAAGGAAGGAGCAAACATGCTGGTGGGTGTATTCCTAATACTTTCTCAACCCCTCTTCCCACTGAAAACAGTGTTCAGGAGGAAAGAAAAAATAACTCTTTTAGGCCCCAATGTATTTGAATAGAGTTATTAAAGAGTGGCTGCAGACAGATTTGGCAACAAACAGAAAATCGATATAATCAACTGAAAAATCAGAGGGAACAGAAAGGACGGGATTATTTCTGAGTAATAAAATATGCAAAAAATTATGATGATTCCTTTCCACCCAAAGGTACATTTGAAATGGCATTACTGAGAATCTAGGATGGTTTGAAATGACTGGAAAACAACACAGTTTAAGACCTCATTTGGGAAATTTCCTGCTAGCCTGTCTTATATAACTAATAAGAGGATTATATACTTCAAAGCTGGGTTTTATCATCCTATTGTGCTGACCAGGGCCATCAGTTCACTGGTTTGGCTGATAAACTGGAATTAGATGTCAGAAATGGACCTTTTCATATTAGTAAGTAGTTATATGTCCTGAACAATTTAAAATTCAAATAACCAACTGCATCAATTTGCAAAATATGGTAGTGAAATTCAGTAGCTAACTGAACTTTAGACTCCATTAAAAGTGGAAACTGTTTTGACTAACATTAGAACAATGCCAAGATGCTACAAAAAAGAATAGTGGTATTACCTGTCACCAGAAGAAAGCCATTATTATGACCTGCAGTTTCCAGCAGCTGAGCTCCACACGTAAATTTTACATTAAATTCTTGACTATCCCTTAGAAAGTGCTCTTTCCCATTGCATGAAAGATGCATCAATCTGCTCTACCCTTTCAGCTATACATGCATGAGAACAATTATAAAATACTTTATAGATATGTGAAGATATGATATTTATGTAGGAGTTAAGAAATCTATAAGAAAAAAACATCTGATATGTAACAGAGATCACTTATCATTCTTCAGCTAGTTGTGCCTTCACACAGGGAAAGATGACCACATATATATCTGCCATTTCAGAAATAAATTTTTCTAAATCATGGGTTTGACCATTGACATTCAACCTGCACCAGTGCCCTGAGCATTGTACCGCTCCATAAAGGCTATTCAGATTATTGCTTTTGCAGTTCAGTCAGTTTCATGTCTGTGATGTAGGTGCACTCAGCTGTCTCCCTGAGCTTATCTACAAGCAGGTCTTCCTTAATCAGATACAATCAACCTGTGTCACTTGGGCCAAGTGTCCCAATGAAATTCTAGCCAAGAAGGAGTAGTCAGGTAGTCCAAATCTCAGCTGTGGCATAAAATAAAGTAGCAAAACTGCTCAGGCTGATACTGCTACATGACTCACTTAGATGTAATGCAGTGATAGAATTATTATTGTGTCCTGCTATTCCTGGAGCTCTCCATCTCCTTGGCTCTCTACTTCCACGGAGAAGGTGATGAGGCTCCCAGCCAGACAAATATTCTGGTTCATGGCTCTAAAGGTCAGTTGGTAAATATGGCCATCCCTCCTTAAAAAAAGTAATTTTAGCTCAATGGAAAGTTAGGTCATTAACTTCTTATGCTATAATGTTGCTAATGATTGTTATAAAATGCATTATATACTCACTCTGGAGTTTGTTAAAGATAATGCTTCTAAGAAACTAATTAGAATCAGGAGATTGAATTAGAATCACCTGCATGACAGTGGCAGGTCACCTGCTTCCTACCCTCAGTTCCCTATTGTCAGTCAGATTTGGTGAGTGGCCAGATGTTATCTCATTGTGAGACTCAAGGACCAGTCACCTGTGAGGAAACGGAAATCTTCAAATCTCAGATCTAGGTTAAGCTTATGTCTGAAGGCTTCTGATGCTGGCCAATGAGGTGGCAAGCATTTTCTTCTTCTCCATTAAACAATACACTTATTTATTGCTTTTATCGTGGAAAAGGTACCCTGATGGCCAGGCAAAAAGCCCAGCAGGCTTTCAACCCAGTGAGCTTCTTAAAATGGGAATTTCCCAGTTTCATGAGGTTTTAGCTCTATTTAGATCATACTCACGACTTCCCCAAGGAAAAAAAAAATTTTTTGGCTTGGTTGTTTTTTGGGGTTTTATTTTTTGGTTTTTTGTGGTCTTTTGAGAAAACCAACGTTTTGAGTGGGTAGTGAGTGATGTGTACAGGGCAACTTATGAGTAACTTCTACAAGAGGTAAGTAGGCAGGAGCTCTTCATAGGAAAACAGATGACTAAGTAGTTAGGGTCTAGCTGTCAAACTGCAAATGTCACTGCAAATTAATTGTGAAAAGCAATTTTCCACCATGAGATTTTGGGGTTGTGGGTGTAAAACAAAAGGAGATTTTAGAATAATTTTCAAGGGGGTTGTTGTTATTATTATTTTCATTATCATTATTACTATTATTACTACTACTACTGTTATGTCTATTATTATTGTATTCATTGCCATGAAATGTTACTGATCATAACAGTGCCAACAAGTTCTATATTAAAAAATATGTTAATTGACTTCACACTTGATGGTCACATAAATATAACAGAACAGATACAACCTCCAGGAATTTTTTAAAATACTGACTGGTGTAGCCTGAGAAAATCACAAGAGGAAGAATAATTTACAACTTGTATAATTTTTCAAAGTTTTCCCTAACCATCTGCTACTGACCACTCCAAAAGTGAGGATGCTAAGCTAAGTAGACTACCAGTCTATTCTGCTACTGCACTCTCAGTTAAAAATATTAAAATTATCTATTAGTCTTCCTATATTTCATATATGCACAGTAACACTAATCAGCCATAAAAAGAAATGGTACTTATTCATAAAATGGTGTCATTCATATATCCACAGAAATTATAGTCATCAGGAATATTTGACCCCTTCTGCGTCGCCTGAAGCACAACCAACAATTTCATACTGAGTACCTGTAGTCAATTCAAACTGGCAAGAGCTCTGCCAGTTGTCTCTGAGGGCAAAGAGCAGGTGGTTTTTTGAGGGCAAAGAGCAGAATTTTTGCAGGAGGATGCTGAGCTCTTCTTCTATGCCCCAATTATAAGGGTCTGATACTGACCCCAGCTGGATTTCAGATGTCAGTCATCAGAGTTTTGCTGAGGCAAACCAAATCCTGTCATAGGGTACAAAATCCAAAGCCTCTCACTTGCATCAGTGGAAGTGGTGGCCACAGAGGGAGAGGCCACAATGCTAGAGAAAATAGCTCTGTACAACACAGAAGGAAGAGAAGTGACTGCAAACCCTCATGTTCACAGGTCCCTAAGTAGGGACCACTGCCAGCAGATGACCTTCAACATGACCAGGTGGCTTGTGCTACAGGTTTCCACTTCCTGTACAGCCTCTCTGCAAGCAAACCTAATTATTTGTAGCTTCAATTTTTTTAAGACCTCTTGTTAAAACATAGGTAGGTTGGGTACCTCAGCTGTAGCACCACGATCTCCTCCACTTCCTTGCTACAAACTCCCAACGTGTCTGTGAAACAGGGTCCTCAAGGACAGCATCTCTCTTACCTGACATTTGTGCTTAGTCAAGCCCAGGGGTGAAAGGGACTAAATTTCACCTACAAGCCTGTGTCTCTTGTTTATTATTTATTTGTGCTGCTGAAGACAGAAATTCGGTTCTCATGCCTGGGAGACCTCACACTTCACACCTGACAGAGCTGGCCAGGCCTGCTGAGGGTATTGCCTGAACTCTAGCATTGCCCCTGTGTGGAATCTAGGTGAATCAGGAGGCAAAAAAAAAAAAAAAAAAAAGAGAAAGAATTATTATTATTATTATTATTATTATTATTATTATTATTATGGTTTAGCAAGAAATTAGGAATTTTAGACTCAGTGAACTGTAACTGAATTCCCAGGAAAAAAATACAGGAAAAGATCATCCAACAACGTATTTATTTATGTTATTTCTAGGTACCTAAGAAATGAACAGGTAAGAAACTTATGCCCAGTGGGAAAACAGAGCTTGTGAATTTAGTCAGGAGTTTGACACTGCATGACCTGATATTTTTATAAGTAAACTAAAAAGCATCCTCAAGAGCTACAAATAATTAGTTGTGAAAGTCTGTGTTCTGTTGTGGGCTTGGACCTTGATAAATATTTTCATCAGAGATGATGAACCACAGAATATTTTTAGAGGTCAACCATTGCAACAGGCAATGCACCAGTGAGGTGGTGGAGTCAGCATCCCTGGACGAGTGAAAAAAAATGTGGGTGTGGCAGTTGGGGACACAGCTTCATGGTGCTGATGGCCACCTAAAAACAGAGACTAGACAAGAACAAGAGAATAAAGGTAGGTATTTATTTGAAGGGCCTTCAAAGGTACACCCTGGGCTGTCAAAAGGCTACACCCAGGATGGACCCTGGGTCACAAATTCTTCACACTTTTATAAGTTTGGTTCATTTGTGTATCAGGGTTAATTGTCCAATTATAACCTCAGTTCATGATGTAATTACCCCAAGTTTGCCCCCCTTCAGAGGCTTTTAGCTTACACTTTTTGGGGCCTGGTGTCCTTGAGGTGGAAACCTAGAGAGGTTTGTTATGTCTAACCAGCATGAGAGAGCAGCAGCTAACAGGCCACACAAAACTTCAGAGTTGCACACTAGGCAGTACAGGACTGGAAAAATATAAAAGTTAAAATCTAAGGCATCAGTGAACAGGACAGAACTAGGTCAATGGTTGGACTCAACCAAGTTTTTCCCAACTTTAAAAATTCTATGGTTCTATGAAAGACTGAAAATGCTTTGGAAACTACAATTTTAAGAATTGTAAAATACCCAGACAAACTGCAGAAAGAGCTAGAAAAAGGTTGTAGTTTAGTTTAGGACAAATAGCAGATATACATTTCAGCAGAAACTGCCATGAGAAATAGAAGATTGAAAGCAAATGAAGAGACAGCAGTTCTAAAAACGAGAAAGAGAAAGGAAATTAAAAACCCCACAAATATTTTAATAAATCAAAACTAAACATAAACCAGTGTTGCCATCTTCATAGGGGTATAAAAATATATATATATAAATAGGAGTGTTATATGCATGATTGATAAAGTAACCCTTCCAAGTGTGATAAGGCATGATTTTAGGGTCCAGCCCTAGGCCACATATTTCAAAAAAGATACTGAGAAAATTCTGATGTAGTCAAGAAAACAAGACATACAGTAGAAAAATATAATACATATAGTAGGAAAAAATGTTTTCAGTTATAAACAATAAGATGTTTTAATGAAGATACCACTAAAGTGCAGATGTGTTGGTCTCCAAGTTTGCGGAAGACAAGATTCAAAGAAGACAAAGTGAGGTATTAAACAAAGTTTCTAATATAAATATGGAATATAGTTCAAATGAGAAGTCTGGAATTTTCATCAGTGGAAGGCTTTGGAAACTTTTTCCAAAGTGCTCAATGAACTGGGAGAAGAATACTTAAGAACACCAGAGTATTTTGGGCATTTCCAAATCTATTCATAAATTTCTGAATGTATGTTGGTTTTCGGGAGATTTTACATTTTATTCATACATATTTACCTCATCTCTTGCCTGCCAACCTTCTGATAAATAGAGATAGCAATTCCAATTTTTTTGTGGGAGGAGCGATTACTAAAAATCAAAACATAGTCAGTGGGGAAAGTATTTCCTTAAAAAAAAAGCAATAAAGGGTGGTGTTAAGTCATCTCCCAGACAATGAGGGCATTTTTTTAGTTTCAAACCTTAACTGAAAATGCAATGGTAGATTGAGCACTGCATAATATAATTGCTATCAAGGACATAAAGAACAAGCTGAAATAGTTTGCATTTGTCAAGTCAAATCACCAATATTATAATTTAGATTAAAACTTTTTTCAGAAAAGAAGTGTTTGGTACTCAACCGTGGCTTCCCTGAGCTGCAGTTGACTATACTGGCTCTCAAGAAGCAGCAGCAGCTACTGTGATTTCCTGAACATGTAGTTTCTGACAACTTCCCCTCACTACCACTACTCCATTCTTTGTTGGGATACAAGGGGCACAGGTAGGAAGCTGGTTACCTTGGTTTCCCATCTGTAGCAGTCCCATAAAGAGCCACAGAACAGAGCTGAGAGTTGATATATATATATATGGATATATCTAAATTTGGAAGTACCTAATTCAATATAAAATGCTAAAAATATTGTTCTTTTGCAAAAATTGGAAATCATTTTTGCCTTAGGCTTACAGCAAAGTTGAGGCTTTTGTGCTCAAAATCTACTGGCATTTCCATGTGTGGCTAGCATTCGTCTACCAGCATGTGTGTTTAACTCCTTGTATATCTTGCACAGGCTTCTCCAGTCCATGGATTCAATCTTTTTTAACTAACAGCAATTAACAGTCAGCTCTCAAGCTCCTAAATGGAAGCCTGATGGCTACTTTCTGAGATATGCAGAAATATAGATTATGGAAGATAGCTGCCTTGTCACCTCAAAAAATCATAAGAAATGGACCATAATCCTACCATAAAGGAAATATCACCTCACTTAAAAAGACTAGGTAGAGATACCTAAGTGCAAGGTAAAACTCGTAGAAAGGGCAGAATTAGAGGGAATGGCAAACTGATCACTTAACCTTCCAACAAGAAGGAAGGAATAACCATGTTAAGACCCATCTCTGACATATTTGTCCATCTGAAGGGTCACAGGCAAGAATAACACAACAACCACCTTTGCATCTTATACATGAAAGTCCTGCTAATGCATCCCTCTGGACAAAAAACCAAAACAAAACAAAACAAGACAAACTCCAACTTTTTTTTTCCCCTATTTTTCTTCATTCTTCCACATGCAGGGAAACTTTGGCAGAGAATATGTGTGTTTACCCCTTCCCTCCATAACATCATTGCAATGCAGAGTAAATGGAGTAGAGGAAAGCACCTGAATACAATATCATCATTTTTCTTGTTTCTTGGCAGCAAAGGGAATTTTCTTACTATTCCATCTGTCTGGAGAAGAAAAAAAACACCACCATAATAAATTAACAGTCAGATGAAGTTTATAGTGCTGACTTCTTCAAAGTCACATAAGGAAGGCCAGATGGAGTCTACAGGACTTACTTTCAGGACAACTGACCAGAACAGAAAAGACAAGTATTAACATTCTTTGTCAAGTATTTTATGTAATGCCCCAGGCCTGAAATCTCCCAGCATTGTAAGTTACCCTTTCACAAGAACATGAAAAGATCAAGCTGTACACCATCCGAACTCAATGTATCCTTTCATAGGCTTGACAAATTCTGCAACATTTCCTATAGCTGCTGCCCTCTCAAGCAAGGTGAAGCACACTGATATAACATTCCTGGAATTTCAGATGTGTATGGGAATAGATGAGCTCTCAGCTTCTCATCAGTTCACCTTATCTGGGGCCACCTTTGACAGGCTCTGTGCTACACCCAGACAAAGTGGCAGTGACTTTTGCATCCATAAAACACTACGATAATGCCAAGCCCTTTCAGTTCTTCATGGTGCAAATGGTTCTGCTGCCTGGACAAGGCTGTGCCAAAAACCTAGGGAAAACAATCACAGTGTGGAAGGTCTGGGAGCAGATGTCTCCCTGCCTCAACTGGAAAAAAAATCCACATCCCTCTCAGGTCTTCTCATCCTTCATCGATCACACACCACCCTGTGTACCCACAGCTTAAGAAATATCTGTATTATAAGAGATAATACTGACAGCACCTAGTTCTGCCATCATAATGTTGTTAGTAACTGTACACACTGTTAGTCACAGTTCCTGCTGCTCAGATTAAAAAAAATCCTGACAAGGCTAATGACTGCAAGTGTCTCTGGATAAAAATCCCACCAGGCATTATAATCCATCTTGACTCTGAAAGGAATGCAAACCTTCCTCTTGCTCTGTCCCACAAACTTCCTGACAAATTTCAAGTACCAAGGTATCCTGAAGTAATTGCACTTGAATTTCAGCACATAGAAGATATACTGGCGTTCTGCATACCATATTTGTCATTTTCCATTGTGACAATTTTTAATGCCAATATGAAACTCTAAATAAATTTCTGATATCTGATTTCCAAATATGCATTCATTTTTTAACTTAACCATCCCCATTTCATTATTTAGAAAGTTCAGAGTTTTTATATTATTTCCTCAATTTTAAACTAAGATCAAAACATTACTCTCCACTCCAAACTGAAAAAAACCCTTTAACTAAATAAACAGCAATCCAATTACAAAGTGTAAAGCAGAACGTTATGCATGGACCGACAAGGCAGAAGACTAAACAGTTCATTTGCAGCACTTCTATTGTATCTGCTGACTTAACTTTTTTAGCCATTTTATTACAAAAAGAAAAATGTAATATTTTACAATAAAAGCAATATGCATGCTGCATATCTTATAGAGGAGAAGCCAAGCATGTCCAAGGTACTTTTATCCTCATAAAAGCACCACATCGTCAGAACACAATCTTCCTAGCATAAGAGCTTTTTTGAGCAGGAATATTTCCCACGTTAGAGCCCTAAACAGACACATTTGTGTCACTACAAACACCCTTTGCAGTTAACACTGTGTTATAAAGACCTTTGCAAGCCAAGTATACTCAAAGTGAAGAGACAGCTCAGATGAATTTCTCTGCAGATAACTTCGTCCAGTAGCATTTAAATTGTCTCTCCATCTGAGAGAGATGACAGTGCATCTAGGTAATCAAACTCAGTCCCTAGGACTGACTCCACAGTTCAGAAAATGGCCTTAGCAATTCACCAAATATATCTAAATCCTGAAGAAAAATTTCTAGCTGTTATATTTGTGCTGAGAGTGTACCATGGTACCCAGACTCAGGGTTGAGGTAAGAAGGACCTTTGAAGGGATCTGGAATGAAACCCTCACAGATCCTTGTCCCTAGGTCTAATATAAATAGGTTTCTATTTTCTACTTCACTGCATATAGTCTTGCATCGACACAACTCACATAGACACAGTCACTTGAAGTGATAGAGTTCCACCCTGACTTGTTGTAAACAACAAACGCCGGAGGAGGGGCATGGACCTCTTGTCAGCCTTCACCAGCAAAGCACACGAAAAGTGTCTCCTGGACTGCCACTTCACTACTCAATTGTATCTCGTTCCTGCCATTCTTTCCCAAGCAAGCAAAGAAAAAACCCAAAGGGCAATGCACTCTGCACCTCTTCCCCCAGCTCTACAAGAATCTGCACTCCCCGTGTCCTCAGCCCTGCAGCAAGGGGACCTCCACTTGTGGACATGTAGGATTTCTTTTCCTTTTCCTTTTTTCCCACAAACTTGAGCTGAATGTTACTCATGAGCAGAAAAGCACATAAAGCTCCTGGGCCTAAGGCTGCAGTGCATCTGTCAGAGCAGAGCTAAAATAAGGTTCAATATTTTGGCTTTCCTATACTGTACAAGATTATTTGGCACTGTGCTTTCTGAGTTTGTGAGGTCAGGCCTTCAACGTTGCTTTGTTATTATGCGGACTTAGGAGGTCAGTTTAAGGTCTTCTGAGCTTTTAATTTTAGAACATTGTTTTGCTATCCATCCACACCCTTCCGAACAAAATGAAAGCAGCACAACAAATATTCAGTGAGAATCACAGCTCTATCTGTGCGTGCCACAGGGAGATGAAAATCTCCTTTCAGCTTGAGTATTCATCATGGAGATGCCTGTAAGCTCCAGATACATTTTCCAGGCATTTAAGACTTGCAAATTGTAAAACTTTTCTCTGAATCTTTCACAACTATGACTCTATGAAAATTGCTTCAAAAGCTGCTTTTTTAAACTAAAGATGCAGGAACTTTCACATGTCATCTTTAGTTTAAACACCTGAGCTCCTGAAAGTTCTCTCTTCTTGGACAGACTGTGTAGTGAGTTTTTTACTCATATATAATAAATTAATAATTTAATTTGCTGATTTAAAACCAGCAGTGTTGGTGTTGTAATGCAGATCATAATCACCTTCAGAGAGCAAATAAATGCCTATGAGGTTAGGTATTGACTTTAAGGATGGCAGAACATGACCTGACACCTCATTCATATGTTATCAAGCTGCAGGGTGAGTCACTAAGCAATTTACTTCTTTGTTTGCCAGGACAAAAGCACTAATGAAAAAATATCCCACTGAAATTCTTTTCTATTAAGAATATGCCAGCTGCTGGAAGTGGGGTGCTCATGAGCCAACTGAGCTACTCACTTTATTTAAACTTTTGGCTTTGTATTGCACACCAATTTCCATCATTTCAGGAAGACAGTATAGCAAAAGTTAGTATTTCTTGCTCACCATGAGAGAGAACTTACACTTTGATTTCAGGCACATTTGGGATAGATCTGTTTACTGGTTTCAAGGAAAAATCTTGAATATATCATATTAAGTAAATAAAATAGAACACCTATAGAACCAATAGAATGTTATTTGTTAAATTTGCTGAATATTTTCTTATTCCATGTTAGTCTGGTTTGCACAGCATCACATCTTTTCACTATCTTCATACATGTCAAAATATAAAAGAGAGCATAATTTCTATTATGCAGTCACTGAGTTCTAGAGTATTTTGGTTAACTCTACAGGATATTTTAACATAAAATACATTAAAAACACATGAGTCTATTATTGTATAATAGTCAAAGCCAGATTTCTGAGGCTGTTGTCTTTTATGCTATGTTGGCACAAACCTAGGTATTACTCTAACTACAACCCTATTGCAAAGCACTTCCAGAGGCAACATCAATACCATTTTGGATGACAAATGACTTTTCTTAAAACGCCTCTTATTGAGCCAATGACATATTAATTCTTAAATCTTAAAATCCGTTTCTTCACAAATGCATCTTTTTTAACACTGTTGTTTTGCCTACAGGAATAGGGCTATTATTGAAGTGAACTGGCATGTTTGTTAGCTGAATTTCCATTTACTGACACAGCAGTGCCTCACTAAGTCCTAGGGAAGTTTCTGACACTGAAAAAGCAGAGACCTTTACGGGTAGCCCTCTCCTCTGGTTACCTGCTTTCTGGACTCCAGAGTCTGGGAAGAGATGCTATTTTTAATCAGTTTTCATGCCCTAATCCAAGAAGAAACATTTCCTTTTTTTATTATTATTTTTTTGAGTATGCATTAGTTATGCTAGTTTTTAGCAAAGACACTAAGCTAGATAAAAAGCAATTTATTGCCAAGTACACTGAGTATTTGGCACCAGCTACCCTAACCAACAAATTTTGTGTTGAGCTGTTAAATAATCTCTTGTCCTACTTCTCCATATGTGAGCCTAGAAATACCTATCTGAGATTATCCTTTTCAGATGTAATCTTCAGTGACCCAAAATAATGAGAGAGAAACATTGTCTTTCTGATTCCTGGGGCCTTTATTCTTCCTTGTCCCCAGATAACATCTTCTTGAGTTCATACGTCAGTAACTGTTTTCCATAGATTCAAATAATCACAGGATCTTCCTAAACCAAGGAAAAAAAAGTTCACACTGTAGGGGTAGCACAAAAATCCAACACTGAAATGTATTTAAATTCTCTGTACTATTCTTAGCCTTCAAGTGATATCCTGAACAGCTCTACAGCCTCTAAAGGAAATGCTTCATTATTTCTTTGATGGTTGCCAGCTGTCTACTACTGTCTTTACTACCCTGTAGGTAACTACATACAGAAAATTAAAAAAAAAAAAAAAAAAAATCCAAACAACAACAAAATAGAGACAAAATATAGAGAGAGACAACATGACATTCTCAATCAAAGCAGAATAGGCATTTTGTGTTCCAACTTCACAATGAACAGAGTACTCAGAAGCACTGAAAATTTATAACTTATTTTATCCTTTTCTTAAAAGCACCAGCCCGCTAGTAATATACACATTATAAAAGGTTTTAGCCGTATGCTAAAATCCAGCTAGAAATAAATACAGTGATAGACAGTATACAAATTAAAAACAGTCTGAAATAGTATCCATGTAATAACTACATGCTAAATGCAATTTTTCTTAGTTCTTTTAAATTGTAACTCCTATGCAAACCATAAGCATGGCACATCTGCTAATCCTTGTATTTTTCTATCCTAATCTATAGGAGGTTTTATACAGAGTTCAAAACCACAACAGCTCAGTGCTTCACTGTATAATGTCACCCTGCCTGTGCTTTGCACTGCTTCACCAAAGAGTGCTTCATCCCTAAATTAGGAACCTCCTTCATCTTAGTTATATGCAACAAATTATGATGCTTTAACTCAGACTATGCTGTTCCTCAATGACATGAACTAAGGTTCCCAAAACAAGGTAATGGAAGTCTTTTCCTGAAGGCAGTGGCCCCTAAACCATATCTTTACTTTTTACTTTCTAACTGAAAATAAAACATGTGGTGGTGGTACTGTCATAAATGAAAGGTAAAGGAAATATTCCATATTTCTCTGAATGGGAAATAGGAAGCTGCAAGAATTCAGGCTCCCATCTGCACCCCATCATGACTGGCAAACAATTCTGCAATTTTTCACTGCAGCTGCAGCCAACCCTGAAAAAATATTCTCATATTTAACAAGTTTGCAAAATTACAATTCACAACCAATTGCTCTGTTTGGCTGCCCAAATAGGCCATCTGGGTTTGCAGATAGAGTCAAAATCAAATGGTTGAAGTTGATAAAGTTTTCAAAATATATTTCCAATAATCAAAAATATTTAGTAACATCACCTTTGTTGTCTTCTTCTGGAATTAATCCCTGCAATGAACTCTTTCCTTGATGCTCCTGGTTGTGAATATATTTTCAGAAACAAGAGACATTTACTAACCTGAGGTAGAGTTGTCAAAACCTATATGATCATATGGTCTTGTAATGGAAAACAGAAAAATTGCTCATGTCCGTGTAATTGACTGGGGAAGAAAACACTTGGTAGGGTCCTAAAAGCTAAATTTAAATTTAAAGCCCCTCCAATTAACATTATTTTTGCATATTTTTTTCTCTTCATCACTGATATCATTCAGAAAGTTTCCCCTCTTTAGCTGAAGATACTTTCTTTAAATCACACAAGAGAGTAGTTATGTGTGAAATAGCAATGGTTTCTCTTCAGTTTTCAGAGGTCAGTAATAACATAATGTAATAGGAAAATCTACAGTGAAGAATCCAAATTCTGATAAATAAAACAGAGTCTTCCTATGCCAAAGGCAGTCAGAGGATGCACAAATGGTTCACTGACCATAATGGGAGATCCTCCATCAGACATCAGTGGTTCAGCAGCAATTTTCTGCATTTAATGGATATTGATAGATGAGACTTCCTGTTAATGAGCTGTTTGAAAATAACTTGCAACTGTGTGCAGCATCCCAGCTATCTAGCAACACTAAGGCACCTGGTTCCAGAGAGTGCAGACAAGTGCATCCAAGGAGAATCTGTCACTTGAATGGGATCTTTGTAGATCTGACTGGGTTCCTTCTGAAGGAAGGAATCACACAATGTGCTTAAAGGCAGCTAAAACTGACACAAATCTTTGTCTTTTAGAAAAGTTACACTGATCTGAAGCCATGTCTTTTCACATGGACAGCTTGGAACAGACCCAGAAACTATATAAAGCACATCATAGCCAACGAAAGCCTCACATCTATAATCTTCAAAGACTCATAAAACTGGAGCAAATGATTCATAGTTCCTATTGCTGCATCCTAATCATGCACAACTCACAGTCCTACGTGGTTTGGGAGCAAAGTGAAACTTCACAGTCGTGAACAAGTTGCGCTTAAAGAGTTTGAATTTATTCAAGCCCTAAACTTGTTTCTCAAATGTTGTAGTTTTGATTGCAAACCCACACTCCCTCAACAAATATAATGAAAGAATTTGCATGAGAGCCCCCAAGCCAAACTGAACTGTTTCAGACTGCTACAGTGTGATATACACGGTGCTGCCTGAGCTTTCTGTTCTTCACAGCAAAAAGTAGGAGGCAGATACAGAAACGATGGAGGGTAACATTCAGCTCTGAATATCCCAGAGGTCATTACTTGCCAGGCCATCTCAGCTGCTGAATCAAAGTACCTAAGACATCTCTGGCAACTCACCAATCTTTTATTCCAGAAGGGGTAAAAACACCTCACTTTTGTTACTTTAAATTCCAGATTACATAAAAATAGCTCTGATGAAAAAGGAAATAAAGAGGAGGTAATCTCACCCTAGTTTTTCCCATTCTTGTATTTAAATTTGCCTTTCCTTTAATGGAGATGAAGTATGTTAGCCCATCTGAAATTAAGCTACCTGGCATGAAGCCAAATATTTAATAGCCTGAAATGAAGCCAAATTGTTTCCTTCTTTTTTTGCATCTCTCTTCTATCTGCTTTTATCGTCTTGATTGGATCAAAGCCAATAAACTAATATTAAAATATTTCCAGCTACTCGAGATGTCTATTGGAAAACACCTCCTGTGACTGACAGAACAACATACAACATGGAAATAATATCCTGAACTTCTCAGAGGGAAATTAAAAGCATCTTTTTAAAACTGACAGTCCTACTTGAGAGTCATCTTATTTTCACAGACTGGGAGATGATCGTAAACTGTGAATAAACTCAATAAAAAATAGTAATTTTGTTCACCTCTCCATTCCTCTGGCTGTGAACTGTGAGTCAGATCATCTGTCTTCCCCTGGACTGCTGAATAAGTGGAGTAACATTAGCTCTGACCAAACATAAATGAATATACAGCATAACTCAAAATAATATAATATCCAAGGAAAACTGCCAGCTACTTATTTTCTATAGTTAATAATATTTATAGTCGAAGACAAACTGAAATCCCCTTGGATACAAACCCAGGGAGTATTATTCCATTAGTGTCAAACCCACTTTCCTTTGAAATCACCTGATAAAATCAAAGTAGACTTGGACCTATCATAGCATTAATGTGTCGCTTCTGTTTCAGACCAGAAGGATTATACAATGGAAAGATGACTTCCCACCACCTCCCCCGGGCCCCCACCGCCAAACTTAGTAATTTTCATGTTCTATAACATACTGCTAAGTCCCACAAACATTATCCAGGACATAAATATAAACCTTAATGAACAATGCACTGATGTATGAGAAGACTAATTAAATGAGTTACTAAACTAAACGTGTTTTACACAGCATAATGGCACCATCAGAAGTTCCTGTGCTTTCAGATACTCAGAAATTTACCATATTCATCTCCGTTTTTAAATATTGTTTTCTTGCCTTTGATTTTAAAAATAAAACAAAATAATGATATGATGTCATTGACGATAGTTGTTTTTAAATAGGTTTGGCAGTTTGCTTATAAGCTACAACTTGCTTTTAAGTTACAACTCTCATTGTCAGAAATATAATCAAATTCCCTTAAAATACTGCCTGTAACTGAGTGACAAAATGTCTGTGGAATCTATTTAGGTCAAGATTATTTGAAGATATGACTAAATAGGCATATTAGCGTCATATAGCTAACATTCTAAGAACAGCTTCTTTTTGAAGTTGACTGGAAGCACATATTTAACTCCCTGGTATGGTATAACTCACAGTAAATTAAGTATTCTTCTCCTTAAGGTATAGATTTCCTTTTTCATCTAAGCATTAACCTTACACACAGAACCAGTAAATATATTTTAATATAGTATCACAGTCTCTTCATCTTAATAAAGTGCTAACTCCAACTTGTAAACGTTCTTTCTTAAAATAAATAAACAGAAGTAGGTCATGGCATGTTCTCCTCTCTGGAGTTAATAGAGAACTCACAAGCATTGACGACTGCTTCCCTCATTGTTGATGGATATAGTACTTCTGTTCGTAGGAAAGTCTTAAAATTTTTAATACAAAATACAACTGCACAGAAATTTTAGTGTCTGCCAAATTTTACCTAGTCAAACTTTTTAATGATTCAACCACAGAAGGCAGCCAACCCTTTACCTTACTACATCAACCTACTTACACTCATCTGATATAACCTCACAGATACCATTCGTCCCTGTTTACCTTTGAACATCCAAAAATTTATCTGCATCACCTCCCGGTATTACTTAAAATTTGCATTTCTCTAAATTTTGTTCTTCATGGAAACTCTGAATTCACTGAAGGATAAAACAACCCCAATCATTATGTCTTGTAGCACCTTGAGTCAGTGTCAGAGACTGAAATATTATAGTTTATGACTTAAACATTTTCATGGAGGACTTACAGCAAAACTGTATTACAAAAGTTGCAGAGAAGACTACCACAGCCTGAATGGGGCTCTGAGAGGCCCTGGACTCTCACTGATGAAGATAAGATAAAGTAACAACTCAGGGCTGGAGACATTCACAGAGCACAAGCTTAACATCTCCAAGGTGGAGACCACAGCCCCCGGGCTGTCAGCTGCCAGGCTCACACAGACTCTCCACCAAAGGGTGGGGGAGAAGAGGCTTTGGGTGTGTGGGGGCAAAGCCTCTGGTGAGATGCAGTGAGTGCCCATCCTGCACTGTGCAGAGGAGCCCAGCTGAGGGACGCCTTCACTGGGGAGAAGCTGCATCCACATGAAGGACAGAGGAGATGACATGGCCCATCAAAGGCCCCCCCAAAGGGGTCCCCAGACCCTGCACCAGAGATGATGCAACAGACCCTCAGTGTTGCAAGGGACAATGTCAAACTGGCGCCCTACAGGGGAGACACGTGGGCGTTCCCAACTGCCCAAAGCGTATATTAACCCACAGGATTCTGTACTCTTCGGTGTGTGGCGGCGTGTGGCGGTGACAGGGGACCCTCACCACCAGCAGACCAGATGGAGGGGAGCAACGAGAGGTCATTGGGACCCCTGGAAGGGTGATATGCTTCCACCTAACCCCTGTTACCTCTCCCTGTACCCCCAACCCACCCCCCCCAAACACTTCTTTCTCTATTTCTTTCATTCTTTCTTTCTTTTCTCTGTCTCTTTGCCTCTTTTACTATTAAATAAAATACGTCTTTTTTTTTTTTTTTTCCCGGCACCAACATGTAAGCTCGTTTGATTTTAATCTCAGTTTTGGGTATATTTTGAACCTCCAAAGTTCTTTCCAGTTTATACACAGAGACTTAATTTTCTTTGCTCTTCTGGGTTTAAACAGGATTGCAAGAGTCAGTAAATGTAAGCATTTTACAAATGAGCTCTAGACAATATTACCTCACTCAAAGAACCCTTACAAGGGAATAGTAGACAACATTGCCTCTATTGGAATACTGAATGAGGGTAATATGGGGAATTTGTGACAGTAAGGTGGGCAACAGGCATACAGCTGGCCAGTGGAAAGGGTGATAAAAGCAGGCAATTCTATCCCAAGTAATTCCAATTCTTTCTGGTGAAAACCACAAAAACACTACCTGGGGATTACTGAATGTGCTGGTTTTGGCTGGGGTAGAGTTAATTTTCTTCCCAATATCTGGTTTGGATCCTATAGTTTTGGATTTCTACTGAAAACTGTGTTGGTAACACATGATGTGTTCATTATTGCTGACCAGGGCTTTCACAGTGTTAAGGCCTTTTCTGCTCCTCACATCACCTCAACAGAGATTAAGCTCTGGGTGCACAACATGTTGGGAGGGGACATAGCTGGGACAGCTGACCCCGAAGGACCACAGGGATATTCCATACTACATGGCATCATGCTCAGTATATAAAGCAGGGAGGAGGTTGGCAGAAGTGCCACTGCTCAGGCATTGGCTTGGCATCAGTCAGTTGGGGGCAAACCATTGTTTTCATTTGCATTATTTGTCTTTATTTCCCTCTCTTTGCTATTTTCCTTTTCATTACAAACTATTATTATTATTATTATTATTATTATTATTATTATTATTATTATTATTACTTTAGATTTAATTTCATGCCATTTCATTCTATTCCAGTTACTGAACTGATTTTATTTCAAACCACAAATTTTCTCACTTTTACCCTTCAGTCTTGTTTTGAAAGACAGGTGTCTGCTAAGGAAGGCAGGAGCCTCCCTTGGAATGGCAGATGCAAGCCCCCCTTCCCTCCGAGTTATTGTAATTTTGAAATCAAGAGGCTTTTAGGCAAAGATGTGGGAAATAGGAATAACAGTTCTTTACTATTATATATCTATACGTGTATAACCAGTCAAACAAACAGCAATAACTCTGGCAGTACCAGCAAACAATCACAAGCCCAGTGCCAGCCTTCTCGGCTGTCGGGCCCTTTCCCCTCGGGTGCAGTTCCGCTCGCAGCCGGCAGGGGCGCTGGCGGCTCCCGGTGAGCAGGGCAGGTGCGATGGTTCCCCCGCGGCTGCAGGGGGCGCTCCGGAGCGAGCTCGGGGAGCACGCGGCCCTGGCGGCCTGGGATCCCGGGAAGGGATGGAACAAAGGCTTCACAAACCCCTGGGCAGCCGATCCCGGTGTCCGGCCGGACCCTGGGCAACAGCAGGCTGGAACAGCAGGCTGGAACGGCAGGGACGAGCACAAATCCCGGGTGGCAGACGAGATGTATCCAAACGGGGAACCCCCCCGGGGGTCTGGGCAGGCAGGGCGAGCAGGGCTACAGCGCAGCGAAGGCTCCAAGCAACGGCGGGGCAGGGCGGCCACGGCCCGGCTCCGAGTGGGGCGGGGAAGGCGGCTTTGGGATCCCGGGGCTTCTCCAGCAGAAGGAAAAGCAGCCGAAGAAGCAGCCTCCTTTTCCATCCAAACACCAGGAACTGACTGTCCACACACCCAGGTGAAACAAAAGAGTAGCCAGATGCGCCAGCCAGCTCTTTTGTTTTTCTGAAGTACTGAGCAATTTGTCCCCCTAGCAACACGTATGAGGAAAATTCCTTTAACAGAAAAAAAACAACCCAGGAGAACTCCTAACACCCCAACACCTTCCAATTCTCTTCCCCCATTCCACTGAGGCAGGAATGAGCAAAGAGCTGTAATGGACTCAGTTGTTCTCATGGATTAAACCACAATGCTGGGCTACAACAATAACTTTAGGAATGTGAGAGAAGTGCACACTTGCAGGTTACTGATGTGAGAGGGGCACAGTTGCAGCTCATGGGGGTTGGTATGAATGTCAGTTCATGGTGGGTGGTTAAATTGAATAATGCCATGAATGAGTAATAGTATGTGGAATTGTAGTACCTTTTTGTAGCAGCAGAGAAAATGATCCAACATTTCTATCAGACCAATAGAAATCTTTTTCATGGAAGAATGCAAACAGTTTGCAAACACTAGCTAATCTTGAATAAGCAATGCATTCACACTGGATATTTCCTCAGGGTTAGCTTTAAGAACATGAGGACGGATGCCCACTTATGGTGACCAACAGCCAGGGGAAGAAAACAGCAACACAAAGATTCCTAACCACTGAATACCTCTTATTAGAGCAAGGTAGCCCTATTTATATTGCAGGCACTGACACCAGCCACCAGGCATTTAAACTCCCATTTTGAGGACAATTGGTTTGGAATGGAACACAGTGTTATTCAGGTCTTGAAGTAAATTTAGAATAATTTGATTTGTCTAAAACAATCCCCATCTTATCTTCTCTTTGCTGAAATGCTTTTCCAGGCAGGAAGAGATATAACAGAAAATAGGCTGATTTCCTATAACTTTCTATCATCTGACATTTAAGCTACCTGCCTGGAGCAATAAGGCATTCTTCACAGCTCTCACATATTCATTGTGAACTTCAAGAGATGAAATATCTTCTTTCCCTAGGCCCTGGTGTATTACAGCTCCACAGAAGATACAATTCTTCGTAATTGTTTGTGAGGGGCATGTGGCATATATGAATGACAAGTCATATCCAAGCACTGTGTGACATGCCCTTTATCCAAAGAAAATAATCAGCCCTAAGAGAATGCAGCTGGTGTAACTTCACTTAGAATATTTCACAGAGGCTGAGACAACCTAATCACTTTTGTATCAAAATTGTTATAAAACACTAAAGTGTGGAATGATCATAATTTCAAATCCTTTTTCCTGAAGTGCTTCAAATCACAGACCTTACATTGTACAAAAAGAAGCATTTACACATCTTCTTTTCAAAACCACCCCCCCCACCCCCCCCCACCTTCATCCTATTCCTATCGGAGAGCACTAAAATCTGAAAGATTAAACATGATTCATAGCCCTGTAACAGGAAACCAAACATAATTTTCAACACTGGCATGCTGAGGTTGCTGCTGTTCTTTCCTTTGTAAATGACTAAACCTTAGTACACAAGTTTCAAGGGTTCTTGAATGTGAATACAAAGAAATTAATCAAAATTAACTGCAGCATAAGAACCATTAAAAAAAGTAGATGCTAAAGAAGAAAGTTCCTTTGAAATACATTAAATTTTGGGCAGTGAATGCAGACAGCTAGGGTACATATTTATATTCACACTGAAGTATGCAAAACTTGCTAGGTAATTCAAAGCAAAAAATCTCAGGCTGGGAGAGAATCATATTAACAGACATTTACAGGAATTCACTCAGTTGCAGACACTCAGGCAACAGGATCTCCTGGTGAGAGCCACTTTATCCTTTTATAGCCATGGAGTCCCTTTATGCAACCAAGGGGTACATTAAACATAGATGTGGCACTTATAAAACAGAATTACATAACTGTACACTGACTAAACTCTCAGGTTTTGATAATTTCTATCCACTGGAGGAGAAACACTACTGAATTCAATGGACATTTTTTTTCTGAGTAAAAATATTACGGTTTGACTCTCATACCCAGTCTCAAGTAAAACATATTTAAAACGTGAAGACTAAGATGGAGGAAAACTGCCATGTTCTGATTGTTGAATCTACCACTCATATATAAAAAAAGATGCCCAATTTCCACTCAAAATATCACAAAAAAAGAAGCAGAGAGGGAAGTGAAAGCAATATACAGTTGTAAATTTTTTGTATTCCCTTGGAGTCAGCTTTGCTTGGCAACCTGCACTGCTTTTGAGGATCTTGGGGGAAACCTGCAGGTTGTAGAGAGGTTCTGCAGGGACTCTTGCCAAATTAGACTTCTCTCACTGAACTCAGAGTGGTTTGAGAAACTCATTAAAAAATCAAAAGCTTCCTAACATATTTGTTTATGTTGACAGCCTCGTTCAAATATAGGTGATGTGTTTAAAGAAATTTGCTGTAAATTCTTTCAGTAGAAGAAATGCACTAGCTTCAGTGATCTTGCAGCTCCTGTCCCAGCACACTTATGCTTCCAACTTCAGAGCAGTACTGCAAAAAACCCCACACAACCAAATGCATCAAATAAACACGGTTTGCAACAGCAGAATCTTATCAAAAACCACAGACTGTTAACATTCTGAGTGGAATGTTCTGTCTCACACATAGTTTCTTTGTACCACACCAACTCTTCCAGCTTTATACAGGCTCATATGCAACATTTTAGAAGTAGAACCAAAGACATGTTCTTGCACCCAGGACACAGGGAAGTGATCCTACCGAGCTTTGTGGAACACGAGGCAGCATTCCAGAGGAAGACACTTTCTTTACCACATCTAGTTTCGAAATACAAGAGAGCTGCAGAGGAGAGCCTAACACTGCTTTATTTTCTCGGACGGCCAGGCAATGTTTTTTTGATAAGAAATAACTCCCAGAGCCGGAACAGCCAAGTATTTTCTACTGTGCATTTTAATATTTTCAAAATGAAGACTTCAGCAATAATCTGACTTGATTTCTTGAGTCTGAATCAAGAGTTAGAGACTATTGCATCTCCACTGTGAAGCTCATAGAAGCATGCGCATAAAATGAGCCCACACTTACAAAATAATAATACAGTAATAACATACGTGCATATATGTACATTAGAGCACTATCTACTCTTGGCAGCTAATACTGTATTTAATAAGGCTAAATTCCATATCATGTAAATGATGCAAGATATGACAGCATGTTCAAGTTTTATCAGCACTTCCAATTTTAAACAACAAAAAATAAAAAGAGGCTAAGTTTTTGCAGGGAAAGGATTACAGACCAAGCTAGACAAATATTAATCCCCAGATTAATGTAGATAATAAACTGAGGAGAGAAATAATGAGAATAGGTATTGATTAGCATCCTGGAGACAAGCAAATTCAAGGGAAAGTGAGGAGTCCTAGCAGTCAAGCTGAGTAAAATCTAGCAGAAAGAAAATTAAGAAAAACCAGATGTACATCAACCACAAGCACCAGAGAAAATAGAACTTTGTCTTATGCCAAGTAGTGCAAACAACAGCATTCTGGCTACTATCCAAGAAGGAAAATATTTTATCTTAAACAGAATTGGGATCCTAGGAGAAAGCAATCAAGAGGACAATTAAAATTCTGAGACAATGATTGGCTTCTGAAAGGTACCCTGGCTGCCTGCAATAGTAGAAAACAAACTCAGTAACCTAAAAAACCCCCTTCAGTTCCATGTTTCTTGATAAACAGGTATTTTATAACAATTGATGGCCACACTAACTCCAAGAAGAGTTAGGTTTGTTGTTCTGAGGCACTGCTATTGCCTGTACACAAGAGCAAGACAAATGGAATAGGACGTGCCTGATTTCCACATGAACCCAGCCCAACAGTACAGCACTTATCAGGCATGGATAACATCTGTGTCCTTGCAGTATTACACAGAGGTCCAAGACTCTGAAATTGCACCTATGTGCTGACTTAATATTTCCTGAACAATGGAGCTGAAGAAATGTATTTAAGTTTTAAATATGCTGAAGACATTTAAAGAGGATACATATTGTCTTAAAATATATTTTGGAGGTCATTAGCACGTCTTTTTTTCTACAGCCATAGTCTTCATCACAGCATTCCCCAAACTATAGCAATGGAGGTCTGTCAGTCAGACCGGGGGATCCACAGTTCCTTCTGCATCTGAGAGAGCGTAACTGTTCTTGACCCCAATAGAACATTCCTGTTGCAATTCCAATCTTCTTTCCTTCTCTTCACAAACTTTAAAATGAACCTCTCACAAGATATATTTAATTTAATGAATTGCCCTATTTCCATTTTCTGAATCTCTCCAGCTCCTCGTTTTCCAAGTGTCCTTCCTTTTGCATGACTGTAACCTAGTTGCAGTGACTGCTGGAGTTAAACGTAAGGGTTTCTAAAGTAAAAGCTCATCTCAGGTAGCAAGAGAATCAGCTCAGGCAGGCAGCACCATTCTCTAAGGGTGTTTGCTGGGCCTGTTGTATTTCAATGTAAAATATATCCTGCAAACATAATTAAAGATTAAGAACATGGGCTGTTATATAGTTTGAGTAAAAAGGTGTGAATAACCGACATTTACAAAAACTTCTCAGACCATCACTTTCAGCAGATTCTCACACAAGACTCCTGGATGGCTGACACCACCCTCCCCCTTTCTTCTTGCTCTCCCTCTGCTCCCCCTGCAGATTTTCACATAAAATAATACAATTTCACAGTTCAGTCAAATAAGAAAAATGTTCAGATGGAAAAAGCCTGTTCCCAGAAATGCAACTTGTAATACAAAACTCTTTCCATGGGGAACTCGAAGTGCACTGCCACTGCTGACTCATTTTATCTCCTGCACCTGCAAAATAAAAAGTTCCTTTATTCTGATGCCTTTCAGCATCAAAGAGGTTACAGTGCAGCCCACTATGGGCATATTTTGTTTGCTTTAAATTAGCGTGTTCAAATACCGATGTAGCTTGCAGGTTGGAGCTCAGTGCAAACTGACAGCATGGGTGTTTGTTTTATTTCCCAGATGGACTCTGCAGCCCTGCCAAGCTCCTGTCCTGCTCACACTGCTGATGTACCGCATGTGAGCAGGTCAAAGCCAGCTCAGGTATTCCTTCATATCTCTTCAATTGCAAATGACTGCAAGCTGCTGAGTTAACTATAGTAGCTGAAGAATGCAGAAAGGTGTCTAAATGAAATGCAACGTTTCAAAGTAAATACTGTTATAAATAAAATATGTAATTCGTGCTATTATATATAAAACTAGAATGCAATCAGACCATGTAGAGACAGTTTCAAAATCCCTCCACCAGCTTGGCTGAGAGAAAAATTTCACACCACTAAAAGAAGTTCTCTCACAATGAGGATTCCACCCAGGTGGGGTTAGATCTTATCACCAGGACATTTGCACCATGACTACTTGATTACCACCTTCTGATATCTACATCTCATCTGATAAGGAATCGGACATTCCAGGAACTAAAAATAACTGTTCCAGGAACCAGAGATGGCCCATCCATCAGCAGAAATGGCCCACTCATCACCCAGGATGGACAATTCATCGGACCCAGAAAAGGCTTTGTGCAGCCCAACTCCAGGACAAGAAAACTTCATGAATATGCTAAAATTACGAGAAGAATAGAATTAATTCGGACTCTGCCCAAAAACTGTATAAGAAGAGACCAGCCAAAGCAGCAGTCGTGAACTTGGGAGGTCTGGTGCGATACAGATCAGATCTGTGTGTGTTCACCCAGCTCCAACCCCGGCCTCGGAGCTGCTTTTCTCGATTGTGGCTTTCTGTGTGACTGATCTTTCAGTCGCGGAATAAAATCTATTTGTTTATGAAATTTAATTTGGCTGAATTTCTTTACTTCAATACTGATATGCATATATGGGTGTGTTTATCTGATGGGACTGAATTTAAAGAAGACACTCTTTCAGAAGTAGCTCACAAGACAAAAAAAAAATAGTTTTGACATTAAAGAACTGCACCATTTGAAAACATTCAAGTATAGGGAGTACACTCCATATAACCCCTCTGTATTAGCCGTACAAATTTGAGTCAGATTATACCTTTCTTGTAGTTGTTTTTTTTCTGTGAAGTTTACCAAACGCCATGTACTCTGCTTGCTGGAACTATTTTTCAGATCAGTCATTTATTTTATTCATTCACGTTTTCACATTTAAACTTTAAATGGGATTTTGATATTTTACAAAATGTTTCAAGTTTTAAGTAATAAAATTTTAAAGTATTTCTTTATATTAAAAATTACCAAGAACACCAGCCCAGAATTCCTTCCCTTTTTTCCCTTTACACAGAAACCCAAATAAAACCATATTGTTGTGATTGTCTGTACACTAAAAGTATTTCTAGGATAGGAAGGATGGCCCACGTTTTCAATGTCAGCTTAAAGCAATCTTACGATGGCCTGAAACTAATTATTAGAGTGTGCAGTTAAAATAAAGAAGGGAGTAGAGAAACAAACAGTCAGATACTAAGCTAAGTAACAATGTCTCCCATGAAAGGAATCACTAAAAAGCGTTAAAGCATGCAGTGTACACAGCTAAGGTACTTTAAAAAGTCCAAGTGCATCATAAACACTTATTACACCAGAGATAAGCAGTAAGAAAATGCCTGATAACATCTCCAAAACTATTAAAAGGTGGGACAGTAGAGCTGGGGATCACTTTCTTTGGATTTTAGCTTGGCTCTATGCTGTTTCTTCAACAATGCACAGCATTATGACTATAAACACATTTTGTGGTCTATGTGACTGAGAATGTCATGTCTCTGTGTCTCCACATGCACCCACAAACTTCAAATTTTCCCACCTCACAGACTTTACTACATTTTCAGACACTCAGAAAATCGAGACCAATTAAATTAACATAGGCAGAAAAATGTAACTGTAGCAATGAATTTCCTGATTGCAGGCATGTAAATCAAACATGTATTTCTATGGATCTAGAAAAGTAATTTCATTAGAGTTTGTTGTCTGTAGAGTGTCTTGTTTCCTGGACTCACTTCTGTATACCCTTGTATTTTTATTTTTTCAGTACTAAAGATATAATAATCTAGCCTTCTATTTAGTGAAAGCAACAGTGACTAAAATACATGAAAGAAAATCCTGTTTGGTAAAAAGTCAGAGATTCTCAAATCATGTCAAAATATTCAGGTCAAGTATTCCTTTCAAGAGAAAAAAGCACTTTTGCAGCCTGCGGGGGAGTACCAACCCTGAGCCTGTCTCGCTCAGCACGTGGGTTCTGCATGGCCCAACTGGGAACATGAGATTCAAAGGGGAATTCTGGTTCCCTGATGCAATGGAGTCAGCCACAGAATTTCAGTAGGTTTATAAGAGATTCAGTCTGCAAACACAAGCTTTCATTTTGCAAAAATGGGGGTTAATCTAATACTGTTACCCAAATAAAGACATATACACATATGTATGTGTGTTGATCCTGTGGCCACAGAGCATACATGTAAGGACTGGATTAACTATTTTAAGACTTGGGGCATAAATTAATGAGGTTTCTTTCCTATGTAACCAGAAGATTAAGGAAGACAACCATTCCAGTAATCCATTATGAAGTTCCAGGAGCTCCCTACTAAAAGATTGTGAGGTGCTTAAATAGATGCAATAGTATGAAATAATAATTTATCCAAAATAATTCAATTAGAAACACCAAAGTTATAACATCTGCCATGAGCTGGTTAGCAGCCCAAAAGAGTGTAAAGAAACAGCAGCATCTGCTACTGCAATTCCTTCCAGCAACTTCTTTGCAAGTGTGACTTGCTAAAGGACAGAATCAACCAGCAGACTCTTGTAAAAGTTAGGTTTAGCCCTGCATCTTTTCACCTCTTCTTGTGTAAGGACGTGTGTAAAGATGTTATCAATTTTTGCTATTTGTTGCTTATACACAGCAGAAAGCCATGAATTTTTCATTCTACAGCTAAATTACCATCATACCACAATTACAGATTTCTCCCCAAATGCACTCTATTCTGGATTTCAACTTCCATTCACACAGTAGAAAGTAAGTGCTTTTCTGCAAGGAGCTGCTATTTCAGAACTCAGTGTTCTTTACCTAAGAAGTCTGAAAGATTTTCATCTAAACAGTGCACAAAAAAAAAGAATTTCTGTACTTGTACTTCAGTCATTAGTTATCAGATGTACACTTACTTGAAAATATAGATATGGCAATCAAACAAAAGTGCCGTAAAATAAAAGAATTAACTCAATGCAAGTGAAAAAAATTTCATGCAAATTAAAGTTCTAATAAATTTTTAGATCTGAAAGGATGTACAGAAATATTTTATTTGGAGGATTACCTTGACATTAACCTTTTTCTGGTTAAAGGTATCTTATATCAAGTCTATTTTTCTGTTAACACATTGAGGTATTGAAGATTTAAGTAGCAAATATTTGTTGAACTACTGGCTCTACAACACACAAAAGAATCTAGATCAATTACAGATTTGCAACATGAGTACTAATATGCAATATATCTGGGGCCATTCACTAATAGACATCATTTTAATAATGAACTAACTGGAACTAATGAGTAAATGACAATGAAATCAATAGTCTCAGTGTGATGAAAAGCAGATACACACTTTTCACATTTGTAGTTCTTTTGCTTTTTGTATTTGTGTTGACCAGTGGATTTTTTGTGATTTTTCTTTTCTAATCATACCAGATCCCAATTCAGTCAAGCTTTGCAGTATTTCTGCACAGACCTTATATTCAGAAATCTCAGAGCACTTACTAAAGGATGTACGGTATGCTGGTATTAATGATGATGAAATACCCATAATTTTTAGGTACATTTATCTTTCAACAGCTTTTTTCCTGTGCAAACAAGACTTAATATTATGTATTTTCCTTCAGATGATTCCAGTTCCCTTCCTCCCCACACAAGATTTGCAAACTCTGGACAGTTCACATGAACATGTTAGAGACAATGAGGTCTCAAGATCAGTTAAGCCCCTGTAATCTTTGTAAAAAGCAGACATGTGGATATACATTTAGAAAAATAATAATTTTTTCTCAGTCTACTGTTACAGTCAAAACCAGCAACACTCATATGGCTGATGGGGACTGCCCTTAAAGGGAAAGTAACAGGTAAATATAAGTACAACACAGAATCCTACTATAACTCAGTTAAGCAATCAATGAATGGAGGGACACCACATGAAAACTTTCTTTAGTTGTGGTGTTCACAGATATACTTAATATCTGGATCAGTAGTAAAATCCCCATAATCGTAGGCAATGTTTTACATTGTATCCATTCAGATCAGCATCCAGGAATGTACTTAACAGAAATGTGTGTATGTTCATATCCTTCCTCATCAGTACAAATTGGCCCTGTTTGCAAGTTCCTGTAATCAGCTGCCTGAGCATAAATGTAGCATCACCCTCTGCTGGAAAGAGTGTCATCTACAGTTAGAGACAACTGCAAAAGCTAGATACAGAACAAAACTTAGGCACACAAATTAAAGGCTGCAAAACATCATTTTATAGATAATTATCACCTACAAAAGTGAAGATAATTGCACTGGACATTTGCAGCATTAGATTACATCCTCTAGATATCACATGATTATTGGTGAAGGTGAAAACTCTATTAATGAAATATTAATTATAAGTAATTTTTACCAATACCTTCCCTCAATCAACAATTAAGTAAAAATTTTCAGTCCTTAAAGCACATGTACAGGATTTCCACATCCTCAGAATTAAAATATTTGAACTCCTACTCCTTTATTTGCATATGTTACTGGTTAGTTTTAGTATAAGTAGAGCTGTTTGCTCTGTTTGTGATACTGAAGAGCTATGGTAAGCAGAGAACTCTTGATGGCCCTAACACAGACCTAATAAAAATTTAAAAAAAAAAAAAAATCATTGAAAACATGAGAAAAATAGGAAAAGCCAGCTGCTCACGTACCAAGGTTGAGGGAACTAAATGAGTAACAGATGGCCCAGACTACCTTTGGCCATCGAAATCATGCCCAAACAATATACTACCCAGTTGTGCAGAAGAGTGGAAAACCACACAGACTCAAGCGAAGGGAAACACATAATGGCTTGAGGGTTCTACCAATGAACTTCTTTCCATGAAGCAGTGTTAATGGACCACCACCTCTCTCTGTGAATCTCTTTTGATTCAGACCTGCAAGCAATAAAAGCTGTCTACTCTCTGGAAAAATGTGAGATGAAATGGGATATGAAAAGTAGTTGCATTTCTGCTGTTAAAATAACGCTATATATAAACTGATTTTGTGTTTCCATGTGGGAAAATGCATGCAGTTCTAGTCTATCTTAGAAAGAATTAGCTGTTATAGACATAGCTGCAGATATGTAATGAAAACATGCAACAGCACAAGCATCAGGGCATATTGGAAGAAAGATGAGCATTTTTTTAATGTAACTGCAAATTTTCACTTAATTTTCAGCAACTCTTGTCAATGTACTGGCCCTGCTTGTTCTCAAGTATAATGGCACAGTGTGAGTAAAAGAGATTTAGGTATCTCACTCACTGGTACAGGTATTTCTGGGGAACATGCTAGATGACATGGTAGTGGGGTGAACCCTCGCTCAGGCTCCAGTAGGCATCAGCTGGAAATAGCAGAGGACAAGTTCAAAACAAGTAGGACAAGTTCAAAACAAGTATGACAAGTTCAAAACAAGTATGACAAGGTGGTTTCTACACAGCCTGCAACTAATGATGAAAATTTTTGCCACAGGATGCTATGGACACTAAATTTTTAATGTCTCTAAAGAGAACCCCAACTGGACAAATTTATTGAGGAATAACACAACAAAGATGATGAATTACAAAGACATCTCTGGCTTGATGAAAACACATACGACTGCATACTCTTATCCTCTCCCAGGCTTCCCTTACTATGCAATATCACAGAATGTGTTGTTTAGAATGGCCTTTCCCTTGGCCTGGTACAGGCTCACCCCATGCTCAGACTCTGTCTAGTCCTTCTGATACTTAAAACTAACCATTGCCTTTGTGGAGCACCCTGCATATCTAAATGTCTTCTGAATACACACAGCTGTGCAACTCCTCTCTCTCCGTCTCTCCTGAATCACAGAATCACAGACTTATTTCGATTGGATAAGACCTCCGAGGTCATCAAGTCCAACCTTTAACTGGAAACCACCTTGCCAACTAGACCACGGCACTAAGTGCCAGGTCAGGTGTTTCTTGAGCACCACCAGGGATGGTAACTCCACCACTTCCATGGGCAGCATGCTCCATTCCTTAACTACCACTTCAATTAAGAAATTCTTTGTGAATTGGCCAGTGCTCTCTCGGAGCTCACCTTAGAGACAAGAGATACATGCAGCTGATGTTTCCTCATCCCTTCTTCCTCATTTCACATGCTCTCTTAGCCTTTAAGTAGTCTAGTGGCTAGAGCAGTCACAAAGAGAGAAAAGACTGGATAAATTCCTTCTTGACCTTCTAAAGGCAAGGTTAAAACATCATCAATAGATGGAGCATGAAGTACAATGCTTGCCGAAGTGCCCAAACAGTTTGTTATCATCCCAAGCAAAGATGTATTTTCCTATCCACAAGATAATTTAGGAATAAAACACATACTGTCTGCTGATCAGGGCAAAGCAAGAAATTGGGGCCTGAATCTCTTAAATCAGAGGAGAATTGAGCATAGGACCCTCACATTTTGGGGAGATCTCTTCAGCTACTGAGCTGTAAACAAAGCACAAAAACAAACGCCTGCTTCTTACACCAGTTTGAAAGAGACTATCAGCTCCTTGATTCAACTTTCTGCACAGACAAACCTTACACAGCTAGCTTCAAAAGAAAATCCTGCATGGCAAACACAAGACAGAAGCATGGTCCTGGACAGCGAAACAAAGAGCTTTCTGACATCTCTAGGACTCTCCCTTCCTGGAGAGTTCCCAGTTGTTGAGCTTAGGGAAGATTTGAATCCTCTCTTTCATTCTCTTATTCCAGACTGTGCTGCCATTTGTCTCTCTTTCTTTTTCTTCCTTTTAAAAAAAAAATTTAGACCACATGACAGAAAACTAATAAATAAAATTGAAGCTGTTACACATATCTTACCATAAGAGTGAAGAAAAAAATTAAATAAAAGAAAACCCTTGTCCTGATATGATACTATTATGATCTGAACATGCCATTGCTACAGTTTAGCATACCAATTGCTACTAGCTATAGTTAACACTCCAAGACAACTCCTTCTTGCCTGGCACTGAAAGACACTATGGACCAGACTAGCATCAACAGGAAATGCCCATGTGATTTTTCCTCAACACAGTTCTATCAAAATAAGCTTGAAATTCACTTTTTAAAATAACCTGGTTCATTCTGACTGGGACTAAATGATATGTTCTAAAAGTCCTCAGACACTGGATGTGAGAAAGACAAATGCTTTCAGCAAAGAGGTGGTTTGGGGACAGACAACAGTAATTTCTTCAAGTCAGCACAAATGCAGCTGAAAAAGGACACATGCCACAGTCTAAATCACCAAAGAAATAACAAAACTAGCAGCTAAGATGAAGATCTGAGCAACACTGATAATCTAAAACAAACCTCCAAAGATAGTTCACTTTCAGAATATTGAGTTTGAACTGAGAACAGCAGATCTGGGAAGACAGGCTGAAATGTGAAACTAAATTGAGAGAGACAGAATGGGGTGAAGAGGTAAGCTTGGGAGTTGCCTGCAAAGAGAAGCCAGCAAAAGCTTTCACAGTGCTTTATATTATTCAAACATTAAGAATAGGGAGGGAAAAGAGAAGGAAAGAGGGACCCATGGATACATGTGAAAGAATTCAAGTTTAGAAGAAGAGATGATGTTAAAGGAGATTCTTAATCAATTGACAGAGGATTAAGGGGAAACTAACAGAACAGAAAGAATAAAGGTTTATCAAAAAACGGAAAAGTGGAATAGTATAGGAAAATGACAGGATTATCCATGTCAAAAGAAGTTGGTTCAATAAAAAAGAATTAGATAAGAATTCATTTAATTTTTACTTTGATATATATTTTTGAGGTGTTTTTGGCCAAGGCAATGAAGCCGAATAAAAGAAAAATAAATATAACAATTATACAAAGCCCTGGAAAAGACTTGGACTTTCAGATGAAAGGATTACTAAAATATTTGGATTTATTTTGGTGTCTTTCAGAAATCTCTACAGCTCAAGTGTGTCCACATACACTCATTTTTGCCATTTGATTATAGGACCACAGTGTACCTTATTGCCTCTCAAGTAATAATACTTTGACTATGCCAAGTTTTAGCTATTATTTAATGACACATTTCCAATTTCCAGATTTCTGTTCCATAAAAATTTCCTAAAAACCATGCTTATATAAATAAGGTCATTTCAGGTACAACCTTAACAAATTAGCAGCTGTTATGCCACTATTAGTCACTGAGAAATCCAGGCTGTTCCCTCACTCAATTTATGATGCTGCCAATTCCATTTCCTGGCTTTTGTCTTTCTGGCCAATACATGCAGCTTGGAGAAAATTCACTTCTGCTGTCCTATAGACCCAACAGTACTGCACCACAAGACTTTGACCTTAGAAAATGATGAATGGTCACTGATCAAAAACATGGACACATTTTAGGGTGAAATGCACATCAGCAAATTATGTTAACATCTATTAAATTGAGGAGGAATACTTGTTTTAGCTTAGCCATATAATATAGCAATGTTAATCTGTTTAAAGTCTTATTGCTTTAGGATCTTTTACTTGTACATTTAGTGTTATGTCCAGTCAGCTCACGTAGCAACTAAACTTCTGTGCTTTAATGACAGAGACAGCTAAAAACAACAGTATTCTGTAATAACCTAATTCTCAGTTCTTGTCTAGAAGCCATCTGTATTACTTGAATTCACTAGCTACACTGGTAAGAAGCGTAGGTCTAGTGAAACACAGACAAAACAGCAGTATCATGTATAAGAAATTTGGAAATTCTTTTGAATTTTTGACTACTTTGGGGCAAGCACATAATTTTTATTTCCAGTTCCAGAATGCCTTTCCAAGTGTAAAAGTTTTTAACTTTTTCTGTAATTTTTGCAGTGTGTTGCAACTATTTGCCTTTGTTTTGACAGTTTAAACAAAATCCTTCCATTTCTCCTGCACTTGCTCCAAAGCTGATACCACGCTTTCCAAATACAGAACTAACAGCAGTCTTCCAAAATATTATCAGTGGCTGGGGCACTGCTGTTAATAACCTCTAACACTGTACCTTTAAGTGTATGTAAAGACACCTTGCTATATGTTTTACACTCACATGCTTTTTTTGTTTTTGTTTTCTCCCTACAAAAGCAATAGGCAATTGTTTACAGTCAGTATGTGATTGACAAATAGATCGGGTTGTTTTTCTTTCTACTTAGGAGCCCCCGGTTTATGACATCACCTATGTGTGAAACATTGCAAACTATATTAATAATATTTATCTTATTCTGGAACTTCAGTATTCAAATACTCTAAGTATTTACCATGTCAGGTACTGGTTTCTGTGTTGATGATTTCTCCCAATTTTGTCTCAAAAAAATTCTTAGAATTCTCTGCCCTTCAATGCTAATCATTAATGAAAATATAAAATGACACTGACCATAAGAAGAAAAGACTGAGAGAAAGTCTTTCAGACCAGATGCCCGTTTCAGAGATGCTATCAGCACACATCCATTTCAGATATCTTATCAACACACAAGGCTCATTTTTACCAGTGCTAAGATAAGCCTCAGTCTTACAGTTCCTCACTAACCTCCTCCTTCTCTAGTGTAATTAATGTCATACCTGTTACTGTGTCAAACACTTAACGAAATGTAGGCAGGCTTCTTGTTTTCAGTGAATCATTTCAACCTGAAAAGCACTAAGTACAAAGTAACCTGCCTTTTGGTAAAGATAAAATGAAGTCAATTATGATCGCTCTGTCTTCATCCTTATCCCCTGCATTATTTTTATTAAAAATAATTGGAACAATATAACAAGTAAGTAATCACCTGAACCACTTCTCTACCCTTTACTTTTACCTGTTGGTCCTAAACAACAATAGTGCTGCTGGAAACAACCCAGTAACCCTCATTTTTGTGGGATGGACTTAATCAGGTCCCTTTTTCTCCTCAGGCAGTTGAACCCCTCTTTGCCTCACATACAGGTAAAATTCATGCCCTCCTCTGTGTCCTTTACCAGTCTATCTTCACCTTAATGTTTGCTTTCTTTTTTGCAAAGAAAGATATTCAATAAATTTTCCTGTCCAGAGTGTATTTAGTCATGGCCCATCCTTTCTGGCCAATACACTCAATTGTTTTTATGTTGCTCTCTTTGCATTTAGCTATGAGGGAAAAAAAAAGCAAACCAAAAAAAAAAAAACCAAAACAAAAACAAAACAGACCCCAAACAAACCAAACCAAACCAACCAAAAAACCCAAACCCCAAACAATAAACAAAAACCCCATGTACAAAATACTTGTTTTGGGTTCATTTGCAGGGCTAAACTTAGCTTCACTACACACAAGTCTCATTTTACTCCTACTCGTTCTGACTTCCAAGATATACTTTTCTGTGCTAATCAGATTCTTTTCCCATTTCTGTATTTGGTTCTTCTTTGGACATAAGTCATTTAAGGAAGCTGGACCTGCCTGGCTTTCCACAGGCAGCACTCAGCCTTTTACAAGATCATATCCTGCAATGGAATAAATCTGCATAAACTAACTGTGCATAAGTGAAGTCTCAGAATGACAACAAGGTTCTTGATCTACCAAAGAAATACGTTCTGAAACCATTTCCCAATAGAGGGAGGGCAAAACCCCTAAACTCATTTCAGGAATAAGACTTCCTTATTCTATGGAAGAAAACTATATTATCAATACCTTGCCTTAATTCGATTTTTCCTTATTGAAAACCAAAATGTCTGTTCTTAAACAAATGGGCATGTGAAGCTGTATGGAATCACTTATTAGCATCTCTTATAATGAGAGAATAAGTAATTAACCTGCACATCAATCCTCAGAGAAAGAACTACAGTCCTGAGGATGTCAAGCTTTACTGGGCTGCAATGGCTACATACTGGTGTTTAGGATTTGCCTGCCTTACACCTTATGAGGCTACAGTAGGTTCTTGAGTTTATATCTCTGTTCATAAAGGATGACAAAAATTATTGTTACCCATAATTCAGGCAAAGCTGAAGAATTCGCTGAGGTTCTGAATTACCCATGCTTAATTAATTACAGATTATGCTTTGCATTTGATTAATGATTGATTTGGGCATCCTATTAAATAATGAGGGTATTCCTAAGGCTGGTCTTTCCTAAAAATAAGCTAGTTCTGAAAATTTTTATTCAGCTCTTGCACTTGTAGTGTCTCTGTATTTTATTGAATTTGCTGTTTTCACAGAAGTGGAACAAGCTCGTCTTCCTTATTCTTTCATATCTGTGTTATCTGAACACACATTCTGACCACAATCACATAGCCTTGTTCCTAGAAGCTAAAGTAGGGGGAAAGTAGCATATTTCAGAAAGTCTCCCTTCCTTCCTCCCACCCAGCAGCTAACTCTGTTAGAGCCAAGAACAGAAAGAAAGATGGGACCCGCTTCAACCTAAGCTTTTTGAAATACTCATTGGTTTTGTGTGTCTTATTTTTAACTACATTATAAGGTTGTGTTAAGAGTTTCCATCAAGTCAGATACATCTAAAACCTGACATTCTGCAGTTTTCCTTTTAATACATTATTTTTCTATACAGATGTGAATAGTTTTTGGAATTTTATGACCCAAATTCTAGCATATAATTTACTTACTGGTTTTACTGATGTCAAATTAAAAATCATCACCAAAAAGTACCAGAACCCAGATTGTTTTCAGCAGTATTAGTTCAGGCAAGTAGAACTAATATTTTACTTACAGAATGCCAGTCAGATGCAATTAAAAGCTATTGTAAATTTTGAGGATTTCAGAGAACTCTTAGCTGTCACAGCTGTCTAAAAATATCTGTCATAGGGAAAATGTTGGGTTTTGACTGTTACCAATAAGTCTTTTAAGGACAGACTGTAGATTTGCTCAGAAGACACATTTCCACAATATGGCTCTGGTACTTGTGGATCTGAAATTTAATTGACCTTATCAAAGACATACCTGGGTTTTGCTTGGCTGAGCAACCTAAGGAATGGTCTTACTTCAGGTATTTCATACCTTCTATTACTTTTTGGTATGTGCTATTAACTATTTGGTATGTTCTATTAAAGCCTATTAACTGTTCATGTTTCATTATTGCCCACTAGATCAAGCACAATTTTTTTCTTGCTTTTTCTCTTAAAAAGTAAAAATCTGTTGGTACCACATATATCAAGGGTCTCAGTATACAGTACTAAAGTGGTTTGGTTTTCTAATGCTTTACTCCCTCCAGGGAGTCAATCATGGATGAGATAAAATACACTGACTTAGTATTGTCATGAACAGCCTGGTCTGTGAGGAACCCTCCCCAAAGCTGCATTGAAAACTATTCCTAAAAATTTCAGCTACAGTATGACAGCTTGCTTGACTTTTCTCTTTATCAAGGACTACATCCAACTCCAGAGTGTGCCAGTTCTATAGCTGGAGGCTTTCTCTAAGGCTTTCATTACAGTAGTAGCAACCCATGTAAATGGCATATAAAAGTTCCCAAATTCCAAAAATCAGACAGTAAAATTGTTGCCCTGTGGTGGCATCAAAGCCTCATATGAAGTTAATAATATTCAGAAGTGCTGGCTTAGAACAGCATTTCCCTAGCAAAATCAAAACTGAAGGCCCTAACTGGGAACAGAGGCAGCTGGGCCCTGTGCCCAGATATGATCTAACATTCTTTAGGTGGCAGAGGGAACACTGGCTGAAGAGAGTCACACAAGGGAAGTTTATCGGCCAGCTTGCACTTCTTTTTATTTCATTCCTAGAAATTCCTCTCTGTGGGGGACCCACTGCTATGATGTAGCATTTATCTGGCTGTAAAAGGACTCAAGCAAAGAGTAGACAAGTAAGGGAGACAAGTAAGGAGGTGGTTGTCCTCATCTGTAACACAACTGGAGCCTAATACTGCAGCTCTCCTTCAGGATACCCACATCACCATGCACAGCAATATCAAGGCTCTATCCCTGTTTTCTTACTTCTCACTCTAATAAACCCTCAGTGATACCCTATCATATTCACAGCCAAAATAATGACCATTTTCAGACACAAAGACAGAAAAAGGAAAACAGAATCATAACATTCCCTTGTTCCTTCCCTGTTGCTTTTTCATTCATTAAAAATGAAAAAAGAAAAAATTCATCTGAGTTTCCATTTATGAAAAAAAGAATTACTTAGGAGTTAGAAGCAATAAATCTTTACATGATCTAACACTTTCTTCCAACTGAAATAATGACTTTATTCAGATAATCACTGAATATCACTGGCAATTTATTTCATAACACAAACACAATGATCTCTCCTTTGCATTATTGTACTGTAAAAGGTCACCACATGCTAATACAAAGCCAATGAAAAAGGGAGAACCTAGTTTTGAAAATTAATTACTTTGACAGAAATCTTTTCCCTTCCTTAAGCATGGAGGAAAGGTATAAAGGGAGCTTGAGAAATGTATTTGTCCCACAGTATTCAAAATGCAGATCCGAAATACCAGGCTACGCATCCTAACCCAGACAGGGCCTCCAGGTCAAGGCCAGAAAAAGCTCCTCTGTCAGCTGGGCTCTGCACTGTGAGTGCTGCAGGAAGGCCTGGCTTGGGAGAGCCTCCTCCACAAGGTCACCCTCAGCACCTCTGACCTGTCCACTTGCTCCTGTCCACAGCATCCCTCAGTCACCAGCTGAGGGAATACAAAATTTTTCTTGCCAAAATATCCATAATCAGAATTTCTTGTTAACACATCACTACTAAAATCTCTGTAACATCAAGCAGAGGAATAGAAAATGACTCATCCGGTCTGAGATGAAAAGCAAGCAGAGCTGTTTCAATTTTCCAGCAGCAATTCTGACAGGCACAAATTCTGTCTCAGACAAAAAAATGACTTGAAGTACTTGAGTAAATTACTCCCAACTACTTCTGTCAGCAGTGACTGTATGATACACCTCTCATTTTCAGACATTGAAAAAATACCTGTAATATGTTCTTTGAAGACCACTGGTGGCAAAGACTGAGCACTGACCTTCCCTCTAATTTGGATAAAAACATGAAATCCCCACCAGAGAGGCTCATGCAGTGATTTTGAATGGAAATCCTGTGCACCTTCAAAGAATTTGCACAGTAGCTGACTGCAGTTTTGCTTTAAGACACAATTGCTGGAACTAATATATCACTGTCCTCATAATACACAGCACCATGAACAATTGCATAACTAGCACTGAGCAAATAATTATTTTAGCTTCTTTTTATGCTGCATGGAATTATCTATAAATTGCAAGTACTGTAGACATAATATTAGATGAAAGAAATAACATTTATTCAAATGGCTAATCATTATTTCAGCTTTTTTCTTTTGCCTTTCTTCTTTCTGAACCATAGGGTTAAGGCAAGAAGGGATGAATGCTTATGACATACTCCCTCTTCTCCTTCACTTCAAGAAAATAAATCCATTTTCCTTTGGTTTTCTTTTAGCTTTTTTTTGTTGTTGTTCAAGAAGTCAAAATGATCCAAGCCGCTCCATACCGCTCAAAATCCAGCTGTAGATCATTTTGGACACTATATGCTAACTAATAATAAAATTCGCTTTCCAAGATATAAAACTGTCTCTCTCAATGGCCCAGTTCTATCTAGGTTTTGTTTTATGAATTAGCTTGTTGTCAACCTATCCAAACAGCTTTACTTCTTGCTCCTTTCCTAAATCAGAATGGTAACATCTACAAAATCACAAGAATGTAAACGTGAAAGGTTAAATTGTCATCCAAGTATTTTTAGGCACTTATAAGAAGTTTTAGTACATCTATTTCTCCCAGATAGCAATACCCATATATTGTCAAGAAAAATGGGTCAGGAGTAAAAGGAAAGATTCTCTCAATTTGAAGTTAGATTTCACAAGAAAGAAGGAAATTAGTATCCTATTTTTCAAAAAAGGCAGAAATGCACTCTTTCATCCACAGATTTCCTACATATACCAAATGTCCGAAGAGATGCTTTCTCTTCTTCAGTACCATCAGTAAAAAGCACCTCTATGCAGGAAGATGTTTTAGCATTTGAAGAAGCTAAATCTTTGAGGACTCCAAGTCACTGCAAGACACACATTCTCCTAAATGGTGAGCACTCCAGCCTTATAAACTAATTTTTTCTTTATTTAACGTTCTCATAGAACTTCATCAAGCTCTAAGATGAAACCAAAATGGTCTGATGGAGTTTAGCTCCCCCAAGGTCTTAGGACATTTCTGAACTTAAATATCAGGGGAGAACAGCACCAAGACCTAAACTTGTTTCAGAATATCATACCACCACCCATATAATTGTGAGTGAAACAAACATCAAAACCATTCAAGTAGTCATTCATCACCAATACAGCATTATAGATACCTTTGGTCTCTTCTAGTTGATCCGTATTTCACTAGTCTTCCTCACGGGTGGAGAAAAGACATCAGGCTGGCACACAACTCTGCTTTGACTGTAAAAAGGGTGGTTTTAAATATTTGAGTTGTTCATTCTTAAACATCAAGGAAGAAAAGAACACCAACAGGTCATCCTTATTTCAGGAATTTTATAGAAGCCCTCAACAAAAACAGTGAAAGCTGGGAACACATCTGGTTCAGTGGGAAGGTTACAATAACATCAAAAACATTCAAATGTCTTAACAAGGGACTTGCAACACTTTCAACGAGATACCACTGTTTCCAGTTTACAAAGTTAAAACTAATCTCACAGAGAAAATGGAAAGATAAAGAGGAACAAAATGAATGCCCAACAGGTGAATCTTCATAAGGTTCAATTATCTGTACAAGTACAGTTTGTTCAGAATATTACTGTGACTTTTTCTAGAAGCTGTCTCCTACCATTTTATCCTATAGCTCTTTCTCAGAAAAGAGCTGACAAAGGTAACCTCAACTTTGCCTTGAGCAAACAGGATCATAAATTATTTTTGTTCTTGCCTTTAACAGCACACTATGCCCCTTACCTTTAGTATGCACAACCAAAAAGCAGTTGTGCCAAATCCTAATATCGGTTACTTGAGCACAAAAATAGGAAAATTCACTGAATCAAGCTTTATTGATACCTTTTCAGGCTTAAGTATCAAGCAGACAGAAATGAAAAGACTTAATTTTATACACATCTGCAAAATATATATAATTTAGCATACAGACACCAATAAAACACTGAACAAGTTAGCTCAAGTACTAGTTGTAATAACCCTCCAACTTCATGAAAATCAGTGTAAGTTCATTCCTATTGATTCTTCTAGGACTAAAGTGCAGAGGATATCATAGCTACTGATGTGATCCCCATTACTTGAAAAAGTGCATTTTCTATACTTATAATAGTAATAATAATAATGATGTTGCTTCACTCAGGGTGTTGTGAGAATTTAAGATGGGCAAGTTTGTAGAGATGTAGTATCTTTGTTTGGACCAAACGATACAGCCAGAATAAAATTAGACAAGCTTCTGGACACTTCTTCAGGTCTGCAGTGTTTTCTGAATTAAATTTCCCTCAAACAATTGTGGAGATATAATTTGAAGCTTAAAGATCATGGGAAACTTGCCATAGAAGTTGTTTGGTCAAATCATAGTTCTAAAGCCAGTTCCCATTAGTGCAAACTTATTTATTTCTTCCTCTTGCTGAATTGCCAAATTTCAGCTGCGATGAGCAAAAAAGATATAGTTCCCTACACAGAACATTTCAAAAGTAAATAGGTAAATAATTCACTACACTGTATGAACAGAAATTAAAACTTGAGCTATAACTCCCTCCAGCACTAAGCACAATTTTCTTGACTCTTTCAATCTTGTAAAACTGGATTTAAAGCTTGCATGTTTAATGCTCTGAAGATCTAAGGAATAGCTTAATATTCATTATTTGGCATTTACACTATAGATGGTCTCAGGAAACACAATACAATTGTCTCAGGTTCTAAAACCAAGATTCTCAGTTTTCCTGAAAGTTGTAACAGTGGAGATTTTGTTAGTTGATTGCTAAGCTTCCAATTCGAGAGGTGTGTTCAGATGTACATCTTCCATCTAATTTCAGCAAAATCAGGCATGTGAACCCAGGTGACTTGAAGTCGTCTACACCAGCTGGGAGTGAAACAATTGGGAAAGGTGTGGGATGTTGTTGCTTACAAAGATCATGGCCACAGTGAAATCCCTCTGTTACCCAGATATTGTCTGTGTTAATCAGTCTCTTCAATCCTGAAATTAGGTACTCAACTTCCTAAAGTAAGAAGTGAAGCCATCACAAATATCTATCATCTCGGAGAGTAGTACCCTAATTAGACCATGGCAAGACTATCTTCATCTCCATATCTGATATACTTACTCCAAACTGGTGCTTTGAATATAAATCCAAGGTGAGCTTTTTTGACACTGCTTCATTTTTTTTCCAAAAGATCTCGCCCAAGTTCCTCTTCTGAAGTTATATAAAAATTAACTGTGCAAAACTCAAAATCAATGTTCCAGTGATTTAGAATCTCTCCAGATTCTGGGAAACAGGGATTTAAAACTCTTCTGCAAACCCAGGTCAGCATGATTTTCAGCAATGGCCTTTTGCATTCTACAACTCCTTAGCCATGAGTAGTTATGCAAAGTCTAGTTCATCTTTTGGCCTCAGAAAAGGCCACTTCTATTTTATTGCATCTCTCCAGAATTGTTTTCACATGCACAATAGACCAGAGAATGCCTCTGAATCTGAGAATTGCTGAGGGTGGCCTCTGAGTCTCTGCTTTTAGATATGGTTCTACAGTGGCCTGCATGGACTTCAGTCCTTAAATACCTCTGTACCACTTGAATGGCAGATACTCCAGTCATATAATTATCAACTGATGTGAGAATTTAGGGTTCTAATGACATAAACCTAGTTACTTGGGTATCTAAAGATGCCTAAAACCGTATGTATCTAACTACTCTGATGGTCAGAAGAAGCATATATAGATATCCAAACTAATTCATACTACTCATTCCACACACCTGAATAAAACAATCCATTTGCTGCAATTCTAATGCTTTGCTTTTTAAGACAGTTTGTATTGGCTTTTTCAAATGGAAGGCCCTAAGGGGATCTCTAAACTCTCTTTTACAGATAGTTTTTCTTGTTTAGGATTTGAAGAAGAGGATTGTATTGAGACAGAGTATGAAATGAGAAAATTCTTCAAAAAAGAGCTGCAATCATTCAAAAAAGAAAGTGCAAGTACATGATCTGAAATTGTATTACACTGAGTACATGATATAAAACCTAATTTCATCTATCCTGTTTCCAGGAAAATATGGAGATTTTAAATGGAAAATAGTAAGTACCATGTCAAAAACTTCTCCACAGAGCTCTTAGCCCAAGACAGCCTGTGACTGCAGGAAAATGGGAAGCTCCACTGATGACAGAGGAAGGCCAGTTATTTTGGGGCATTGTTGTGGCAGGCCTTTTACAAGGATAGAAAATAAGCCTATCTGCAAAAGTGACATTTGCCCAGAACTTGAGATGTATAATGAGTGGCATAATCCATATAACCATGGGGAGCAAAATAACTGCTCTGTACTCATCCTTTGTGATCCTTCAGCAGTTTTATAAAAATTGCATCATGGCAGTAATACTTCTAGTTTTTTCTAATGACTAAGCTTTTTACTAACAACTTTGATTCATTAGTAATTACAAATGCTATTCATCGAAATCTTTTATATTCTTCAAATGCTTTCAGTATTCTGTAATAGATATGCTGCATAATTATGGTCTAAACCAAATGTTTCCTTTTCAATAACTTATACAACAATTTATGCCTGTATTACACACCAAGTTTCTGTTCTTGACAACATACTTCAAACAAAATGAAGAGTTCAGGTTATAATCCCAAGCATTCTACTAGGCCCCTTTTTGGTGATTTTTGTTACAAAAAGTATGCAAAATAATTGCATTGCCCTGTGACTTGCAACATTCCCTGTATGTAAAGGTAAATGTTGCATTCTTCTGTGTTTGTTTGACACACTGTTTTGACTCTGTGTTTGCCTTTTGTGTTTTGTTACCTGATTAGTGAAAATAAGCCTCAAACTATTTCAAGACTATGTTTCTTCTGCTCATCTCATCCTCTCTGTTCTTGAAAGAACTGGAGCCCTAAATGCATTATCTAAGGAAACACGAGTTAGACAAGCAACTGGTTCCAATTGCAGGTCATAATCTCCCTGCCCCATCTACCTCATCTTGCTAAATCCTCCTAAATCCCCTAGCTTCTGCTCCTCTAATCATGAGGGTTAGAAGCTGCAAGGGCTGCTTTTCACTTCATTAAAATTTCCTTTTAATCTTTTATAATCTGTCAGCACAGTACATAAACACCCATCAGAAGCTTATTCCTTCTAATTTCACAAAAGGGGATAATTTTACTATACATTCCATATTTGCAAAGTTAAGCTGCATTTCACACCACCATAAACCTTGGTCAGAAGGATGAATAGTTAAGCAGTTGAGCAAATGGCATTTACTGCTACAGCTGGGTGCATTATTCATTGTGGAGCATTTATTTGGTGAAGTTAAACCTTGGTTTTGCTTATGAAACATCCAAAAGCTGATTCCAAATTATTTCAGTACATGGGGCTCTTTTCAGAAAGTACATTTTGAACTGTGTTGTTGCCTGTGTGCCCTTTGCGTGACCGGCTGCCTAAATCAAAACAGATTAGTTTTCCTTCCTGAGGGGGTGCCTAAAATTTCTTCTAGAGAGGAACAACTGGTTACCCAAGCACATAATAAATAGGTCATCCTTCTTCTGCTACAAATTTTCAAAATTTCAGTGAGCTAATGAGCTATTACCTAAACATTCAATCCCAATTATTAACAAATATTTCCCCTAAAAATACTGTTCCCACCTTATAACTCTACATAACTTACATAACTTAAGAGTTCTGTAGCAGAAATGCCTTCAGATACATCCTCTAGGAAGCAATACTATACAAACTACATTCCCTGAGAGTAACGTAAAACAGGTCTCACTCATGAGACCAGCAATTTACCCTCACTTTCCCTCTTCTTCCCTTTGTAAAAGTACAGATGGATGTAAATTAGAAGGGACCACTGGAGGCAATCTAGTCCAAATGTCTACTCAAAGCTGAGCTAAATTCAAAGTTTTATTACATTCGATTCTCATTCTAACCTTTCCCTACAAGCATCTCATGACAGAATATGCTAACATTCAAGAAAGAGGGAACTAGCAATTTTCAATTTTCAAACTGATGTTGGCTATATATGAGTTACTACTCTTTTCTTCAGGTTTCTTTTCTTGGCTCGCTTGATTGGTTGGTTCTGGGTTTTTTTTGGTTTTGTTGTGGGGTTTTTGTAAACACAAAGCATTGAGCTCTCTGTTTTTTAGAAGCAAGAAACAAACATGAATAACATGACTATTAGTACTTTACTCCTTGTACCACTGCAATCAGAAGAGAATTCTAGGCATAAATAAAGTTCTAGACCAAGCCCATCTGGAAATATATAAAGTCATGTATTGCATGAAGGTCTAAAGCTCTTTCTTGCAAACAGACTCTCTGAAGCTACCACTTGCAAATTTGGTGAGACACTGTTTAGCAAGTATTTTTTCTTACATAGCTTTGGTAATGTATTTTTTTATAAAAGGGGGTGGGGGAGAGAGCGGGTGAAATTGATATATGGGTTGCTGGTTCTAATTATGGTTAATTATGGAATTATGTGATTCTGCACTCTCCTCAATTTTATCATATGCTGTTTATTTCACCACTCTTCCTAGATTGTTTAATGAATCTAAGTTCTGTTGGGTTTTTTTCCACCTTAATTATACATTTACATATAGTAACACATGAAGCCAAGTATTAGAATTGCTACTCCAGTAAAAGCTTCAATAGAGTAACTACAGATTTATACCAGTGTAAGTGAGACTACAATTTGCATTCTGTTAACTGCAGCAGAAACTTTTCAGAACATCTTCCTTGAAATGAGAGTGAAGGAACATAAGGCTAACCTCCAACTGCAAGTGACCTCCTTGATTGTATCTACAGTACTATAAACATTTTTCTATTTCACTTTTTTAATTTTCTTTTTTTCCTCAGAAGAAAGTGAAATGAGTGGGTGTTCATTTGAAGGAAAAAAATTACTCTTTTGCTCAAGGGAGGGGCTCTGCTTCCATTAGGTTCTCATCTGAAAGTCATGCTGCAAATACTTCTTACATTCTAATATTTAGAAGGCATAAAGGAAAACATCAGAATTTATACAAAATTATAAATTTACAAATTTATTTATAATAATTTATAGTTTATTCAAATTTTGTTGAAGCTACATATAATGAGGAACCTGCATCAGATTTAAACAATAGGGACTAATCTTTGAAGTTAACAGTACACATCACCATGAAAAACAGTTACAAAGTAACAACTAATAATTAAAATTTAGCAGTAAAAGTTCCATGGAAATACTGTCAGTCTCTTTTAAGTCTTCTGTCACTGATGTCAACATTGCATCCATCTAGACTTCAATTCCAGCCTGGTACACCATTTATGTGCTCTTTCTCATCCTGTGATGATTTGTCCTCTTCTGCCAAACAGATTACATACCATAACAACTATTCTAGCCTCCACAGGAAACAATAACTGCAACATTAAAGGATTTTGAAACTGCTTACCTCAAAACTGGTTTGAAATTAAATACCCTATTTCTGTAGACTGGAACTGAGCACATTTAGTTTGAAGTATTGAATGTAGCTAAAAATTCCCTTGACTTTCCCTAATGAAATTCTGTAACCTTCCCAAGCATGATAGCTTTCAAGCTTTCAGTATGCCACATTCCCACTCCTTCAAATATTGCTGAAGACTGCCAAGTAAAAAAAAAAAAAAAAAAAGAGTGCCAAAGGAAAAAACACAGTAAAAAAAAAGTCAAAAAACACAGTCAAGTCATAGACACAAAACTGAAACAAGCAGAACTAAAAAAAACCAACAAATAACACTTAGAAGTCTATTTCTCCTGCTGGCTGAGACCAAGACAAAAATCAGATACTATTATGATTCTTTAAAAATAATTGATACTACTTCTGCTTACAACAATGCCTTATGTTCCGAAGGATTCAGAAATTTCTGCATGAATGCCTGGGGGAAGTCAGCTTGAGTACCCAGTCCAGTCTCCTTTTGAACAGTAGTGACTGGGATAACCAGCTCAGAAGGACCCATAAAGTACCTATTTCCCATGCTATTATATCTTAAGCATTACAGAACACTTCCAATAAACTAAAACCTACAGGAAAGAAAGAATCAAAGATACAATCACTGGAAGAAAGAGAAAGATTGAAAGTATCACTACTATCTTTGAACAAGCAGTGGCAGATACATTAAATCTCAGGATTAAATTGTTCTTCAGAGGGGTTTCTCCCTCCACTGACTCCAAAAGGGGTGAAACTACTACATACAACAGAGTTTTTCATTAGGGAAGATACGTTTCTGTTCTCTATTGAATACTTCTGAAATCTGCTTTAACAACCATATCTAGACACCTAAACTTCGAAGTAACTTTAAGGGACAAGAGAAAGAAGACCCCTTAGAGGATTTATGAGGCTGAGCTGTCAGCATTGACAGGGGAGGCTGCTGCCCTGGCAATTTTTCCTGAGCTGAAATGAAAGATGTGTAGTTCAGAGACACCCAAAAGCATCCAGAAGGAGTTTGGGAGAAACAGGGTGTACATCCTCAAGAAGGAAGACAGGCAAGAGCCAGGGAAGCTCCTGAAGGCTGGAAAGCCTGAGGGTAGAAAGGGTGAAGGTGGAAAAAAAAGCCTCTTTCTCAGAATCCTCCATCTGATTGCTACAGGCTCCCTACCCATACCCTTTCCTCTACTCACAGCACTTGAATGCTCTGGACTCACTCCTGTCTCTGAACACATTCACACACCTGATAGCAGACCCCTCTTTCAGTCAGGCTGTTCCCTAGTGTGTGTCAGTAGGATTTTGGTCATGAGTTTTAGTAACGGCATGTCTAGCCCAGAGATACTTTGTTATTTAAGAAATATATTACTACCTAACCAATGGAACCACACACTGTGCATTAGTTAATCCCTCTAGCTAATATTTTTTCATGGTAATAACTTTTAGATCACATAAATAATCTATCCCCTCCTGTAAAGGCATTTCTGTTTACAGCTGCAAGATGCACAATTCACTCTTAATTCACTTAGTTTAAAATTTGCTTTTTGATGACTTGACTCTGTCTTCCCAATAGTTTCTTTACAGTATTGAACTCAAATAGTAGTCAGTAAGGTGCTTCAGTCCATCCTGCCCTTTCCTAGGCATCTCTTAACATGGAAGGTAAAATGGCAACATACGTTTTGACATTTAAACTTCATCCCAGTTCCTTCCATTCATCCACGGATTCAATCCAATGACTTGCAACAAAAATACAGTTGATTTATTTAAGCCATAATTCTTTGTGCACATATGACATTTTCAAAAAAGCCCAGTAGGTATATCTCCAGAGACAGCAGTTGTCCAAACACACAGTCATTATGTTGATTTTGTTTAGTACCTCTTGAATGCCAGGCTGGCTGTGTTCTAATTCAGCTCATGGTCAGCATAATAATATGCTTACAAGAGGGAAAAGCAGCACGCTTCAGAAATTCTGTACTGTCCAGTTCAAGCAAAAGCTTTATTTAGATTTGTATGGTAATCGAATCAGGTGGAACATTTTCAAAAGGCAGGTTAGTGTCTTCAGAAATACAAAAATCATCAAAACATTTATGTATATTATAAATCTAAAATAAAATTCCATTAAAATTACTACTAGGATTTAGGAATCAAACCTGTTATATATTTCAAAAAATCCCTGTAGAAGCCTACACCATTGAAACATTAGGTATACAGGTTGGGTTTTTTTTTAATATTCAGTTCCAAATGAGAATAACATATAATAATGATAGTAATGATAACAGCCCATTCCAAATCGATAATAACATGCTATTAAGAAACAACATAAAATTATACCTTGTTATTTCTTTTAAAGTTATAAAATAATCTACTAGTGCATATCTCTTGTGTAAACACAGTTACAAACCTAAATCTTATTATTCTACCAAAGAGTCTTACTCTTAACTCCACCTCAATTTTACCTTTTGCTACTGGATAATTTTTCCAAGAAGCAAGCATTGCTGTTTTCCCCATTCTTATTTGCTTTCATTATCAACTTGAGAAAATTTTCATATGCATTCATAGTTCTGTCTATGTATTTGCATAGGATTTTCCAGAGAGTAGGCATATCTGCTCTTAAAACAACAGTAAAATATTTGACACGATCTTCTTAGGCCTAACTGGATTAGAGGGGATCATTAATCACAAGGTAAAACACTACATACCTTCAGAAAGAGAGGTGTTCTACTCTAACAGTGGGCACTGGGAGGGTAAGAAAATGTTTGAATTTGCTATCTATGCTTGTATGCAGAATAAACCAACACTCCCATACAGACAACAGGGGCCAAGCCACCCCTGCCTAACGCTGGTTTCTGAAACTGAGAAGATACTTGGGCCTGTCAAAGGTCATATGTAAGGAATTACAGTACTGATAGGAAGCTCAGACACAAACATGCCTTGACATAAACTTGGAGACATGGAAATTCAGTGTAAATCCTTAACTGTATTCTTGGTGTCAGTGCTGTGTCAAGAAAGGAAGATGTAATGTAAGGGTCTTCTGCTGAAGTCACTTGCAGCTGCGGATCAAGTAAAATTTATGCTGAATAAATGCATAAACATAGATAGCCACACAAAGACCAGTAGGTCCAGGCCAATACCCACTATTTACCCAAATCTCTGCACATGGTTTCCTCCTACATGTTTATAGTGTCTGATCTACAAGGTGACCACTAATTTATTTCCAGAATCGCAGAGTCATAAAAGTGTTGTCTAGTCCACTCACCCTGCTCAGGGCAGGGTCACCTACAACTGATTGGCCAGTTCTGAGCCATCTGGTTTTAAGTATTTCCAGTGGTGGAAACTCCACATCCCTCTTATTACAATCTGTTCTGAGTTCAATTGCCATTAGAGAAAGAAAAGAACCAAACAAAAACTTCTAAGTAGAACTTCCTGGTTTTCAGTTTCTGGCCATTTCCTCTTGCCCTCTCACTGGAAACAACTGAAATAGGCCTACCCAAATCTTTTCACTTCTTTCCTTCTCATACACATTGATAAAAATTCTCCTGAGCCTTCTCTTCTCCAAGCTAGACAATCACAGAACCTGAGTTTTAAAATTCTGACTCATAAAAAATCTCCAATTACCTAGAGAAATGTGTTGGTCCAGGAACTGATTTTAAAACACCCAATCAAACAAAAAGCCTTTACAGGCTGAAATTTGAGGTTGAAATGTAGACCTGCATTGGGACGTCTCACTGACAAAAGCATGCACATTTGCAGTGCAGACAGTCTTGTGTTATAAGCTACGCTTTCCAACAGTGAAAACAATCCTATATTGTGTCCCTGGAGGGAAGTGATAACGTGTACTGACTTGATTACTGATTTAAAAGAATGCTGAAAGCATAAAAAGAGGAAAGAAATAGAAGGAAAATTTCCTTTAAAGGAGACACATTAAGATCAATTCTTCATTCTAAAGAAATTAAATCAAGCATAACTTAGCAGGAATGAGAAAGGTAATACAGAGAAGATTCTGCAAGAGATTTAGTTCAATAAATTGAGCTTCAAATAATTATTAAAAGGCAAGAATGATCAAAGATGAAGAATGAATGCTCACTCGTAGAATATTTAGCTAAAAACAAATGCTTCCAACTATGCAGAAACCAGGATATATAAAAACTACTGCAGATACTTAGAGGTAAATACAACTGAGGAGACACCATAAAGCTGCTGTCCTGTATAGATGAATTATTTATCTTTCCAACTGCATAAGCTATTGGGCATTTAGTCCTGCAGAGACATAAAAAAAAGCATGTCAAGCATTCTGCCTGTTTGCCTTCTTCAACTGTTTTTCTAAATGGTTGTAAATAAACTCATACAGTATCTGTTACCAGTGGTAAGAGGCCTACCTAGATTATCTTCAAAGCAAAAAAACCAATTTTCAACATCACATCTTCAAACTCCTGCTTCAAGACCAACGGGTTAGTTACCTGGCTGAAGAGCATGGCAGACTTTAGACTAGCTTCTTTCATTCTGAATTAGGTACAAATAAGCCCTCTAACTGTAAAGCCCTGGTCCTGTAGGAGTACGTAGTGAGGTCCACAACTTCTTCCCTTTGCACCTCAACATGCATTAATAAATGTATCAGTAGTGGGCATATACTAACTCCTTGTAGCTTGTAAGTCTTCTTAATCCATTTCTAGATGTAGGACAGCCAGATCTTTCAAGAAACTTGGTTCTAAAACATTTATTCTACTGTGTATCAACATGTAAACTTTACACAATTTGTCAGTGTACTAGAGAAGGCACAACCCCTGTAACCATTACTGGCCTCCATTTACTAACATACTCCAACAGTTCATGATCCAGTATTTCCATAATCAAAACAGGATGGCCTTCTTTCATACTATAGTGGAAAGCTACTTTCATTATGTCCATCAGAGGTATACTGCCAGTATGTCAAGTTTTCAGTAGACTCTCTCAGCAACAGCTGACTCCAAGAGTTGCTCTTGTCTCAGGAAAAACCCACTCTATGGAGCTCCAGAGGGAAAACTTCATCTCTGTCTGTGATAAAAGGAGTGGGTGTCTTCTCCAACAACGGAACACCTGAACACAGAAGAAATATCAGGAGAGACTTGTGTATTACCAAGCAAAGACTATAAATGTTGAAGCTCTTCCTCCTGTCCGAAAGGATGCAGAGCTATCTATCACAACTTGGTGCAACATGAGCCTGAGTAGACATAATAAAGTTTTGGCCTCCCCATCTCTTCCTGTCTGCTTGAATTAAGCATTCCAAGTCACCACTCGCAGCCTCATAATATGAAACAACAATGCAGGCAGAATACCACAGATCAGTCACCCACTTGAAGGTGATAAAAGTTTTAAGCAAAATAGTTAGGTACTAGAGAAAATTCTTGCCTCATTATGTAAAACCCAATCTTATTTTTAGATTCCACCTTATGTTCCCTTGTGTTACACTCCACTTGGCCTAAGCAGAAATTAATACAGGAGAATGGATCCAAACTTGGAGATTTCCAAGCTGTGTTTTTGAATCACCTTTTTTTGGTTTCTTATAAACAGCAAACTCTACGTAAAGTGCTAAAGAACAATGTTGCCACAAGACTTAAGAGGAGTGCAATCATGGGGGGTTTCTGATCAGCAAAGCTGAAGAACAGGAACACTGCAGCTTCTACGCTTTCTAATTTTTTAGTTTTTAATAGATATACAATACTTGAAGAAACAAAATTAAAGCCCAAACAAAAAAAAACCCAGACTTTTTCTCTTTTTTTTCCTTACTTTATCATTGTAAGGCAGCATTAAGCATCCTGTACAGATGAGTACAAGATCACAGAATCCTCAAATAGTTTGGGTTGGAAGGGACCTTAAAACACATATACTTCCTACCCACCTGCCATGAGCAGGGACACATTCCACTAGAACGGCTTTCTCTAAGCCCCATCCAACCTGGCCTTGAAGATGAAAGATTGCTGTACAAAGCTGCATGCATTACAATGTCTCAACTTTTCAGTCAGTGACAAAAAAGCAGAACAATGCCCCTTAGTTTTTCCCAGTAGAAGGTGAAACAGTGCCACCCGCAGTTTTTTCCAGAGTATCGCCTGCTGCAGAAAGCTGAAGAATTTTACTACCGGGTGACACATGTACAGTGATATTTCAGTCACCAGGAAAGCTACACAAAGGAAAATTCTTTGAACTTGCTCGACTACAGCTGAAGCCTCAAGATAGACAAAAGGCTGAATCATAGAAAAATTAGTGGTTTTTATCCCTGGAAGCAGGAGTTTCTTTGATTGTACATGTCAGTTTTCACAATCCCTAGCTGTATGCAACTCAAATGAACCTCAAGCTGAAGAGCGTAACATATTACACCAACTGTAAAAACTGCCATAGGGTCAGAACATCCAACTGCTTTTGTTCATATCCTTCCATTCATTTTGTATCATCCCTTAATCAGACCAGACTAAAGTATCAACCACTCCCTTCTAAGCTAGGTCACAGGACATTCTCTATAATCAACATTCTTACCCAGCAGTTTATCTTCTGTTACTACAAGGAACATTTATGTAATCGAAGGATCAGCAGTTATCAGAACTGGTAACAGTCATGCATTAAGACAAAAAGAGTACTTAAGGACTTCTCTTAAAAAATAACCAGTGCTTGTACACATCTTACTTATATTATCTCTTGATGGTGGAGAAAGTGGCAATGCTTTCCTACATAGCAAAGTACCAGTCAAGTAAAACCCTATAACTACTTAATCTTCCATTACCAAAATATTTTGTAAACCACTTTAAAAAAGAAGTGGGCTGTTGCTCACCCTGAAGAATGTGCAGGCCAGTATTTCAATGATCCAGTCAGTACTCTCTGTTTAACAACAAACTACTTGCCAATTCACAAGAGCACTGGAGAATTCCAAAAAGGTCAAGTATAGTGGATGAAATTATGTAAAATTTTAGGCACATTTAGTTACCTCAGAACCAGTTACACTTTGTTGATAGGTAAATACCAGTTGTAATATCTTAGCAGTGCCTGTTTCAATATGACAAAGTAGGTAATGTTTTAAACCAAAAGAGAGTTCACAATTCACAGAATTCACAGAATGTCTGGGTTGGAAGAGACCTTCAAGATCCTCGAGTCCAACCCATGCCCTAGCACCTCAGGTAGATCATAGCATCGAGTGCCATATCCAGTCTTTATTTAAACACATCCAGGGATGGTGATTCCAGCACTTCCCCAGGCAGTCCATTCCAGCATTTTATCACCCTTTCTGTAAAAAACTTTTTTCTAATATCAAACCTATATATCCCCTGGCACAGCTTAAGACTGTGTCCTCTCATTCTATCAGCTGCCGCCTGGTGAAAGAGGTCAACCCCCACCTGACTACAACCACCCTGCAGGAGGTTGTAGAGAGCAATAAGGTCACCTCTGAGTCTCCTTTTCTCCAGGCTAAACAACCCCAGCTCCCTCAGTCGTTCCTTATATGGCTTGTGTACCAAGCCCCTCACCAGCCTTGTTGCCCTTCTCTGAATGTGCTCAAGCACCTCAATGTCCTTCCTGAACTGAGGGGCCCAGAACTGGACACAGTACTCAAGATATGGCCTTACCAGTGCTGAGTACAAGGGAAGAATGACATCCTTGGTCCTGCTGGCCACACTATTCCTGATACAGGCCAGGATGCCATTGGCCTTCTTGGCCACCAGGGCACACTGCTGGCTCATGTTCAGTCTGCTGTCGACCAGCACCCCCGGTCCCTTTCTGCCTGGGCACTGACCAGCCACACTGTCCCCAGCCTATAACGTTGCAGGGGATTGTTGTGGCCAAAATGCAGTACACGGCACTTGGACTTATTAAACTTCATCTTGTTGGACTCTGCCCATCTATCCAACCATTCCAAGTCTCTCTGCAGAGCCCTCCTACCTTTCATCAGATCGACACAAGCTCCCAGCTTAGTGTCATCTGCAAATTTACTAATGAAGGACTCAATTCCCTCATCCATGTCGTCAATAAAAATATTGAACAGAACTGGCCCCAGGACAGACCCCTGAGGGACACCACTGGTGACTGGGCACCAGTTGGATGCATTTCCATTCACCACCACTCTCTGGGCCTGGCCATCCAGCCAGTTCCTCATCCAGCGAAGACTGCTCCTATCCAAGCCATGTGCTACCAGCTTTTCCAGGAGTGTGCTGTGGGAGACAGTGTCAAAGGCCTTGCTGAAGTCCACATAGACAACACCCACAGCCCTTCCTGCATCCATCAGGCAGGTCACCTGGTCATAAAAGGAGATCAGGTTGGTTGAACACGACCTACCCCTCCTAAACCCATGCTGGCTGGGTCTGATACCCTGGCCGTCCTGTAAATTCGGTGTGCTGACACTCAGTACAAGCTGTTCCATTACCTTACCAGCTACTGAGGTCAGGCTGACTGGCCTATAGTTACCAGGTTCCTCCTTCCTACCCTTTCTGTTGATTCAGATTAGATACTGAAAAGATTTTTAGAATGAGCATGGTAAAACAGTTTGCCCAGAGATGTGGTAGATGGATGCCCCATCCCTGGAAACATTCAAGGTCAGGATGGACAGGGTCTGAGCAACCTGACCTAGCTGAAGATGTCCCACCTTACTGCAGGAGGCTTGGAATAAATGACTTTTAATGGTCCCTTCCAACCCAAACTACTCAATGATTGTATAATGTTGTATTTTATGAATCAGACAGCTGTGGCTGGGGATCAGCTGTGGTCTACTAAAAACACTCCTAAGACATCCAAGTATCAGCAATGAAAACCTCAAGATACCAACAGCTGAAATCAAGGACCCACACTAAAGGGAAAACTGTAGACTCCAAATGCATTTGCGAGTTCTCTCCGTGGTTCTGGAGGTGACAGCTTAAAGTTGTGTATGCTTGTTCACAACACAGTCTTTGGATGCAAGTTTCATCATGTTTATATTACCACATATAAAGACTTCTCTTACTATGTAACTAAATAGCCAACCATTCCTTAATAAACACTTTTTATTCTGAGCTCACTTACTCTTTATAATGAATAAGTATTTAACTTCTCTCAGGCACACAAAATTAGAAATTTATCACTGGTGCTATCAAGACAGCTGTCTCCCTAGTGATACTATCAGATGGTCATATGAATTCATACTTTGTTGTGACAGTTCAGCATGGACCTGTGGATCTGCTAAAGAAACATACTCACATGACATTGAATTAGCACAGTAGGCTTTTAAGAGTAAATATACAAAAAACTTCAACGTATTCCAGCCTTTTATTTGCCAGTGTACAGTATACATTAAAATAGAAAAATGGAAGAAGGCCCAAATAAAATATGTATATAGTGTTTGCTAGACAAATATCTGACTAATATCAAGGCATAATATAGCTCTACTTTAGGAGTTACAATGAAGTTCAGGCACATACTTTACATGTGGTTTAATGGTTTACAACTCTTTTGGTCTGTTTAGTAGAAAACGAACCAACTGAAGCAGAACTTCATCATTAAAGCCTTTCACATTACCATCTTCCACAACATCATACAGTGGCTTACTGTCTGTACCCCAACAGATATTCTTTCGAGGGTTGTTTTTAATAGTTTCTGCAGTTAGTGCTAAAGTATTTAGCTGGTAACAAAAGAAAGCAAAGTATTTTCCATCAGTCACTACCGCCTGCGATACAAAAGGACGGGTCACATCTGCTTCACTCCAGAATCCTACAAAATAAACAAATACAACATAACTTGAGATTTCTATCAGCACACATGCCTAAACCCTTGTCCTGAAATACAGAAAAACAGTGCGAATTGCAGCAGCTGCCTAGTAGGGAAAAAGTCCAACACAAGTATTTTTTCATACAGAATAACCAAAACATAATCACCAATAAAGGTTATGTCCAAGATCAGGGACAGTGGCATACTTGCATTTTGTATAGAGTTCCCTATCACCAGTTGGTCAACACCAGTCACTGATCAGCCAAGTGACTTTTCCAAAACAGTTAAATTACTAATGCATTGTAAAATCCTGCAACTGAGCTGAGGAAAGATGTCTTTTTACTATTCCATGGTTCTCAAGAGGCAGTGAGCATTTGTTTCATGACAAAGGCATGCATATGTAAGCATGAGCATAACTACTATACTAATCAGCCAGACACCAACACTATGTCAGTAAGTATCAATGTTTTAAACAAACCCGACTGAGCACTAACAGCATGTTAAAAATATTTACATATTTATGCATGTGCACTAGTACACACACAGATATTTTTAAGAATATTACTATCACGTGCAACAATGCTAGAAACTGTTACAGAATAAAAAAAAGTCATAGATATAATGCTGTCCTTACAACTCATGATGTGTTTACAGCTGTGACCAATGCTGAAGACAAAACTTACTTGACTTCAATATTTTACATCCACAAAGGAAGCTAAGCTTTCTAAGACACCATTACCAAATAAGTTTGATGCAGAGCCAGCTATATACACCATAGTCAAAGGATTTTCTTACATGTGTTGTTTCTCAAGTGAAACTACATGCCATCGGGTGTCCAACAGCAACACTAGACAATAATTATATTTATGAGATTAAGTGAAAGACTGATCTGGTCTAACTATCCAGGTCTTCTTGGATTTTTTTTAGACAAACATAGACATAAAATTCTAAATGTAAGGCTGCTGACATTTTTCTTTCATTCCTAGTATTTTCATGGAATTGAAATTACTGAAACAAGGGCTAAGCAACATAGTTGTTCCATAGTTGTTACCTACCACATTTCCCTCTTAAGGCGGAAAGAGCAAGTGAAAGCAGGATTGAGGTTTTTGCACAGGCTTACTGTTATATATGAAAAAATATTTTTCTCTGTAATTAATTCCTCTGAATCAAAGTACTCAGAGACAAAGTCTTAACTAACTCTCTTTTCAATTCAATTACATCTGTAAAGACTTACTTAAAAGACAGTCTTCAGAACAAAAAGCGTGAGAGAAAGGTGGTAGGGAGAAAAGGTTAAAGAACGTTACAGTAGGCATTCATAACCAGGAAAAATTTGTCAAGCTGACTGTCTCACCTTGATACATTGCTTGTGCTGCTGTCCACGCAAAGAGACTTGCAATTCCATTCGATCGATAAACAACTTCGATCTGATCCTCGAGACGCTCTCTCATAAACCTCTCCCGCTTCAGTTTGTCAGGAAGAAGATGAAACTGGGTGTGTCCATAACAGCATGGATCTGCCACCTTTGATCCTGTGTTCCCCAAAATGAAACAATCAGTCAGAGAAAGAACACTCTCGATTATGCACACAAACATACATCTTCACCATGAGACTCTAAAGCTAGAACCTCTACTGTAGATCTGTGAGGAGTTGCCTACTTCCAAGAGGCAGAAGTTCACATGCTAAAATGACTCTGAGAGTTTCCCTGGAGATGTATCAAAATTCAAAGTTTTGTGTAAATTTTCTATTCAACTGAATTTCTTCAAGCAGATTTCTTAGACACAGTACCACATGCACAGGAGGATGCTATTCCCCATTGTCTAACTGACAAGAAATCTCAACAGAGATCTATACATTTACATAATACAGTTATTAAAAATACACAATTTTTTTCTGTTGATGGGAGAAGAAAGATTGAGTTGGAATTAGTTTTGGAGTTGGTTTTTGTTTGGTTGGGTTTTTTGGTTTTTTTTTTTCTTTCTAAAGTAGTTAATATTTCACAATTAAAAACTCTTACCTATAAATACCTTGTTTTCGTACTGCTTTTTGAACAATGGCAGTTTGGATGGCTTGTGATCAATAACAGGAACATCTCCAAGATCTGACTCCAGGGGTACAACCTTGAAGACAGCAGAAGAAAGAAAAGCCATGATGTAAGACACATTTCTGCCATCAGGTCCAATGTAATACACCGCTTCCCAGTCAGACAACAGAAAGTGCAAGTCCTGCTTACATACACCATACAGATAACCTTAAATGAAAAATTTTTGCAAGAAACCTTCTCATCTTGTGATGAGTTCTAGCACAGTCATGTTGGATTAATTTTTCCACAACATACAAAGAGTATGTGAAATGATGCTAAAAAAGCTGAAGATAGTTGTTACTACCTTCAAAACCAGAATCTGTTTCCATGGAGAAAGAGTAAAAACATTTCTAGCAGCAGCCAATAAACTAACGTGAACCTGCAGACTAAGTTTACAGATTTGGTTTTCTGCACTACACAATGTTTTAAATTGCCTAGACAGTTCTTCAAAAATGCCAAGGTTTGTAGCATCTGACAATACTAACCCAAGCAAATTGTACAACTAAGTCACCAATAAAGGTTCTGTGTTTACAGAAAGCACAACAGTTTTCTGTCTGTGGTGAAAACTGGACAACAGAGACCCTCACTGGCTACACAATTACCACTGTATAAACCCGCAATAAAAACACTACAATATTGAAACAGAATATACTTCCAGAGAACTTGAGCATTCAAGAAAGCAACTGTTGAGTAATAACAACAGACAAGAACCCTCACGTTCAGATTATATATGCTTTTACTTCTTTTTTTTTTTTACCTCCACTCCTATTATTCTCCTTCAGTGAGAATGTTCCACAGCACGTTTCTTATTCTTGTCTCCAAGCATAGAATGTTAAAAATTCCATTTAATTAAATGTAACAACATGAAATTTAAAGTACAAAGAGAACCAAAAGTTTAGAAGACCATCTCAATATCTACAAAGCCATTACCATGTAATCGTAGCAAGGGTATTAAGACTTGAAAAATACCCAAATATGCTACATACTGTTAACTAGGTCCTCCACAGACTACCTCTGCATGGTTTCAATAGCTATCAGAAACCAAAGTGAAAATGCACAGTATTAGCTTGCTGTTGAAAACATCCACACCTCAGGAAGCTGCTTTGGTACACGGATCTGGAGGTGTGGGTTATCATCTATTTGGAATCGCACAGGGTCAAGTCTACCCTTTCGATGTCCATGAACAACAACTTCCTCACCATGATGCCAGTAATAGTTAACTTCAGGGTTTAGATCTGAAACAGAACAAGGAACACAGGAAAACAGTAATTCACCTCTTGCATTTAAATTCTTCACCTTCCAATTCTTCTCCAGCTGCAGTCAGACACAAAACCCAAAATCCATGTGTAATGATAGAGACTACCCAATAGTGATGGCCTGAACAATTCACATACACCAGCGACATTCGTGCCGGCTCACAGACTGGCCCCACCGCCCAAGGGCTCCTACGTCCCCTTCCCTGCCAGCCCCGTTCCGTACCGAGGGAGGAAGCAGCCAGCAGTGGGTTGCGACCAGACAGGAAAGCGGCGAGGGTGGAAACGAGCTGCGTGAGGAAGGGGCCGGGCGTGTGATCCTGGTCGCGGTAGAGGAACGGCCGCTTCTTGTTCTGGTAGAAGCTCTCCTGCAGGAGAGCATCGCAGGCGAGAGAGCGCAACTCGTCCATATCCGGATACGCCGCCGCTCCCGCCGCGGGCTCCGGGGTTTTCGCGGCCCCCGGCGCCTCCGCAGCCCCCGACGCCTCCACTCCCGGCTCCGGGGCTCTGCCAGCCTCGGGGGTCGTTCCTGCCGCCGCTACCGGGGGTTTCGCGGCCGCGGCTCCCGGGGGCAAGCCGGGCACTAAGACGGTTTTTGTGAAACTGCGGTACCAGCGGTCGGCGTTGAGGGCGAAGGTCTGCGGGTGCACCGTGTACTTGGGCCGCTGCAGCTTCCCGTACAGCCGCAGCTTCTCCTCCACCGTGGCCGCCGCGTGCACCCGCTGCTTGAAGCGCTGCAGGCGTCGCGACTTGGCCGCTTTGCTCTTGGCCGTGACGGACGCCACCACGGGCGGATAGAGCGGGCTGGCGGGCGGCGAGGGTGGGACGGGCACCGTCTCCGAGTACCAGCGCCGGCCGGGCCGCAGCAGCCGCCGGGCCCCCAGCGCCGCCATCTCGCGGAAATGCGGGAAGGCGAAGGGGCGGTGCCCCGAAAACGCGGCATCTGATTGGCCTCTGGGCACCACGTGAGAAGCCGCTTTTCCGGTCGGCCAGCGGAGTCTCCTGCAGCGGGGGCTGCCGGGGCAGGAAGCGGCGGGGCCTTGAGAGTCACGTGCCTGGAGGGCGCCGATCGCCCCCGCGGCGCTGCGCTGAGGGACTTCTGCGCGTGCGCAATAGCGGTAGCACGGCCTCTGCAGCGCGGGAACTACAGATCCCAAGATGCTCAGCGAGAGGCGGCCCGGAAGTGCCGGGCCTGGCGCCAGGGTGGGAGCCCGCTCGTGCGGCGGCGGTGTGGCGGTGGGAGCCACAGAACCCATTGGGGTGGAAAAGACCCCTGAGATCATCGAGTCCAGTCTGTGACCGAACACCTTCATGTCAACAGACCCTGGCACCGAGTGCCACGCCCAGTCTTTCCTTAAACACGCCCAGGGATGGTGACTCTACCACGTCCCGGTGGAGCCCATTCCAGTATCTAATCACCCTGTGAAGAAATTCCTCCTAATGTTCAAACTTAACCTCCCCTGGCGCAGCGCAACGCTATGTGCTCTCGTCCTGTCCCTCGCTGTAAAGGCGCGAGGGAGCGTCCACCTGCTTCCACTGGAGAAAAGGACACCTTGGAACGGGCTTTCCGCAGGCCCAGGGCCCGAGGAGCCCGACCCAGCCTGGGTGCCTCAGCCGCCTCCTGCTGTGCTGCAGGGAAGGGCCGGCTCTGCGGGACACCGGGTACCCACAGCGCCGAGTGTAAACTGAAATTACTCCTTGTCGGAGACATCGCGGTCTGCAACGTCTGGCTTTAATAAAGGAATTAAACTCTGCTAAAATACGATCTGTTACGGCATTTGTTTGTGAAATGAAATGAGCTAAAAGTGGCATACTGACACCACAAGAATGTCACAGTAACAGCATGTTTATCTTAGAGATACTTGGAAAAGTTGAGGGTATTTCTCTTCAGGGGACAGATGAAATTCAATATTTATTCTTAAAACTTTTCTTCTGTCATTACTTTTTAAAACTTGATTATTTGCAGTAGTCATAGGAAATTGGTTGTTTTTTCCTGTATTTCTGTGCATGGCTAGGAGTGGGAGTGGAAATTGTTAGTGGGACTGGGACAGGAGACACGTTACATACATCCCAGATAATCGGCTTTCTTTCTTCAACTTCTGCCTTAGCTTTCTGCTGAACTAATGATCACTGCTGAAGTGGTGGAATCTTTGGAATTTAGAGGCATTTTTGGAGTAAATGACAAGAGGTATAAACCCAGAGTTTGGGTTAAGATTTTCAAAGAATATAGAATATAAAACCATTGTCTTCTTTAAGGGGAAGTAAAATAGAAATTAAACTACTGTTAATCCATAGCTAAACAAAAACTATCCTTTAGTTTACGAGATTCACAAGGTGTGTTATAAAAGACAGATTTAAATGTTCAGTTGCAACTAAGTTCAGCATCAAGTATTTAAAATTTGGATGTTTTAATTCTGAATCCAGACACTCTCTTCAGCAGATGGGTAAAGGGACAAGGCCAGAGGTCAGATGACTGACCTTTTAGGAAAGCAAGCACCCTTCCTTTTCCTCATCCCACATACTGCAGTCTCCACGTGCACCCAAAAGCGTGTTTCCTCTTGATTGATAAAGGACACTGGCCAGATGTGTCCGAAGAAAAGATACTGAATCTCTCCCCCTGTGATCACAGCCAGCCACAGCAGACTTACACAAGTTGTTGAGGAAAATCACCATGTACTGTTCTTAGGGATTTTGCTGCTCTATCTCCTCTTTCAAAACATGTTTCCTTTGCTGTTTAGAAATATTCTTTCCATTTCATCCTTAAATGTATTCACGGTCAATTTATACCTGCTTGGTTTTGTGCCAACATTGTCCTTTAATTTAATTAGCTTTTTGTTCTCTTCAATGTTGGCCTTTTGAAATATTGATGGAGACCAGTCGCATCACCTCTCAGTCCTCATTGACAGAGACTAAGCAAGCTCTTCTCACACACGCAGGTTTCCATTTCCCTGATCATCTTAACAGCCCTTTCTTGCATTTCCTCCAGTTTTCCATTTGTCTCAGGGATATGTGACCATACTGAACCCATTTATTCATACAAGGGACTGTATTATCCATGCCAGGACTAACATTTTACCACTGTTAAAAACCTTTTTCATCATGTTGTCAAATCAGAATTTCCTGCCTTGCAGCCATATGATACTGTGAGCAACTTTTGCATGCGTTATTTTAAACCCTCAAGTAGTTCAATATGAAACTTAATGTAAGTGATGAAGTAAATAAATGTTTAAAGAACCATTTTTATCTTCCCTACTTCATTCAAGGGCTGATACCGACTATAACATTAGATGAGAGATGTCAAGAACCAGCTTTCACCTGCACTTAAAATCCCTCAACTACCGATGTTTTCATCACAATTTAATTTTATTTGCTTGGCATATATTCTAGTATCATTCATCTTGAGGTAGGAGCTGCAAGGGCTTGGATAAAATGTCCCAACAGTCAGTCTAGTTAAATGTATTCGGGTGCTTTGCTGCCAGCTCTGTCATAAGCTTTTGATAAAAGTATATTATGCAGCCATAGGTCTCTCAGTTTGAAGAAGCAAACTGACAGTTCAAAAAGGATCTATTTTCCTTCTTTACTGAGATAACCTGCAATATTCAAATGATCCTAAATCTGTAAACCTAGAGCATCTTTGTAATGGTTAAATGGATGCTTAAAAAGAACCTGGATTAGGAAGCTTACCCTGCCTAAAATGTTCAGAACAAATGCCAAAATAAGTGTCACAACCTTAAATCTCTAAAACTGAAACCAGAAAAAACCCTGTATCTCAGTTCAAACAGGAAGGACGTTGGGGAGTGTCGGTTTGAAGTCCAGAACGTAGTGTGGTTCATATTACTGAAACTAGTCCATAGGACGGGATGGAATACATACTGTTCCTGAAACTTAGAAATGAGACCGTGTACACTAAATGTACTCACTCAGAGATGAGATTGTATAGACATTAATTACTGGCAGGCTCAGTATCTCCTATATGCAAGTGTAGAAGCTGCTTAAGTGCACACACTTCCTCAGTAATCTTCACCAGAAGACACAACCCGAATGGGATCACAGGGATCACATAGTGGAGAGACAGTGTCATATCCATACTTACAGCGTGTCTCTCTGTGACTGACTTAATGCCTAAGGAGAGGATGTCAGCTTCTTCATGCCTGCTTCAGATGAAATTTCTATGTTGTGGGGTATGCCCAGCCCCTGCCCTGCAGGGATCTCTGCTGAGATAGAAGATTTCGCAGTCGCCCAGCAGGACTCCCTGGAAAGGCAACCACTTCTTTGGTCACGGCGAGAAAAGAGAAACCCACAATCCTTTAGGAGACCCTATGCAGATCCTTTGTAACCCATTGGCCTTCACCCATCCCCTGTATCCCTATAAAAGCTAAGCCCTCTGCCCCTGTGAGAGAGAGCTCTCGTCCCTGGCTTTCCCCTTCACCGGAGGGGACCAGCAATAAAGCTGCCTTCGTGCGGAACAGCTACACGGGCCTCTTGTCTCTCTCCCTGGTCTGGCCTGGAGGCTGCCCTGCAGAGCTGAGCTGGAATCACGAGCTGACAAGCACTAAAGAGCTGACAGCCTCTGCAAGGGCCCTCCTGCCAGGAGCTGAGGGAAGACACTGGGCCTCGAGAAGGCAATTCCTTTTGGGACCATCTCCCCGGACCGGTCATCTCTTCCTGGGTCAGAGCCGCTGATCCCCACCACCAGCTGTAATACTATGTTTAGAATTTTTTTTTTCTTTGCAGCCTTTTTCAGCTTAGGTAGCATCATTGGTCTGTGTTCTCCGTGTAAAACTCCACATACTGCAATAGACACAGTCTTAACTATCGAGATGTTAAGCATTTTATGATTTGCGCCTTTACCTTGTTTTAAAACAGATTATATGTTACAACAACAGCTGCCAGATGGTAACATAAAGCAACTCATAGCATAGATACATGCAGTAGGGAAAAGTCATTATCGTCTTCACTCATAATTATCTGTGCATAAAAGCATATTTCTTATATGATTTCCAAATATTTTTGTATGAATATAAAATGCATTTCACAGACTGAAGTCTTCCATTATGCATCCTTCAAAATCAAAGTACTTCTAGAAGTGCACAGCACTCCAAACAGCATAAATTAGAATTAAGTCTGCATTGTGTTTCAACTGCTATTTTAATGTAGTTCCTCAAACAAATTCCTTTTGGGCTAAAGTTGTCTGTGTTCATCTACAGATCAAAGATCATACCACACACCCACCACCAGCCACCACCAGCCACCACCAGCCCTCATTCCCACTTAAACCAAAATCAAAACACCTTTGTTACAGGACTATAGAAATAAGGGGAGGGAGAGAAAGAAGGGGGAAGATAAGTTTCTGGCCCAAGCTTCATTAGTTAGGAAAAAAAGTTATTTATTTTAACTTCAGAGTTAGTCCACTTTCAGTTCTCATGTGAAAGCGTAGAATTTAGATGAATTTAACGAAGTACCTTGTTTAAAAGCAAGGAGCCTTCCAAGTGGGAATTCAGAAGGTGCATAGGCACTTTCTGCCCACTGTGGTTTTACATGCCATTACAGCAGGGCAGTCGAGAATGGTGATGACATTTAAGACCACTCTGGCTTCATACTGCTGTATAAATAAAAGCTTATCTTGAAGACATGCTTTCACAGGGCTTAGTTTCACTGCCTTGATACCCATTAGATTAAAAAAACCAGAAATCCTTTGGGAAAAATAGACTTCTTAGCCAGTTTTATATAGTATTTCATGCTATTGTTGTAGTTACAAAAGAATACCTCACATATTCCCGTGCATTTTGGGCAACATCTAAATAGTGGACATTCCATGTGGGCTGTTTCAGCCCCTTGCACACAGTTTTCCCAAGGTTTGTTTTGTATGTGCAGAAAATCCATCTAATTTTAACCTTTACTCTGTGAGATAACTTAGAGCTAAATGAGAAATCTTTATTGTGAAATTAGTCAGAAAAAGGTTCTGAAAGAAAAAAATTGACTGGAGGAAATAATATACTGTCATTTTGGAAGGTGTAGAGCTGTTTAGATGCTGCTGTGATAGCTAAGTAATGGTTGAAAATTTGCAGTGAGAGTTCATCATTTGCACAGTTACAATATCCAGCTGGTGAAAAACATTCGCTTTTATGAGAAAATTTGTGGACCCAGCTTAGTGTTCAAGAGATCATGCAAAGAGGAGACTGATGCGTAGATCTGGCTCAGGTGTGATAATGAAGGAATGAATGCAGAACACAAGTGCTGGAATATAAATATTAATACAGTATGGTATTACTGAGGTGGGAAGTGTTTGTTTGTGAAAGGTGTCATGAAGGTGGAATTTAAAGACCTGTGGGAAATGGTGTAAAAGGCTTTACTGAAGTCCAGGCAGACAATATTCACAGCCTTTCCCTCATAAACTCAGTTGGTCACCCTGCCGTAGAGGGAGATCAAGTTGGCTAAGCAGGATCTGCCTTTCATAAACCTGTCTGGCTGGGCCTGATCCCCTGGTTGTCCTTTACACAGCATGTGAAATTGCACTCAGGATGACCTGTTCCATAACCTTGCCTTGCACTGGGGGCAGACTGACAGGCCTGTTTTTTTCCAGATCTTCCTGCCATTCTTGTGGGTGGGCATCACATTTGCTAACCTCCAGTCATCTGGGACCTCCCTGATTAATCAGGACTGGTGGTAAGTCACAGAAAGAGCAAACTCTTCTGCCAGGTCTATAAATATCCTCAGGTGGATCCCACCCAATTTGATACACTTGTCTAGGTAGCACAGCAAGTTTCTGACTAGTGCCTTTTGGATTACGGAGATTTATCCTGCTCCCCATCCCTGTCTACCACTTCAGGGGGCTGGATACCTGAGGATAACTGGTCTTTCTGTTAAGGATTGAGGCAAAAAAAGGCACTGAGTACCTCAGCCTTTTCCTCATCCTTTGTGACAAAGTTTCCCTCTGCATGCAAAAAAAAGGATGGAGACTCTCCTTGGTCTTCTTTTTGTTATTGATTTATTTGTTAAAACATTTTTGTTATCTGTTACCATGGTGGCCAAATGGAGTTCTAGCTGGGCTTTCACCTTACTAATTTTCTTTCTCTATGACCTCATGACATCCTCATATTCTTCCTTAATTGCCTGTCCCTTCCTCCAAAGGTCATAAACCCTCTTTTTTTTTCCCCCCCTGCGTCCCTGTGAAAGCTTCCTGTTCAGCCAGGCCAGTCTTTTCTCGTGCTGGCTAAGAGCTAGGAGCTGGAGACCATCTCACTGATACCTGTCACATTAGAGTAACAGGTTACATATGTTCTAGTAAAGCATCTGGCACAGGACAGTGTACCTCCATCAAAGAACCTGTTTTACCTCCCAAACCAAGGGGCCCTTACAGCTCATTGTGAATCCTCTGCCCATGCCCAGCAGCCACCTCAAACAGTCCAAATCATGGGCTGGTCTGGCAGGTCAATAATTTGTATATTTGGCCTCAAGTAAAAACAAACAAACCCTGGCACTGCTCAATTTTCTGTTATAGATAATACTTTGGTTTCTCTACATACATCTTTTATCTTTCATTGTCCAAATTTCTCTTTAGGACACATTTCTAGTAGTTTTTTCAATGATGGAACAGATTAGACTTTATTAAGGGCTTTTTGATAGTTGTTTTTTAATATATATTATTAATTTCAACTGCTGCAGTTAGATCTCTAGTCTATAATAATTACCAAGCCAGAGAGCAAAAAGCACCTAATGTATGATTTGTTACATCCTTTCTTAACACTTTTTTTTTTTTTTTTAAATGAGGACTAAGTCACCCTGGATCACTCCCTAAGGCCCTACTGAAACAGACCCTATCATGTCATTGTGAGGGAAGTAACTCTTGAAATAAGTCATGAGTTTAGAAAGAAAAAGTCTTAAGTTGTTATCGCAGTATTTGCAGTGTTTTATGATACAGCTTTATTTGCAGATTGCTGAATCATTCCTTTATGACCACTTTTATTTTCTAGTATAACAACAAAAGGGGCAATTATGTTTGGAACTTTCAGAGGTGGACAGTTTGATAAAAAGCTGATACTGCATAAAGTATTAAAGCTTTCAGAAAGAGAATGAATTAAGTCTGAAAAATTACACTGCTGTACTTCTGGCAGCATGCTTCGAGACATGTTGTGAAGCGCTGTGAGAAGAGCAGCACCACTAGATGTCACCATCCTTCCACCAAAAATTCATCAGCAACCAGCCTGATGTGATTTACAAATACCACTGGTTCCACCAACACCACACTGAGAAGTTTCAAGTTTATGTTTTGCCAGCTCTGTTGCTTTGTAACCCAATCAAAATCTATGTGTTATCATTTATTTCTGGTGGCATTGTGTTTAGATAGTCCTAAAATCCTAATTCTGAGGTGAAAACATGATTTCAGGATTGAGCTTAGCTCAGATTCATGAATCTAAGAAGAAACACTGTTGGATAAGTCCACCCAATAATACTGTTGCCCAACCCAGTTGACAGTGGATTGTTGGAGAGTATGAAGTCAAGATCCTATTTCCATCTCTTACTCATATACTCTATGACTTTGGCAAGCCATTTCACCCTGGCTTTTCTGTTTGCATTTTACTATAAACTCTAGTTTCCTTAGCACAGGAACTAAGCCTATTAATGTCGTTTGTTGGATCATCTTTGTCTTAATTCAGTGACAGGTATTGCACAAAGGGTCTGAAAAAAATAGGTTTTTAAGTCCAGCTGAGAAAAATACTGGAGGGAGATATGCATTTCCTAATCTAGTCTTAATTATTACCCCAATACTCAGCAGTCACTGAAACTTCCCTAGAGTCAGGGCTAGGGTTAGAGGACTTGTTGGAAGTATTTAGTATGGCATATCTGAAGTCATCAGTTCCTGCTCCTTCTCATCTTACTCAATGAGTAACATCACCTTGCATTCAGGTTTAAGTTTTTAATATCGTATCTGATACAGATAGGAGCTGAATTCAATTTATCTCCTGGATAGGCCAGCTGTCTTTTATCTGCTCTGATCCAAGTTGGGGCTTCCTACTTACTTGCTTCATCATTGTCTTCCATAGAAATACAATTAAGTGGAACTTTATAAAAATGTCTCATTGACAGGATCTTTCTTTTCTCATGGATAGATCTGCCTATTTGGACCTTAAGGGGAAATAAAAAATACTTCTTTTCATTTTTAATAAGACAATGGAGCAAATGCAGTTTTCCCTGCATCTGAATTTTCTCTATCTTATTCCATTAGGTGCTTTTGTGCTTTAAAGACAAAACCACAAAAATAACTGCACAATATCCAGAACAGACAAGACCATAGCTAAAGTCAAATCATGTACATATACTCCAACCAATATATTTAGTTGGTTATTCAACCTGCAACCAATAAATACTTTTTTTCCCACTGGCAGTCACCTCTCACTTGGTGCAGTAATCCTCTCCTTGAGCTCCTATATTGAGCTCATATATTGTCAGGTATGAGCAGGTAAGACTCCAAACATAAAAGGTTAATTTTACTTTCTGATGGGAATACCATATTTTGGATTTGAGAAAAAAAAGGGTATTTTCAGTCAAATGTCCTTTCCCATTACCACTGCAGTACGAATTAATAGAAAAACAAAAAGTGATTGATGAGAAAAAGTACAAAGGTTACTATAAAAAGAGCATAAACTGTCAACCCTAATACAGACAGTGATTATACTTAATTACACTTTTAAATGTTGAACGGCTTGACTGAGACACGCTTGTGTCTATCAGTATATGTTACCAATGAAAGGCTGAGCCAAACACTTTCCTTCATCCTGTCAGCACACTAGGTGACAACACAAAGTAGTAGTCTGCACTGTTCCCCAGAGGCTGCTCAGTTTGGAATGAAGCACAGGATGGAAGACAATTCACAGACTGCAGAAAAAACGGCAATAAACCTGCATAAGATTTCACATACTCCAATTTAAAATAGGCACTATGTAAATAAAATCACAGCCCATAATGCATAGTTTTCTTGCAAACAGACAGATTCAATGTTACATAATCCAAAATGAACAAAGCAGTATTTTTCATATTCCAGTATTAGATATGGCATGTATTTGTAAAACTATTAAAGAGATACTTTCAAAATAGAGTAACTCCATAGTTTTTTTGATAAAGTTCATTAACATATCTGTATGACAATTTAGGTGAGGATGAAAGATTCAAATTAATATTTTATAAGATTTCTGTCAAGAATAAGATTTAAAAGAGCTTTTAAAACCATGGTATAAGATGTTCAAATGGGCAGCCCTAGGGCTAACCATACAGACATGAACAAATTCTACTTAATGCAATTTTAAAGTTTACATATGATGTATTTTATGTAATTTAAAGAAGAGTTTGGGTAAAGTAAATCTCATCAATTTATTGGTATCGATACCTAAGCAGATATTTATGTTAGCTAAGCTGTCCAAGCTTCCCATGCAATCCAAGGATATCTAGTAAACAGTCAGTGCAGTCCAGAAGGCAATTTCTCTCTCTGAGGAGTGGACACCACATTTATTCTGTTAAGTAAGCTCTCAGCTATTCTCTGAAACAAGAAATTATGCATCCAGCCACCCTAGCAGACACACATGGGAGACATCAGAGTTGAATCCATCCCTGATCACTTACACAGGTAGTACCATTTCTGCAGCTGACACATCAGGGTTGGACAGAAGCTGGCTAAAGGTGTTTTAGCAGTGTGAGCAAACTCAAGCATTACTGTGACATGAATGAGGCCTTTCTACAAAGAGAATGAGGCAGTAGTTTGATTTTTGGAGAGAATGCCCTGGTTCTCTAAGTAATCTCCTCTGCACGGCCCTGCCCCTTTCACAGCCATGCCGGCAGCAGCTGGCTTACCTTGGGGTTGAGATTTATCTAAAGAAAGAAGATGGGTCATTGTATCTGCAGCAATTGTGCAGCTCCAGGAAATTGCCTTTTTAGTGCTGATGTACAGCCCAAACCTATAGCTAGCAGTGAAAAGTCTGCATTTTCATTCAGAATATTCTGGATTAGATTTGGTCATCATTCAGGTTTCTGAAAAGACTGTTTTTGTTAGTCAGATATTAACTAATAGAAAGCATTTAGGTAAAACAGGTTTCAGCTATCAAAACTGAAGGGAGAATTAAAAAATCTTGAAACATTGGAGTCACCCACAACACATTGTTTTTATAGTCCTCTGTAAGTATATGAGACAGAAACTTCCTATAAAACACTTATTTTTCGTCAAAAAGAAAATACTTTCATACCAGTCCAGAATGGGAATATTTCAACAAATCAGATTTTCCTGTTGGAAAATATACCTCATTACCGCTAAATTTAGAGCATTTACTAGAATGACATCTGCGATGTTTTGCTCTCTGATAGACTTCCTTATGCCTTTACTGTACTTCTCCTTCTGTCCAGCATTTTGTACTTCCCCTCATTAATTTTTCCAATTTTTTTCTTCTCAAATGTTAAATTAAACACTGAGTCTGATTTGCTTTATTCACTCCCATGTTTCTTAGAAGTAAGTCACTTTTAAAATCGTGCTGCTGTCACACATGGCCTGTTATATATCAACAAATTATATTTTTGTTTGATTCCAAAAGAAGTGGAGTCAGCAGTTGGAACCAGACAGTGTCCTTCATTTTTCTGGTTTTTATTTGACAGCATGGTGTCCATAGTATAATATTTATAGCATTTACTGCTCTTCTATTTCTCTTTCACACTAAAATAGCTCCATTTCAAATTAACAGTTTGGTTTAGGGCTTTAACCTAAAAAATACATATTCTTCTGCTATTACTTTACTTCTGCTCTACCTTTACTTTCCATTCTTTAACAAAATCTAACTCTGTCCTCCAAGACACATCTTCTTTGGGAGTTCAGAAAAACTTTAAAAATTCAATCCCCAAAATGCTTTTGGAAAGCTTGATTTCCTTCAGTTTACTTTTTGAGTGTCTAAGCTCCCAGTTTTCCCATTCAAGCAGAGAGAAGTATAGCTGCAAGCCTGGTCTTTCTTATTACTACAAGCATGTCTCGACTTATCCTTGGACATAAGTGTCTTACTTCTCAGCACAAAGTCAAAAAGCAGTCGTAAAGCACCAGCAGAAACCAGTGCCTGGACTCATTTCTTACAGCAGGGAGGGCAGAGTAATGGTAGAATGTGTGCACTAAGATTTGTAACATCAAAGGCTTTGTATTTCATGGAATCACAGAATCATTTGTGTTGGAAAAGACTTGTAAGACCAGCAAGTCCCAACCAAAAACCCAGCACTGCCAAGTGCACCACTAAACCATGTCCCTAAGTGCCATATCTAATCTATTATATAGCTCCAGGAATGGTGATTCCACCACTTTGCTGGGGAGCCTGTCCCACTGCTTGACAAATGCTTTCAGTAAAAACATTTTTCATAATATCCAATCTAAACCTCTTGTGGTGCAACTCAAGGCTGTTTTCTCTTGTCCTTTGCCTGTTACCTGGGAAAAGGGGCTGACCCCCACCTAGCTACACCCTCCTGTCTGACAGTTGTAGAGAGTGGTAAGGTCTCCCCTGAGTCTCCTTTCCTCCCGGTTGAACATCCCCAGCTCCCTGGGGTAAAATAAAACTTTACCCAACTTTGAAGCCAACACTAGCCCCTTTCTTGGCTACCACATTTTAACAAGACTCTTCTGCCTGTCCAGCCAACTCCCTGCCTTTTCCTTTTCACTCCCTCTTCTTCATGTAGGAGTGAAGGAACCCATATGAGGTGGAGCTGCATGGCCCATGGGGTGTGGCCTCTGAGCAGCAGTCCACTCCTATATTATCACCCGCCATACTTGGTGCATAGTTTCAGAATCCTTCTCTCCCCAAGTCCTGAGCTAGTATGGTCTTCTGTGGGCTGCAACATGTAAGGAATTCAGTATTTAATATTCATGTTAGCATGCACATGCTTATGCAAAAACTTAGATAATGAAGGCAGTTTACAGAATCAGGGTCTAATTCTGGCGAAGAACTTTGTTTTGGCAGTGTAAGTTCTTCCTCCCAAAGAGCTATATAAAGTCCCTCTGTGGGCCCAGATTCTAAAGCATTGGGGCCGATATCATCCCTGGAATTACACTGTTAAGCTTCCAAAAACACTTCTGCAAAGAAAACAGACTGTAAGCCAAACAGATGATTTTGATTAATAAGAATATGTTCCTAAAAGTAAAATAAAGTAATAGAGACTTTAAAAGTGCTACAGTGCTCTTAACTATGAAAACAAAATGTGAAATAAAGACACCTTCAAAGATAACACTCACAAAAGGTTACAAATTACCTAACAGGTTTTTCAAAAGAAAATAGCTTGGACAAAGAAATGTTGAGGGGCGGTACTCATAATTGTGTTTTGCCTTCACCATCGACATTCTGGAAACATTTTTGGAGGTTGCATTGTGTGAGACAGCCAAATCACCCCTAATTTAGAAGTAAGCATGAGATTAAACAAGCTTTCTGTAAAAGCCTGTTAAAAGAATACCCTTCATTTCTTCTGTTCTCATCCCCCTTTGTTATCCCTGCTTCACATTCTCGGGACCTTCCAGATGTGCATATATGTGTGTGTCTGTGTGTGCAAGTTTTCATTATTATGAGCACTGCCATTTGTGAGGCACTAGTTTTTATGAATAAAAGAGTCAGAGTTTGTGTGCCAGCCCACCATCTCCCTCCCTGTAATAAAATTAGTTTAAAAAACATGCACTTCAAAAACATCTAAATTAGGATTGTGTTTATATGGTCTTTCAGATTTTGAGTTTTGCAGGGAGAATGAGAACAGAGTTCCATTTATTTGCAACTATTTAAATCTTACATTTCACTGAAAACTTGCAGAAGGCTTGAAGAACTGAAGGGCAATAAAAAAAAGACATAAAAATAACAAGAATAATGAGAAAATCACAGGCTTTCACAATTCTTTCTCCTTAATTTCTTCCCTTGCTCCAGGATATTTTCCTTTTTTGATTAGCTTGTTTTTCCTTGTATTTACCTCAGAGATGTATACAACCACATCAGTGCTGCCATGCCATAAGTCTCCTTGCTGCTGCCAGTCCCCTGTCCCAGGCCCAAACATGAACTTTCACAGTTTGCAGATAGCAGCCTCTTTTCTCCATTCCCCCTCCTTCTTCCAATTATTCTCAAGTTTTATGGGGAAAAAAATAGCCTTTTAATGCTTCTTTTTTTTTCCTTTTACATTCTAATAACAACTGATCAATTGAGTGTCTAGGGAAACTGTCACATTTCCTAGGTGTTTTTGATTCTTACATGGTAATAGGGTTGAGATATCTGTGATCTAGAAGTCTGTTCCAGAGATGATCAGGGAATGGACATATAAGTTCACAAAGTGAGGCACCAAGAAAGTTGTGCTTCCACCTGAACGGATGGATGAGGAATCACAGTTTGGGACTAGCATGACCCAGTTTGGCATTATTTACATGCTGGAGTGCCACTACACTGACAAATGTGGAGACATCTTCTGTCACTGACCCCAAAACTGGAAGTTTTGGAGACATCTGCACAGGCTGACATAAGCCAGCCTGCGTCCAAATGCAGTCTGGCAGTGTCAGTCTGACACTGCACCTGGACTAATCTCATCCAGTGGATTCCTACCTTGGATGCCTTAGCACACTAACACATCTGGACCCCATCTGGATCCAGCTGCCTATTTTCACAGGAGTCTAGGCTTGCAACAGCTGTGTGGCCAGAGACCTCAAATCTCTGCTAGATAAGACCTAGTTTCCCTTCACACTGAGGTCTCAATGCATTTGTCTTCTGAGCAGAAATATCCATAGGTGTGGGGGGAAAGAAACATGGACAAGAGACTTTTGTGCTTGGAAGAGTAAGGAAAAGGCATACAGGGCAGCATGAAAAAAGAAAAAGACAAACAAGGAACAACAATACTTGCAAGACCTCAGTGGCGGACAGGGAATTGTCTGCACACTCCTGATTCTCCTCGTCATTCAGAAAAATACAAGCATAATATTTGAAATTAAGGCAAGCCCATGATTTTCAAAAAGAAAATTAACCCTGACTTCTGCACACACACACACACAAAAGCTGCAGCTCATGTTTAATTTATTGGGTTTTGGTTTGGGGGTTTTTTGGTTTCCAAGGGAACAGAACATACAGAGATTGAAAGCACATGTTTCTAAATTGATGCCCTGGAGAAATCCCAAGTGGCTTAATGTCATGCAGCCTAATTTAATTTGCATTAATAGTACAGTTTGCCAAAAAACATTGCTGGTAGTGTGAGGTTTGGTGTGTGTGTGTGCTACTGCAAAAAGTAAAGGATATTTTATCAATATTTTAGTGTACTGTGTCCACTGACTTTCAAAATATCCAGAGTCCAGATAACCAGAATTATTTCTGTGCCTAAATGCCAGTGTCACTTTGAGACAGGGTGTGTCCCTATCTGGGGAGGTGTCTGTGTTTTGAATTATGTTAAAGTGTAACGGAGACATTAAAAAAGTTAGTTAAAATTGGCTCATCCTAGATATGCTGCAGATTCCAGCTGTGTTTCCTATACTTCCAATAGTTTAAAATATAAAATTATTGTGCTCTCTAAAACCAGAATGAAGTAAGAGTTTCCACTGCACAGCATGGTAACAACAACACAGCCACCAAGGGTTAGAGATTAATGGGAAAGCCATGTGTTAAAATTAGGATCAGGAGGAAAGCTGTTAGATCACACTTACTATGCCGTGATGGTGACAGGGGAACCTCTAGCCTTGGTGACACACAAAAATATCTGCACAGCTCAGAGGCTTTAAGATTCACAACAGCAACCTGAAGGAATAAACAGAACTTTTGGTATCTGGTGACTTCATCTGCAGAGTATGAGGACCAGAATAAACACGTAATTCAAACAAATAGGAAAAAGTCAAGAAACAAATAGTATAGAATAATAAGATCCATCAGGTAAAACAGAAAACCAGAAGAGTATTTACAGTAGGGAAAAGACCAGTCCTGCTCCTTTCAGAGGGTCAGATTTATCAGTGAGAGTTAGATAAAGGGGACCGTAACATTTAATATTTCTTCCACTAATTTTCACTAACAAATAGTGTTTTCACAATTAGTGACCCAACAGAGAAAAATTCTCAACTTTAAATGGGAATAGACCATCTTAAATACTTTCACATTATCAGGAACAGTTAAATTTTATTTGTCATTACCAAAGAACCACGAAACACAACTTACCAGCCATTAGCAATCATCCGTAAAAAAACTAAAAGTGAATGTATGAAGAGAGGGGAAATTTAGTGCTGGTCTTCAAAAGCTGGGAAAACAACATGTGGAATTACAGCTTTTCTGCTTCAATTAAATTCATAGAAAAATACTGGAGCAACTAACAAAGCTATTCATAGTCATCTGCAAAGAAAACAGAGAAAAGGCTAACAATTATATGGATGTATCACGAGTAAAATGCCTGGAGTGTGACACAAAAGTAGATGTCATACACTTGGACTGCATCTTGATCTGTTTAGAATCACCAGTGACTTAGATGATGATATATGCAAAACAGTGCTATTCAACAGGGACAAGTCTGAAGCTCTGCATACAAACCGTAATAATCCATTACCTGAATAGGGGATGAGCAACAACAGACTGGGAAGCAGTTCTGCAAAGAAAGGGTTGAAATAGCGAGGGATTAACAGAGGATCAGTCAACAGCAGCAGACCGTTAAGAGAAATGCAAACACTGTAATGTTAATGAACAGAGGTATGGAGGTACAGCTTGTAAGATATCTCTTATAAGATATCCCTTCAGGATTCATCAGGGTTACAGAACAGCATGCAGTTTATAAACTCCAGTATTAACATATATTTGAGTGATGCAGGAATAGCTTGCCTGTGGTGATGGTGAAGTTTCTGCCAGTTCTTCCAAACAGGGCAGACAGGCTTCTGCCATGAACACCTATTCGTGTAGAGCATGCTGCAAGGTGCAAAGGGAAGGGAGCTGTAAAGAATGCATTCATGGGTCATAAATGTGTTTGGAAAAAGGACCATTGCTATTTAAAAAAAAATAAACAAAAAAGAGAGAGAAAGAAAAATTGACCTGTGAAATTTAATATATTACTCAAATGAAAGCCAGGTACTGTGTGCTGCACTAACCAGTCTTTGCCAGTCTATGCCCAGCCTGTTGCTGATCTTGTGCAGGCTACTGGTGCAGATTCTGCTCAGGCGTTAAGAAATCCTGTGCTCCCTGAGACAGGGGTCCTCATGCAGGAGTCCCTGATAGGAAAGGAAGGAACACGGTCTCCCCTGCTGTGGTCATGCTCACAGCAATGGACACTGTGGTTACTACATGCAAGGGGAGGCGGCAGCAATTTGTGCTCCTCTATTACCATCTTCAGGCACACAGTGCAAGAAATTATTTCCCCCTTCCATTAAACAAGCATGTCTGTGGTTATGAAGTATTTCTTTGCAACTCCAATCTTAAATATTAAAGGTTCTTTTGTATTCCTTTCCATCTTAATGTTTTTTTTGGGAGTGAATTTGTTGTCATGCTATTACTGGGGACATACAGGCTGTCTCCTGTGCAGTGGCAGGACATACAGATCCAAAATGGATCAAAGGCATAGGCACAAGGTTTTGATCACTTGAAAATAGAATGGAAATGTATCATCCTCTGTTCTTTCAAAGCAGATTACAAGTAATTACGACATGTGGCACATGCATTGGAATTTTGCTGGCACAGGTCTCCATGAACGCTCCATTAAAAAGCAAAACTAGAATTCAGACTCTATAGTTTTTAATATATTGGTTCTGAGCTTCTGCTGGGACTGTTTTATTACATTCTGTAAAAGATTTTTCAGGCATGGCACATATCAAAGGCCCAATCTTTCCCTTGAAAACAAAGTTAGTGTCTGAGAGGAATTCAGTTTACTGGGAAGTAGACTGAGATTGGATGTCACAGCTTCAGCTAATTTAGATCCCTCAGGTTAAAGGCAGGCGTCTATTACAAAACTAATAGAATTTATGGTTGTCATGCCTTAGGCACCTAGTTTGCAGTTTTGACAATTTGGCAGGTAACCTGCTACTTGACCTTCATTTTTCAGATCATAGTTCTTGTGGCATTCTGTCCTGAAGTAATTTCTAAAGCTTACCTCCTTACCTAGTGGCACAATTGTTGTGGTGTTAGTGCATTTTTGGTGTGTAACTGTGCCTCACCTCAGTGCATCCAATTCAGTCTTCCTATTAATTTCTTTACATGATTAATAGTTTCTATAGCTTAGAGTGCCTTAGAGCTCTAAACCCTTTAGTTTTTGCTAGCTCCTGAGGTGTTGGTGGTGTGTTTTGTCACCATGTTTAACAGATTCCCTTTATGTTGCCATACTCAGCTCATTAGTTTGACTCACTGACCCCAGTAGTGAAGATCTGTGCTTTCAGCTTCAAAAATGCCTGTTTCTACATCCAGTAACACAAAATCTGTTGCATTTCAACTCGGAGGAGAAATATTACCACCAGCAGCTGTGGCAAAGTTAGGCAACTGGTTCCTGAGACTCCTGTTAACTGGGAACTGAACTTAAACACTTTGCCTTGGCTTTACAGAAAACTACCTGTCTCCCATGACTAGTGAGGGTGCTCAGGGAGACTGCTTAATGTAGCTAGCAAACTCTGTGCCTCAAATGGGATGGTGTGAATCCATCCAGCTTTCTAACTGAGAAGGCCTGAAGCTGGAGGAAGGGACCCATTCATTTTTTTCTCATATATTTCTGCATATATCCTTTTGGCATTGTAAAAAAGTTAAGGCTGTTTCCTTCTGTATGTCACTGGCAGAGCTCAGAGAGCCAGACACTTAAATGAGCTGTCTTTTGATTCATCCCATGTTGATTTAGACCCATACTATTCCTCTCCTCTCCTCTGCTCTCCTCTCCTCTCTCCTCCTCTTCTCTTCTCTTCTTTTCTCTTTTCTCTTCTCTTCCCACTGTCTTTGAATCCAAACTTTTTCCTCCTCTGCCAGAACATACTCATAGGAGGAGCACAAAGCATTGCTCTTGTTAGGATTATTAACTTCCATTTCAGGAACTTAGCAACAACATTCCTTCTACCCCCTCACTATCCTCTCTATCCAAATAATTTCCATGGCATGATTTTTCCAAGTTTTGTAAGGTTCAGTCTGTCTTAGAAGTTTCATGGAAAAGGATCAGTCTGTCTTAGAAGTTTCATGGAAATGACAGGGGTTTTTTTGATAATGTGCTGTGAATTAGAAGTCAGAAAGATTGTATTAGTAGTCCATTTTATAAAGGTTAAAATAATGCATGACAAAACTTGGACTAATGCTTATACTCGAAAGAAATTATCAAGAAGATATTCTGTGGTTTAATCTGCTTTCACTTTCTTTACCTACACCTCCCTGATCAAATTTGCCAGCAATATTTTCCCCTATGTAAGATATGTTGTGCTCATACTTCTTTTCTCCTTCCTGCAATTTATTCATGTCTTGCCTTCCTGCATTACAGTCTTCTCTCACAGCCTCCCCGAAAAGGAATGCTGTACATTTTTACACTGCAAAGCATTTTGTATGTTGTTGCTGATTTAGAAATAACAAATAATACTAAGGACTGTATGCAAACTGATATAAATGAGCAAAAATACTCATAAATATTCCACATGAATAAATATGCTTAGATTTACCACATAGCCCAGAAATGAGTGAGAAAAAAGAAGTTACGTGCTGCAAAAACATTTCAGGCATTTCTGTGTACTGTAAAAGAACTTAGGTCAGGACCACAGCATGAAGGTAGCAGATGGGTCAGTCCTTCCTGTGTTTTAGCATAGGATTTTTGTCCAACATTTTCTCTGTATCTTAAACATTTTTTGACCTTCCTCTGTTGTAATTACTTTTATTGCTGACTGCTGTCTTTTCTGTCTATTGTCTATGATCTCCAAAGAAATTCCTCTTGAGGTCCTTGCAGGCTTGACCTACTCTACTATAAACCATGCCCCTGAGTTCTTGCACATTTGGCAAAACCTCACATCTGCCTTCTTATTTGCTTCTGCATTTTGTATACTTCAGTCAAAACAACTTATAGTTACCTTTCCCCAAAGAAAGCAGACTTTACTTCTGCAGTTTCTCCTACAAAATAAGATCACAGACCTGGGGTATGAAATTTGAAAGGAAAAGAAACAAACAAACAAACAAAAATGAACAGAAACACCTTCATGGAAATTATTGTAGTGGATGACCAGAACAATAAGGGGAAATGTAGCTGTCTGTGTTTGTTTTCCACAGTAGTAAAGTTCATCTCTGAAAAACAACATAATAAGTAGGTGTCCATTACATTTAAAAAAAAAAAAAAAAGGCAGCCTATTAGTAAATAATTACAAATAGGCGCAAACATTTCAGTCCAGAGGACTTATAGTCTTGATTAACTATTAGTGCATATTCAGCTCCTCAAGTGCTAATGAGGCATAGGACATATCTTCTGTGATACTAACGAGGTTATTGTTATACTATTGCATAGCAAACTAGGGCAAATCTTAGGAACGTTTTGGGTCTGAGCCTTTAAAGCATCCTGTTGGTGTAATTCCACGTACTTTCATTAAGCAATTAGAAGCAATATAATGAAGAAAAATCAACATAGTGAAATATTTTAAGGTTCTGACATTTGGTTTCATTTCACAGTAGGATAAGAAAAAACAAGATCTTTTAAGTAAGTATCATTTTGAAATGAATGTGCAATAGAAATACTTCACCAATAATAATTTTGCAAGCATATTTCACTAACTGCTTATAAATCTTAAATTCTAAATAAAGCAAACCCTAGCTGTCCTAAAGATAAATCAGAGCTAAAGGAGAATATCATAAACAAAGTAAGCTTGTTTCTCATTATGGGACATATTTTGGTTTTCCCACTACTAAAAATTGGATAAAATATTATAATCATTTACCTTGAGTTGACAGTACATTGTTCTGGAAAGTTTGCAAAGACATCTGCCAGACATTTTTTATTTATCCAGAGTCTCAAAATAACATTTTGAATGTTTTTTAGAATTTTTTCGTTTTCTTAATGTTTCTGGAATCTAAAACCCTTTTGGGAGCTAATTTTTTAACTAAGTCTTGGTGAAACATAAATCCAGTCATTTCTAAAATACTTTACAGGCCTCTTTCTTCAAACATATTGTACGAGCCATATAAGCAAATTGAAGATTCGCTGTGTAAGTTAGATAAACAGGCAGATAAACAAGCACCACTAGAATTTCTGTGAGTTTAGATGCGCTGATGATTGGATCACAGAATAAATTTTTGATTTATTCTTCTATACCAATTTATTTCTCCTAATTTGTTTATTTTATGTGCTTCCCATTCAGGCAGACATTCTTCTCACCCAATTTTGGTTGTGTAAAAGCTGAGTATGAAGCTTAAGCCTTAAGGTATACACACTACTTTTCTAGTCTATGGACTATGAGGGAAATATCCAGAGGGTAGTTCATTGGTGCAATATGTGAAATGAAATCAAGAACCAGTCACATGTAAGTATCACAAAACTGCTACTGTACTGTAAATCAATTCTGTCCTTATCCCCTATTTACTGACTTTGTCTGATCTACCAAGACAACTCCACTGAGTCAGGCTTACAGATGATTTCATCAGATTCAATCACATTATTATTTTGAAGACTTTGCTCGTTAGACCTACCTTGGTCTCTAGAAAAACCTTGGAAAAATGCAGTTGTAATATATACTGAAGTTGTAATATACCTTTTTAAATAAAAGTAACATCAAGTAATTTAAAATTAAGGAAAATCCATTTGGTCTCACTTGGTTAAAATGGTCCAAACAGTGTAGAATATTGTGAACTTTCTGGTGTAAAGTTTTACTGTCCTCTAACATTTTTCCATCTTTATTGATATAATCAAAGAAGGTAAAAAAAGAGGCTGCTTTGCAGGATATTATAAGCATGCAGACATTTTGATTTATTAGAGTGATTCTGATTATCTTATGCAGCTCATAGTCAGTGTTTATTGGCATAAACACTGTACATGGACTTTCCTCAGCCCATGCACTTGAACCTGCTGCAGTCCACTCTGGATAGTCAGCTAACTAGGTTCATTAATAATTAGTTTTGTATTTCATCATTACTCACTTTGGCAAATTAGAAAAAAAAAAAGACAAAAAGAGGAAAAACTGTGACAGAACTTCTGTCTAGTAGATTGTCTCTCTAGTAGAGTATCTATGAACTCCTCCAGAGCAATATGCTCATCTCCCATCTGGAACCATTGTCTCAAGTTGAGATGCTTATGGTCTCAGCAGAAGTTTTTATCCGGGGAAGGCATACAAAGCCCTAAAAGTTTATCAGTGTGGAAACAAAAGTTGGTATAATCTTTATCCACACCCCTCCTCTCCATGTTGACTAGTAAAGAAAATAGATTTCATTTTTCAAATCCTTTGAGAACAGAGCCTTGGCTTGGCCAACATCCGGCACTTCCATCTTAAATATAATACCTTGATACTGTTTTTTTAGTGTCAAGCACAGGTGCTGTGACTGACAAAATATATTCCCTCATGCGTAATACTGTTTATACTTGAAGATGTTATTTTGTGTTGATACTAATTGTTCAGACTAGATGATCTGTTATGTTACAGGCACAGTTGAATGCTAAGGTGCTGTACTTCTTTCAGCTCTGCTGAAGAGGAGAAATCAGTGCAGACTAGGGAATTCATATTCTCACTTGCCTCAGCCCATATGTGCACGTAACACAGTAAGGGGACCTGCTCTATTCTTCAGGCCTACCCCATCTGTCTTCAAGAAAAGCTCTGTGGAGAAAAGAAAAATATACAAGGACAGGGTGGATATACCTTTTCATCTTTTTTGTACAAGCCAGTGACAGTAAAACAGCTATTTTACCCATATTATGCCAAGAAACAGTAGCTTTGCAAACACTTTTCCTTCTGATATGTCTTTCATGTTCCTATCAGTTCATTTACTGCAGAGTTTTCACCATATGAAATGGTGAACAGCATGCTTGCTTTTGAATCAGATGGTTCAGCTACTTACAGCTTCCCCCCTGAGAAACAGAGGACTGGATCATTGCTACAGTACCTACGCGAGCCAGCACACTGTCCTGGTACCGAGCGAACTGCTGCCTCCTCTGAGCGGGACAGATGGACTCCGACCGTGTTCGCCTGGCGCCCCGATGGCTCGTGTGCGAAGGAGGCAGGACAAAGCGGAGGGACTCCACGTGGGGGAGCAGAGCTCACAGCAGGCCAAAAACCCACGAGGAAAGGCAAACCACGCGGCCGGGCAGGGCGGGCCCGCACCCCGAGCAGCAGGCGCGGAAAACACAGAGTAAGCAACGACACATCCGCCAGGGGGCGCTGCCGGGCGGGAGAGGGGCTACAGCCAATGGGGGAGGCGGTAGGCGGGGAGCAGTGACGAGGACCAATCAGCTGCCGAGAAAGCCGGAGCGGGCCCTGCGGCGCGGTGCGCGAGCGGCCGGGCGTGGCCAAGGGCGGCGCGCGGGGAAAGCTGCGGCGCGGGTTTGTGCGCTCTTCCCGGCCTTGTGAGTGCTCAAGGCGTTTGGGGCTGGCCCTGGGCTTGGCCGTGGTTCACTGCAACAGCTCTTATTCGTGTGTCCATGGAATAGTTCAAACAGGTAAATGGCTGCGAAGCAGATGCTGTGACAAATCTTTTTCGTTGACACAGGTGCACCATGGAGCCACAGCCTCAAACACGTCAGAAGTTCAAAACAAGCAGAAAAGATCACAACCAATTCTACTCCAAGAGCTACAAGTCTCCCCTGTTTGACCAGTTATAGGACCCGAACTGGAGGCTTTGGTCTACAAAGGCTGGACATAGATACATCTTTCCCTGGAAGCCCCTAAAGTGTTCGGTGAAGGAGGACAGTGGTCTGAGGGACTGTAGACAGAGGAATGCTACAAATTAAGAACAAATTCTGGTGAATACATAACTCTCCGCAGGATGGCACACGATTTTGAAAGAGGCTGAGTACAGGTATGGAAGTGGGTGATCTTGGTGACTTCTCTGCAGCAAATGTCTTGCAGACATGCAAGTATAGCTGCAGGGGAATGGACTTGGTGGTTCAAGTCTAATTTCCACTGTGGTTGCCCATGTGTCTCAGATCCCTTACAGTTTGCAGAGGTAGTCAGGTCACACCCACAATTTTCACAAGCCCAGAGAATTTTTCTAATATTGTAATTAGCACTTTCTGAATATTTGGACATTCTCCCAGCCACAGGCTTGGAGGTTTCCCATGTTATTTGTATGACCTGAGGCAGGCCTCGGGACCTTTAGCCCAAACCCTGCCTGGACGCCTGTCTTCTCTTGCATGGAAGAGAGGATAGGCAGAGTCTGCACCCCTGCACTGCATGCAGGGCCTGGAGGTTCAAGAAGTGAATCTGCATTCACACTCACCAGCTCTCTCACTTTGTGTCTCTCTACGCCAGTGTGTCCTGTTCCCAATCAGCTCCTACAACAAGAGGGAATAAACAAAGCCAAGGAACATTTTCATTCTATCTGAAACATGACAAATGATCACCAGTCAGCAAATGCTACATCCCTGTTTACCCCAAATTCTTACTGTTGTGTTGTCTCTGAAAATCTGCAGTTGACGAAAACTCTGGTAGCTCAATATAGTTCCTAGAAATGTTTTTCAGGAAGATCTATTCTAGGAATACTTTATTTTAAGAGGTTTGTGCAATATAAGTACCTGTTTTATGGGTGGCTGTATGAAGAAGACATGCAAAGCATATGTAGATGAGAAAATTCAGCCGTGCTAAAAGATCCCATTGCTGAGTATTAGACATCACTTTAGGGATGTAAATTGTTTGGAATATGGTGATACTTACATGCTGTAAATTTATGAAGTAAAAGACTCAGGTCATGGACTCAGGATAAATCTGGAAAAAAAATGGAAGCTGGTAATAAACAAATTATACGAAAACTGGACAATATAGGAAAATAAGATATTTTCAGACTTAACAGATGCAGTATATCCAGTTACAGTGTGGGTGCTTTTCACAGTCTGCCTAAAAAAAATCAAAGAAGTTTAAAAGATGTTTCAGTTTGTCACTGGATTATAAAAAACCCCAACAAACAATACCAAAACCCCACAATCTTGAAAATAGCAATCTGCATCCAAATATTCAGAAATATATACCTATTATAGTTACGTGATTAGATAATATCAGGGTGAGCAAAAATGCCCATTAGAAGCTTTATGTAACAAAAGAAAATAACTAATTTAAAATTATTCTGTACAGTAAACACACTTCAACCCACTCATTGAAATAAATGCATATTTTAAAACTAGATATTGTCTTATATGAGCAAATCTTCAGCTATAGGTTAGATAGAATTTTGAATTATGGCTCTGATAAACCAACATTTATCCTTTGCGTCTTATTAAAAGAACTCAGGCTAGATACTGTACTGAATTACAACCTGAAAAATCCTCACGGAAGTGGCTTCATTATGCAGGCTCCAAACCAACACAGAACTTGTTTTACTGTATTTAATTCAAGACATTAATGGAACCTAAAAAGATGTTTTCATTTGTACATCAATTACTTTTTTAGGGAAGGGCACCCAAAGATGAAATCGGAATTGAAATCATTAGTTTGAAAATATTGAAAGGAAAAAGATTTATATCACAATTAGAGATTGTATTCATGTACTAGAAGAAAAAAAACTAAGGTTAATGAATATACCAACCTCATATTAAAAATCTTTTCATTCTTTAAAGAGAACCTAGAAGAGCAACATTTTGTTGTAAAACTAAATTAAATATTTTTAAATTATTAAAACAGTTATCTAAAATCATTAAAAATAGACAGGCTATAATAGCTAAAAATTGATAGTTTCAGTCCTTTTCTGGTTACATTGATCTAGTGCCTGTCATTACTTTACATTGAAATTTCGTGAAGTAGTTCTACTTGCCCATATCATGCAATGAAAAAAAAAAAAATTTAGGATTACTAAATAAGTAATTAACACCAGACAGTTCAAAACAAATGTGACTTTTTCCAAAAGTAACCTTTTTAGTTCTAGTCTCCCAGGTCTTTTTTAATCTTATGCTATGGAAATCTTGAATTGAAAATTTTATTCTAACCATTATCTCAAAAGTATATAAAACTAAAATTTTCAATATACCGATTTCTTTCTATGGTACTTCAACATAGGGAGATAACAAAAAAATCATAAACTTTATCAGCTGGGTTTTTCCTTAATGAAAAAATCAGCAGAAATTGGACTAAATAGGTTCTATTCCTGAGATTAAGAACTAAATTTGCAAACTACAGGTCAATACGTCAAAGCTTTTATCTAAGAGTATAAATACACACCTTGTAGAATTTTCAAAATTAGATACTCTTTCTCCTTTAAACCAATGCAAACCTGATTTTTTAAAAAATCCTTCTGCCTTTGACAGTCTTTGAATAATTTGAAATAGCATGCCACAACATTCTTGCTTAATTAAAGGATTCTAAACAAAAACAGGAAGCAAGAGAAAAGTTAGTTTACATTTTAGAGGAAAAGTGAAAAAAAAGGAGTGCAAATCAATAAGTTAAAAGTGAGGTAAGAAGTTTGAAGAGCTGTCTGTAATTATGATCTTACCTATAAAAATAAAATATTAAAAACAATTACTTCACTACCTGACTGACAAGGCTCGTGTCCAGGGCTGCCTTTTGCTTAATCTTCTGACTGCACTCAGACCAGTATTTGCAATATCCTCTGCTAAGTGGGAAAAATATTATCACATCATGCAGAGGAAACACCAAACTTTTGCACACAAATTCTGGCAGGTTAAAATACTTCTCAGTTCATCTTTTGGTTTTGATTATGGCCCTTAAAATTTGCTTCCAGCTTTCTAGTACCATTTTTGTTTCTATAATCATCTGCAGACTTGAAAGCAAGGAAAACTTGGTTTTGTCACATTTTTGGCTCCAGTGCTGCGAACATCTCTGTGCAGGTGGACCCACCCTGTTGAAATCACCAGGTCAATGTAATGTTATTTTAATAATTCTGCTTTACTTTTCTTCCTTTTTTACCTTTGTGTGGTCGTTCTCTTCCTCAGGAAGATGGTCATCACTGAGGAACATGGTGACAGATGAGCAGCTGTACCTATGCCAGGAGATGAAGAAAAGCTTATGGGAAAAATTGGCCAGATTACACCAAACTGAGCTTTTCAGAGATAATAATCATCAGCTTCAATGTACACACCTCACTCCCATGGAAATCTACTCACTAATGAATGTAGCTGTCCTGAACTGTTTCAGGAACTAGAGGGTACTAAAACAAAGGCCTCCTGTACTGCCGATTATTTCCTCTGTAGTGGAGTCAGAAGAAGTGGGTGTCTACCTATTCCCACTGCCACAATTCACAAACCCTTGTAGTTGTGAAAAACACACATAAACTGTCAGGCTGGGTGAACATGGCTTGTGTAACTCTCCCTTTCCCCCATAGCTACCAAGATGAAATGACTTTGACCAGAGGAGCATGGAGTTACACCCTTGTGCACCTGGTAGAGTTTGTTAGTGGTTGCCTAGCAAATCCAAGGCATATATATGGAAAGCCAGGAAGATGGATTACTGCAGTCATGGATTTTAGTTACAATTAATACCCAAAGACAGCTACTAGCTTTGTAATACTTCTAGGCCCCAACTTGAACTACCTTTGAAAATGCAGCAGTAGGTGTCTCAAGCCCTTCTGGGATTCTTGTTTAGACTCCTAAATTATTTACATGTATTTTTACTCTTAGTAAAATTTAGTCAAGCACCACTTCAGATTTTTATATTTCCTAAGCTTTTATTTTGCCAGGAAAAGACTTCGTATTTGTGCACCCTGTGACTAAACAAGAAGTCAAAAAATTCAAAAGTATTGCTGCTCTGATTTAATTTAAGAAGATTAGAATTTATTTTAGGAATTCCACCTTGTTGGTTTATCTGTTAGAAAGAATCTCCTCCTACTACAGATAGTGCAAATCAAACAGAACCTGGGAAAAAAGCACACACACACATGCTGACATCAGGGTTCATCTCTAGTCCCTGGACGTTCCAGGCAGTCATAGAAGCAGTATCTTCATACAGTAGGATGAGCTGAACAGCAAGTACGTTATGTGGAGTTTAAAGCAGTTTGACACTGCATGAATCCAGGTTTTTCATGACTTCTGTCCTTTGGGTGTCCAATTAGAAAGAGCCACCACAGGTGGTACTGTTCCTTTGTAGCAAAGGTGGCCAGTGGTATACTGGGCTGCTTTAGGAGAGGTGTTGCTAGGGCCAAGAGAAGTGATCCTTTCCCACTACTGAGCACTGGTGTGGCGACCTCAAGAGCGCTGGGTCCAGTGCTGGGCTCTCTAGTACAAAAGAGATGGAGATACACTGAAGATGAAATCCAGCAAAGAGCTTCAACTATGATTAAGGGACTGGAGAACCTTCCCTAAAAGAAAAGTCTGAGAGGGCTGTTCAGTCTACCAGAAAGCAAGCTCAGGGCAGATTGCATCATGGTTTACAAATATATGAAGGAGGGATATAGAGATGATGGAACTGAAGTCTTTCCAGAGATGTCCATTGGGCAGGACAAAAGGCAATGGGCAAATATTGAAACAGGAGGTTCCAAATGAACCGCAGGAAAGATTTGTTAGTGAGAGGGTGACTGAGCATTGCCATAGGTTGCCGAGAAGTTGTGGAATCACCAGTCTTGAACAACTTCAAAAAATGTCAGGACACAGTCATGGGCAAGTGGCTGGGCTAGTGGCTTGGGCAAGCAGCTCTAGGTAGTCCTGATTCTGCAACGATTTGGGATCAGAAAGTCTCCACAGGTCCCCAACAGCATTAAGTGCTCTGTCATCTCTGGGGGTTTCCCACCACAGACACTTCTTACACCACCAGGTCCTCCTGCTTGGGCAACCAGCCTGTGCTTAAACCCTAAACCCACCATAAGGCACAGCCATGTGATGACAGCCAGAATCCTGTAAAGCAGGAACTTTCTCCCCTTGGTGTGGTTGTCATACTCAGTGAGAGGTGGGACTAGGCAGACCAGAGAAAGAGGAGCCCACTGCAGCAGCAATGGCAGTGGTTGTGGAAGTGAGGGTGGGGCCAGCTTTGCATATATGACTTTTGCTTTCCCTCTTAAACTGCTTTTATGTCTAGCCACAGGTTTTCTCACCTTTAGCCCTTCAATCCTCTCCCCCACCAAGCAGTGAGTGAGCAACAGTGTGGCACAGAGCTCCTGGCTGGGGGTTAAAGCATGACATGGCTCCACCATGGGTATGCAAGGACTGCAAACCCAGTGCAGCCACAGAGCACGCTGACATAGAAGGGGCCTCATGTACCATAACTGCCTCCATCCTCACATTGTGCTCAGGGCTCCTTTGGGCACACCCACAGTATGCACACCTGAGCAAGACCCTGGGCTTGGGCTTGAGTGTCAGCTTTGGGAAGAGCAGCAGCTCTGGGTGCTGAGCTAAGGCCACCCCTTCCCAAGCTTCTCTTCCCATTGCCCTGCTGTTGGGTACTGGGTGTCCTGCACGGTGGCTGTCCCCAGGCCGTAGGCCCTGCTGAACACTCCTGGTGAGTTCCTCTGACTTTGTTGACCACTTCCTCCTTCAGGTACACATTTTGTGATTCTGAGATTCCATGTTTGGGAAGGAAATTCCACTCGTCTTATGATACGTTCTCCTGTAAGCAGTTATGGTAAATTTCTGAATAGGAAGCTCTTACCAAAGATTTCAACTTCCCAGAGATCTACTGCAAATACTATACTTCTTTGACTAGTCTGGCAAATTCCTCAAGTTTATGTCACAGGTACTCAGTGAGCCAAGTAGGAATGTTGCCCTCCTAAATTTGCTGTTTCTCAATAGAGAAGGACTTCTGGGGGCTGCAATGATAGGTGACTTGGCCACAGAGATGACAAAATGGTTGATGAGAAAAAGAGGTAATCAGAGTGGTTACCCTGGATTTCAAAAGGACAATCTTCAAGCTACTCAGGGAGCTACTTAGCAGTGTCCCAATGGAATCTGCCTCTGAGGGCTTGTGTGTCCATGAGTGCCAGTCAGTTCTTAAGAACCACCTTTTAAAAGCACAGGACCAGGCAATTCCAGTGTGTCCAATGTCAGGCTGAACAAGGAACTCATGTTGAAACTCAAGAGGGAAAGGAAATTATGTGTGTCGAAGTAAGGTCAGGAAGGAAATTTTTGAATTTTTGAAGGAAAATTACCGAGCTGTAGTTCATACATTTTGGGAGAGGATATGAAAGGGCAAAGCTCAATTAAGAGTTGAGACTGGCCAGTGTTGTGTCAGACAACAAGGTCTTTTTAATGCACATTAATAGTAAAGGAGGTCTAAGGAAAAGATTGGGAGGGTATAGAAGAATAGAGGAGCACCTCCTCTGTTCCTCCTTCCCTGCTCTTGGTGTCTGCAGGGCTCTTTCTCTCACATGCTCTCACTTGTTTCTCATAGCTGCTCTTATGCAGCAGTTTTCAACCTTTCTTGAGTATGTTATCCCAGAGGAATGCCAGCACTGTCACTTGGCTCAGTTTGGCTGGCAGCATATCTGTCTTGGAGTTGGCTCTGTCAGGTATGGAGGTAGTTTCCGGCATCTTCTCACAGAAGCCACCCCTGAAGCCCCTTTGCTACCAAAACCTGGCCTCTCAAAGCCAATAAATTATATGCTTCAAGAGAGAAGGCATTGCTCCTACTCTCTCAGCATCCAGACGCCAGGGCCAGGGTATCCAAGCCCTTTGAGCACCAGCTGGGCTAACAGTCCTGACCACCACTGGAAAAAAACTATTTAGGTACCATAAAAGCACCAACATTACTTGCTTGAGTGCTAATGATAGGCATAACTCTGTTTATTACACAGACAGTGGATATTACAGATATTTTCCCTAGGTCTCTTCCCAGTAATACTCATATGAGTTGGTAGTTTACAACAATTTGGAGCCAAAGCTCAACTAATTACATATGGCTTTTTTAGTGAAGAGATGTGATTACAACACCTAGCTGACCTTGTCTGTTTAGGAATCCTGTCATAGGTTTTTAAATACACAATTTCAGAGGGGTGAAAGAATTAAAGAACTCAGACAAAGCAATTGTGTGATCATGATGAATGCCCTGGTGGAATGACTTTAAAAGTGTAAACTCTTGAACTGAGCCTAGAAATTCTTTTAACTGTGGTTTATATAAACATTTCACATCTTGCAGCATAGAAAACCTGTGCCCCTGCTATGCTAAGATTAAGTTACAGTGCTTGGAAGTATGCAGAAATTGTTTAACACATAACCTTGTAGCACAATTTTTACTCCTTTTTTAGCAGAACATTTATATTTTATCTGAAGAAAAAGTAATATCCTGTTGTAACAACATTAAAGGCTTGTTAGAAACTTCAATAAAGCAAATACAGTCCTGGCAAAAGTTTGTATTAAAATATGGCATTTAATTGGCTCAGTCTCTTGATAGCAGCAGCACAGTTATTATGTTCTTGACCACCATTTGTATGTGCTGTTATATCAATCACTGCCCTCCAGCTTGCTGTTCTTCCACTGAAGAAACTGAATTGTATGCTAAAAGAGGAAGAGAAGATAGAAGACAGGAGTGGTAGGGACAGAATTTAATGGTTTTCTGTTTCACACCTGGGACTGAAAGGCAGGGTCAAAAATTTCAACACAAGTGGATTCCAGATTTAGGCATCTTAAATCCATCCAAGCCCTAATATTTCCTGTTGCTTGGCTGTAGGGTGCAGGAAGTGTCCTGCCAATAGAAAACACCAGGCACTGAGAATTGGGTGGAATTTGGGATTTGTGAATTGGAGCCAATGCCTATATACAGTCATAGAAACACAGTTATGTTGCCATTTTGCCATTTTAAAAACACTTCAAAGACCCCACACAGTCACAGGAACGCAATTTTAAGTACATTGCCTAGTTGGCTTTCTTTTCTTTTTTTAACAGATCTTTTGGGTTGCTGTGATGAGAACTATACCACACACAATTATGCTGAAAATTCACAGCTTTTGAAAAACAGTATAGTAAAAACAACAAAAAATCTAGCATACAGCTTGGTTTGTTCTGTAGTAACCTCAGGGGAAAGTTCTTGACATATAAATGATGCTTGTCAGTTTTAATCTTTCACTGTTTTTTTTCCTCTGGAGATAGGTGTTTTACCAAGAGAACCAAATGGTCCTCTCCAAGCAAAGAGATTGTCCGCAGAGACTTGAATTTCATAAATCAAGAGAACCCACATTTCCTGGAAAATGCTAAGTATGTAGGACACAAAGGAAGGAATTGAGCATATTTATAACAACATACTCCTACTTTCAACATTCAACAGCAATTGAAAAATATAAAAATGGCCAGAAATATTTTGCTTTTTTGCAATGTCAGAGAGCTCTGTGCTTTTCCAGCTTAGGTTAAGTCAAATATTTCCATATATATTCAGATTCTACCACATATTTAGGAAAAACTAGCTTCTTGCTATCTGTGTGATCTCCTGTTACCCTATTTGCATGCAGCAAAAAACTCCAGTTCTGATTTCGCATTGCTTGATCCTTCTAGAAACACATCTATGCTCTTTAGTACCACCGGTAACCAACACAGCACGTTTCTCTTTCAAGAAGAGTCTGATCCAAATTGCACTGATAACTTGCAAATCATCCACTTGGCTTCCAGAAGCCTGTGCTAGACTTCAGGTCTCATCAAAATGCTTACCATATCTGCCAGTTCATCTGGAAATAACTGAACAGTTCACATTTAGGAGGATCTTACCTCTTTCAGCTTTTAAATGAACTATCCCTTAAGGAACACAGAGATTTAAATGAAGTAAGTGCACACATGGCACTTTGAACAATGATATATAATAGTAGAACATCTCAAGCACACTGTGATTCACATATGGGTTTCAGCTAGCAAAGGGAAGAGGCAGAAATAGAACCACATGCATTTAGTTCTGTCTGTCCGCAACCCTGAATGGAGGATGACTGCAGGAGCCTTAACTCAGCTTGTACATCTTGTCTTGGTTCTAATTTAAGCACAACTATTTCTGATGCCATGTGCGTTCAGGATTAGAAGTAGACAATGTACTAAATTGGAAGTTTTTAAATCCTGGAGGAGCAATGCGCCTTCAGCTGCATGCTATCCCAGTCTTCTGTGCCTGTGATGGACTCTTGTGTTCATTTACACTGTCAGTCTAAACACACCATGACTACTCAGAACAGTGAAATTCTGCTCCATGGGCCACCCAAATGGTGACTTTTGGCCACCCAAGCTCTTGCAAGTTACTGAGATCCTAGAACTCCACCATAGAACTAGACCATTGGGAGAATTACAGCTCTGCTATGTATGCCCTCCACTGAGATGGCTTTGGGACTCCAACTAATGGGACAGCATCACCATAATTTATATACATCATTAACCCCTGTGTCATGAAAACATAAGAGTTTTTTGCCAATTAAAATTATACTAATTAAGAAGCATATATCAAGATAATTATTACACTGATTTAGTGTATGATATACTGTCTTTGGTTTCATGTCCAAGAGTCAAAAGGAACTGACTGCAAATTAAAAATATACTCCAAAAACCTCACTATGCCAGTTGTAGCTGGGCCAAGCAATGACTAATAGGGACATTTGCAAGGATTCTGAGTGCATGAATGCCAAGGAAAGATAGCTGAGTTATGTTGGGTGGTCCAAAGAGATACTAGCAACAAAAGAGTAAGGAAATAAAACAAAAAAGTCAAGTTCAATGAGAACCAATTCCCCTATTTTTAAAATGAGCAAAGTCTTTGCTTCTCCAAAGACTGGAGAATGAAGTTTGAGATGGATGGGTACAACCATGATTTTAATTTGAGACTTATGAGGGAGCAAACCTAGGGCTTTTTGTGTGTCTCCCTCCTCCCACATTTAAGAAGGTTCTTCCATGAGCAGGTATTAGGAAAGGTGAGACACCAGAGATGAAGTGCTGGCAGATGGGGGGTACTCCCATTCAGTGTGATTCCCTCTCAGAATTAGGTCAAAGACATGAAATAATGGGGAAAAAATGCCCCCACTGAATTTTAGGTCTGGTTTCTGTCCTTCTCTCAGATATTCTAAAAGGGTTATTTTATGTATAACCTTTTTTTTTTTTAATCTAACCCTAAGTATTTTGGTGCAAAACCTGAGATGAAAGGCAAAAATTTTCGTTGGCCAAAATTTTCAAAATTGCAGTGTTTTTGAATTATTCAATTTCTGCGCAGAAGAACTGAGTGAATCTGATTTATAATTATTTGGGAAACTGATTTCAAATGAAACAGATTTTTGAATTGTTTCTAATTGTATACCAGTACCAGACAACATGCATGAAGTCCACAATTTGTATCTACAAAGAATGAGAATCTGATGTCAAACCAACTGATTTGGACAGGTCTTTTACTGTCATAGATGAGAATGTCATTCCATTGATATTTGGTTACGTAAAGAGAAAAAATGTGCAATAGAAGCAGGAATTCTTGCCACAGTATTGATACAATCAAAATTAGGACATTAGTGTCATTTCTAGACCTGGTACTCAAATTTAAATATGAAAATGTTAAAGATGTGAGGGAAGAAAAGAACAACATAAAAATAAATGTTAATGAAACTAGAAAACAGTCATTATGATATGATATTTGGTATATCTAGATCATCAAAATACAGTTAAGGGATTATCTGAATTCTGTGTATAGGTCCTTGCACATCTGTTTCCAGAAGGTTGGGTTGTTCGTTCTGGCTGAAAAAAAATCATAGATCAGTAGGATACTGAGTAAGATTTTAATTTAACTGGAATATGAAAGCAAAAGCAGTTTAAGTTGGAAGAAAAGGAGAATGGATAAAGTCACCAGTTCATGGAGTTTTTATTATTATATAAATCTTTCTTAAACATGTTTTTATTAATTTTTGTGAGAAGTTTTGTGGCTCAGGAGTGTAGCAGTTGGTCTGCACAGTCATATTTGAGCTTAGAGTCACTAAACTCCCCACTTTAACCCTGGTTTCATGAAGGAGCCTGGAAACTGTAAGTTAGTGAAGTCTCAGCCTTAAAGGTATCAGTTCATTAGCTGGTAAGATTAGAGTAGATGTATTTTCTCTAGTGCTTTTTAAAAGTGATTACATTATAAGTTTTTTCCATTTCCTTCAGCACTTAGTTGATAACTAGTCTCAGGCAATGCAAGGAGTTCTTTCCCTGGGACACCTGTTCAACATCTTCTGCTCACATATTCAAAGTTAGATTTCTAGTTTTGCAACCGTGAAGGAATTAATTGCCAGGCAAGACTTTCTGCCTTCCTCTGTAGTGCTAAGCATGGATTGCTTGCTGATTTGTCTGTTTCTCACCTAATTAGATTTAGGGGCACTGGCAGAATTTGGACAATGTCTGATGCTAACTCTCCCTGGCATGAATAGTTCAATGGATAGTAGGATCCAGTGCTATCAGTGAGTGGGCAAAAGAGAGTGATCTGTTGGCTCCTGGAGAGAGCAATCTCCAGAAGCTGATATTCTGCTTCCCACAGCTGTTTAAAAGCAAAAGAAGGAATGTTTCCATGTAATAATCAGAAGTTTATTACATCGTATAGAGATCTGCTTTTCCTTCAGTATTGCAGGGTCAGGTCTACTGATAGTAGGCCAAATGATTATGTTCAGATTCAGAAAGTTAGAAGTCATTCCTATAGTCTGCATTCATCCATACATTCATACAAAATGCCCAGTGCATTTAATGCACACAAAATACATCTTCAAATACAGACCAACGTAAGCAAAGCATGAGTTGCCTTCAGTGAAGCATCACTCAGACTTTAAAGCCCAGGTGGAAACATGTTATATGAATGTACTTATATGTGCATCCATGTGCTTTGTACACGTACAGATTTAAATACACTCTTTGGATTTTGGAGCCAGTCCATCAAACATTGCCCTTCTCATTTGGGGTCCATCTGTGTAAAAAGACTATCTCTGGGACCAACAGACAGTTACAACCTTTTTTATTTTTTTGTCTAGAAAACCTCCACTTCAAAGAGCTAGAGTATTTTGGACATCTGTTCCTGCCTTATTTTGATAGATCCAAACCAAAAGAAAGCTACTCCTTTCTCAGAGCCGCTCCTTATGCGTTAGGTGCACCAGTGATTTCCTACCTTCAATCATCCATTTTCAGTACATCATTTTATATATGTTGCCAACAACCACAGTTCTTAACGTGCACTGCCAATCTTCCACGGCCTACTAATCCACATTTGCTGAAACAATGAGAAGGGATGATGAAAATTAAAGTGTTGCAACTGTTTGGAAAATACTGAAAAGCAAAGTTCAGCAAGAAGGAATGTATACATTGGCTATAGTTTACCAGGGACAAACTGTCTGTACACCTTTGAAGCAGGAAAACCAAGGAAGCTTGGTGTACTGCTCTAAGGGGGACATGAAACAAAGGATGGAGTGGCACGGAGCTACTGTGGTCATGCTCTGTTGAAATCAATGCACATGTGACACAGAGAATGGAGCAACACAATGGGGTTGTGATCATGCTCTGATGAAAACAATGTACCTAACGGGAAAAAAGCCAAAGGAATGTGCCAGGTGGTGAATGAAAGCTGAGCTTTGCTTCATTAACTTGAAAATACATATTAATTTTCATGCTTCTACAAATACTAATGACTAAAGTCAGTCAAAATCCACCTAAACATGAAATTACATCAACTGTAACTTTACCTTCCCCCTCCCTCAAAGAAAATAATATAAATATAGCTTAAGTGGGAAGGGAGGTCAGAGTAGACTCTGTTGTAACTTCCGGCATCATTGACAAGCTGTACCTGTCTTGTCTTCTGCCTCCACAGGGACATTTATAGGGTAAGAACCTTATTCTCTGCATGCTAAGTAATTATCTTGAGCTGTCTTTCATTGGGCATTAGAACTTGTTTGTATATTGCTTTAAATTCATTTTTGCTAGTCAGTATACTGTCAACACCAATCTCTCAATTTAATCTATCACAGTTTACTGTTATCACTGTGTTCGTTAATAAAATGTGTTATTCTATAAAGTGTTTAGTGTGAGTCCTTCAAAGCCTCTAGCAGTCATTGACAGTCAACAAAGTACCTGGAAAAACTGGTTATTTGCCAACTAAAAGTGGGGAAATCCAGAAAGGGGTCTCTGTTCTAAAAAGGATTTGACTCTGATAAGCTGTCAGTGCACAGCCCAGAAGCCCCCTCTGATACATCCGGCTGTTTAGTGGGGTCCCCATAACAGGTTATAGACAGGCTGGTCAGGCACAAGGGTCTTCTCTGTCTTTAGGCTTTGACAGCCTGATCAAACATAAATGGTTTGAGGAAACTGCTCTTTCATTTGACAGCATTTGTGGAGTGACACACTGTTGTTCCAGGGCAGACAAAAGGAATCCCTTATTTTACGTATACCAGCAGACCTAACTCATAATGGCAAACAGAAATGAGTAACGCAGAATGCTCTGAGCAAATGACTACCTGAACTAGAATTGTGGAAAAAAAATGAGATAATCACTTATTTAACTGATTTTTACTCCCCACCTCTCCTTTCTTTGAATCAGATTTATCTCACATTACACAGGCAACTGCATAACTATGCTTCCCAGGAATCTCTTGCAGATGACTCAACAAGGTTTTTTGTTTCCATCAAACTGTGGGTCTCCATGGACTTACATAGTGTAGAGGTCTTCCAATAGATGTTTCTGATTCAGATATTGGGGGTTGCAGCCTTTCCATGTATTGTGCTATTCCTTCTCTTTCTTCTGGTTTGATACTGTATACACACAGAACTTGATCAAAAAAGGTGAAAAGAACATGACATCATTACTAAGCTTCAGGCACTTAGTCATTAAATAATTCTATGAAAGTCATAAGCAGCTGGCTCTCCCATTTTACTTAAACCCCTGTAAAATAAGTGTTAACTTAAAACTTGAAAGCTTTTGTTTACCGGGGAAAAGAAAACTGAATATGGTTCCACTGGCTAAAGGATTCAAAATGATGAACATGTTCAACATGTGAACTGTGAGTTCACAAATTAGCATTTTTTTGTCAATATTGCAATTTTTTCTACTTTCCACATCATAGGTCTCTTTCTTTCCAGTGTCTAGAGCAGAGATCCTGGCAGCAGCTAATGAATACAGTTTTGCTCGCTGAGTTTTACCTGGCAGGTGGGTCTCTGGTTGTAAGGCAATGGAGAGGGTGAGTGAGGGAGGGGGAACAATAGCATGGTTCTACATTCCTTTAGAAGGGTATGAATGTGTACTTCATTATGTTTATTTGATACAACGATTTTAATCAAAATTTTATGTTGAGTACAGTCATTTTACTTGGAGAAATTTAGGAATAGAATATCAAAAACAGCATCCTCTATCAGACAGACTTGTGATTTTGTATTGAAAATAAAACCCCAAACCACACAACAGACCTATTTTTCATGCCTCACAATGACTGAAAGTAATTATATTTTTAGCCTCTCAGCTTTCTTGTGTGGCCATATGAAGCTATTTGAGTTTAGTAACTCATGCAATAATTCAGCATGCTCAGTTTCTTTCAGCTCATTTGTGCAGGTGTTTTGTCATAAATTACTCAGGATCTCAGGCTTGATATTGTAATGCCAAATATTTACCATACCCTTTAAGCAACCCTTTAGGCCAGGGAAAATCTTTAAAATCTTTAATCAACACTGCTTGCATAAGCTCAACTTGTATAACTCATATAAGCTGAGTGTTTGCAGCCTAAAAGAATGCAGCCTGGCCGAAGACTACAGTAAAGAGGCCAGCTAGAAATAATGTCATTATTAGCAGAAAAATCATGACATCTTGATTCTATTTTTTTTTTTTCCCAAAGAGAGGTAAATGACACAATGGAATGGATCATTCCAGACACACTTTTTGAGTCATAACCCACAAATTAAATGCAAAGAGGCTAGCAGAATCAAAAAGGAAAACTGGTTTCTTAGAAGAGGCAGCATCTGGACAGTCTTTTTCATTCCAGGTCTGCTCTCTGGTCTCTGAAAAATTTCAGTGTTACCTCCATTTGCTCTTTATCTCCTGTAATATATTTTTTCATTCCCTGTATTTTTTTATGTGGTCTTTTGAGTGACTAGTGTGTGCAATCAAAAGCCATACTTGATTACACTTATTATTCTTGAGAACTGAGGATAGCTAAAAGTTGGATGATCCTTTGTTATTATGTTCAAGTAATCAAGTAAAAACCTCCAAAGCCAAAATCTGTAAAATTGGCTTCTTCACATAAAACTCGCCATAATTACTTTTGCTTTCCATATCAGTTGGAATCTGTTTTGGGCAAGCTTCAAATACAAATGTACTGGCAGTCAGCTCCACTTACGCAGTAAACCCAAACTACCCACTACTAGCCTCAATCTTTCTGTGACAGAAAGAAGCCAAACTGGGCCAGCTCAGAGTCTGAGTCCATAAAACAGAGTATCATTAAACATATCCATCTCAAACAACCTTGTTTGATGGCTCATAAAGCATAAACATACCCCCCAACTTGTAAAAATGTATTGTCAATTAAAATTACTCAGAAAAACTTGGTAGGATTAGAAGGGGAATAATGAATGATATTGTTATACAGCTACACAAAGTGACCTTAAACTACTGTGACACTTTTTCCAAGGAAAGGGTCTCAAGGCTTCTGTTTTGCTTTTTCTAACCACATTTTTCATACTCTGAAGGCCTTTCATTTAGCTTAAAACTGCATTATTCCACACTGAGCTGCCAACAGCAACAGTCGATTTGATTTCATTTTAATAAGAAGATAAATGGCCTTTTGAGTAAATAGCCGATTAATAAATACTAGAGGTTCTTCAGTTATTTCTGAGATATAAACATGTGTTCATTTCCAAAATAGTTGGAGATTTAGGCAAAACCACCAAGTGTGTGATAATTCCATTCCCTGAAGATCTCTGGCTCCAGTTTTATAGAGAGAAAGAAGACATAAGAAAGTCCAAAATGGCTGCAGTGACATTTGTCCTGTGGATCAGTTTTAGTTTCATCAAAACAATAGAAAAATTATGGAGAAAGCATGTTTGTTCTGCCTCATTCCATTTTCCCCTCTACCCTTACAGTTATTTCATTTTTCCCATACCTATGTTCTCTCCAGCTAATTGAATATCTAACCCATTTGCCCTATATTCCTTTCAAAAATTAATTAAATCTGGCAATAAAGTAAGATCCATATAAAAAATGCTTATAAAATGCACTAGAATGACTGGTCCTGTTTTATAAGGCTATTCATAGCACAGACACAGTCAGAGCAAAGCTCTATAAATATCACCTGCTTTGGGAATTGTGGAAGTAGAGCCTCAGCATTTAGAATTCTGTATTCTTGAAATTATGTGTTACTCAGTGATTCTTTAACAGGGGGATGTGTCTCTACTTCACAGAACCCTGCAGATTCTGTAAGTCCTGGCACATGGTCCAGCACCTCAATGCTCTGTGCTTTTCCGAAACAAGGGACATGTTCTCAGATGTCAGACACCAGCCCACTTTAAAGATAAGAAAATAGACGGCACTTTATATACACAGTATGTCGATACCGACACCACTGAAAAATGTTCCTCAAAAACCTCACACAGAGTATGAAGTCATTTAAAGTCAGGCATCGAGGAACACTCAGTGTAGGGGTATGTCTGTAGGAGGTAATTCCCATGCCTCTGTCAAGCCTAAATCTGTAAAATGTTAGATGCATCCATTATTGTCAAGTTACTACCTAATCTAGGTACCTATATGAGCAGGAATAATTCATTTTGAAAGGGCTTATGTTGGCTATTACTTTTACATAATCATCTAAAATGCTGTTCAGTACACTAATCTGGAGGACAGGAGGCTTGGGACTACCTGGCAGTAGCTTGAGTGCATTCAGACCCAGATCCTGGAAAAATGTTTTAACCACTGAGCTACAAAGGCATCATGAGCGCTGCCCTGTCTCTGGCTACTTAAGTGGGCTAGCACCAAAAAACACACACAAATGCAAGGTTCATTTGATGAACAGAAAAGAGAGCTAGAGACAGTGTGATCAGTTCTAAACTCCAATCTTTCCTTAGTCCTGGAGTTTGTTTTTGTTTTAAAGCTGGGTTTGGCTGTGTAGAGTGAAATACATCAACTATCCAGCATCAGCTCTCCCCCTCCAAAGCACTGTCAGAGAAAATTGTCTTCTCCCCCTGCAATTCCTGTAGCTTCAGTAGCCATTACTTATCTAAACTACTTCCTGGCTGCCTGACTGTTGCACTCTTCTGGTAATTTAACCATTTAAAGCCTCCAGGCTGAGGTGCGTCCCCACTCTTTCTGAACAAATGCTGTAAATAATTCGGGACACCTGCCCTTCTCCTTGTATTTTTGAACAAGTGACTGTTGCTGTTGTGCTGCTTTCTCAATTCCATGAAGCCAGTCTTTGTTCTACTGAAGGAGGAGGTGATGTACAAAATGCCATGCATGGACACTTCCTCCCTTTTTTGTTATGCTCAATTTTATTTAAAAATATCACAGAAAACAGGGCTACAAAATCCTACCAGGATCTAACCCCAATGATGTGCAAGCAATGCTAGATACTGCGCATTGTAATTTCTAATGTATGTTATTCCTGGTTTCTAAGGTTAACTGCTATAGTAGAGCCTCCACAAATGCAATAGGACTGAACAGTGTATTTAACAATTTTTATTTCATTGGTTTTGCATAAAATCTTACAGGCCATTTGTAGTTTCCAAAAAATGGCTTGGAGATTAATAGATCCACAGTCTACTACCATACCTCCTGGGCCACCCAGTTCTCCTTCATAGTCACCTTTCAATATATTCTCCAAGAGAGAGAGGCATTTTACATCTGGGAGATGTGTCTGATCTCTTTATCCAAGGAAGCTTTAAAGTAGCCCTCCTGACTAATCTTTCTCAAGCACCACAGACTGCTGATTTGTGAGGTGACTACCTTTCATATATATCACATCCAGGCCAGATGTCTCAGCTATTGTAAACTTCATCATGACTTAATGGGATAGTTAAAAATTCTGTGCATTTAAAAAAATCCAGAGGTCATTAGCATCAAACATAAAGGAGAGAGTAAAATAAATTAAAAGACATATCACAAGCTTTGATATGGTATGATACATGTGAAAAACAAACTCCTTTACAAGGCAGAGTAAAATATCTTCAGATAACCTGCTGAGTTTTAGCTTGAAAATAAGAGATCTTATATAGAATTATGAACATATAAGCAATATTAAAGCACTGGGATGATTACTTTAAATTTTTCAGGGAAAGAGTTTTCTATTGAATTGATAGTTTCCATATGTAATAACGTGGAAGTAAAGCATAATTATGTGATACTCGTAGCATATAACAGGATGATTACATTTGTGCTTATTCTTATTTTTTTTTAATGTTTCTTAAATTAGATGAGTAATAAAAGCTTATTTTATATGAGAATGAAACCTACAATGACATTTCTCTAGGGGAAAACTCTTTCTTTGTTGCAGTATGAAAAGTTAGATGAAACAATATTTATTGACTATTTCAGTCAATCTGTTGCCAATTACTCTGGACTTATTCTGTGTTTGAACCAAAATCTTTCTGTAACTCTAAAAACAGCTAAAGATATTATTCCCTAGCCTCTAAATACAACCCTGATGCCAGAAAGTAAGCATCTAAAGTGTTCTACAGTAAACTTTACAGTTAATTAGCTCGGAGGCCACAGAAGACTTCCATTTAATCCATCCCCTAGGCTGACTCTTCCTCATGTTCTAGCCAGTCTTTTTCTCTACATCCTGTTAATGGAGGAGACCTTTCTGAGTTGTTTTCATAGTGCTCCTTAGTTGTGCTGGAGATAGAGATCTGCATTTGGCTCATAGGATCAACACTGTTTCTCTGTCTCACAGACATTCTTTAAGGCTTTTTATTCTTTTTTTCCTTCTTTTTTTTTTCTTTTTGGAAAAAGAGTCACACTTCTTGCATAAGCAGACTTCCATAAACAACATTTACATAGAAACTTTGGGTTGCATGTCTATCAGGATATAAAAATGAAGTTTTTGTAAATGAGATTTGGCTTCAATCAGCAGCTAGACCAGTAGATTGCCAGTAAAGAAGGGTGAAGTTTCTTTAGAGCTGTATAACGTGGGTAAATCTTTCCCTTGTTCTTGTGTGTGTCTTTTTTTCCCCTCAACCACTTTTCTTATCCCTTCCAACTATCTAGCAACCCCTATGATGCTGATGTTCTTTAGTACAGCTTTCTGAAATATGTGGTAAAATGGTATCCTAACCAATAGGTACTAATACACCTCACTACATCGACTATGTTAACTATTTGAAAGCATGTAGAACAGAATCAAAAAATCAGAACTTGGGGGTTAGCTGATATTTGTACTGCCCTTTCTCCCTCCTGACCCTTTTGCAGATTTTGGTGGGTTAGCTTTGGGACAGTGACTTAAATTTTCTTTTAGTGGCCATGTTATTTGCAGCAACTTGTATTTCTCCCCCACCCTCCCCCTGATCTCACCACTAATGTCTTTGATTATATTCAGGAAAAACCAAAGGGAACAAACCCTGACATTACTGATATAAAGGCAGTCTGAGCCCACTTTTCTGTTTGTACTGGGAGTTCAACAAAAGTGGGCCCAAAAAATGTATATGTGTGAACTTTTTAATATGTGTTGGGAATTCAGGACTTCATAGAAATATTTTTGCATAGAAATTCACTGTCCTATCCCAGAGCCAAAGGGAGACTCTGTGATTACTCAATTCTGTCTCATATGTTAGGTACTCTTGTGCTTTGGATGTGCTTTAAATAGTTCTCTGCCCCTCAAAATAGGGTTTGCTGCTTATGTTTGACTAGAGGAAACATTTCTAAGCATGATTTTCAAATGCACAAATGATATTTAAACCTTACAGAAAATTAACTTTCTTCATTTCTTCTTTAGTAAGATTGCATTTAAATGAAGTATGTTCCATGACAAATTGATGAATGTTTCAACATGTGTTCATGACCTGCACAAGTCCCTGTCCAACAGTCAACTGAAAAGAAATGGGCAGCTATTCCGTTCTTTTCCATTTGCTTCTGCTAGGAAAAGAAGATACATGGTTCTTGTTTACAGATGGAGGGGTGTAAATTTCTACATCAGAGAGTACAATATGTATTATCAAAAATTTAATGTTTGGAAAGAAGAAAGTGGAATATCTCCCCTTGTTTTATAAGATTTTCTATCTTTTTATTGCTTTCATTTCACTTTAATTTCAAGTCAGTACCTTGGCATCATCAACATTGTTTGTTATATAAGCAGTTTCTTTCATTATCCACATTTTTACGTTTAGAACAAATCCAAGCTTTGTCAAAGTGATGAGATAGTCAGCAAATTAAATTGGTCCTATTCCCCAGAATGTGACAGATCTTCTTGGGATAAAATGAGAGGATGCATGAAAAATGTCACGCAATAATAAGGTTGTAAATAGACAGTAGAAGAGTTTTCAAGTTTAAGTTATCATTTCTAAGTGATCTTGTGCTTCAAGGACATCATCTGCCCTGAATTTGATGTTCCATAACTAGGATTTCTATGGCAATTACTCATCTATTACACAATGCTGACAATCATGTTGACATTTACAGGCAACATGTAGGGAGTGAGGTTTTTTAGGGTAAACTGTTTTTACAAAACATAGCCTTTACTATAAATTATTTTGAAAAATAACAGAAAAAAAATTTAATTAGTAGGAAATATGGAGATGCCTGTACATTAGAAATGCAACCGATTTGGAAATGTTATTTGATATTATTATTTGTGATGTGAGATTCTTTGCTAGATGAGAAAGAGGAAGTGACCAAGAAGCAACCTGTCAGTGGCATGCATCTGTCATTTCTGTTATTAATGAAGGCCCTGGCTGAAACTGACAGCTGCATTATTAAAATGGAATCTTTCCTCCGTAGACCACCCCTGTGTGTATCAGTAGGGCTGTAGGCTAATAGTGCTGATATTTAGCTATGTAATTTTTCAGATACAGGAAAATCTAGACAAATCTTTCTAAGCTTTATGACTTTTAATCTGATCGACATTGCAATGCAAACAAAACCAGCAGTGATAGTGCTGTCTGAAAAGGGCCAGTGGAAAGAGTTACTAACTAAATTTTAATCAGCTAGCTTTAAGGAAAAAAAAATTTTCATGTAAGTCATGGTTGCTTGAGGGTATGGGGGGGAGAGGAAGACTGAAATGATAAAAAGGCCACTGTCCATTCTGCTATTGGTAATTTTCTCAATAGATTTTTGTATCAATGACGTTCATTTAAAATAATCCATATGCTAATATTTGTCTAATTCTGTCAGCCTACTGATAAGGGAAAAAACCATTTCCCTTCACTGTTAAAGTCAAACCAGATTCAATCAGATGTTTTGTTTTTGTTACATGGACTGGTTTGTCTTCTCAAATGGTTGTAACGTATCAATCCATCTGATAAAAGGCAGTTTAAGGAAGGCAAGGCTTGGCATTTTGATCTAGTCTGTCAAGGCATTTTTTCCTTTGCTTTTGAAATATTCCAGTATCCTCTGACAAAAGCAATATTTTGTATTTCACCCTAGAATTCATATTAATGGATCCTTAAAATATAATTACCCAGGACAATGCCAGTTGGGAAGAACATATCTAACCTGTCTTACTCTGTTGCTGATGCTGTGAATGTTTTGCATCTGAAGCAGCTTTACATTTTGCAGACAGAGAGAGAGCATTTTAGTGGTCAAAACAGTTGAAGGAGGATTTAAGCTGAATTCACTTGACTTTTTTAAAGCTGCTTCTCTCTCTGCTGCAGGACTTCTTTGCATTTTTGTGACTCTTTTGAAAGCATATAAAATTAAAAAGAAAAGTCGCTAATTTTGACAAACCTACTTCAGCAAAGAAACATCCCGACCTTTTACTCAACTCTTGCTGAAGGGCCTGCAAAATAGTTTCGCATTAGCTGCATCTAATTGAAGTTTCCATGTTGGCATTTAACACTAGGTACATTTGTTTGTCAAATTTGCTATGGAAATTCTGATTATTGGGAAAATTACTAGGATCTGCTCCTTGCTCTGGGACTGAACTGGTTTGACCCCTTTTGTTTGGTCACTTTGTCAATTTCCAAAAGCAGATTGTGTTTCTGGATTACATCTTTCATGGAAGCTGTGTAGTGAGTCGTCAATGACACTTACGCTTTTCTGACTCCTGTATGTACAAGACTTAAAATATACTTTCTTTATGTAGTGTCTCTGTCAAATAAGGATGTAATTACTCAAACTTTCCTTTTAATATATATCCAGATTAAATACCATAATGAAAAATTCATTTAAAGGCTCATGAAAGTAATTAATATGATCTAATACCAATGTTTGGTGGTCGTGTTTGGTTTGCCTGGTAGAAAACATACAAAAGTACCAGTCATGACCTCAAATGATTTATAATCTATGGCACTGACAGTCAGACAGAGAGGTAGTGTAACAGAGCCTGAGCTAATGAGCTGTGCTGGAGCTGGAGAGAGGAGTCAGCAGCAGAAATTAGGAGGTAATTACCCAGTGGCATAGATGAATAAAAGGCAACATCAGTGGGACTTGGCTAAAAGCAGTTGGAAACATTCATATGGAATGTCTTACTAATTCTCTTAAGTCTACGTGGAAACTGGGTCGAGATTCTGTGTTACCCTCTAGATTGCCATCTGGCAGTCACTTTTTCCAGTAGGAATATTAGCTTGCTAACCTAAAGACCTCACATTCATGAAATAAGAAGTCACACCTTGCCCTTAAGTAGAGAATTTTCTTATGTAATGGATCTACTCTGTAAAAATGTTTTTACATTTCAGGTTTAAGTTCAGATTCTGTGTATTTAAATACAAAAGGGTGAAGAACAGAGAAGAAAAAGGGCATGTAATAATGCAACTTCATACTTGTGGGACAAAAGTAGGGGACACAGCAAAAGTTAAAATATTAGATTTCACTATGACTGAGTCATCTCTTGGATAATACAAAGTACCCTAGGGGTATTACACAGACCAGTAATATAATTAATTTTTGAAAAATCACTTTGCAGATCATTAAATATGTAAATCACCTATAAAGCAACATTTGGGATGTAGTATAACTAAGCAGACTTTACAGTGTTTTCTAAAGATTATTTGGAAAGAAATGCCAGCATTTCTTGAGAACATGGTTTTGAACAGTATGCTTTAGGATGAAGGGCCTTACATAAGGGGACAAGAAGAAATGAACACACTATGATTTCTAATGTAAAGCAAAATCTTTCTATCCCAGAGGAAACCAGCTAATCAACAGCACTGTAACCTTGGGGCTACACAAGCCTGAGGACTCCACAAATGCTCAGTTGTCATTTGGGTGGATATGGAAAGAAAATCTGTTCTTGACTCAACTCACCCATGATTTCTTTTGGAATTTGGTATCACTACTGGGAGGAGGCAGTGCATGTTCTTGTAGAATCTGGGGCATCTGCCAACATGATAGGCCCCGTTCCATGCCAGGTGTTACTTTTTCAGATGGTAACTTTGGAAAAGACTTTGAAAGCTGTTTTTCGTTCTTATGTATTGGCTTTTTCACTATATTGTTAGAAATACTTTGTTATTATTCAGAGTCTGCAAAATAGTAATTTTCAAAGTTATAGATGAGAAATCTTAATAAGTGGTTGGTTTTCATTAAAGACAGGAGGTCTGTGTTTTAGCGTACATCTGAACAGGTTACAAACACAAACATCCTTCAGAACACTCAATATTTGCAGAAACATCACTTCCAGTGACTACCATTGATGCCTTTTCTTGGTCTTGAAATCAAGAGTCAAACACGGTTAGAAGGGGAAAAGGGATTTTACCTTGGTATTTATTTTAAGGATCCTTAGGTGCACACATCCAGCTCATATGCATCGAGATGCACCCCACCAAATGCCCACCCCAAAAGATCTGGTATAACATTATAGGTGTTACTAATTAGCATATCTATCAAAGATTCCCCAATGAGAGGCTCAAGTGAGCCCCCCTCCCCAAGGAGCCTTCCCCTGGCTGGTTCTATCTTAGTTTACAGAATGTGATCTGGAGAGGACCTTAGGGCCTGGGGCACACTGATCCCTAGCTACGAAGCTTCTAAAATGTTTGGTCTCTTAGCTTGACAAACAAGTCCAAGAATGTAGGGGAAAAAGCACTAAGAATATAGAAGTTGTAAAAAGGTATAACAGGGGTATAAAAGAAAAGGCAAAAATCTTCATGGCATCACCGCTAGACAATGGATCACAATTCATCTAAAAAAAATTACCTTTGTTGTCAGTTTCTATGTGGCAGATTGTTCTTATTAGTCATCATATGGCCCTAAAGCTGCCTTAAAGATAGTACACTAGACAGTCAATTTAGAAAATACAGTTTCAAAATTGAAATTTTACTTTCATCAGTAGTGTTTATATAAAGAAGAAGAAATCCTTCACTTAGAAATATTAATTAAAAGTTAAAGGAGATTTTAGTAGCACTATATTGTTCATCTGCAAAATGAATAATTATTTCTAGTAGCAGAAGTGTCTTTGACCATCTTTCCAGGGACTCTCCAGTCACATGTAATGATACATCATGGACTCTGTTACCATTCCAAGTCATTGTAATGGAAAGAACGAGACAAAGACTATGATCCCAGTGGGAGGTCTGCTATTCTTGGCCTTTGTTTTCCTTCTGCTCTTTCATTTCCAGCTATGGATTCTTCTCAGAAGAGTGGAGTAAGAAGATCAACAGCTTTATTGGGTACACAGACATAATACATTCTGATTCAGATCTTGGATATCTTTGTCCTTTTTAAAAAGGTTGACCTAAATAAATGAGTAGCAAATAATTCAACTCCTCAAAGAGACAAAAATGTGAATGTTCTCTGTTTAACAAAATCACATAGAAACAAAAATATCAAATCAAGCAGTTATGCTTTCTTGCGATGCATATAAAACTTAGATTTTCCTTTATTGGAAGTATCTGAAATTCTTCCTCCTAAGTAGAGGAAAGATAAGAAAGATGATAAAAATGGAGATTTCACTTACAAAAATTAATGGACAGCAAATCAAGGACTCTAGAACATTTTTCTACTCATCTACTTAGCTGTGAACTCTCAAAATCTTGGCTAGAAGAACACTGAGGAAGGAAATGCATGTTTTAAGGAAAATACAAGATTAGAAGAAAAGGACTTAAATACACTTACTCAGTACATTTACTTTGTACAATTTGCACGCATACTATAAACAAATAATACATTTGGATGCATACAGCTACTCATCTTTGGCATGTATGTATGGGAGTGAGATGCAGCCAACACACAACTGTGCAAATAAGGAACACAATGTTGCCTAGAAATGATGCTTTTCTCTGAAAAGATGAGTAATATTCCAAGATGAAAACAATTAGTATTGGACTCATATCATATTTTTTCCAATACTTTCAAAAGAACTGGAAAACCAAGAGACATACTACAATAAACTTATAAAAGCAAAAACATGAAAGGAAAATTAGTGAAGCTATTGCGAGCTGAGTATCTAAATTTGTGCTTCTGAGTCTACAGTAAAGCTGCTGTATATTAGACTTTTCCAAAGGGCTGAGATGGCAGCATCTTCTATTGAAACTGACATTTTTGAAAGTGTGATGACCTACTTAATTGCTTTCACCTGGATTTCAGCTCATAATGCTAAATTTCCATGTTCATTAGTCTATAGGAAAGAAGCAAATGCTCTGCAAGTAGTAGAACATTATGAAGAAAGGAAATACAAAGAGGAAAGATAAATATAGTAGTAAAAAAAACCAACCCCGTGTTAAATCCGAGATGTCAGCTTTTATTCCAGTTCTTTTGGTTATCAAGAAAAGCAATGCTGTTATTTCTTATATGCTTGTTTTTTCCAGAATACCATGAGGTAGGATCAAGCCTAAATGTAAAACATATTCAAAGGTTCATTTGACTGTGGAAACATCAATGAACCTGACCATTTAGCCTTCTCTACTCTGTTTACTTGAGCTACACATAGATTGAGTCTTCTGAACAGCCCATGACCAGTAAACATCTGGGAATCTTTTGTGTTTTAACAAGTGATCATCATCTTGGATGCTAAGAGTGTACTGTTCAAAGCCTGCCAAAGTGTCCCTACTTTCCTTGTTTCCTGAGTTTAAGTACACAGTGATAGAATGTAGAATAGGCTCAATTTAAGTTTAACAGAAGTTAGCTTATTGTACTAGGGCACTCCTGATTAAAATGTAGTTCTCCTTTACTTCTTTGGGGGAATCCTCTATAAAAATAAATAATTTCTATATGCATTTTTATTCCAAGAATGTACCATAGAACTTTTTGTGTACGAACATAACATACGTTTAGGAAAATGTTAAAATATATGTAATATATATATTTTGCCTGAGGTGCAACTTTTTGTTGTTACACAATACGTTATGTATTGCCTGATTCACAATCCTTTGTGGTTATCTTCTGATTGTTATACCATAGCTCTAAATATTCACAATAAACAAGAGGAAGCACCAATCTTCAGTGGAATGCATCAGAGGGAGCAAGGCAGAGATCAGATACTGGCATTCCAGAAAAAGTGACTAGATTAATTTCCTTGCAGAAGACTTTCTGGCAGTAAGGGTCAGGTGTCCCCCATGCTGTGTAGAAGAGTGCTTTCACCCATCTCTGATCCTGCTCTAACTGCTCAAATCTGTGCTGCTTAATACAATCTCCTGTGCCATAGTGACATAAGTTAGTTTGTTTGGGTCTGTTGGTTGGCTTTTTTGTTTTGTTCTGGTTTTTTGGTGGGGTTCTTTTCCATTGATGGTACAGTTTAAGTTCTTTAGCAGTCTTATTTTCCTGTGGTCTAGTTATGGAAAGTCTGGGACCACTACTTTTCCCACGCCAGATTCATCCATAGATCACCCAAACAGAAGGAAAAAGGCGATCCTAAAGGTGGGTTTGTCATAAATCAGGGAGAAATATAGGATTCAGACCTAAAAAAAAAAAAAAAAAAAAAAAAAAAAAGAGAAAAACAAACAAACAACCAAAAAAGACCCAGTCACAGCTAAATAAAGAACCATTTATTTTTGAAGGGCAAGAGAAAAGAAGGGCTGGGAATTGTTCTATTCATAATTTTAGGGAAGCATGCAGTTTCATACAGCCAGGTTCTTGAAGACCCCCTGTCTGCCTAGGTAAGTGGCTTCAAAGAGCTGCTTTTCCACACCAAGCAGAAACTATTATTAGCACAGGTACTTCAGTCTGCAAAAAAAAAAAATGTTCAGACAAAAATACAGTAAGCTCTGAAAACAAACATATTATGACTGCATGCATATGCTTTCCTGCTTGCACAAAATTACTCCAAAAGGAAAGTAAAAATAGCAATATCAATAGCAGAACAGTACATTAAACAGGGAGAGGAATATTTATCATGGCTGATCCTTGGTAGTGTAGTGACTTAGATGAGCTACCAGATGAATGACTGCTGGTCTTGGCCAATGCTCTGGCAAAGAAAAGACTTGGTAAAATTTAAACTCTTATTTGTCTGAAGGTATTTGTACCCAAAACGGGTCAGTTCATTCCAGGGTTTGGGACTACTCCTATATTCCTTTTTGATGAAAAACTTACACAATGTAAGTGTCTGTGCTTTCTGGAGTGTCACTGTCCAAATTCTGTCACATACTGGCAGATGATGATTTAGCCTAAATTATTCAAACTCTCATCACCTTTCAGTTCAACATGAAGCATTAAGTGCCTAGGAAACACTAAGTGGTATAAAACATTTCAGATTGTCCTTCTAGTAATACTGGCTACTGTATATGACTCAAACCTGCATCCCATTCTCTACAGTAAAGATAACAACTCATCAAGTTTGAAAGAGTTCAATAACCCCAAACCAGTGTATTAACATTATCACCTAAAGTTCTAGCCTTCCTTTAATAAATTCCTGCTCCTGAGGCAATGGCACTTGCTAGAGAAAGGCTAAAGACTGTCTGTGAAGCAACAGGCATTTTCAGGAGATGATCCAATGGCTTATAATGCTTTACCTACAAATGAAGGACTAGCTTAATACCTTCTGCTCTAAAGTAATTCCTTCAGCATTTATTTTTTGCCTATACTATAAACATGCAGCAACATTATTACTGAAACGAACTCTAGACACAGCATTTCTTGTGCATATGCCACTGAGGAGAAGATGTGAGAATGAACATATGGCAGATGTTACTTATGTTGCTTAATGCATTATTGGAAGGTGTTCAAATGTTGGGGTGATAAGATATCGTATGGAATACAGTAGAACAGAACACATGCAGCAACAAAGCCTAGGAAAGTGCAATTGTTCTGCGAAAAATTCTGGGTTTTCTTTCCCTTTCCTCACAGCAGCATTTTCCCCGATTTAATTGACCCACTCTCCCTATATACCGTAGAAGAAATGGGCAAGTTATTGTGAAGTCTTTTTCCTCTTTTTCTGACCTTATCTAAACACAAACCTTTGAATGTCTTGCCTTTTATTTCTTTTTTTTTCCCTGGGCTTGTGTGGAAATTTGTTCCCTTAATGTGGTGTTTAATGGAGCTATTTTACTGCTTCCTCTAATATGTTTATGGTTTGTTCTGATATGTAGATAGATTAATAGAACTGAGGGCCCAAGCTGGCCTCCAGGTCACCTATCTAATCTGACTTCCTGCATATCATGAGCTTCGAAGGTTATGTCTACGTATTACAAAGCAGCATGATGAAGAGATGCCTGAGCTAACTCCAGAATCATAAATATTTTTGTCACATCATTATGGCATTCCTCCTGGGATGATTAGCTCTGTTGGAACACTGTATAACATAGCTATACCACTGCTGGATACAAGCTAGTATTTCTGCATGAGACCCCAAGGACACCCCAATGCAACATATTTCAGTATGAGGCTGCTTTACTTATGTTGGCATCCCCTCAATTTCACCTAGTTTCTGATGCTTGAGACAAAATAAAGATAATGCTGAATATATATGTGCTTTTCAAAATTAATCTTTGAACATAATTCATAATTTCTGTGGTTTGTAATATAATAGAAGATATGAGTGAAAAACTAAGAGATGAAAGCCTATCTGAAATATTCAGCTAGAAAAGTCCTGACATATATGAAGACAAGGTGATAAGCAGAATGTGAAATTATTTGTGTTGTTTTTGAAACTTGTGTAGCAGTATGTAGAGGTCTCCAAAAGGACCACAGCCATGCAAAATGTTAAGCTGTACAAAAGAAGTAGCTGACTTTCTACTCCTTCCAGATCTTGCTCTTCTTGCATGTTGAAAATAAAATAGAGAATTGTTCCATGGGCAAAAGTTAGCCTTGAGGCTGTTTGGATGTCTCCATGGGAAACATCCCAAACTAAGGATCCCAGGAGATCCTTAATTTAATCATTACATTATATATTCACAAATAATGAATCTCAGTGATTCTATTCCTGAACAACTTGAAGAAATCCTGGCAGAAATGTGGCCTCTCTCATTACACTTCCTATAGATTTTTATTCATATGCCTAGTGTATGTTCAGGCATGTTCATTTTGAGGCTAAGGGCTTTCAAATATATCAAGTTAACAGCAAGAAAACAAGGTAATACCCAGGCTTCACAGGCTTACTCTGTATTAAAGAGCCAGCTCCAGCTGAACAAGAATCATCACAAACAAGATAGTCACTGTTGTGATGGCAAACAAAGAAAGTAAATTGTATGAATTGTACTAAACGAGATGTAATTTTAAAGATTTGCTTAGTTGTTTTTCTGAATGAGCTTCCTCTTAGTTCTTCTCTCTACCTTGCGTGATTTAGTGCAGTGGTTCTTTCTGGCTTCTTCACAACCTTAGGGAGAATATGTAGTGGGCTAAAATTACATGGTTCATGTTTCAAAAGAAACACTTCTTTTTCTATATGTAGCCTGACAGGGTGAATGTTTGTGTCTATTATGCAGATGCAAAAATGTGCTGTAATTTTGATTTTGACCTATGCTTCCCCTATCATCCTTGGTTCACAATCATCTATAACTTTCACACTGAACAGCAGTGATATGAATATAAGAAGTCACTCCACTTTTCATCAGATTCCACTTAAGGCACTATCTGTCTTCCCATTGGTAGCCATACCATACAGGGTAATAAAAGGGATTTATGAAACACCAAACAGTTACAAATTCATGTGTAAGAATCCACAAATGAATCACAAATATGATTTGAAATTAACTGGAGTTTGAGATTGGTTTTAAATGCAGCAGTTTCTCCTTGGCTCTTTATTCATAACAAATATATATGATCATTAAATGGAAAATATTTTTTTTAGAAAATAAACAACATATTTGTGAATGGGAAATAATAACAAAATATGTAAGTCTGGAACTGATGAGTTTGTTCTTAAGTTGCTTCTATTGCTTCTAACATGCTATTTGCCTTCTGGTTCTCAGTAGTTTTGTCCCTTTTCTGCCAGCTGAAATTTTATGCCACATGTGTGTTCTCCCCCTAATCAGCCATTATAGAATCATAGAATCTTTAGGGTTGCAAAAGACCTCTAAGATAATCAAATCCAATGATTAACCTAACACTGTCAAGTCCATTACTAAATCAGTACCCTAAGTGACATATCTGCATCTACTTCTAGGGAGAGGTGCAGCCCCACCTCGAGTCCTGGGTCCAGCTTGGGGTGTGACACCAACACAGAATATAGTGGGACAATCACCTCTCTCCAAGTACAAGGGCTTGACCCAGGTAGTGGATATTGATGTGTTTCCAGTCCTCCTACAGCAGTTCTTTGTTGTTGTTTTTTTCTCCAGGGGACAGTGGTTGGTCACATTTTTCTTTCCTTTGTAAGAGTCCTTGGCCTCTTATTTTCACACTGTTTCTCCCTCTTGGCCAAGGTCCCTGCTTTGGTTTCCAGTGCTGCCAGGACTGCCCCTGCTGCCAGTTCTGCCTGCTGAGTGCACAAGTGTCCAGCTGGCCTGGTGAGGGGCTGGGGGCAGCACAGCAGGGGCAGTGTGGGGCAGCTGCCTTGCTCTCTACCCTTGCTGCTGTGGATGTTGCTGCCATTGCCACATCCGTGCTTTGGGCCAGGTTCCACTGTTCTGTGGGCAGCAGGTTGTGTCCAGGGAACAAAAACAGAGCCAAGGTCATGGTCTTTCCCCCAATATAATGGGTTCTGATGTGTAGGGCTGAGCCATGGACTGTGGCTGTGCACAGTTGAAGGTCCCAGCGTTCTGCCCATGCCTCACATGTGAGGGACACAAGGAGCATCTCTTCTGTAGAACTCCAGCTTTTGTCTCTTATGTGTTCCCCTCAGAACAGGTCGTGGGAGCTGTAGTCTTGCCAGTCTTCCTTCTCCTTGGACAAGGCCCCCTCTTCGGTCTCTGGTGCTGCCAGGCCTGCTGCCCCTGTTGTCCCTGCCCACTGCCCACTGAGGGTATGGACGTCCAGCTGGCTTGGAGAGGGGCTGGGGGGCAGCAGGGGCAGTGCAGGGCAGCTGCCTCGCTCTCTGTCCATGCTGCTGTTGCCTGCTCACAGAAGGCAGGAAAAGCTGCTGTCTTTGTGTCTCTTGTGCCTTGGCAGTGAGAAGCTCGAGGTGCTCCTCTTCCTGCAGTGCAGCTGCCTGTGGTCCATTTGCAGGCAGGAGGAGGAGGAGGAGGAAGAAGCAGGTGGTAGCAGCATGGCATAGAGGTAGCTGCCATGGCACACCATCGTCCCTCCCCCTTGTCCTGGCAAGCCCAGCCATGTCCTGGAAAAAAATCTGAATATGAATCAGTCTGCTTTCCCTCTTCTCAAAATTGAATTTCCTTGACTGGAAATTTAGTTGGACTTGACCATCAAAAGAGACAAAACACAAGATAAAAAACTAAATTGTGTGTATAGTCAAAGTGTTCTGGTTTGTATATGATCTTGAGTCTTAAATTTGAGCACAGATTAGATACACATACATACACAAAGCGAACATGGTTTCTGTTGTAAAGATACAGTGCCATTTTATATTTTTTTAGATTTGGTCCTAAGTCTTTACTTCCAGCATGTAAGGGAGGGGTTTTTGTTTGGTTAGTTGGTTGGTTGAGGGTTTTTATTGCAATTTGGATTTGGGTTTTTTTCACTTTAGCTGTATATAATTGAGCTTATAGTTAACAGCTAATGTTCTTAATTTGGAACCTCTACACCCTAATAATTTTCTATAGACATTGAGTTCATCAATAGAAAATCTCACATTCTGCAGGACACTACGAACTATGCAGTTAAAATGTAGGGAAGGTCCATTTCAAACAGTGAGAGGAAAGTCACAGCAGCATATATTCATTGCCTCATTCCATCTACCATTTGAAGGAAGAAAATGTCTGTTTCTTGTCAGCTTGCTGTAGGAAGCAAAACAGGATGTGAGAGCTGCTGGAGTATGGAAAAAAGGCACACCAAATATCATTCTTGTCAAGTCCATTGTTTGATCCATACTTCTTTTCCATCTTTGCCTATTCATATCATTTAGGTTTTATCTACATGAACGTGACGTCCAGCTCTTGAACTCACACTCAGTTTTCCAAAACTTCTAATTTACATCCTGAACATAACGCTAATTATCCTCTAAGCCTATTCACGTAGTAAATAGTTACAATGCTTTCAATAACTTCAGTTCATGTGTTTAGTCAGTGTTGTTTCCATAAAGCAACATGAAAAAAACTTCCATAAATGAATTATTCCATAGCTTTCAGAAGTGTTATTTATGCAGACTTTTTGTCTAGATTTTCATTCAACAACTCTGATGCTCCTAGTTCTTGTACCATGCATTACAGGATTTTTTAAATGTAGTCTCAGGGACTCAAGTGCCTCAGCAGGGACCTTTCTGTGCTTTCTTTGTTGCCTAGTGGTCACAGGCTAGTGTTATGTTGCTTGCCATAAGAGATGTTATGGTATTTGGAGAGGTTTTTAAAGTAGATATAAACTTAGCATCCTGCAGGTTCTTCTTTGGCTAGAAAGATGAGAGGAAAATAATCATTAAGAATTGTAAAGTTAATAAAAATCCAGACCAAAAGGTGTCAGCATTTTCTTAGAGAGTGAAGTTGGGAGTTTGGGTTCCTTTAACAGTTTGTGAGGAAGGCAAGGCAAAAATGCTTGTGGCATAAGTTTGTTTACATAAAATTGGCTAACATTAGTAGATTTCATGCAACTATTTAATGAGACTTTCTTGCTTAGAACTTGAACCCAGATTGATTTTTATACCTTCCAGTGTACAGGAATGATGCAGGGCTGAAGAGATAGACAGTACATAGCCAGTGCTATCTACTGTAAGTACCTATTTCACAGAATCAGGGCTATGCCATTGAAGAAATGATGTACCATATTAAAACAATCAAAAATTATCCTATAAGCCAAGTTCCATTTTTTCTTTACAATATACTGAAAGGAAAAGTACACTTCTTTTTTGTCTTTTTTTTAAAGTGTGATCTGTCTCCTAATACTCATTCAGAAATTGGGACTTGCAACACAAGATGGAAATTGTTACTTTCACTCCTGTGAATGAGTTCACCTACCACTGGATCTTGTGCACATGAATGAACAAAGCCCAAAAGCTTCCTTTTCTTCACTTTCCAGCAATAAGTCTAGCATTACTGCCTCTTACCTTGCTTCCTTGACTCCTTTAGATCACTGCACACTCAACAAAACTGTCACCATAGAGTACGTTTTGGTGAATATAATCTCACCCCAACAGTATACACAGGTCACACTGGAGGCAGGGAGTAACAGGAAAAAGAATCTCCTCAGATCCAGGTCTCTAAACATTGACCTCTGAGACACAGTCAGGAGACAGCCCCGTGTGGTTCAGCTTATTTAGGTAATCATTCACTATTATAGCAAACACTTGTGCAGCTGAATCAAAGTTACATTTGCTTTCTCAAGAAGGTACTCAGGTTTAGTTTATGGGCTTATCCAAATATTGTTAATAGGAAATGTTCTTCACTTAAAAATCCTTTCCATGACCAGAAGGGTGCATTGTCTGCACAGGATGAATTACTGCCAAACTTGAGACTGTGAAGACACATACCATGTACCATGGGTGGAGCCTGACTAAGTACTTCAGTGTTGAAATAATGGCATAAGAAAGACATCTTTTGACTGCCTATTGTAACAGTGCATACCCTCATGTGGAAAGCATTTTTACACCCTATTCATCAAACAGAAAAGCCTCCACTGACATTGTAAACAGAAAGATTTTAAGAACCTCACACAAGAAATCTGACTGTAAAACTTTATGATACTGCTGAAACTCCTGTTGATGTCATGTTGGCAACCATGGAAGTCATGTTGAGTTCCTCAGTATCTCATGCTTCAACACTTGATCAGGTCAGTGGTGTCTGAATACCAATACAGGAAGAAAGGGAAGGGCACTTCTATCTTGCACTAGAAATGAAAGTTAAGAAGGTTTAGGGCAATGGATCTTAGAAAAAACACTGCAGAATTGAAAAAAATCAACAAAGCCAACCAACTGACTGCAGGCAATTCCCAGCAGTTAACTCTGACCTCTGGAAATAAAGGAAATATGAACATTTCATGTAGAAAGCTTGGAACTGCAAAGATAGGACACGAGGAGTTTTAGGACAGAGTCTGAAGACCAATTCCTTGTGAATGTAGAAAAAACTCATTATTATCTGTTTCTGTATTGTCAGAGGCATGCATAAAATTTATCTGCTGTAACTATACCAACTAAAAGATTTTGTAGAAGTCAAAGAAGCAATACATAGGATTGCTTCAAAGACAAACTGAACTGTGGTCCAATGCAATTTTCAGTCCAGCTATTATTTTTATTTAATTCATATGTTAGACCTAACTGATATCCACTTCAAGATTGCTGTCAATTTTCCATCAAAAATTATTTCTCAGTATTTTAGCACAGCTGTTCAAACTATTATTTCTTCTCATAGAACAAATATAAAAAGGAAATTAATCTAGAAATACTGAAACTTTACCATATGCTATGGTTATTTTGACATAACTTCTTTTGCCACTGCAGAGATCTGTTTTTCAAAGATTCATGAACACGCCATGAATATCTAGAGTTCAGAAAACAGCCAACTATTATTGTGGGAAATTACATGGTTTGTTGATTGCCCCAATAACATTCAGCTGAACTATTGGTTAAAATGGTTTCCAGAAGTACAGTTCCTACTTGAGTCTTTTTTGCAGGCAAAAAATATAGTCCTACAAAAATAAAATCTTTTTTCATCACTCAGGCTAAAGAAGATACTTTGTCTTGTGGTCATACAACTTGCTTTTGTAACACTTGTCCAGCTGTTTATAAGATAGCTTCTTTCCTGCGAGCTGGCATAAATCTGTGCTCTGTCTACTCGGTAGCAAGAATTATATACAGAGCCATATCTGAGGTATTAAACCATGGAAAAAAACCCTATATGTATATGAGGAGGCCTATCAGTGATAGTTAGCAGTACTTTTATTATTTTAATTTTTATTAAATCTGCTGTAATGAGATTGCTGTAGAGTGGAAGCTAAATTAATGTTTTGCTGATTTGGCACAAAATACTAGTATCTGGATAATATTAGGAAAACTACTAGGAAGGCCAGCTGAGGAAAGCGTTCATCATTCAGGCCTGAGTGTGTTTGGGGCATAAACGTGTCTGTATTTCATAGAGTTCATGGCATAACATGTGGTCTGGCTCTGCCAAGGCTTACTTCCTGTTTCTGAATCATAGCTGCAGGATAGTTAAGTGTGGAATATTGGCATGATGGGTCATCAGCTGTTTGCAGAAGACAGGTTGGTGTAGCTTGATTCCTCACACATTAGCACCATCCTACACAGGATGTCATTCTGGCCCCTTCTTCTTCCTTGTATACACCTAAACCAAGTGCATTCAAAAGGCAACTTTTATAAATTAGAAACATTGCATATCCCCGTTAAAGTTAAGACTTGAAACAGGAGATAATGTTAATCCAGTATGAAACAAAGTAGTTAATGCATTGCTGCTTATGCCTCTATTTCTTCCAAAAGAAAGACACTTCTGTTCCATCAGAAGTGCTGCAAACATGTATGAAATTACTTTTGTCATCTCTATGCAGCACATAATTTTTATGGATGCTGTGTTAGCTCCTTAATATGTGAAAGAGTAAAAGATATTCAGATTTTAAACATTTGAATGTAACTTAGGTTGAATTAAGCAGCAGATCAGATATCCCACAAAACCAATCTAGAATTTCTAATTATTTTCCAATTACATTTATCATTATCTTATGGAATGTGGAATGGAATTAAGTGGAGTATGTCAACAGTCAAACTACTAGTTCTTGAGAAAAACCAAATCTTTCTCATCTAACCCAAGCATTAAGGAGGGTGACTGAATGCACTTTAAAAAATATTTCAATACCCTACTATTTACGTTTATTTTATTATTCATCACTTCCTTTGTGCAACTGAGTTTCTTAGAACCTTGTTTTCAACTTTTGTCTTCATGTAAAGTTCTATATGTTTCCAGAGTAATGTATATGTCTGGTATAAACAGATGCAGCTGTAGCTTCCTGCAAACAAGATTGTAGAGTGCACCTTGTTATAGAAAGCCAGCTTTTGCAGATTTTTCAGTGAAGCACAAAACACTTCAGAGACAATACCTAAGGTATTACTTTAAGACTTGCATTATTCATTATTAAATTTATACACAATGTCTTTGTTCATATCATTTCTGTATGTTGTACTAGCCAAAAAGAAAATAACCCAGTGTCAAGGAATTTAGATCCTCATTAAACTTTCTGTGTTGCTGAAGATATAATGTTGTTGCATTGCTGCAAAAAAAAAAAGCCACGTGGATCATTTTTTCTTTTAGTTTAATCCAAACTGATCTGGAGCAAAACAAAAGAAAACCAAACCAGACCAAAACAGAAATATAAACAAACAAACAACTCCCACTGCAACAAGATATTAAGCCAAGCCATTCACAGAGTTTAGATTTAAATATATTTGAGAGTAGAGAGGAAATGCTGAGGCAACAAGCACAAGTTTTTGTAGAACATAATCTCTAAGAAACTTTGATTTATTTGGGTTAGAGCATAAGGTACGTAATTGCTCATTGTTTAGATTATAGGGAGGAGGTAGCTTCTTAATGTATTGCGAGCTTTGTGTACAGGAAACAATTAAGACTAGGCAAGCGTTGAAACCTAGTCAAACAAAGACAAGGGTGCAGAGAATACAGCTCCTCTGATGGTTCCCTGCTACCTTTAACTTTGCCATAAGTGATGTAGTGCCAGAAGTATTTTTAATAAAAATTTAAATGCAATTCTCATTCATATAGCTTAAGCAAAAGTGACCAACAAATATTTACCAAACAGGTCTTATATAACTTCTAACATATATTTCATGTGTGTGTGTGTAGACATAACACCTACACCCACACTTATACAGATTTAAGGGAAATTATTAATTTCCATGTCTAATACAATCCTGGTACATTTTCACAGAAGTATTTTAAATCAGATATGGATTTAGCCCTCTAAATTTACTAGACTTGAGATGTTAGTCTATTCTAAGTTGGAGAGGCTTTGCTTGCAGAGCAAGCATAGACCTAAATAAGGACTGAACCTGCAAAATGGGAACAGAAGAGAACACTGTTGACAGCCTTGCTAACCCAGGCCTCTAGGCAAGTTTATTTGGGAAGATGAACACTGTTAACTGAGCGATACCTGTTGGATACTAATAAAATACATTGTTAACTTGCTATGAGTCAGCCTGAGGAAAAGACAGCTGCCAGAAGAATTTTAATATATAAAATATTCACTTCTTTTCTCATTTTCCCACATAATTTCCCAAGCTGGCATAAAGAATCAAGACACGTTCCAGTGACTCCTGTGCAACACTAATTATAGTTTAGTTAATAATTCAGAAGTCATAGAAATTTGAGAATAGTTTGTATAAGTAGTATGTGCACTGAGCATCACAAAGATCTTTTCGAGACAAGTATTCTTGGGAAATATAGGGCAAATCAATTGAAATTATTAGTTTAATGTGCAGGTGCATTAAGATTTTTTTTTCCCTTTAGACTGCCTCATTCAAGGCCACGGTGTTTTTATTTGAGTTTCAGCTAATCCTATACTAAATAAATAAAAGCATCTTTATTTCTGTAAGAGGTCTCAAATAATAGGTAAATCCATTAATATTTTATGCATTACCTCTGGTTGATTCCTCCTAACTTTTTCTTTCCTGTTTAGACTAGTCTGAGCATAATTTTTTGCCCCCTAATCAGGTACATTTAGGTATCTGATTTAGGTATCTGATCACTACACTGATTTTCAGGCACACTTGTAAGGTATGTAAATTAGAAGAGTCCCAGAAAAAAAAAAAAAAAAATCTAGCAAAGCTAACAATAGAGCTGTCCTCCAAAAGATCTTTTTTTCCATTTCTGCAGCACTGATATAAAATGTAGCTCTATGAGCAGTAAGTGAATACAAATCTTAGGCCTGTTTGAAATAACAGCAAAATAGGTAATTTTCAGCAATATGTTTTGCATTACATTGGACAGAACATGAAACCAGAAAAACAACATAAATCACTGTATACCATAAGTAGCAGTGTAACAGTGCTATAATTTATGTCTGTTTTACACAGTACTTGATTTCATTCCTGAAAGCCTGCATTTTATCCTTGCTATGCTCCACAATCTGCTTTGGAAACACCTTGCTAATTTTAATATCAGTTTAGCAATTATCCCAGAGAGAGAAATGACATCTAGCTGCAAAAGAGAGGCACTAAGGGACTGAAACAAGGTGAGCCAGGAAAGAAAAAAACTACAGTAGATCCAGACAGGAAGGGTCACTCTCTTGGTTTTCCCCAAGCAAAAGAGAAGAAGCAAGGAGAGTGATGAGGAAAGAAATAGAGTCATGGAGAGGGCAGAACATATTAATTTAGTTAACTCTGCATGCTAGAACGGTACCCATCATCCAAGAATGTCAGTCTGGGTCTATCAGGATGGAAGCATAAAAAGCAGTCCTACCAAAACTCAGCCTAGTTTAGATGCACGAATATTTTTTTCAGGGCTATTTTTTCTTGCAGTTTCTACCCCCTTGCTTTAGGATTTTCTGTTTCCCTCCGCATTGTATTAGTGCTTGAAGAGAGGAATGCAGTAGAACAGCAAAATGGAAGATGTTCTCTGATAAATAATATGTTTTGGAGTTACACCAGGAATGAATAAATTAAATGACTTGATATCTAAAGCAGACATTCCATTTGCAGTTTGGTCACACAAAAGCCAACTCCAGTTAAGGACAGCGAAGATAGTGTTCTTTTCTAGCACTCTCAAGTATATACCTCATATCTATATTGGAATTACTGCTAGTGATTCTTTTAGTAACTGGAAATTAGCATTTCCCTGCACCTTGTTAGTTTCCTTCTGACAAGTAACTTTTCACCCTTTTTATAAGTTTAACATGCAGCTAAAGTTACACTGTCCTGTTCTTATCTAAGGATGCAGCTTGATGTTACCACTAAACTGATCTAATCATAAACAGTTGTCAGAAAAAGCAATCTTGCTTCCTCTTTTCTACCACCAGCTATTTCTTTCCACCCCTACACCCCCCCCCCCCCCCTTTGCACTAGCAAGGTTTTCTTTCTCCTCCTTTTTCTTTTTTCTCTTTTTTTCTTCTTCTCTTTTTGTGTTTCTATTTCCTCCCTTCTTCCCTTCCTTTTTTCCTTCTCTTTTCCTCTGTCCCTCCCTCCCTCTCCCTTCCTTCCTTCCTCTTTCGCTCTCTTTTTCTCTGTTCTTTCTGAATCACAGCGGCAGGGCTGAGGTGCGGACCAGGGCCAGAGCCCGAGGAGAGGCGCAAGCAGGCGGGAGCAGGAGGGGTTCCCCGAGCCGCTGATCCCCCCCTCCCCGAGCAGGAGGAGCCGATCCTGGATGCCGGCAGAGGGAGCGCACAGCTCTCCTTCTCCAGGGCCTCCGGAGCTGCACAGCGCAGTTCAGGGACGCAGCAATACGTGCGGAACAGGTTTGCGCGGAGAAGTCCCGTCTATTACAGAATCAAAACGGGGATTTAAAGCAAGCAATGGTTTAAACTGAATAATTACTTTCGCCTTGTCCTCATAGTAGATTTCATACTAGTCAAATAGAATAATCACTGTTTATTTAACCGTTTGGTCAGAATTCACATCTGGGACGTGCCGTAAACAGACATGAAATCATTTCTAAAGAGCAAGGAGGTAACAGACTAACCGTTCTGAGAGAGCCAAAAGCGGCCTTGCGGCTCTTACAATTTCCATAAAGCAAGTAAATTTATGTAAGAAAATACATGTGAGCTAACACAAATAAAGCAACGTTCATGCAAAGTCAGGAAAGCCAAATGCTAAGCTTTAACTTCCTTAGTTTTAACTCTTCACGTTGTATATCCTGTAGTTTTTATGGTAGACCATAAATAACAAAATGATACATTAAGGTTTCCATTTAATAAGGAAACCAGGAATAGAAAATAACACGTGTATGACTTGGCCAAGTAAACACTGTGGAAACAGTCTTAAATTTTAGTGTTTCCTGAGTCTGGATTGAGGATGTTTTAGACCCACATCTGGATCAAATGATGTGACTTGAGTTCTTCTCAGACATGAAGCTGTGGCATAAGATTAATTCTTACACTAGTATAACCCCACTGCACTGGTTTCCTTTGGTTTGGTTTGATTTTTTTTTTTCTAATTTGGGGAAATTTGCTGTATTTAGACTGAAAAGAAACAGTAAATTTTACCAGTGAAGTAATTAATTTTTAAACATAGTATCACACTGGAAAACAGGTGAGAAGGTTAAGAAAAAACATCACATCTCAAGAAAAATTATGCTTCTTGAGACAGACACACTTAAAAAAGCATGTGCAGTTGATTGCAACTGAAAATTATCTGTCTTACATGAAATTACGCCAGGACTACTACATCAGTTTTAAGTGAATTGTTCCATATTTACACAAGCACAAGTGTGATTAAACAACACCTTTGGTCAAATCTAAAATACAAGATCATACTTTTCCAGAGCATACTTTTTTGACAAAAACATCTGTTCCACTTTTGTGGTACTCATAGCAGAAAATTCCCAAGGTGAAATTCTGTTCTCTTATTATTTGTATAAAACACCATTATCATTTTTAGGGCTCAGCTGGAGTCTCTGGAATGTGCACCTCTCACTTGGTTTAGAACTCTTAGCTTTGAAAATGTCTACAGTCACATTTAAGAGAGGGAAGTGTGGGTGCACACAAGCATTATGTGCAGATCACTAATTGGAGTGTATATTTGAGATCCATGACAACAAAAGAAAAACCAAGTTGTATCTGGTGTACTGTGAGTACTCTGTAAAGCATCCTAAGCAGGTAGCAGTCTTCCACAGCTGCAGTATGCCTTAAAAAGAGCCAGAATCAATTTTGAACTATGAAGTATTCAGAGTAGGTCTGGTTACGGTGATGGCCTCAGACACATTATCACACCCACCCTGGCACATCAAACTTCCCTCAGAGTCAGAGTGAAGTGGATTAGAAGAAATTTATCTTTCAGCTTCCTAGGCCTTTCCCACCTGGACTCCAGATGCCCTCCAGGGGGGAGGATTATTTGTTCTCAAGCCTGTGAAGGCTTATCCCTTAGGCACATGCCTTGTAGGGTGGTGTCCAGAAGATGGGTCTGGGAGGAATTGGTTGAGATTTGGGACTGAGACTGCATCAGGAAGCCCAGAGGTTTTTCCACAGTTGCACATGGGGCAGCTACCTGAAGTACCTAGATTTCACTACAGCTACCCCAGCCCATAAAAAATAAAAACAAATTAACTGCCAGCTCCACTGTGAACCATTTCAAACCAATTTAGGTAATTGGTCAATATTCAAGTAACTTCCGAGCTCCATTACAGAGTTTGCTTGCTGCCACTAATTAATAGCTTGAGTTGCAATCAAAAATCAATGAGTAGGCTAGTGTATAGTAATGTAAGAGTTACATTAAATGTGATTGAGAAGGAAAATGCAGTTTCTGGTAGCCAAAACAAGCAACAGAGTAAAACTGCATCACATAATTTCAGGTTATATGTTGGTAAGCCCATTATCAGAGCACAGACACTAAAATAATGTATTTCCTGGAGAGTCCAGCGCCAGATTGCAAGAACAGACCCCTCTTAGGAGAACACACATCCTACCTGGGGTGGTGAGCCAAGGTTTTTCTGCTTCTGCCAGCACTGTTTTCTCTGGCAGGAAGAGAGCTTTTACAAAGGGCCCTCACCAGACCTATTGCTACCTGATCTTGCCAGGTTATCAACTGTGTTACAAATTCTATCTTTATGGTGTTTTTCCCTTTTAGTATATTTTTGATCTATACTTAAAATATTCTCTGCAGTACAACCAGAGCAGAGATCACAAAAATAGAGATGACGGACTTCATTATTTCAACTAGTTAGCTACAATATGAGTCATTGTCTAACTTCCCAGCACAGCCTGATATAAGTTGCTTGCAGTGTGTCAAGTCTATCCAGAACAGCTAAAATGGAAGAAGCTGTACTTTATTACCCTTTGAAAACTGATTTGGAAACATAATCACATATTTATGGCTTTCTGATGAGGCTGCAGCTAATGAGGTTAAATTCTTTCTGAAAAGTCTTGAAAAGTTAAAACTGGCTTGTTCAGCAGAAGAGCAAGTGGAAGACAGAAGGAAAAGGAGTATTTTAAATATACAATTGTTTCAGGGATTTATAGTGCCAGTGTTTTGGAACCATATTATTCATTAGTCTCTTTCTCCAAAAAAAATTGGTAAGAGTCCAAAACTACAACCTCTTCTTTTGAAAAATATGCCTAAGTTAGACCACTTTATATAATAAAAAGTTTAATCAGTTATAAATAAAGAAGTGTCGCTTTTTTTCCCCCTCACAGACACAGGGGATCTTAAGGCCCCAGTTTCACACTTAATATTCCATCAATGTTTATTTGCATGTAACAAACATACCCATAGTAACAGAAAAATATTACAATAATGGAGTCTTGCAGAGAAACCGTCAATTGTAATGACCAGTTTTTAGTGAGCTCCAGATAGGAAACAAATAACATACAAAGCATAACTATAATACCAAACATGAAATACAGAACAGTGGTAAATCATGAAATTAAAATTATGCTTCCTGCAATAAAATGATCTGTGCTGCAGAGAGAGACTTTTTGGTAGGTTTGGAGTTGGCCCATATATGTGAGTTTTAGCACTAAGAGTGGAAGGAGTTTAAATCATTTCAGCCACAGTGTTAGACTAAGACTCTGAATTTCAGGAATCAAGAAAGAGTGCAGGGTCTAGAAGATCACAATGTACTTTCTCTAGGATCAGTCCAACAAATCCTCGCTGGAACTGTCACAGACATAGTTCACAATTAGAAAAAGATGAGTTAGTAAGAGCCCATTTCTGTGGCTAGGAAGAATAGTGGTTTTCATTATCAGGTTTTTTTACCTTTCTTGGATGCCGATGGCATTCAGCAAGGATTTCTCAACTTTGTTTCAGTCATTATTACAGTAGCAGAAAATTCAGACATCAAAGGATGTCAGACAGGTTGTGACAAAGTAGAAATTTTCCAATCCAGTAATCACAAAGGAACTGGGATAAAATACTCAAGCATATTTATAATCTGTAGGCATTTAGTATTTTATTTTATATAGCAAAGGGTCGGTAACTCCACTAAAAGTAAAATTTATTAATGGGAGGATTTTTTTTTAAAAAAAAAGTGATAAAACTCCTTTAGGTTTCCTTTGGCTGAGATCCTAACATGGGACATTTCAGCACATTTTACACAGTAAACATGTGAAAACAAAGAACTAGGACAGTTCTCAGTTTGCATCCCAACAAAAATACAGGTTTTATGACTAACTAAAATCTATACTGTAAAATAATGCAATTGGTTATCCTGGACATACAGTGAATATTTGTAATATAACTGCCTCGTCCATAATTCCTTCTCAAATTGTTATTTTACCAAAAACCCATAATTTTTCTTGGCTTTAAAGCTCCTGCTATACCAAGTTTTCTTAGAGTCGCATCATAATCCATTTTTACAACAGAAATCCCTAGGGAAAGCAAGTGGAAATTTCAAAAGCTCTTTATTTCAACAGAGTTGGCTCATCATAAGCAATTGTCTCAAGTACAGTTATTTGAGTTATCTTAACGCCAGAACCTTAGTAAACAGGAAAAAGTGATATAACTAAGTTTATATTAAAGTATCTTGTTTGCAGCATTACGTCCTGTTACCAAACCTGGTATATATTGTAACTGCTGGATGATTACCCAAGAGAACTCAGTCATTAAACTGAATTTTCCTGCACTCATTTTTTCATTCATTTGTGCCAAAACCCTTAATCTGAATCTATCTAAGCACATAGGAATGCCTGTCGAGGAACAGATTAATACTTTTTAGTTCCTGCTTAATACATTGTCCAAACCTGTTTTGACCGTGAAGGCAAATACAACTGCCCAAATCATTATCAGATTCACCATAAACGCTTATCATTCCGGCAGGTGACCTAGAGTGGCTGTCAGCAAAATAATCACTAATTTGTTGAGACTTTAACAAAAGTTGGAGCCCTCTGTCCATATTCTGACGTGTTTAAATGACAAAGACACATTGCTGTGTCCACCAGCCTTGGTAGTTGAGCAACATGAAGTTAGATCAGGAGTCCCTATAGAGAAGAAGCAAGACCAACAACAAATAGAAAGGTATTTAGTTTTTTTCGTAATAGATTTTAACAAATTAATTTTAAATGTGGTTGCAGGAACATGCATTCATTTCCAGAAAGGCTCTTTCCTGTAATTTGTGAGCTACAGCTCCTCAGCAGTTGAGTGCAGCCCATGGTGGATGACCTGTACTTGCAGCATCAACTGTCCCTCAGAGAAGACTTCAGCATTCTCCAGCCCCCTCAGGAAGTGGGGAGAAGGACATCAATGCTACCTCCTCGACTTTCTTTCTGAGCTACAGACCATTGTCAGTCATCAGCTTCAGTGGTCACCCTGCTGAAGAGTCACTCCACCAATTTCAGCCATGAGCGAGCATAAGGTAAGCAATTGCAGCCCTTTGTTTCTACTCTGCCTTGCTAAATCTGCAATCATCCAGCCTGGTGTGGTCAGTGACACTATCTGCCCAGTCTAAAGGACCTCAAAGACCACCTACTCAAACTCAAGCAGATGCAAGTGGGAGTATGGTGATTTTCTTAAGAAGGGTGCTCTTATTTACTGACTGATAGGAGAGGGAGGCTCTACCAACGATAGGTCATCTGTAAGAAAGTTTTGAAAAATTGAAAATTAATATGTTATGGTGTTGGCAAATCTTTTTGCATCGGGTCAGTTGTCTATGGTTTGTATCTTTTCTATATGTGTCTAACAGGATTACAGGAAATTAATATTTAATGTCACAATTCCATAATGTTATTTTAGAAAATACATTTTTTAAAAAATAAAATCATGTTCATAAATATCTCACTGATATATGTTATAAAATAAATTAGTTTATGGATTTTACAAAATCATATCATAAATTCTAAAAATAACATTATGAGAATTATAGATATAGTATAAAATTTTTCATTTCGCAATTATTTATTTAGAAGGGGAACAAATGTGTGCTGTTCAACAGGTAGGTATTTATGGAATGTTCTTCCAACTTTACTGGGACTTCCTACTTGTAATATGATCCTTGCTGGAAAAGTTTGCACTAGGTATAACCTAGTTTTTTAGTCTTTGTTACATTTATATAGTATCACTAAAAACACAGATGTTAAAATGTGTTATTAATGTACAATAATTACAACTGCTAAAATTCAATTATACTAAAACATGAATTAATTATTTTCATTGTAATGAAGAGCAGAATTGGTTTTCCATCTCTTCTAATAAAAAATCTGCCCAACTTTTTAAAAAAATCATTGAAAATACTCAGTGGATTGTTTTTCACTGCAATTGTTTGACAACTAAGGAGTGAATAGTAACTTAGTATTTAGGTAAAAATCATGGTAACATTGTAAACAATTGTGATTGTATTAGTACAGTGAGTATTTTAATTATCGATATGAATTTAATTATGAAACTGCAGCTATTAAACCCATGGCCTTTAAACCTTTAAGAGACATATTGCCAGCAGTCAGAATTTCATAATCACTTTGTTAACTAGCTACTAATTTCTTTCACAGACACATAATGCCAATTCAGGTCATAGCTTTTGCTTTTGGGCACTGTACCAAGGTTTAGAGCCAGACTTTCATATAATCAACAAAATTATTAACTCTTTCCTGAGCTGAGATCCCAGCTAACATTCAGATCTATTCCTTTTCCTATGGATCTAGAAGTCTCTTTCAGCTATCACTCTTTGGAAATTATTAAAATAAATGAAGTCTCATTGTACTCTGATATATAGGGTAGATGAACTGAGCAAGCTGCATTTGCACCTGCTGCAGGTGGTTGTCTCTGAAACTTAATGGCTCCGGGAGAGATGTTCCAGGAAGGCGAAATGCTTTCAGGCCTTATCGGAATTAAAATCTTCAATTAATGCAAGTTAAATAGTCCTTATTTCCCCAGTTGTGGGCCAAAGTGATGGATTTGAAGTACTCACAAATATAATGCAGGTTTAAGACTTCTATACAAGAGGGACATTTCTGAATGGAATTTGTATTCCAGAGCTATTTTGGAATTTTCTTTCAGAATTTTTTTTTCAAGCAGGAGTTTATATTTTGATTGTAGAAAATTTCAGTTGTTAAGATGAAAATGGTAATTTTTGACTTTGCAAATTGTTCTGGAGAGGATATGGAAAGTGGCAGGAAAGAAAGGTTTCCAGCACTGGGAGTCTGGAGAGCCTTGGAGGCTGGCAGCCTTCAAACAAGGCAGGGCCCTTGCTCAAGGTCCCCTGTTCAGCCCCTTTTTGGCTGAGCTTCCTGGCCTTGCCTGCTACCTGTGAGCGCATATTTCCAGTCTTCCATATTCTGCTGTAGGGCAGTAAGACAGCAAGTATAGAGCAGTCCTTGTATTTAAAATTCATTTAAGAGATAAGAATTTTGGAGGTTTTTTATGACTTGGAATAAAAATTTCATTTCTTCTCAATCCAGGTCTAATTTTAATTAACCCAAAACTGAATAATACTGTCTTTCAATAAATAGGTTGAGTGACACTTGAATTTTATTCCTACTGTAGTTGTCATAGGCCTGTCTATACTCCTAGAATGTTATTTGATTTTGTGCTATGTTTGCTGTACAAAAAATAGCTTATGGTCTGATGACACTTAGGAAAAAGAACAAAGACTTATTCTTGATAAAATGAAACTAGAAGCCAAGTCTGCGTAGAACAAATGTGTGTGGGAAACTTGCTCTCCTGAAATTTTAGGCATGATTAATACAACACACCTGAAACCTTTATTGTATGAACACAAGGAACCTGGGAGAAAAAATGGATGAAGAGCTGCTAGTCCAGGATATGAAACTAGAGATGATAGAAGTTACAAACAGCTACTGTAACTGAAGCATAGGTGTAGGATTTAGGGGAACAGAGAAACATGAGGATGAAGGTGCCAAACTGAACACTAGTGATGACACATACTGTGAAAAAGAACTAATATACATAAAAAGCAAATTGACCTGAGTCAAAAAGTCAGTCTCTGATAAAGAATGATGGTGCAAGTTTTCTTGACTAATGTTGTAAATCTCTGCGAAATCTTTGGATTAGATTTGTATATTAAACAAAAATCTTGGTATTTTTATTTGAGAAAAAAACTACTACAAATTTACATCACTATGGGAGACTATAGCATCGGATATCCAACCTACGAAAAACAGGACTGTGCTACTTAGCCCTGTGTGGGGTGGCTCTCAGCTGACAATCAGCTGAACCCATGAGAGGTGAGGGTGTGTTAGACTTTATTTAAGAAAGTAGTAAAAGAATCTGAAACACCTGGCCATGAACAAAAGATGATGTGAAGATAGAGTCATAGAACAATTAAGGTTGAACGAGCGCTCCAAAATCATTCTGTCCAGCTGTTAACCCAGAACCACTAAACCATAGTGTTCACCTCTAAACCATATCCCCAAATGCCATATTCACAACCTTTAGAACACTTCCAGGGATGGTGATTCCATTGCTTCCTGGGCAGCCTGTTCCAATGCCTAACCACACTTTCACTGATTAAATTTTTCCTATTACCCAGTGTAAACCTCTCCTGTCACAACTCAAAGCCACATCCTCATGTCCTTTCACCTGTTACCTGGGAGAAGAGTTGCTTTACTTTAATAGAGGGAGAAACAAAAGCTGATCTGCAGTGCAGACTCTCAGTTTTAGATGGGTGAACTAAGGAATTCACTGAGTTATGAAGTATTTTGGCTTGGTGATAAAGAATAGTCACACTCCCTTATGTCCTTCTTTACAGTCACTAAGTGTCTTTGGAATGAATTTAGTTCCCATTTCAGATACACTTAGTGGAATTTTTTGAGTGACAAATATTTTTAACAATAAGTGTTATTAGGTGTTAAGAAAGCCTAGTTCTGAATGCTTTCCACTGCCACTTGAGAATGTCTTTGCGTTTATGATCATATTTTGATGTTTATGTTGTATTTATAAAGTTGGGATAAATATTGTAATCTTTTGTGAATACTTTAGGTTAGACGAGATATACTTAAAAATTCCCTTGTAAGTCTACAAATATATAATCTTTACAGGGCAATAGCCATTTGAAGGCACAGTTTTGATTGCCGTCGAATGACACAATGAAATCTGAAGGCTTCTTGTTCTAGATCAAAGATCATGCAGCCATGAGTCACTAAGTGGGCTTTCATTAATTTTATAATGGTGTTTCAGGTGCATTCCAAAAATATTGCTTAACTAACTTGTTAACTTCTTTGGATTTATGCCAAATTCTCTGTCTTTCCAGAATCAGCATGCATGCTGGCTCTGTGCTTTGGCTGATCTCTGCTTAATCTATACCCCATTTATATTTCTAAGAACTGGACTGTAAAATCTATAGTATGGCAGACAGACACAAACACTACAATCGAAAGAAGATATAATGCAAGACAGTAGAAATATTAATAATAATGATAATACTATAAATTAAAGAAGAAAGCCAAACCAAACCAAAACCAAAACAAAAAACTGGAACTAAACCAAAAAACTCTGGGAAAAATCTTGATATATATGATTGTCAAGTCCAAGATAGCACAAGCCATTTTATCTGATTCACAAACCTTTGCTGTCTATTAAGAATACAGAAGTACCCCAGAAAATATCTTGATTCTCTTTAGCTCTTTGCAGCTCTTCATTGCCAAGAAACACAAGAAGGGGTCAGAAGCGTATGTCACAGAATATCTAGAAAAAATAATGACATTGGATAAAGTTGACATAGTTATTAGTTTTGAGTATTTCTTTTGCAATTCAATCGGAAAAGCAGGTTGGTGTCATCCATCTCTGGAAGAGCGACAGGCAATTAAACCAGAAAATTTTATATGTCTGTAATTTTTGGAAAATGACTGAAATCAGAATGACACAATGAAATCCTTTTTCGCATTTTAACTTAAAGTTTATTTTTGTCAGATTTAAAAATACATTTGGCTCTTCAAGTAGACCAAATAACACTCATTGTAGAAAATAAAATGTCTTGCTACCTCAACCTTAAATTGTATGTTTAGGTTTTTACTTTCTAATATTTCAGTTTGTGCTATGTCTGGAACTCAGAGAAATTAATCAATAGTATGAAATCTTCTTTCTGTTGAAACCCAGAGAGAACATACTAAACCAAGTGTTATCAAGAACCAGTTACAGAAGAAAAGCAAATGCCCAGTTTCTCAATATTCACTAGAGCAGAAACTTTCAGCAGCATATTTAATCTAGCAGGATTTATCAAGGCATGTTTCAGCAAGAGTTGCTTACAAGGGCACAACTTGTTCATTCGAGTATTCTTCATCCAAGTTAGTATTGACATTGATCAGATGATTTTATGTGGGGAATCCCTCTTACCTTCAGATAAGATGACTTCACAAATATCTCAGTGGCAATCATACACATGTATATACACTTTTAGCCTCTAAGCTCATTCTGCTTCGCTCCTTCAAATAGAGTAAAATGGTTTTAAGCCTTGAGCTTTTTCTTTGAGTTGGATTCTAGACTCCCTGAACTAGGTTAAGAGCTTCTGTTTTACATCAAAGAGTAAGTCAAGATTTGAATTCTCTTCCAAAACCAGGTAATCCATCTACAATAAAGCAGGTGGAAGGACACTAAAGAAAAATAGCTGCTGTAACAAGCCTGTAAAGTCATGTCACTTCCACCATATATCTCTTCAGCAGGTGCCAACAAATCCCTATCTCTTGCCTCCCACTCAAATGCTGTGGTGGTTGTTATGAGAAATTTTGTTAGGAAGAAAATTCAGAAGTAAGATTAGACTTGTTGCTGCTCAAGGTATTTAAAATGGGAACTGGAAAACTTGAGCTGTAGAAAGTTGAACTAGCTACTGCTTTGAGACTGTTTGTTCTGTTCTGCTTATTATCCATGATGGCAGCAAACAAATTCTTCTCTGCATTAATTCTGATGATGAGTTCTCCTATGATTATGAAATCCAAGGAATGTTTTCACCACACAATTGCCAGACTTAATTTAGTGTGGCTCACTCTTTAAAAGGCTCTCTTTTCTTCAACTCTCTGGACATTACTTGTTGAAATTAGTACATTTCAAATGTACTTACACCCCTGTAAATCATCTCTTGCCATTTGCTGTTGTTGTTAGGAACATCATGAGCTCATAAATCAGTGGACTTTTCACATTTTTAGGATTATCTCTCGAAAATCTTAATAACCTTTAAGCTGACTCCAGCAAGAGTGTTTACCACACTCAAATGTCTTATGGGATGGTCTGCCTCCACACATTTAGATCACATGGAGAACCACTTCAAATGTACATTAGAAAAATCCCTGATGCATTTGCTCTTAGTTAGACTTCAGTGTCTGGTACCTCCTGCCATCAGATAATTTCCATGGTCTTTGAGGCAACTTAAGAAGTGAGAGTTTCTTAATGTGGCTGTGTGACAGCGCACTGGAGATGTTACAACACTGTCTTGCAGGACTTAAATTTTGTTCTCAGTTTGATGCCTTGTCTCTTCACAGTCTCATCCAAAGTCTTCTAAAACTCCTAAAGCCTTTGATAATCTGTGGTTTATTTCATCATGTGGGTGTGCATCTTATAAATGGTGCCTCTTAGTGAATGACTTCCAGTGCAGACAGCAGTAGTGGTGTTAGCTAGCATTAACAGGACCTGGTTGATAAGTGATTTTTATCCTTTTTTTTTAAATGAAGAGTAGAAACAAAGTTATCACAAGTTCTGTGGACCTTACTGCTAGCCATAACACTTTTTTCAAGAGCATGTTAGGATCACCTGAACTATTATTATATGTAACCAATGGATCAGCAAAAGAGGAACCTACCACTAAGCTCCTGACAGAGCACTGTCAGTAAAACAAGAAAGGTCTTCAGAGAGACAGAGGAATTCATTAAAAAATCCTGGGCTGAAAAACTTGCTGGAAAATCTTTCTGGAAAAGCTTGCTAGAAATGGAGACTAGGTGAAGAAAAAGTGCAGTTATTTCCCCTTTTTGGAGAAGCATTTGGATAAATGAAAGGCAATTCATAGCATAAGAAAGGTAAGATAAAAAGCTAAACCAAAATGAAAAATTGCCCTCTTTAAATATTTATGACTTCAATTGATGAGATTCTTATTCCTGATGGACAGCTTGCAGACTAATGAGTTTTTAATTGTTCTTACACAATTAAGGGTGATGGTCTTCTGCTAAATCTTGAGTTTCAGCCATAGTTTATGTAAGTTGTTCACATTACTCAACCTATAATGATGTACTTGGCTTCATTGCTTGTGGTCTGGTTCTCATTTGTCTGGCATTACATTCTAAGATTGCACTGACTCAGATTTCCTTTAGTTTTACAACAAAAAGCAATAGCATGTATTGCATGAGGCATCTCAAATTTATTCACTTGTTTGTGGTCATTTTAGTGCAGGTTTCTCAAGCAGGTGTATACAGACATGTATCTCTGCATTCAGAAGATAAATAGGAACTCCTTAATGTAGTGTCACTACCGTTACTTCTTCACCATAAAATGACTGATTTGCATTGAAAGTCTTTAATGTTATTTGAAATTTTTCAGTCCATGATGTTCCTGAGAAGAGGATGAAATCCTCATCCTTTATTTTTAATTAAGATTGAGATGTATGTCTTTTATACTCAAACTATTCTATGTAGTAGAAAAAAAATGTGCATCATCTATTTGGCAGTACTTCCAGCAAAACTTGCCTAACCTTTATTAAGATAAGGCACTGCTAAAGTTTGTAAGTCTTTTAACTGGAGCAGGAAGGCAGGAGTTGTCCATTGTGGTGTTACAGAATCTTTTTGCTTATGAAAAAAAGAACTGCTATACATTTTAATAAGCTTTAAGTCAATTAGACTTTTTTTCTGTAAGCATAAAAAGGGTTATCCAAAAGTTCATACTGATAAGGTGAAATGGATTCCAGAATTCAATAGACTTTGGGATTTAACTTTTATGTCTATTCACACAGCAGAAACAATGGTGTAAAGTTCAGCATATGCTAACCAAAGCATGTATTTAGATTCCCTTGACAGTCTATACTTCAGCTCTTTCTGCACTGTACATAGCTTCATTCTCACTAGGTCCAGCTAGAATTATTAAAATTAAAACTACTATAACTGAACCACAGAGTCAAGCATATGCTATTGTCTTACCTCTATTTTGTCATCCCTGCACACAACCAGAATACAATATCTCCAGAGAGGGGAAAAAAAAACCCTGAAGAAAAAAAAAGGATGAACCATAAGGTGGATTTTTAAAAACAGAGGTTTTTGAAAAAACAATTATCAGTTTTTCTGATGGGCCTGGAAGTAAGATAGAATTCAATAAGAACTTAAATTTAATTCCTGGGCTCTAGATTCCTGGGGCTGTTTCTTTAAGCCTATCACTCCAAAATGGTAAGTGGTAGGGTAAGTGATGGAAGAGGACTTTGAAGACAGAGAGAGATGATTTTTGTAGTGTGACTTCACAGGCACTGTATAATTACAGAACACTCTGGAAATGATTGGTGCTGTAAGAAGCAACTGAATGAAGCCTGAGAAGCCACATTTTGACAACAGCTCACACATGATTAAGACTGAGTATTTAACAATCTCTGTTATGTTCAGCTATAGTTGTTACTTTAAAAGAAGTAAGAAAAACTAACAACAAAAAAACCCTCAAAGAGATTACCTTGAAATCCCAAACTACAGATTGTAGCAACTGGATGTGGAGAGCCCCAGTTTTGTGAACAGGAACTGTAACACTCACCCTGTAGATAAATAGAGGGACAAATCTACACAAAATACTCAGCTTGAGGTTTTCAATAACATTTGTGTTGAAGTAACTCTATCTTAGTTTGGACAGATTTATCATTAACAACAGGAAATTAAAAAAAAAAAATGTAATATAATCTGATGATCATTTTGTCAATGAATGACAGCCATTTTGTGTTCTCTGACTCTTGGAATAGTTTTAATAGAATTTATGCACTTCTTCAAATATCAAAACATGTTCTCTCTTCTGGCAGCAGCCAAAAAATCATAAAAGGAAATCGTAAGTCCTCCTGGCCATGGAGAAATCTTGTGTGTATGCCTGCAATCTGTCTGTTGTTGGCTTATTCTGTTCTTTTTCATTTTCTTTTTCTGTAGTAGCTTCAGCACTGACCCCTAAAAACCAGGACAAAAGCCCAATTTCTTTTCCTTTTCTATAAAAAGGCCAATAAAAATGGCAAATATAGAAGACTGGATGACCATTGCAGTGATTCATTTTGGCAATTCACAACTAACTTATGTAAAGTTCATCTGGTTCCTGGAGTTTGACTCTGTGCCATTATTCATGCAGTTCCTGGGGTAGTAACTCAAAATTCAGTCAATTAACTCCCCAAGCACCTCCAAGGATTCCAGGTCTTCTTTATCCAGGACACATTGTTCTAAAATCAGAATATGTTTTCTCAGAAATTACTTTAGTGACATACTATAAGAAATTTTGCATTCCCACATGTGACCTGAGATTTCAATACACAATTTGAAGTGATGTTGATGAAAGCAATCAGCTTTCAAACTGTTCTAATATAGAACACAATGGATCTGTAGCCAGTGGAAAAGCTTCCCCTTCCCTTTCCAAGATCACTTCAGTTGGCTTCAGATTAGGCATCATGATTATCTTCTTCCCATGAGGACAATGAGGAAGGTCTGCATTCCTCATTCTATTATGCAATTCACCTTGACATGCTTTTTAAATTTGAGACTGTCCCAAAAAATGTAAAATATGATAGTCTTCTTACATAGATGTTTTATTTTCAGAACAGCAATAACAAGAACGTTAGAGTTTCAGGAAGAGCAATAAAAGTAAAAACACACATTACAAAATATAGTTTAAAGAACCTGCAAAGAATTAGTTGGAACTGTAAATACACTCAGATGGACTGTAATACTTTTAAATCAGAAGGAGGTCACTCCTAAGACTCAAATTCCATATGGGCAAAACTCTACTTTCCTAAATCAAATGAGTAGCCCCACAGGAGCCAGTGAACCAAGAGAGAAGTAATTTTGTTTATGCAGGGCTTAGAATGAAGAAAAACATCTCCTACCTGCATATGCCATGCTCTTTCTTAGTAAGACATGAAAGGTGTCCTTCCAATAGCAATTATTTAGAATTTCATCTTAACCTGCTTCCTTCTTGAGCTGAGTGATTTGCAGGAGCAGGGCCAAGAATGGTGCAAATCGAATGGGTACGACCATCAGTCATTCCAACGGAAGTGTAGGACTAGGAAACCAAGGCAGCTTGATCCTGGTGGCTACAGCACCTTCAGAGCAGAGGAGTGTGTGCACTGACCAGTCCCAAAGGCAACGTCACCCATATTGTCATAAAATCCTTCTAGTTCTCTGCAGCTCTGTGCAGTAATACGAGTAAAGTCAAGACTGAAATACAAATGGCACCTTGCTGGCTCACACATATCGTTACAGTCAGGAGAGGATCAGGGCTCCAGAAGGTTTAGCTGTGTCTAAACTTCACCACATGGGAGGTCATGCATGGATAGTGTGGCCCACTGGAGAGGAAGACATTTTAAGATTCAGATGTGAACCCCAGTTTTGATCTTAAACTATGGGATTTGAAAAAAAGAAAAAGAAAAAAAAATTTAGTAACTAAGAATACTTTATGTTCCGCTCCTACAACTTTAAGGAGTTTTCCTATTATACGAAATCCTAAACTGTAGTAACTTCTGGATTCTTTTTTTTTTTTTTGAACTGCATTATTATTCAAGTTTTCTATTTGTCTATAACCAGATAAACACATGCAGCTTTAAATACATACTATACCTCTATGGATTTTTTCAGCTAGTTCCACACAGAACCATTTGTAAGATTAAAAAATAGTATAAATTCTGAGTCTAGCAAGATCACTTAAAAGAAATTATCCTGTTTACCTTATGCTTTATGAAATGGTCAAAGTATTTATTGAAATTAAATCCTTAGTAAAATGTATCATTTTAATCATGCAAGACACAAGTATCAATAAACACTAAAATTATAGAATGTCTCTAAAGCAAAATTGCACCCTTAATGTTGAAACTTCTTTACAGAATAATAAAGACTAGAAGAAAAACTATCCTAATAACTGCTGTTATGTTCACTAGTATAGACTGGCCTGCTCTTCATAGAGAAGGAAGCACTAGAGCACTGTGAGAGGGTACATTTGCAAGTGGCTCTCCTCATGAAGAGATCAAAATTCACCTCTCAGTCCTACAGATTTCAAAGCATTAGTGGAAGGGCCAAGTTCACCCTTTCAGCCCTTGCTCCTTGGCTGCAAGTCTCTGACCACTCTCGACAGCATGTTCATTCTTGAAAGCCCCTCTTTTAACCAGAGCATCTAGTGCAACACAGAGGAGATATGAGATTGTATTATCAATTTTTCTAGTCCAGGATGCTGACGAAAAATGGCATACCTTGTTTCCTTTGGGTGAAACTTCAGCACACAGAAAAAACTTCAGGATAGTCCAAGCAGAAAAGAACAGAAAGAAAAAGAACACCAACATGAAAATGTGTCTTGTCCTGTATCATGTGTCCTCCACACACAAAACCATCACAGTCCAATGATGAAGATGAAAAAAGATGATCTTTGAAGACAACACACCTGTGTCAGAAAGGGAATACAGAAGAAGCAGAAACATAGCTTTCCCAGAGAAATGTAAATCAAAAGTGAGTCTCTTTCTAACAATACAGAATTTACAGCAGAAATGCTAATACCAAAAATATTCTAATGCCTATAATTTTTCAGAAGACATACTGGTCTTCTCTTTCCCCTACATTTTTCTCAAAAGATGAGATTCTTAGCAATGTGAAACAGTGCATCATGAAAAACAACACTAAATGTAAGGGGCTGCCAATAAAAAGTAGTAACACAAAGCTGAGCAATCATAACCATGAGTACTAACAAGGCAGTTCAACCTTTCTAAAGCTAAGATATGAAAGCCTAACTTTAAATAAATATTTTTTTTATAGTAGCATCAAAAGCAGACTTGATTAAATTTGTTCACAAAGTTCTTGGAATGATTCTAGCTGGAATACAAATCTCTACAATTTTGGTCCAGAAGAGAGAACACCAGTAAACCCATCCCAGCTTTTGCAGCATTTTGCTTGAAACGTTTGATCAGAGTTTAGCTTGTAGGATCCAAACACAACTGAGCAACATTTGATTATGATTATTTTATTTGATTTTCTGAAGTATTTGCACAATATTCTTGTTACTTTGAAAATACCTCACTTCAAGCTGTTAAGCTTTTATTCAAGAAAGCCAAACACAGTTTCTTTTTATGAAACACTGTAAATATAGAAAGCTGTAAATTAAGTTGCTTTGGAACAAAGAAAGCAATTTTAAGAAATGTTAAGTGATATATCTAGCTTTGAAATCATTCTCCATGGGTAGGAACAGGACTTTCCTTATTTTCTTGCCACAATGGGAAGCAAAAAAGCTAATTCAATTTCAGGCTAGAAAAAAAGAAAATAACTGTGTATATATTATAACACATACCAGTAGGTAGAAGAGATACTTAAGAAAAGGAGAACTGTGCTTATAACCACAAAACTTAGGTGTTAGCATAAGTATTAGAAATACACTCCAAATTTTAAAAGTCATGAAGCAATTACTGTAGTATCTATTAGAATGTATGCTTTAACTACTCCTGTACCTACAATGATCACTTACAAACTTGTACTATTACTTACACATCACAGTGGTTTTGGAACTGAAGCCATGATGATTTTTTGCCTTTTCTTTTATACCCCTGTTATACCTTTTTACAATTTCTATATTCTTAGTGCTTTTTGCCTACATTCTTGGACTCATTTGTTCAGCTCGGAGACTAAACATTTTAGAAGCTTCATAGCTAGGGGTTAGTGTGCCCCAGACCCCAAGGTCCTCTCCAGAACACATTCTGTAAACTAAGATAGAACCATCCAGGGAAAGGTTCCTTGGGGAGGGGGGCTCATTCGAGCTTCTCATTGGGGAATTTTTGATAGATATGCTAATTAGTAACACCTATAATGTTATACCAGATCTTTTGGGGGTGCATTGTGGTGTGCATTTTGGTGCGTTTGAGCTGGATGTGTGCACCTAAGGATCCTTAAAATAAATACCAGGGTAAAATCCCTTTTTCCCTTCTAACCATGTTTGACTCTTGATTTTAAGACCAAGGAAAGGTATCAGAACGATCACAATAAAACTAAATAAATAATTATTCAGGAAGGCACATACACTACTCTACTGATATGAATGGAGCTATTAATTATAAAAACCTGTCCTGATTTTAATATTCCTCTCATACACTGAACCATCCAACCTGAAACTGAACTGAAAGGTATTCCTCTGTACAGATTGGCAATTATTGAAACCTTACCACGAGAAAAGGTTTGGGAGCAGATGTTTCAAAACTGGTTTGCTGGGCTTAAAGACTTTTCTAAACAATGGTGATAGGTTACCTGAGTTGGAGCACTCCTACACCAGCAGCTCCAGCTGATCCCTGCTATGTCACTGCTTTGTGCCTCAGAGATCACCTCTTGGCAGCCTGTGTGATTTGCAGCCTTGGCTGCAAGAATACAACCAGCACTGGAACCTGCTCTTCAGGTTCAGCACCTGAAATCAGGGCCAAGGCAAGGCAGCTGGCTTGGAGGAGGGGTCCAGAGGCTTTATATAGGCTTAAGAGTACAATAGCATTGACCAGGCAGCTGTGTCTGAATGAAAGTGCACAAAGAGAAGGCAGGACCTTTGTGGCGGTGCTCTGGCTTTATGGGGTGTCAGAAGAAAGGTGACAAGAACAGGAGGGAGATGTTAGACTGCCATTTCACACAGCCTGCATGAAACTGGAACAACCAGATTTAAAAATAAAAGCCACCTGGTAAAAGAAAAAAATGGAGGCCAATTTAGGGATATAGGTTAAAGGGTATTTGTTCAAAACAAGTCATAAACCAGTTCTATACTGAGTTGGTCAAGCGGGTAAGTGAAAGGAAAGAGTCCTAGAAAACCTCTAATCTTATTTCCACAAAAAAAAAAAAAAAAAAAAAAAAAAAAAAAAAAAAAAAAATTAAATTTGTCATTACAAGCTATGTATGTGCAGGTATTTTTATATCTAATTAAGAGTCTAAAAAACTCAGGAAGAAATTTTGCCCAGAAGTTAAAATTGATTTCTGAAAATGCAGTTCTGTGGGCCCTAATGTGAATGATTCCACCATCTACTTAGTGTAAAATTTCCCGTGTGTTTATACTCCCTTCCAATTATCACTTGTATTGATCATTGTGATTTCAATTCTTGGGGGGACCAATATAAAGCACCCAGTCATGATTTTTAAATTAACGGTGTATCTGAAAAGCATGTACATGGATCTCTATTAAAGCAGTGCTCAGAACAATATTGGTGTTCAATTTAAACAGCTGCTGAGTGCAAATCAGTGATGTCAGCACTAGCATGTTATACTGCTCTAGCAGTATATAACCTGAGAAGCTGTTTCCCGCTACGTTTATGAATCCTGATAATCAATACAAAAGAGATCCTGAGATTAGCTTAGTTGTTTAGAACGTGGTGCTCATAACACCAAGGTCATGGCCTTGTATGGGCCATTCACTTAAGCGTTGGAATTGATGATCCCTGTGAGTCCCTGCCAACTCAGAATACTCTGTGACAGGGAAAATCACACCTGAAACCTACATCTGCCTTACTGCTACAGCTCCATATTACAGTGCTTGCTTACTGAAATGAAATTATTAATTGAGACAGTGGAAATAAAGAATCCAACTAGCATAAACAGATTTTAATCTCCTTCTTCCCAATTTGAAAAGAAAAAATACGTAAGAAGGACAGTGGTGTAAGAACTGGTAGATTTTGTTATCCAAACTTCTGATTACGACCCATTTTCTACCACTCTTCCCTTTAATTTAAAGATAATTATATACAGAAATTTTATCTTTTTCCAAACTCTTGAAATCCAAATAGCGTGTCTCCTGACTTTTGTTAGTTTTCTGCTAAATTTCTGCCAGAGAGCATTGTTTTTTCTTTGTTTGAAATTATCAGCATCTTTTAGCCAAGTCTATCAACTGCAAGGAAATCTCTCAAGTTTTGAGCAATTTCTCTTCCACAAGCCATCTTCTGTTAGGCAAAAAAGCTTGCTGGGATAATTCCAAACTCCTTCTTCATCCCTCTGGGATGTTTCTTAAATTTCTGCACCAGGTCCTCAACAAAGAAATGAGCTCTTTCTTTTGGAATCAACAAGAATAAAGTGTTTAGTTTCTTAATTACTAGGCTAGGCTCTCTCCAAAAGTGTCTAAGTTTGGAATTCTTTTTCTGGCTACTTTTTCTAATCAAGAGCCAAGCATTTTCTGCTCCCTGGTTGGGAACATAATTATTTTCATTTCTTTTGGGCTTTTACTGTCTTTACTTGCAGCTCAGAACTGCCTTATATTCAGGAATACTGAACTGCAGACAGATATGTAACAACATTGCAACAGCTACCTAGAGAGGACTCTGATAATTACCAGCGCTTTTTACATTAGCAAAAAAAGCAAAAGTACAAAAATGGGCTCTGTAAAAGCAGTGGATAATAGAACACTAGAAAAGTAAAAAATTGTTATTTTTATGTTCTAGCATTTATAGTCTTCACCAAGACTTTAAGCATTTAATTTGCAGCCTCCAAACTCCACACCAATCAAGCTCAATTTATTCAAGTGCAAATCCCACAGCAACTTTCAGCATTGCATAAAAGTAATTTCCCATACAGAAGCCGCAAGTGACTAGGATCAACTTGGAAATTTAAATACAATCTAGTTCATAAAAATCCTTTCTTCACCAATTCAAATCCTTTTTGCTGTTCCTCTGTCAAAAGTCACTCAATTATTTGTACTACAATGGCATTGCCTGGGCATCCAGACTGTATACAAGTGTCTTCTCTGAAAACCATGAATTTCCTCCCCTCCTGAAGAAGTTTCTGAGTCCTTTCTAACAGTTGGTTCTGGAATTTGAGGTGCAGTAGCACAAATGACATTACTTTAAACTTGCTTCATCTTCCTGTGTGTTAAAGAGTGAACTCTAAATTGAAAACACTCATTTGGATACCTTTAGAATGTTTCCAGTTCCTACCAAATATACTCTATTCCATATAAAGAGTTGGAACAGTTTAAGTACTTGAGAAATCTTCTATTCCCCAAGATTTGGGATATATCACTTACTGCTCTCTGATAATCCAGAGCATTCCACAGTGACCTTTTCCTCACTTTAATTACAGTCCAAACAATATATTTTATATATTTTGTTCCCAGTGTTTTACATTGTCTGCTACAGGGGAAAGCTATGAACTCTCTTGACCTACCAGTGGGATCAGAATTAACACATGTCCTCCACTTTTGGTCATACTTTTAAAAAATTATTACTGTAAAGGATGTCAAATCAGCTCATTGTTTAGTTTCTTTTATCTTTAGGCGATACACCATAAAATCCTACAGGCTGACTTTCTGTCAATAACATGCTATGGCTTGTCCTAATACTGCACCACATCAAATCTCTCAAGTTTTCAATTAGTTATGATTGATGCTTCCTGCTTTTTTGGCTTGCAAAACATCCTCTAGATCTTTGACTCACATGAGCTTCACAGCTCTTGTTTGGTGATTACCTTTACAGAATAAGCTGCAACGAACCCAGGATCCTTTGTCTGTTTTCTGACTGGCTGCATCTTGGTCAGCCTCAGTATTGTCAACCATGCATTCCTCAGGAGTAGAGCTCTCCTGTATGGAGCAAAGATTTTACTTTCATGCCAGTGCATTCACTGCCTCAATTCAACACTAGTCCTATGCACTTGCATTTTTGTTTCATTTAATTTGCTCTTAGAAATCTTATCTAGTGATGACCTTTTCCATGTGTTGTCCCACTGACTTTACAGGATCATTTTGCCATAATTAATCAGAATACTCTATGTGTAAATGTCGCAGAATTCAGCCCTCACATGTTCACCGTGTCCTTCCTACCTCATGCCATGTTTTCCTTTATTCCTTGCACACCCTGTAAGCAACTGAGCTTCCAGAAAGGGCAAAAAAAAGGTCAGCACAAATATTTCACATATACTTACAGCTTTTAAAAGGCTTCAACATCACAAAACAGCATCTCAAATTATAAGATATTTGGACAGAACTGATGAATTTAGAACTAGGTAGGACAGACAAATTACATCTACATGAAAGCAACCACTAGATAAATCTAAAGCTAAGTGACTTAGCTAAGCAATTTCACATCATTGCTGTTATTTGACTTAATGAGATCTGAAACAATATCAGCCAAGAGTTGAAGGACAATACAAAATTTATATTCCTTTCACTAAAATGAAAATTTCTGCTAATTTCTCTTCTAGAAAGCTTTCATGCTTAGACTAACCAGATTCTTAGAAATGTGGAAAAAAATTCTCATTCCAAAACTTCATCAGTGTACTGTTTTTATAAAGATCTTGGAGGAACACACGTCGAACACACGTCAAACACTTGGTTTAGGTGAGTTAGAACCAGTAAGAGTGTGCTCTGCCAAAGGAAGACATTTTGACCATCAAAAATGAAAACATTTACAAGGTCCTAAGGGATTTTTAGGAAGTTTTTTCTTGAAAAATTAAGTTGATTTGAAAACTTAATTTTGTATGAAAAACAAATATGACGAAAACTACTTGATCACTTTTGTCCCAAAGCATGGCAACAAGTAATGAATCTATTTCCAAAGACTTCTGACTTACTGTGCTGCTGCCTTGATCATCAAAACTGCAGATATCCACTAACTAATAAATCTAGGCAAAATTTTAACATACATTAATTTTAAAAAGTAATTTAAGTTCTAGTGTGCTTGGTGCTGCACAGACTTTAACAAAAATAAGTTCCCTTCACAGTCCTACAGTCTCGTAATTTGGATAAGATCCTAAGAATACAATTCCCATTTAATTCAATGGTAAGCACATAACTAAAACCCCGTGCAAGGCATTGAAAATTTAGCACAGTATTCACTAAGTAGATCCAGATGATGGGTCAAATCCAGCTCTGATGTAGGTGGGCAAAATGCCATTTAAATCATTTGAGTTGCAACACTAGAGCTGAATTTGACCTTATATTTTTTGAACATGATGCCAAATGACTGCAAAAACAATGTAGTTTTTACTCAAGTGCAAATGAATGCGGTGGTTTCATCCTAGACCCTGGAGGACATGTATTCAGAGCACAAAAGCATCACACAGTTTGGCACAGCTTGTAGCTGCTTTTCCACAAAGATCCAGGACTAGAGTGTTTAGGGCGTTGCAGGTCATGAGCAAAGGAGGCAAAGCAGCATAGCTGCATGGACATGGCTGCACACTGACTGCCTCTTGCTAACCTCTGGCCAGCACTCGCTTCCTCATTTTCACCATTCACTTTAGTGTTTCAAGAACAACATCAATTTGAATGATTCTGAAGTCTCAGAGGATGGGCATTGTTCCTCCCCAGGGCATACTGAAAGGCAACTCCATAGCTTTGTATTTATGCTGATAAAACCACAAACTGAATTTGTCTTAGTGTGGTTATTAACACCTGGCCTGTGTAATGTTTTACTTTAAATATGTGAAGGGTCTTTTCAAAGGAAAATTTACAGAAGGCAGTGATAAATAGGAGTAGCATTTATAATACATGTATGAGCTAGTTCATATTTTCATATTTAGACTTTGGCTTCCAGAATTAGCAAGAATAAGCGAAGTTTATCAGTTTCCTCTAGAACTATATTCCTCTATATTTACCACAAATAAGCACACAACAAAAAAACAAAACAAAACAAAACAAAAAATAGTACACAAAAAGGCTGCCTGAATCATGAGATTCAGCAACTCATCCCACCACTTTTTGAGGATATTGAGTCCATTTGGCATCAACATCCCCTTACTGCTTATTTTCTTATTTACCTTTTCAGTCTTGAGGTCTTGCCATAGAAAAAGGAGGAAAAGGCACAAAAACTTAGTCTGGTGAAAAATTCCTCATTTTGAATGTGTGTACATGTAAGAAACCGTTGTCCAACAAGTTGAATATATAATAGAAGAAAAAGCAAGTCTTCTAATTTTGCTGGTATTTCACAAGAACAACTTTTGTTCTGCTCTTTGTTCATCTCATCTGTAATCTTTTGAACTGTACTGTGACCAAAGACAGTTTCCTGAAAGAAATCAGAAGGATAATACCCCAGGACCAGAGAATAGCCAAAGAAATAATCTGCAGTAGTACTTTACTCACATAGAAAATGAGAAAGATAATTTGTTTCTGACAGCCTTCACCTTCACTCTCATAGCAGTTTTTATCACCAGTTTAATTCTTCCTTGCAGCATTCTCTGATCTGTTCAAACGAGAGACCATAGCAGTGTTTGTTTTGCAGCTGTGTGGATCCCATACCACCCAACTCTGCAGACCAAAGCCAGCCAGCAAACTGGGCAAGCCCAAAGCAGACCATGCCAGTGTGAACTGAGCAGAAGAAACACTCAGGTGTAGCTAGACTGTAAAGCAGCAATTATGGCAAACCCAAATGGAGACTAAGAATTTATCAGGAACTCTTTTAAAAGCAAATTAAAAGCCTAAATTCATTAACCTGGTTTTGACAATCTTGACTTACTGCTATTCAGGCTTTTGATTTGGGATTTTTAAATCTAACTAGGAGTAGATGCAGTTCAGTGTTTTCCATTATATTCTAGATGACAAAGGTTCAAATCTCAAAATTCTTTTATACATCTTTCAATTATTTTACTCAATCGATAGCATCTAATGTTGTTATATCTACATAAACTTACTTCATCTGGTAATAGTGACATCAGAATTAAATTCTTCAGAAAAAAATTATAAACTGCTGCTGAGAAAAAATTTTAAATTTATCTTCTGGTAGGTGGCAAATATACTTTTTCTTATCCTTTCCCTCCAACAGATAGAAGGAAATTTTAAAAAAATAAAATTGTCTCCTACAAACCAAAACCAAGACTTTTCAAATAAAAAAAGGTGCAACATAGTTCTTTACAACCTTTTATTTTCTCCCTAACTCACTTTTCTTTTTCAGATGTGATGTCTGGAAAACTGTAGTAAACTGGATTTCAATTCCAGTAAGCCCCCTAGGAAAGCAGCTTTCAGTTCCAGGAGAAAATTTTTACTTAGTGGCTAAAAGACTTCCAAGTTCATGATCCAGAACAGGCCAAGAGCACTTATAAGTCAACAACATCATAAATTAACTAAGTAAAACTAAAGTACTGAAATATCTGAAGTTGATTTCAGGGATATCAAATCAGAACTTAACTCAGACTTCCAAACCCTGCTTAATTTGCATAGAGAATTTCTGTCTCAAAAAGCCAGTCTATACCAAAATACTACATCCCACAAAACCCACCACTGAAACCTTGAACAGGCTTTTTCATTACAAGTGCCAGACTTTTTTTTTCCCCTTGACCAACTTTTTGCTAAATCAGACTTCAAATAGAGAGCTTTTCTTTTTTTTTCTTTTTTTTTTTTTTAAAGACACAAACTACCCCCATCTTAGATTGACTTTGACATTTTACAAGGACATGAGAGCTAAATCTAGCCAAATTTGGGTGGAAGACTTCCAACCCAGGATTCTGCGGCAAGTGGGGCTGTTGGATAGGTCACATTCTTTCTTTCAGCCATAGAAATTGATGTCCTAATATGGTGCTAGGTGGCATTATTCTGTGAACAGATTCTTTTCCTAATAAAATAACTCTTCATTACCAAATACCACTGTACTGTTTGACAAAATTGTGCCATTAACCCACTGTTTAGCAACTCCAGAGCACGAGCTATCTTAGTCCCAAAGTAGTTTCAACCACTCTGTTTTGGTTCAGTTCATAAATCAAGCTTCTTGTACTTCTGCTGTTAGAGAGGATATAGGTATTCATGTATATTTTGAAGATGCTTTTGCTTTCAAAGTAGGATCACATTAAAGTTAGTGAAACCTTTGAAAACGTTCAACAGAGAATTCATTTAGAAAAGCCCCATGGGTCCCTTAGAAGAAAGGTTCCAGATGGGTATGAACAATTGTTTAATGATACAAAATTTAAAGTCTTTGCTCTGTGCCATAGGTAATTCAGACTCATGCTGCCCTACTCCCTAATATACTGATTCCTTCAAAAATATATGGCTGATTCTTTCTTTGCAGGGCACCCTTTACACCTACCTTCTTCCCCTTTATTTGCAGGCATCACTGATGTACAAGGATCTAAGAACAAGAAATCACTGAGGCAGGATACCTATTTATTTATGGGACTGAAAGCCAGAAACTTGGACTATAGTCACACACTTTTACATTTTTTATCTGTGTACCTCAGTTTCATCTGAAAGAAATTATATGTCTTGGCATAACTAAACTGTGCATCCAACTGTCTCTTATAATCTGTTTCATAGATAAACAGAGTTTATATAGGCAAGAAGATCTGCTTTCCAAAAAAATGTAAAGCAGCAATGAGAGGGACAAAGATTCCACCCCTTTTCATGAGAAATTTCTTTTAGTCTCTTGGTGTTGCTCTTGCTTAATGTAATGTAACTTTCAAATGATACTTCCATCTGTAGTCACTTGTAATTACCATGTCAGCCCAGAATATGTTGGGGTTACTAATTTCTTGTATTTAGCTTTACTTGTTAACTGTAGCTGTAGTCCAAGATTTTTAAACATAGCAGCACTCACGACCTCTAATAAAAGAGAGTCTATTTTAGATTTATTTCTTGCCATTCATTTTACCAGCAATTTGATGACATTCCAAAAAGTTGTCATTAGGCATGCAATGTGATTAGTCTTATTAACAATGATGTTCTTAACTACTGCATGTTATTGAAAAAATCCTCTAATAATAGCCAGTTTTCATGACAAGAAGGCTGTGGAAATCTGTAGATATTAAAGCTGTATTTTTGCAAGCATTTCAAGTTCAGCTTATTACAATAGGATATCTGTTTAAGCTGCATTCACAGGTTTACACTGTTTTTATAGGAAGTATAATACACTACAAAAGAAAGGTATCAGATTCATCATGAACACATTTCATAAAAATGAGCTCCCTTGTTATTAAGTACCAAATGAAACAAAGAAACAAAATCAGGAAAGTGGGGGAAGGGGTGAGGTCAGAGTGATTTTGTTTTGTCTTTTTTCCACACTCCCCATACTGCTGCTTTATAGATTGGCTGTTTACTTGTATATTTTGTCCTGCATAAAGGTATTTTGCATTCCACTTCCCTGGTCTCCAATTTGTCCATCTCACATGAGAGATAACATGAATGGGACAGGTAGCAAAGGCAGAGCTTGCTCTGGCTTAGACAGCACAAGAATTACCCATGCCTCCCCTCCACAGGACTGCAGCCTGAGCAACTTTGCCTCCGTTTTATATGGGCAGGTTATGGGCAGGAGGAGGGGCAGCCCCCAAGAGATTCACATTCACACTCCAGTCAATTCGCAGACATCAAATAGCTCCATGGGGTTGTTGTACTAACAACTATCCCATTTGTTGTTGTCTTAGGCTCTGTAGAAAACTTTTGAGTAATGCTGGGTTTACTTAGCTGCAGAAAGTTTGGCAAACTTCAGTTCATTCTGAGGCCTGTTAACAACAGGAAAAGTCCAGCCTATAGTTACAGAGGATTCACTGCTTGATGACACTAACAAGATCCAGATCCAAGAGGTAGAGACAGCTGTGATCTTCCATACTAACTCTGCCCTGCAGGATGAGTATGCTAAAGCTTTTCATCCTCTTATAATGTTCCCCCTGCCCACTCAAGTGCCCAGGGTAAGGGGAAAACAGGAGAAATTAGTGCCCTGTTTTTGCATTAGTAAGAATTTTTAAGTCTCTGCCAACCAGATAAAGCTTAGAGACTTCTGTAAAGGTACTCCAGATTCAACAACTTTCGAACAAATATGCTCATTATGAATTAGAGAGAATTAGAAGCTATTTACAAGTAGCAAAACCTGGAGAAGATAAACATATGCATAAGGAGGCTGACACAGGAAATGTTTGTTTGAAAAAGTCAAGACAGACGAAATACAAAACACAGCATAAAAACCCTGAGGATCAATCAAGCTCCAAACATGCTTCGTGAAGGTGTATTTTTTTTGTATTAAAATAAGAATGAGAATTTAATGAACTAACACAGATATTAACACAATTTTTAATAAAATGCCTTGGTATTTGTACAAAATACCAGCACCACAACTGAAAAATAGAACAGAAGTATCTGATGGTAAAAAAGCAATCGCCTCTTTAGCTTTTCTGCCTTTGTCTTTACATAAAATGCTTCCATTTCTAATGTGAGCAATTACATTAAGGGCAGTAGTTTGCTTAGTGTAAAATATCAGTAACACATGAGTTATAAAGGAAGTGACTGCATGCCACAAGCAAAATAATTTACATTCACTATTCCAAAAAACAGAGGTGATCCTATTCTGAAAATCATGGCTTGTGGGTAAGAACCCTTCACTGATAGTATTTCTTTGAGCAGAGGTTGGCAGGATCAAGTCCTACTCTGTGCACCTGACATCACACCATCAAGAAAACTCTGCAGATGTTTATCTTAAAACTTAACAGCAACACACACAAACTGCATCAAGGAAAACACAAAAGCCCTTTTGAACTGTATTTATTATTGTCAGGAAATACATACCTTTCATCTCATGTAATGGGATATTTTCGTTTACTAAATTTAACTTGGACAGGTGAAGCAGTAAGAAATAGTTCAGTTAATAACTTATCTTTTAAATTCAGATGGCATTGCTATAATTAAAGGGAGTATCAGTAGAAGGCACAAAAGATAAAATGAACAGAAGTCATAAGAGACTGAAAGACATATTTGTTACTGCATTAGACCAGTAGCTTCCAGCAAAATGTTTCTTTGCTTATTGGCAGATAAAAAACTATTATCACTAGTACCTTCTTAGTCATGAGTTGTTTTACTATCCTTATAAAAAGAATTAGTTATCAAGCTCCAAAATAATACAGAGATTTGTATGCACTACAGAGATTTAACTGTATAAAACTTGAGTTCAGGAGGAACAATTATCTCTAAACAAGTACATCATCTGCGATTTTTTGTCTCTCTTCTACAGTTCTCACATTTCCAAAATGTGCATGACCTACAGGAAGTTTCAGCAGTTGTCTGGTTCAGAGTTGCTATCCATGCTTGGCCTTGACTTTAGTCTTGGTTGTATGCATGTATCATGCCGTAGAGGAGGTATCTAATTTAGGTGCTGCATTGTCAGCATTGGTAAAAAAACAAATTGCCTCCAGAAAAATCAAAAGAATAAAAAAAGCATTTTAACATGCAGAAAGTTCAAATGTTGCAGATGGTTCCTATCAAATGACAGATATCTGGATATAGCTTTATTGGAAAGCTAAATATTTATAAAATAATTTGGGCTTGGATTTAAAGGTCATCTAATTAAGCAAATAAGTAACATTAAATTAGTCACAAATGTTCTTAAAATATGGGTTTTGCCATTTACAATTAGTCAGTAGAAAGCTGACTCACACTTCTCACATCTGACAAAGTGTTACTTTTGACTTTTAAAGCAATAAGAGGTTTTAAGCTGTATCAGACTACTAATATTTAAATACAAATTGAAAATTGGCTTTGAGTCATATTTGGCATGATCTCCCACTTTTCTTCCCAATGGTAAAAATTATTACTGAATGTCTCAGTAATTCTCATAGCAATGTTCTTTGGACAGAATTGGAGAAATTCTAAAAAGATTTATACTCTGGAATCCCAAACGGAGTCAGTAGACATGCAAATCATGGCCCAGAAGCTATCTGCCAAAAGGTGACATGCTGTGATGTGTCTGTTTGCCATCAGGATACTGCTGTGGTAAAAACTAATATTAGAGTTATCCCAAACACCTTTTCAAAGCCACTGCTCTTACTTTGAACATTTTGGTGGTGTTTACTTCAGAGAAACACTAATCTGAATGTATGGAGAGGTTTTGATCCCTGTAATTTAGCACTTTTGTAGTGGAGCATTTGTAAAGGAACAGATAACTGTGGTTTCAGATGAAGGTTTTTAATGAGACAGGGAGAGGCCTTTTTGGGTTTTAGAGGATGGAACTAGTTGTATCTAACCACTGTACTATCCACTATCCTTCTGTTGGTGTTGACAATGGCTGTTTCAGCTTTATTTGATACCTTCTTGATTTTTGTCTGCAGGAAGGGTGATTACACATAGTCCTGCACTTAAATGTTTACACATTTGCTGTATGATGGGAAATTAATTAATGAATATATATTAACTAAAGTGTTTCCCTAACTCTAACAAGCCAACAAACTAATAGAAGTTCTTAGCCTAATACCATGGTCCTGGAAGGATTACACATGCCAGTTTCAATTGCTGCAGAATTATTTTTTACTTCAAAGTAGTTTATGCTTAGAGTACATTCAGCTTTAGTTTGCAATGCTCAAATCTATGATCTACAGCAGGTTTTGTTTTGATCTAAACTTCCTTCAGTCTGAAGATTGTTTTTCATCATAATAGAGAATCAATGATTTTTCAGTTTTAATTGATTCCTCTTTTCCATTTTGAGCATAGCTCTGCTCCTGAAAAAAAAAAAAACCTAGACAACAAGGATTTACAACATATGCCCAAATCTTATTCTGTAGCACATGCCAAATAGTAAAACATGGGTTCTAGTTCCTGCTCCAGTGATAGTCTGCAGCATAAATCCCATGGGTAGAAAACCACATTGTGTCACGTCCTCTTGACACAATGTATAACAGTATCCAGCAAGCTTAATACCCTTGAATATATTTCAACAGCAGAGCCACAATTATTTTTAGACATCTAATTCTTTAAGCCTTTCTGTGTTATTGTAGGGAATTTTGGCCATCCCCTGCACCGCCAAAGTAAGCTTGAATAATTTCTGTCAAGAGTTCAGAACTCACAACAGAGCAGGCTGGGAGATTGCCATCAGCCCCAAGAGTACAGAATTCTGCCCACTAGTGACACACAGAAAGAGGCTGAGATTTTCAATTTTGTACAAACTTAATAGCCTTAAAATACTTGCAAAGGCTATAATTCATGTATTTAATAGATATTTAAATTCATGTCAGAGAGCAAAATATGCCTTCCTATTAAGGCTGTGTATTTTCCCAAGGATTTCAGTCCTTCCCTAATTAAAGGAAATTGCAAAACCACTGTCCATTTCCCTAGAAGGAGAATCAGATCCTCTCATATCTTGACGAGGGACTACACCCTGTGATGTTTTAACATAAGAATCATTGATATCCAAATGTATGTTTGCAATGGAATTAACACAAAAAATGAGGCCTCTATCACAAAATCCAGAGCAGAGTCAGTACTGCTTGCTCAACCCCTAGCATTTGGACATCTTATTTAGTCGCAACGGGCTAGTTATAATCCATCTCACAGGCATCAGGATTCAGGAGAGATCCAACGGTCAACAAGAGCTGGCTGAAAAAATAACAAATGTGCAAGTGGAGTAGGGCATCCCACTTGTTTCATTAAAAGCCTTAAGCATACACATTCTTGACTGTCATGCATGATCACACCCTAGGACATTGCAGTAAGCAAAGCAGCTCTCACTGCAGTTGCTTCATCACTTATCAGACTGTGCTGTCTCTTCTGACCAGTGAAAATGGTCAAAATATCTGCTTAGATGTACTTTACAAAACACTAAAATCTTGGTATACAACCTTTTCTAACACTTCCATAATTAGCTTGAGCTGCGGCTTGGAGGGTGTTGAGGAAGGAGCAGGAGGAAAGAAAAAGCTGCGTGTTAAATATTGTTAAGACTTCCGCTGTTTTATATGTAACATCAGAAAGAGAGAACTTCTGCATAAGGTCGTTCTCATGGTTTTCATTATCGCATATAGTTAATTAAAAACACTTCAACCCCAGGCAACCAACACACTGCAAAGAGAATATTAAGAGGGTATAAAAGCATCCTACTCACTTGGAAACTAATTAAATTGGTTAAAAATGAAACAGTTTTTTAAAAAGTACTGTAGTGTCAGGAAGGGCTTGTTGATACCTCAGATTTACTATGTGTGCGCAGAAATGAAAGGCAATTTTGCTTCTGTTGAAGGTAATGGCAAAAGTCCTTCTCTGGGGCAGGCAGATCAGGCCTTTAGCATTAGACTTAAATGTTGAAATAAATAGGATTGCTATATAGTGTTAAAAATAGGCTTTAGGTGCCTGATGCTAGTTTGAGAACAATTTAGGCATTTAATTCCAAAATAATAGCCCTGAAAATCTTTCTTCAACACCATCTTTAATTTTGCAGAACCTCTATTATTGTGAATATCTATCTACACTTTGGAATAGACTAAAGAGCTTCTTTCTTAAGTGTTATGTATTGATGCCTACTTAACTTACCACTTTTCCATGGCCAGATAGAGACTGGAGCCAAAACCCTTCCACTGAGCTGTGGGGGTTTACAACACAGGTGCCCCATTCTGACATTGCCATCAGGAATATTTCTATGGTCAAGGGAGATCGTGTCACTATAGGTAAAAGAGTTCAGGCAAAACTTACCTTCTCCCAAGGTTTGCTCAGAACTATGGTATAAATTCTACTCACTCTTTTGTCAACAAGACACTTCAGACATTGATGCTTAGAGATAGGTAAAAGAACTCTATAGATTCGGGGTCACTCTTCCTATTTCTGTTATCAAGCATTCATTCTCTGAGCATGTCTACTGAACACCAGTGGAAGCAGCACCTTCGTAAAATGCAGTAGCAAGCCTTTTCATTTAAAAGATGTCTGGTATAGCTGCCTTCCCTTTTACTCTCAGAGATCAGAGCACAGATGCAGATTATGAAAAAATAATTTTCTATCCATGCCAAATTCCTCCAGGTATTGGCTAGTCTGATGATGATGCCAGATAAAGAACTGATAGTTTCTTAATGAAGACCCTCTTAATTAAGCTGCTCCAATGAACAAACAAATCAAAACTAGAAATTTATTGATTTGGATGAATACAGCAAGAAGCAACATGGTGTGCAAATCCCCAGTCTCCTGAGCAGACTCCAGGAGCAAGCGAATGCACCCTTTCTTTTCTGCAGAAGATTTTGCCTCTCAGCACAACCCACATCCTCACCTCTCATGAGATGGCCATGCCTGAGTGTCGCACCCACTTGGCACCCCACAAGCTTTTCAAATTGAGATCCCTTTCTGAAATACTAACATAAATACCTAAAGCATCCAAGACCAGAACAAAGATACTACAGTCAACAACACTTTATTCAGCACATTTCACCTAGACTAGCTTAGGTGACTCTAATAAGCTGGTTTGGATTCCATCTTGAGTTTTTTTGCCATATGGAACCAATATTAATTCCGGATTATCTTTCAGGCACCTGTTTGATAAGAAGAATGCAGCTTCCTTAATATGTGCTCAGCCTCTGCCAATTTTAGGCCTGACCTTGCAATGAAAGTCTGATGTTTATACCCTGTATCTATACAGGAAGCCAATGAAATTCTCAGCAAGTGCTTTAGTATGTTATAGGAGCTTCTGAAGAATGGAGGCCATAATTTTAAATTTTCCCGTGCTGACACAGACTAAAATAAGAACAGGCAAACTGAATAAATATTTATTTTAAAAAATTGGCATCAAGTCCTACATTACAGGATTATTAGACATAGCATCACAATTATTTAAACAAGGATCACAAACAGTTCGTAATAGGTCACAAGTCTAAAATTGTTACTGATGCTTATTGCATACTAGGATATTTTAAGTGTTATTCTGTTGCACTGATTAATAATAGAGCACATGACAGTGGTTTTCATTACTCAGCCTTCTCTCACATGAAACTAATCCACACATACATTATTGATAAATAACGCACACCTCTCCTGTTCACATCATCTAAATTATGCAGAATTAGGAACAGCTGACAAACTAATACACGTAACTGTTTATCCTAATAGACATCACTGTAGCTGTAGCCAGCATACTTGGTTAACTGCAATTTTGGGTAAAACATGAAGTTTATATAAATGGAGTATATAAATGGAGTATAAAGTATATATAAATTGAGTTTACCCATAAATGTCAGAAAATTTGGCTTTCAGCCCTTTCTCCTTATTTTTTTTCAGAAAAAAAATGCAAAAAGAAACACTTGAAATAATGCAGCCTTATAGAAATAAAAATTGTTGCAGTATTTTGAAAACATATCAGTAATACGTTGCACTGTAGTTGTCCCATCAACAATAAAAAACCTTCTACCAATGTTCATTCCTGCCTTGCTTTTACAAAGCAGCGCCTATTTTCATCTAGGAATGAAACACATCATTATCAAGCAACATCTCTCAACAGTCATGAAATAGTTAGCACAATATTCACCTGAGAGCATCACCTAGTACAGATTTTCAAAGCAATAATCTTAGGTTACATTTGCATTGGGTTTCCAAGAGGAAGTATGAGTTTTCCTATGCAGATACACAAGGGCAAATTCACCTCATCAGTTCACTTAATTTACAACAGAAATTAATTTGGGCTATTTGCAACCACCTGAAAATACTGACGGTGACGGGATCATTAGCCTAACAGAAATGCAGCTACACCAGCTCACATAGCATGGATAAGAAGCAGGAGTCATTGTGCAGCAGGAAAAATATTACATAGTTGCAATCATGAAAAAGTGGTGGTAAGACTTGCACAGCTGGGGTGCTCTATGAGAGGGCTATCCTTCAACTGTGTTGAGTCATATTTGCATCTTCAGCTTTATCTAGATGAAAATAATTGCCTGAGAAAAGCCTCACAGTATATTTATTGTTTAATAATGCAGTTTTACAGAGAAATAAGCAAAATTTGGCATGAGGGTCATTATATACTACATGTTCTGCCAGTTATGACTGGACAGCTCAGGTGAACAATTCATAGGGCCAATGACGTACATTGTGGGGTCTGAGGCTTTTTTGATCACTGGGGCAATACAAGTACGAGACAAAAGCATAAAACCCTAAAAGCAAGCCATTCTTCAAATACTGAAATCTAAATCCCATTTTATTATGCTGTCAATGAACTGCCGAGATTCTCCTTTGCTTGTTAACATGATAGCAGACAGATGAGAAGAAATAAAAAGTACTGGCGTGTGAAAGGCAAATCAAAAGGGGAGATTGAAGGGATTTCTCGAGTTACTCAGGTGAGTCTTTAAGCCCCAGCCAGTGACCCAGCCCATGGTCAGAACGGTGCAGGTTCCGTTTGGTTGCTCCGAACGCTCAGACACGGTATCCAACTGTCTGCCCAAAAGGCTGAGAATTTGCAGTTTCTTTGTAAGCTTACTGCACAATTAACAAAAGAAGGGAATTTGATACTAACTAAACAGAGAATGAATAGTCAATAACATTGTATAAACTTTTTCAAGTCACAAATCTTTTTGCAGCAGGAGTGACTTTGCATGTTACTGCAAAGATTGCTTCTTTTTGTTCTCTACACTCATGTTTTAGTTGTTAAATATATTTTTCTAAAACAGGACCCTCACCTGTTGGCAGATAATGGCATCAAACCCCTAACATAAAAAGAAAGAAAAACCACAGACTAAACAAGTTGCAGTAAATGAATAAAATGAAGAACACTATGATAGTGTTTAAGATAGATCCTAAATATTCTGCAGAACTGCAAAATAATTACTTTATTACTTTCAACATGGCTAGCATAATATTTATGAAAGGAATTATTCCAGTAAAAAAAAAGTATATTTTTTCACTGCCAGATTTCTAATTCTTAAACTTAAAAAAGATTTCAAAGTACCTCAACCAATATTCTGAATCAAAAAATAAAACATGAAACAAATTCCATGCTACCATAACTCAATAACTATAAAATGAAGTGGCACGTGAAGAAGAAATGCAGCAGACAAAATGCAAATACAAGGATATTTGTAAAACAAGTTTAAATGCAGTTAACTAGAGTTTATAGACCTCAACCTGAATACTCTTACAGTGGAAACATTATTGTTTGCATGTTGGTGTACATTTCTCAGAATGGACTAGTTGTCAAATTTAAGTAATACTTTACATACCCTTTTTGTAACTGCACAATTAGCTTTATGAAACCCAGCTGTTCAAAATAAAGCCTGGACCAGCAGTGCCATCTAGCATCTTTTAAAAAACAACAACAAGATCTCTGTGCACTTACAGAATTGGTTGATTAGCATTTATTAAGACTATCAATCTTTGTAATAGATCTATGCATCAAGTCATAACCCTCAACTGAGCAACAAGACATGTTTTGATAATCAGTGTATTACCAAATATAACATCTGTACACGTCACAAACCATCTGGACAATAAAAGTGTCAGACAAAATTCTTTAGCCTTTGAAAGAGCTCAACTGAGACTGGGAAGAAGGGGACTGCATTTATTCCTTCAGTGTTGGATTATAATACATGGATAGTGTGAAACTGTGCAAAAATGGGAAGAAGGAACAGAACAGTAAAGTTTTCTTTTGGGAACAGAGGCCAAATATGCAAACTGGACTCATTTCTTAGGGAAGATTATGGATTGTCTGGGGCTCAGGTTAAAGATGTGAAAGAAATCTTCCTACTCCGGGACCATTCTCTAATTATTGTCCATTTTTCTGTTTAAAAGTACCTTTATTCTTGCATTTGCAGGGATTGATGAGAGAAGAATCAGGGAGACACAGCAGATCAATACCTGTCTCTGAGCCTGGTGTAGCCAGCAGAATTTTGGGGGTTTTTATCCCAGGTCAGTCAATGTGGCACTAAGCCTCGCAACAGGAGGGCCACACCTGTCTCAAAGGGGAAAAGGATCTTTGTGCAGGAGTTAGTAGGGCTCGCTGAAAGAGCTTTAAAGTAGATTTGAACAGTGAAAGGGATAAAATCAGGCTCCCTAGAGTAACTCTGAGAGTGGCATGCCAATGTTAGAGGACAGCATGCTAGCAAAGTCCTTCAGTCTTGCTGTTTCAGTGGAGAGAGAGGGGGTGGTGATCCATGCAACAGCAAAGATGCAAGGGTTATTGATCTGTTAGAAACCATGCAACTACCTGAAAATGGTGACAAAGGAATTAGGGCTTCTAACTCCAAAAAGATGTTGGGATCAATAGCCCAACAGAAGTGCAGCTACACCAGCGCACATAGCATGGACAAAATGCAGGAGCCATTGAGAAGCAGGAAAACTATCACACAGTTGCCGTCATGAAAAAGTGGTGGGAAAGCTTGCACAGCTGGGGTGCTCTAATAGGGATCTAAACTCTTCAGAGGGAATAGGGAAGGAAGAAGAGACAGTGGGGTAGCCCTACATGTTAGGGAGTGTTTTGATTATCTAGAGCTTAATGATGGTGACAGTAGGGTTGAGTGTTTATGGGTAAGGACTGGGGGAAGGCCAACAAGGCAGATATCCTGGTAGGAATCTATTATGGAGCACCCAGCCAGGATGGAGATAAAGAAAAAATATTCTATAAACAGCTGGAAGAAGTATCACAATAACTAGCCCCTGTTCTCATGGGGGACTTCAGCTTAGCAGGTTCTGCTAAAAATATAAAATGAACAAAGGTAACAGTCTAGAAGGTTCTTGGAGCATGTGGAAGAGAAGCTCCTGTCATGGTTTAACCCAGTCGGATGGTTTAGACTGGGATATATAACTTCATCAATGATTTGAACAAGGAGATCAAGTGCACCCTTAGTAAGTTCATCAACAACATCCAAGTTGGGTGGGAGTGGGTGGGAGTGCTGATCTGCCGCAGGGATCAGCCTCAGGCTCTGCAGAGGGATCTGGACAGGCTGGATCCATGGGCTGAGGCCAGTGGTGTGAGGTTCAACAAGGCCAAGTGCTGGGCCCTGCCCTTGGGTCACAACAACCCCAGGCAGCACCACAGGCTGGGACAGAGGGGCTGGAAAGGACCTGGGGATGCTGGTGACAGCAGCTCAACATGAGCCAGGGTGTGCCCAGGTGGCCAAGAAGGCCAAGGGCATCCTGGCCTGGATCAGCAATAGTGTGGCCAGCAGGCCTAGGGAAGTGAATCCTGTATTCAGTTTTGGAAGGAAGACATTGAGGTGCTGGAGGGAGTCCAGGGAAGGGCAGTGGAGCTGGGGAAGGGTCTGGAACACAAGTCTGAAGGGGAGCAGATGAGGGAGCTGGGTTTAGCCTGGAGAAAAGGAGGCTCCTTAATGCTGGAGGTCTTTGAAAGACTCATAGATGTGGCACATAGGGACACAGTTTAGTGGTGGGCTCATCAATGTTAGGTTTACAGTTAGACTAGATGATATTAAAGTTCTTTTCTAATCTAAATAATTTTATGACTCTATGATTCTACAATTTCTTAAGCAATATAAAATATATAGAATGTTTCAGATGACCCAAAAAATATTTTCTTGTGCCAGTAAAGAGAAACATCTGCTTTTCATGGTTTAATAAATTAACTCCTCATTCTGACATCTGATAGACTTCTGCTTTTCACAGGTACATATCGACATGTAACGATACATGTGAAATATATTCATTTGCTCCTTTCTATATGGAGTTAAAAGACTTCAGATTTGCAAAAGTGTAACAGTGAGCAAAATTTCACCCACTTTCATTGTTTGTTGAACAGAATGAATTGCTTGGCATTGCATAAGACAAAACATGAAAACAAATACTGCCTCTCAGACCCTACAGTGTAGAAGACAGGCTCTGAAATGACAGGATATACTGGGAAGCCTTGAAACACATTCATTAATTATTGTCATTGTTAGTAGCAAGCCTTTAGAAAGAACTTGAGTGCAAACAAGGATGGGAACACTGTAGCATATGAAGCTCAGAGAAAGAGAAGTGAGATAGGTTGCAAGTTCAACCACAGTAGCTCATTGGCACTACACTATATAGACAGAGATATAACCACACATCTTAGCCCTATAGCTAAGGATGATTTCTATATTGCATAAATCAGATTAATTAATTACATTATAGAAATTATAATGAGATTATGGATCTTTCAGTTAAAGCCTCTGAAGAATCATTACATTCTGAAAAATAATGTCTTGGTGACTTTTAAACAGATTTCACCTACCACTATTTTCCCCTGTTCCTGTTCATTTTTGTGTGGATGTTCCCTGAGAAAGGTTTTGTTGATACAAAACTCTAAATTTAAGATACTTGAAATACCATGGCTTGAAATACCATAGGTTATTCTGCTCATGAAGGAAAATTCTCTCTGCACCCCAGCAGAGTTTTGTTGGGATAGAAATAAAAAATACAATGCAAAGATTTAAACAAATATCTTTGGAACAAAAATAGCCCCATCAATTATAGATGCTCAGTAACCGAGTTCAGACAACCAGTGTGATCAGTCTGTGAGACATCACCAGCAAACTTTGTCTCTGAAGAAAAACATACAAAACAAACCAATCAAGAGAGCTTAATATACATTCTGGTTCACATCTCAGAAATAAAATTATGTAAATGTAACATGGTGACCACTGTAATATCCTCTCCAACTATCTCAAAAACTCTTTTAGAAGGCCTAGTAGAAAAATTCAGTGGCTATATAAATACACATTAAGTTTCTTTTCTTTCAAGGAACAAGTATTTTTCCAGCCACACTTCACTATTATCTACATATTACAGCTGGTATTATGTAAGGTTTTGTGAGCTTCAGCTATGGCTGAGCATTCAGCGGAGTAAAGACTCAAACACTAAATATATATATATGTGATGTTCTCATTTTTTGTGTTAACACTTGGACTATTTGTTTATTTTCCAAAATACATTTTTTCCCAAAGGGAAATCTTCTCTGTAAGGAGAGTTATTTTTAAAATGTAATGTATTTTCAAAAAGACCAGCATGCCATATACAGAGAAGTGAAGCAACAGACTGTCAACACAACAGTCTGATAAGATGTTTTTACCTCTGTAAAGAAAAAAATAAAATGGTGGCAGCATGCTATGTGGTTTTCAGTATAATCACCCTAACCCTGGACCATTTTTGCCATTTTCTAAGAAACTTTTATTTTCCCTTCTTATTTTATTACTGTTAGAGCATACTGGTGTGATTGTAAATTCATACCCACTGTGTGAGTCTGTTTCCAGACTTAGGGAGCAAGACAAGGTCCCTTGTATACACTAGAGGAGCAATTTATGCAGCTTTCATCAGTTTATTCACATCATATGCCTGCAGCACTCAGGGCTTGATATGAGTGTGCTCCCACTTGTCAAGCATCATCCCTTTAATTATTAAAAGTAAGAACGTTTACAAAGGAAACAACAAGTAGAGATTAAAATGGGGGGAAGAGGCATGCTACATTCAAGCTAGTCTCTCACACACAACTAACCCACTGGTGCAAAACTGATTAGCTGCCTAAGGCCACTGAGAGCGTAGGCACAGGATGTTTTCCTAAAGGGAGGAGGGGCAAGCTTGACCTTTAAATTTATAAAGGGAAACCACACACCCAGGTGTTGCAGCTCTGCTCACAAAGAACAATTAGGACATAATCTGGGTTGTTTATTTTGTTGGGTTCAGAGGTCCATGCTGAAAGATCAAAAAGGTCTTACAGTCATTCAGTAAGCTCCACGCATGTGATGTTTTTCAACAGCCTTTTGTGTTGGTACTATTTAGTTATTTGTTTGTTTGGAAAGAAAAAACAGTCTCTTTAAGTAGAAAATCCCACCTGAGCTACAACAAGACAAATTGCCCCATTCATGTTAAAGCTGGATTTTAAAGGAAAAGAACAGCTTCCTCAGGAGGGGAAGTGGAGGGGCAGGCACTGATCTCTTCTCTCTGGTTATCAGTATGCGGGAATGGTGTGAATTGTGTGTCAGGTGAGGTTTAGGTTGATTATCACCCAGAGGGTGGTTGGGCACTGGAACAAGCTCCCCAGGGAAGTGATCACAGCACCAGCTTGAAAGAGTTCAAGAATTTTTTGGGCAGCGCTCTCAGGCACATGGTAGGATTCTGTGGGGTCCCTTGCAGCTCAACATATTCTATGAGATTCTATGAGAGTCTTTGATAAAAGAAAGCACATAGGCATCAATTACAACAGGTACTTTAAGGGACTCTTCTGGGCAACAATGACACCAAGTTGCACAATTACCTCTGCAGCTTTCTCATAAGGAAAGAGTCAAGCTTGCATGGCTCTTCTGACCCAAACTGTGCCAGCAGGACAAAGTTGGACAGTGTTTCAAAAAAACAATAAAAATATATTTCTCAGGCTGTCAGCACAGAACAAATAGTGAGAGAAATAGGAAATACTGCAGCGTACCCAACCTCTGGGATGTTGAATCTTACTGAAGATTTAGAGGTGCTCTCCTAAAACGACTGCCTATTAGCAGGGTATCAGGTTTCTTTAAAACAGTCCTGCATCGAAGACATCAACAGTAGACCCCTTGGCCATGATACTGGTTCAGGGATAAATCTGACTGTAACAGCTTGTGTTACCCATTTGTTTTTTATAAATGGAGGTGTAATAGAGTACTTCAAAGATAATTTCTTCTGTCAACCTCCCAGGAAATCACAGTCCCTCAGCAAGACTGTCATTTATTATAGAGATATACAAACTTTAGCATAATGTAACGCATTGGACAATCTTCTAGCATGAAAGAGATTCTTCCCCTCTACTGATCTGTCATCAACCACCCACAAGAGAGTAGGCGGGTAAAAATAGACATTCTTCACAACAAATTCCTTTTCAAATCTTTCAGATTGCCTGTCAATGCCTTTTCTGTGGCTGCTGTTCTTGCAGCTACAGGGAACTTTGGCCAACCGGATGGCAGGCCAGCCATACACTGGAAACTCTCAGAAATCTTGAAATTGGCACAGAAAGATGTCAAAACTCACCATCAGAGTTACTTTACTGCAACAAATAACCGGCTGGGATACCACAATCTCCCAAGGCTGGGTCACTACTCTTGCAAAGAACCTCAAGTTACACACTGATTCAGAATACACACATAAGAATGGAGACATTTTTCCAGCTGATGTAACAGGCTGTAGGTTCAGAAATTGTAAACAGCCTTTTGTCTGACTACCATTTCTTTCAGTGTGTGAATTTAAATCAAAAAGTTTATGACAGCAGCACTTTCCTGGGAAGGTTGGTATATGGCATCCAAAAGCATTAGAAATTAATTAATACTCGGTGCATTTTTTTCTTGCGATATTTGGTTTATTTCTAAGGGTTACTGACATTTAAACTTAACAACAAGAAACTTAAAATTAAGACAAACTGGCTGTTTGGTCTTGTCTTTGCTATAAAGAAACTTCCACTCTAGCATTTTCATAGGGAGAAAATAAAACCCAAGTCTAACATCTCAGGCATCCAGAACAACCAATAAGCCTGTAAATGTCTGTTTCCTCTCTTTCTGGTTTTTTTCCTTTTCCCACAAAATTGGAGCAAGTAAGTTTTTCCAAAGAAAATGGCATATAAAAAACATTAGCATTGTAAGATCTGATCTAGTGCAACATTTTGACTAACACAAAGACCAGTGAGGTAGAGATGTGAGGGCTCACTTTATCTGACATTAATATTTTCCATAGGTTTGATACTCTAAGACAAAACTTACAATTGAATCAGTTTTTTTATCTTTAGCTTCACTGAAGAAAATCTACAGCATTTTGTAGGATTAAAACTAATCTTTCTTTCATCAGAGTTTAAAACTAATTTTCCAGGACACAAAGAGCAAATAGAGATAAAATCTATTTCTGAATGCATCTGCTGGTTATGAACACAAATTCAGCTAAGTTTTTTGTTCTTTTTAAGTGATGGAGAAGATTAAATTGTCAAAAATACAGCAAGAGCAGAAAATAAAATACGAAAGTTTCTACATTTTATCCAAAAATAAATGTTCTGAACTTAGATACCAATTTTACTTTCAAGTAAAAAGTTTACTTACCAATTTTACTTTTAAACAATTACCAATTTTCAATTTAAGTAACTGGAACATATTTTCTTTGTATAAATGTTCATTTTTGTGGGGTAAGGCTATTGTACAGATTCATAAATTTCTAGTCCAGAGGACAGTGGATGTCATATTCAAAGCATGTTCCTTCTTACAATGTTGACTTGACTCCACTATTGGAGGCTTTTGCAAAGTTCCTTTGAACCACAAGTTATTAGATGTAGGAATTGTGTGGAAGATAGATACAAGAAAGAGGAACTTTCTCCAGCATATGTTAAAACACAAGATTGAACTGATAGCCATGATAGTTACTCTTGGCTCTAGTATTTATGAAAAAAATGGAAGCTTTATCAATAATGGATGTAAATTTGTTACCATATTTTAAAGAAGGCCTACCATGTACAAAGCTACAGACTTACAAGGCTGGTAGTAATTTAAAAAGAAATATGTAGTTGAGAAATAGAAAAGCAAATTCAATGGTTTATTTCTTAAAATTTTAGACTACATCAGATAAGCAAAAGAGCAATGAACAAATACACAGATGAGCAAAATTTTATTTTGTCGGATATTTTACAATTCCAAGTATGTGGACACTATATGGGAAGAAAGAATGTGCAGCATAGATAAAGTAGCAGACTTAGATTCTGGAGATTTTGCTCTTACTTCTGTTACTGGCCTTCTGAGTTGCCTCAGCAAGCATAGCTTGTAGCTCAATTTCATAGCATGTAGCATAGATTTCCTCTGAGAAGTATTTTAGTGATGTCTTGGTAATGCTGTCATAGTTCAATTGTATTGTTTATATCTTTTACTGTGATCTTACCCTTTGTAAAGACAAAATATAGTTTGGGCATGTGGGAGACAATTTATCCCCGCCATACTCCCCTTGGGCAAATAATGTTAAGCCAGGGTTATTTGCAGAATTCAAAATGGGATTTAAGGCAGACTTAGTAATCTAATCAGTTGAACTTTTGAAAGCCTTTGCTCAAAAATTGTTTAATGCTTCTAGGAGCATCAGGCTTCAAAAAAGGTGCATTGGCACCTACAGATCAACTTCTAGTGTGTTAAAATGCACCTGAGCACTTAAAACTGGACAGGACCAAGGAACTATGCACACTAGTACATACATATCATACATACATATATATCATGGTGTCAGCACATGTCCTGCTGGAGTTCTAACACTAAATCTCCTTATTTCCATGAGATATTCAATCCATTGAGGTTAACAACCAAACAAATTGATTGAAAATTAAGACACTTTGAATATCAATGCCTGCTTGAACTGCTGCTGATTCATTTTTCATTAGGTAGTCATAAAATGCCTAACCATACCATGGAGCAATAACTGGAACCCAGATCTTCTAGAGGAAAGGTTTAGCCTTAGGCCACAGCTGGTGCTTTTCTGTACATATGCAGATAAAGTAGAAAAATTACATTAGAATTGATTCAGAAGAGAGATTTCACCTAACATGATTTAAGCCCATTTTTTGTACTGTAGATGCTTTAGGAAGAAGGATTTGAAACAAAAAGTCCTATCACATTAGTAAGAACTGTGGGCGAAAAGTGATCACCACTTCTGTTTTCAGATCTGTTTTAAGTTATTGCTTCCTACTTAATTTGAACAAAGATTAACCTGAAGTGCCTATAAATTCAAATGAGAAGAAGGGATCTTCCTGTACAGAAACAGCACCTTGGCCTCCTACAGAGTGGTAACTGCAACAGAATGCTTTCTCTTATCTATACAGACAACAAATGAGATGCATCAAGCTGTAGCTTCTTCTAGGGGAACCAAGCATCTGATATTTAGGGACTGTGATGACGAACATGACAAGTGCTGAAATCCTTTACTATGAACAGATGCTCACAGTAGCTGCATTGCACAGAAACAGAGCTCACTCTTGACATGAAGGTGCCTCCAGATACCATGTAATTTTCGGCAGTTCTTGCAGTGTTTCAGCTCAGATTCCAACTTTGTAGTTCATACATTTTCTCATAAAATGAATGTTTTATGTATCTTACACTTACCAGTAAGAAATGACATTCTGACAGTCAAGTTATAATCCACAACTAATCTGAGTCAAACATTGTATGTGTCTAGTTCAGGTCCTTAGTACCTTAACCTGCTGTCACACTTATTACAGCTAATTCCTAGAAAGTTGCAAAAAGCTACTGCTAGGAGGGGTGGGGAGTGAGGGTGTACGTATGCACAAACACTCCTGAAGAGTTTGATTCAGTATAAATTACAGCTTCCTGAGCTTTTATTATTGAATGATTTGTTTAAATGCTGGATATCTGATTATGCAATCCTTGGTGTAATTCTCTGTTTCTCATATCCATTATCTTCATAGAAAATAGCACAAAATCTGGCTCAATACCATTAGCACAGTCAAATTTTTGACACAGTTCAAACCGGCAGAGGTTCTATGAGTAAAGAGGCTTCAGAACTGGTCTTGGATGACTTACAGGACCTGGATTGGTAATGTGCCTTGAGTAAGAGTGGCAAATAAACAGCATCATGACATGAGAAGCCACTCCGAGTATGATAGCATGTTGATATCCTGGAGATAGTGACTAACTATCCCCTTTCTATGAAGGCTAATAATATCACCAGCAAAAGATTCCTCCTCTAGCTCAGTACTAGGGGAGTTAAAGGAACTTAGGCTACCTACTATTATCTGCTATCACCACCCCCAGCTAAATACCTTGGTGCACCACACACAGCTCAACTTATGCTGTCACAGCAGACCCATGCCCAAGACGGCAGAACAAGAGTAGTTGATGAGGTTCTCTTTTTCTCAGCTCTAAGGATGCATTCTTCAGACTAATTGGTTACAAATGTTCACTTAACAAGCAAAGTTATTCATATGATACAGTAATGCAATAGTTAGTCTTGAGGACTTTAAATGTTGTTCACTTGTCTTTCTAAATCAAAATCACACAGAAAGTATTATGGAAAAAAAACAGTACTTAAAGCAAATGTCATTTTTAATCTAGGGGAAATTCATGTCCTAGAATTTAATGGGTTGTTAGCATTCTTTCCTTTTTTTTTTTTTTTTTACCAGAGAGCAAACCCTTACTTAGCTAGAAAAAACCCCAAGGATTAGAAATAAAAAATAGAAGCCTTTTCCTGTTACAGTATTGATCTTTTTCACTAAGATGTGATCAAACACTCATACTGTCTCACAAGTATTCAGTGTATTGTGTAAAACAAAATGCTAAATCAAATTCTTAGTGGATGTGCACACATGACACAATTATACGACACTGGAAAAAATACAATTCCAGTGAAAAAAAGAATCAGCATACATTGAATGAGCAATAGTTACTGTCTTCCTTAGTCAGTACTGGGAATTTCCAGGGAATTTCTAGAATTGCCACACACTGATGTATCTTCTGCAGTTTGGTCAGTGCAGGAAAACCACACAGAATCTGTTGAAGTCATCTGCCCAGCATCAACTGAAATTTGAGTCATGTTTATTCTCCAAGTTTAGCAGAATTAAGAGTTTTAGAGAGAGGATCCTAATGAGAAGAAATGGAAAATAAATTATTGTGAAAGCATGAGAGAGCTTGTTCGGTTCTTCCTTGGGCTGTAGTTTTGCAGGAGCTGTCACTTAGTAATGCAAGCATTTTGTTAAGCTTTTAACTGAAATCTATTTGTTTTCTTCAAAATCAGAAAAACTATAGATAAAGAATCCAGCAATCATTTAAACAGATCCTTACACCATATCAGGTCAACCTAGAACAACCCAACAAATTCCTTTCTAACTTCCTTTTGAAACTTCCTATGCAAATGATCATACAACCTACTAGTTCTTTCCAATGCTCTCCAAAATAATTGAACACTGAGCACGTAATAATGAATTTCTCCTGAGAGGATACATATAATGGCTAATTTGATACCATTCTTTCCAGTTATGAAAATGTTAGTGTCTTTCAGACTTGAAAAAGTGCTTCTCAAAAAAAAATTTTCTGAGTCTTTCATTTTGGGTAATTTTTGCTGTCTTAAAAGTCTTTATCATCTCACTCCTGATACCCAGACTTCTGGAAAAAGAAGTCAGTATCTGAGAAACTTTTTACAGGCTAGCTGAAAGTATGAGTAGGAAATTATGAATGAATCTGCCCTAAGAGTACTTAACTGCACATGTAGCTTTGAAAATGGGTGCTGTCATGTTGAAATTTACTGGAATATGCAGCTGCTTAAGGACAGGCATAAGAACCACAAAGAATCTCAGAATGAGTAAGGTTGCAAGGGACCATGGTGGGTCACCTGGTCCAACCTCCCTGCTATACTTACAACATGTTACTCAGGGTTTTGTCCAGAGGGTTCTTGAGTATCTCCAATGAGGGAGACTCCAGAAACTCTACAGGCAACCTGTTCCAGTGTGTGGTCACCTGCACAGTAAAGAAGTTCTTCCTCATATTCAGGCGGAACTTCCTGTGCATCAGTTTCTGCCATTGTATCTTGTGCCCTCAGACACTGCTGAGCAGAGCCTGGTCCCTGCTCTGGCCCCTCCCTGCAGACACTGACAGACATTGATGAGGTCCCTTCTCTGTCACCTCTTCTCGAGGCTGAACAGGCCCAGCTCCTGCACCCTTTTCTCATAAGAGAGATGCTCCAGGCCCTTGATCATCTTTGCAGCTCTCTCCCAGACTCACTCCAGGAGTTTCAAGTCTCTCTCATTCTGAGGAGCCTAGAGCTGGACACAGCACTCCAGACATGGCCTCATAAGGGCGGAACAGAGGAGCAGGATCACCTTCTTTGAGCTGCTGTCAATGTTCTTCCTAATGCACCCCAGGATCCCACTGGCCTTCTTGGCCGCAAGGACACACTGCTGGCTCAGGGACAGCTTGTTGTCCACCAGGACCCCCAAGTCCTTCTCTGAAGACCTTTCCAGCAGGTCAGCCCCCAGCCTGTACTGGTGCATGGGGTTATTCCTTGCCCATGTGCAGGACCCTGCATTTGCCTCTATTCAGACAGTTCTCTGCCCCTGTCTCCAACCTGCTGAGGTCCTTCTGAAGGGCTGCACAGCTCTCCAGGGTACCAGCCACTCCTCCCAGTTTTGTATCATCTAAGAAATTTTCTAGAAGGCTAGCAAAGATCTCAAAGTTTTGCAGGGCCAAGCCCAGTTTTGGCTAAAGATTTCTAACAGATTAGAGGACCTTATTTATATCTTCTATGTCATGATTTCGTGAGTTGACTTGTATTTACTTTTCTGACATCAGTCCCAATAGTGACCTCATCATAGATATGGCTTGTATATAACACTTGCTCTTGTTGTAGAGGACAATACGTTTTACACATTAGCTGATGTTGCCTGATTTGCTTTTGTGAGAAGTCTAGTCTGGATGTAGTCATTCTAGGTGGCAGGCCACTCCGTGCTCCTGGCCCTGTTCAGTGTTCTGAAATGGCATCTACATGTGTCATTCATCAATCAAAATATTGGGAGACAGCATCCCAGCCTCCATTTCTCTGCCAACATTTCATGACAGGAATAGGATAGGCTGTTTTCAGGGTCCACAATACTGTGAGTTTCTAAACATGTCTTCAAAGACAATTTTGGAGGATGCATGGCTACTCCCTAGCTCCCATCTGATTATATTAAACAATTGCAAGACATTTCTTCTGAAGGCCACCAGGGAACACTACAGTTATGCACAAGCTACCTGTCTTAGACTTCTGGAGGAGAGCAATTTACTGCAAACCACAGAGAAACAAAGAGCTTTAGTTCCCTCTTGTCCTTTTCCTCAGAAAGATGACTTCTGGTGGTTTATCTGATGACATGATTTCTTGACAAAGTCAAATGCATGTCCATAGGAGGCCATGATTAGAAAGATTTTTTGGTAATCAAATTTTAGGGTTTGAATCAATACATTATTTATAAATGCTTTTAATTTTTTAAATTGCCATTTAATAACCTTGAACCTAGCTAGTTCTCTCTCATGCCTAGAGTTTTTAGTAGGAAATTAATCTGTCACTTTACTAGCTAACTAACTAAGTAAGTAACTAATAGAATTGTTAATTAGCTGAAGTGTTTTCTGCCTTTTGATGTATATCTGACACAAACATCAACAAGCAAAGCCAAGCTGAGGCAGTCTGAAGCAAGGGTCACCACTGTTTTGTTAAACTGTTTGTACAACAGACTCACAGAAGTTCAGAAGACATTAAAAGCACTGGTCTTAGATGCCTCAGAAGCTAAGCAAATCTTTTTACACATATTTAATCTGTGGATGTTGTAAGTTAGCCTACCTATTCAGTCCTTCCATATGCTCTCTGCTTAGAAAGGATTTTGAATGTAAGTAGTGCTTTTTGTAATCAACAGTGAACATTTGCCACAACTAAATAACTTGCCCTTTTCTGTTTATATCATTTACATAGATAGAAATGGCTCCAAGATTACATTCTTTTCATAGCAATCACATGAGTAGGAGAACTTGATGATTCAGAGCTGGAAGGAATATGAGAGGCAAGGCAGCATCACAAGCAGAGAAGAGAAAGAATGAATGTAAACCCTCCTTCTTTGACGTTCTCTGTTCTCTGGGTGCATGAAGTTCTCGTACACTTTTGAAAGCTACTCAGAATGAGTTTATACTCTATATACAGGTTTCTATTGCTTGTTATGATCATTAATGTCTCTTGGTATTACAAATCCCAGTCTGCTTTAGGGGATACATATCTCTGAGATGTACCGAAAATGAAAAAAAACCCCAAAACCCAAACCAAACCACCAAAACCAACCCAACCAACCAAACAACAAAAGACCAAAAAACCAACCAAGCAAACAAAAAAACACCAAAAGAGAAAAACTGCAGCAGTATTATTTGTATTTAGAAATATCCAGGGAAGGTATTTTACCAATTATTGGCATGCAAAAAAAAAAAAGTGTGTCATTTTCAAAGTTCCTTGCTTTGAACTACAAGTAGGATACATGATATATGATGTCAATTTTACTGAACCTGGGATTTAGGAGCAAATCATTATCATCAGTAACTGGCAACATGGTAAGATCTGCAATGATTTGGATCTGTGTGGCCAGTTGTTACCCATATGCCATAAAGAAAAATAATCTCCTTAAGCCTTGAAGAATGGATGACTGCTCTTCAGAGAGTTGCTTAAATCTTTAACATGCTGCAAACATTTTAAATAATGCTAGAAAGAAGATACCATATTGTCATCCTCTGTCTCTATGTTTGATCTTAATAAAAAGTAAAACATTCTGCTAATAAATACAGAACTAATTAAGCTGCATTTTCAAAACTATAATCAGCAGTTGGAGAGTACCCCATAACAGACAAAAATCATCTTTTAAAAGATCACAATTCAGCAATAAACTGACTTTGGGGGACTCATTCTTTGATACAGAGCCTAGAAAGCAGCAGAGTCTGGCTATCCTTTTTGAAATCCAGGACTAAATAATAAGAGTGTATCTAGCTGGGCAATTATATCTGAGTCATCATGTTCTTACAAACAGTATTAGGGGTACTGGTATGTCCTAAGCTGCAAAGCTTTCAGGAAAAAATTCCATATGTTCAAGCTGACTCCACTCTTGGTTCTTGTCTTCATGTTACCTTTGGTGAGACACATTTGTCACATATATGTGAAAAGGTATGGTTTTCAGAGAGGTGGCGTCCAACCCTGCACAGGAATTTTGTAAAAATGCAGGTGGAATGTACCATGTGAGAGACCCTGTGCTACACACCTCCTGGGTGATGCCATGCTCGGGAAAGCTGACACCCGCCCAGCCTGGCTGAGCAGCAGCTCCGCGGGAGCCACAGGGAGCTGTCCCTTCCTTCCCGGCCATGCCCCAGTCTTCTCTGCTAGCCAAGGGCTTGCTTCCATCTCCCTTCCTCACGCTGAGAGGTGCTTACTCACAGAAGTTATCCCAGTGACTGCTACAAATTAACTGACAAAGAAGAGGCAATGTGTGAGCTCCCCCTGCAATGTGTGAGCTATTAACCAGCTCAGAGGGAGCCCAGCTGGCTACCCTGGTCGCCTGTGGTGAGGCAAGCGTGTTCAGCTGTTGGGCTGATGTTCCTAGCTGTCAGCTCTGTTTCAAATAGTTCCACGAGCAAAGCCTGGAAGTGACTTATTCACTCCCTTTCAGGAGCACTCAAGAAGGATGGAGCTGTGGAGTTTTAGTATGGCTTTGTTGCCTTTCTGAAAGGGGTTGTGGTTGGATCCAGGTAGAGTACTGGACAGTTAGCACCTTTCAGGGTACATCCCCCTGTGTGTGAAAAAGTATGTGTAACTTCTTTGGTTTTATCTGTCACATCCTCCACAAAAAAAATCACCTTTTTTCCAGTAAACAGACACCACTCTAAGATCCAAAGATGGTATTTGAGTACCAAATTATCTCTGTTTCTGGAAAGTTTTTTCCAGGGAATGGAAGCTTCAGTGTCACCAATGAGCTGACACCTTGTTTCAGCTGAATGAAGTTCCTTGATCCCGGACTAGTGAAAATGTTTACGGTGTATCTTGAGAAAAAGTTGTATAAATAATTAGATAAACCAGTAACGGGGAGGGGAGGGGAATCATTACCACTAACATTTTACATTACATTACATTACATTACATTACATAGAATACTCACAGGTGCATAGATTTATGTGGAATGTATGTCAGAATGCAGGAATTATTTCCTCAAAGCTTTGGTAGGATTCTCCATTGAAAATGTAGGCTTAGATGACACTGAGTGGAAGGAGAAAATAATTTGCCAAGGTCTAATGGACATTTGTCTCTTCTTGGCTGTTTCTGGCTGTTTTGTTATCAACTGCTCACATTTATATGAGAATCTAAGTGGTCCCCATTCATAGTAGTATGAAAACAGAAAAACAAGTCCTCTAAGATTAAAGTACCTCCTTGAAAATACTGCCTTTTTGATTATATTTGTGCCACAGAGAGGCAAAACTGGCTGCCAGTGGACCATTACTAAACACAGACATTGTCCAACCCACACACATAGCTATTTATGGTGCTGCAGCTCAGTGTCTGGGGGTCTGTAAACTCCTCTTGCTGACCTCCATAGAATGCATTTTTTACTTAGTCTTCTCTTAATAGCTGTATTTACCAAACAAAAATCATACAGTTATTTTCAAATGTCATACATCTCTTTGTAATTTTGGCAGACACTATGTAACTATAAATGTATTTTGAGGGAATAACTATAATAAGCATTTTAGAGAGACTAAACCCCTTTCTTAATTTTTTGCTTGAAGCACAGCATTCAGACAGTTTTGCCAATGCATCCATGAGAAAGACACACATACTATTAATCCAAGTAACGTGGCAAAGCCCTCCTGGTCCCACAATTTATATGTTTATTCACAAGATGATGACCTGTGTAGTCCTAAGGGCTGCTACCTTGTGTTTGTGTTTCTCAAAAGAAAAACATGGAACAGGGTATATTCCAGTTAATCATTACCTATCACCTGTGGAAGTGACAGCCTAGCCAACTCTTTGTTCTTCCACCGGATCTCAGAGAGTGAGTAGTGTCTCACTCATATGATAGAGGACGCAGCCCTGGGCAGGGCACTCGGCCATTCTCACCACTGACTCTAGGCTGGAACCAGCTCTGGCTGAACTACATTTTATCTCAGACACATTTTCCATATCTCTGTTACATCTGACGCAAGAAACGCAAGTGGTTTTGAAATAAAAATGAAATGGTAAAACATTCATTTTATTAACTTTTGCTAAAGTCTGCTTGAGTTCTTCTCCAGTTTTGGATATCTGGTTGAAAAGGAGTGTACACAGAGGAGCCAGGGAGTATGCTCTCACTACCAAGTCCCACTACAGGCAGCTAAAATAGTATTTTGGTTTTATATGTCTTACTTCAGCTACAAACACACAGATGAGTTACAACACCTCCAGTCTTTATCTTTGACAACTTAAGAGTTTATCTGATCCCTCATTCTGTACATAATGTTGGAATAATACCAGTATTTTGACACTTTTTTAATGTCACAGAGGTACATAAAATGGTAACACATAGAGATTAAATTGTCATTTTGAAGATTTTTCAGAAGAAAAAATATGGAATTATAATTTTTTCTCTCAAGCTTTAAGACATATTTTATCAGGTAAAATGCAGTGGCCTTCAGTCCCTGTTGTTAGGGGGCATGAACTGCAGTGTAAATATTTCAGCAAGTAGCACTGTATGTCAAACCAAACAACTTGTCTTATTGATGGCTGGTGCCATCAATTTTCTTCATAATTCAGAGACTGAGTGCTACAGCCACGCGGCAGAGTGGCTGGAAAGTGGCCCAGAAGAAAAAGCCCTGGGGGTGCTGGTTGACAGATGAGCCAGTTGTACCCAGGTGGCCAAGAAGGCCAAGGGCATCCTGGCCTGGATCAGCAATAGTGTGGCCAGTAGGACCAGGGCAGGGATTGCCCCCCTGTACTGGGCACTGGTGAGGCCACGCCTCGAGTGCTGTGTCCAGTTCTGGGCCCCTCACTGCAAGAAGGACAGAGAAGGGCAACAGAGCTGGGGAAGGGTCTGGAGCACAAGTTCCTGTGAGGAGCAGCTGAGGGAGCTGGGGGTGTTTAGCCTGGAGAAAAGGAGGCTCAGGGGAGACCTTATCACTCTCCACAACTGCCTGGCAGGAGGCTGTAGCCAGGTGGGGGTTATCTCTTCTCCCAAGTAACCAGTGACAAAAAGAGAGGACATGGCCTTAAGCTGTGCCAGGGGAGGTCTAGGTTGGGCTTTAGGAAGAATTTCTTCACAGAAAATGTGATTAAACATAGGAATGGGCTGCCCAGGGAGGTGGTGGAGTCACCTGGAGGTGTTTAAGGAAAGGCTGGACGTGAAGCTCAGTGCCATGGTCTGGTTGACAAAGTGGTGTTCAGTCATGGGTTGGACTTGATGATCTCAGGGATCTTTTCCAACTTAACTGAATCTGCGATTCTGTGATTGTGTGTTTTACAGTAACATTGACTTCCGCAATTTGGAATTGACGTACAGAGGGAGGCATCTGAGCCATCGATGGCATTTGGCATTCTACATCTTGTTTCTGGCACAGCTGCCTCTCTGGCAGTGACAATCCTGGCCAAAATCCCTCTCAATGAAATCACTGGCATATTTCCCAACACCTTGAATAAGAACAGGATTGGGTCCTATGACCCAATGCATGTGCATCTCTCATCATACTGTAAGCAGCAAATGTTCATGATTGCAATCTAGCAATCTAAACTGAGGGGCTGGTGACATCTGAGAGTGAGTTGATTATATTAACACTCAAAGACATACACAGAACTTATTTACATTGCAAAAAAAGGTAAGGCCTTGACTAAAGGAAATCATATTTATTCTAACTATATTAAAATATTCCTTGTCTGATTCAAGTCACCTACTGAGCAGGAAAAAAAAAAACCCAAAATCTAACCCAAAAAACCCCAAACATCCCTCCTGGCTGATCAAAAGACAAAATCATGACATAAACTATTGCCGTATTTTTTTTAAATTTTGCCTATTTTTCATTAATATTCACCTGTGCAACTCATTTCCCTGAACATTCTTTAGAAAGAAAACAACTCAAAAAGAATATTCTTAAAATATATTTTCTACTTTTTACAAAGTTTTTTAGAAAGTGTTTTCTTTATTTCATTCTAGATGGGTCAATTTAATTCATCTTTTATAAAACTGTAGTGCAGGAAATATTTCACAGAATTTTACAGTGGTAAAAGGCAAAACAGAAGCACTGTTTTTGAAGCAGCAGGTACCATTTCTAGTCCAGGGCTTGTACTGAAGGTAGCTGCTTTTCAAGCTTAGCAATGGAACAATTAATAAAGAAACCCATTAAGGTCTGATTGTTGCTGCTAAAAAGGAAGGTTGAATTTCAGGCCTTTGAAGTAACTGAGAATGATTCAGGCCTCATTACAGAGATATAATCTACATTCATACATTTATGTTAGTGATTCAAATCTATTGGGACAGATTGAATTCCGTTAAATAGTGCATCTTTCCTGTGGAACTTTTCTCAGGCTTTCTCAGGCTAACCTAAGAGGTGACCTGACAATACAAAGTAGTGGGGTATTTAGGGATTCAACTGTGCTATAAAAGAAAGGCTATACAGAAAGTAGAAAAAAGAATGAGATATAATCTAAAAAGCTATGTCAGCTTTTCATTTGGACTCCGTTTTGTAAATGCCCCCCTTGTCATCACACAGGATAAAAAAGGACTCTATGCATTGCAGTAGTTTCAAGTACTGCCCTGAATACTGCAGCTGGCAGAAGCAGATTTTATATGAAATTCTGCATATGTTGAACTTTCTGCTCTCAAGCACAAAATCTTACAACCAATATATACATAATCACGAGCTAGAAATAAGTTTAAGCAGAACGCTTCTTGAGTAAATTCAAGACAGTACCTATTTTTTCAGGGTTAATTATACCTGTTTAACCCCCAAACTACTTTTAACTCCCACCAGAGATCCTAAAATGCCAATTCACTTTATTTTCCAGCATGTGACAGGGAAAAAAGAAAAACAAAAAAAAAGATGTCTTCAAACCTAAAATTTTAAGATATTATAGAAATTGTTTATAATTTAAGCTGTTGGAATCAAAGTAACTTCAATTTTAGAAATAACATGTTGTATCCAGGCAGAACTCAAACATTGACATAAGCTTTTTAGACACACATGTAAGCTGTCAGGCATTCACAGAAAGGAGGGGTTTGCTTTACATTTTGTTTTGTTTCTCTGTTTTTTTTTAATTAATTACCAAAAGGAAAAGCCTTTGGCAAAGGAAAGCCTAAATCAGATTTGCAAAAAAAAAAGATTTCTGAAATGCCTTGCACTCAGTGCAAATACATGCAGAATAAATACTCTGAAGTACCATAAACAACATTGTAAAACACATTGATTCTAACAGTTAATGGTTTCATTTCTAAGGCTGTTTAAATGTCACCCCCAGCAGCTGAACACATAAATTTAGGAACCAACTCTCTCCAGAATAAACACCATAATTGGACAAAATAATTTCAAATTTCTGTTGTGAAGTTAACAATATATTTAACATCCTAATCTAATGAATCTGTCTAATTTTAGAACGGTTTGTTCTTTCCTGCATTTTTTGTTGTTTAAACTAAAATTTACTCCAAATGCCAAATGGAATAGCATAGGAGGTTTTCCATGAAATTCCACTGATCTGAATTATTTAACGGCCTCTATTTCAAAGAAGTTTTGGGTTTTCTTATTGAGCTACTCACTGTGTTTCTGTGCCTATTTCTCTGATTCTCCATTCTCTTAGCAAATGATCCATCCACTTGTGTTCCAAAACAGGTATTTAACAATGCTGAACACTGATTTAAATATAGTATCTTGCACGCTGGCCATATCCTGTCAGTTCCTGATGCTTTATTCTGGTGTTAAAAGATAATACGTCATATGGAACATGTTTGTTAATTACTGGGAAAGTTGACAGGTCAGTGATGGGCTAGAAATATGAATCTGTCATAACATTCAGTATGTGAAATGATACATCCACTAGAAGAGATGCAATCATAGGAAAAAGCAACAACATATGCCCCTCCAGGAAAATAATAGCTTGAAAAATTGCTTAAAATAGCCTCGAAAATGGAAAAATTGTTCCTTTCTGGCAAGGGAAACTGCATTAGTTTAAAAAAAAATTAAAAAGACAGCAAAATATTCAGGCAGATTTTATGGGGAAACCTTTGCAATGCCAATAAAATCCCTTTTGCTCTGAAGTCAGATGCGTGATTCAGTAAACGACTCATGTTAGCAATTAGAAAATGGTCATTTAGGGCCCTGATTTCTTTTGAGACAAGGAGAGTGAGGGTGGGGAAAGAGACACAATAAATCTTGAGAGGCTTAAAAGGAAGAGCAGGCTAAAGTGTGAACTTTTTATTTCAGCAACGGAAGCGAGAAATCAGTGATTCATTGAAGGAGGGAGAAAGACCTCCATGGAAGCTGGCAGAGAAGAAGGAAAAGGAGCTAATTATGTCTCTTCCCTTTTTACTCTCCCTGACCAGCATATAATCTGCTGTTCCAGGGTCTGCCTGTAGTACATACTCCTTTCCAACCTCTCCACCCAACCCCTCCTCCAGCGGGGGGGGGGGAGGGGGAGATCTAGCAGGCAACAAGCTCCAGGTGGCTTTCTCAATCACTTCTCTGCCAAAAAAAAAATAAAATAAAACCCTCTGCTAGAAAATAAGTTCGGGTTTTGGGGGATTGGTTTTTGTTAGTTTGCGGGGGGAAGGTTTAGGGGAGAAGGTTAGTTGGTTGGGGGGCTTTTTTGGGGGGAGGGAGGGAGAGTGGGGAAAGAGTGAAGGGGGAGGGAAGCCGCCCTGGAGGGGATTGGTTCAACTTGGAAGACAGGGAAATTAGTAAAGCATGAGTCTCTAAGCCATGCTGGTGGCCGGCGCTCCGAGAAGGACGCCTTAGGAGCAATTAGCAGCGAGCCGAAGGCGGCGGCTGCCACGGCCGCCGCAGCCCGGGAGGAAGCGAGGGCAGCTCCCGGGGCTGCCTCCGCAGCAGGCACCGCTCGCTCCAGCTGCAAAAAGGTTTCAGATGTCCCACCGCTGCCTGACCCCCTGCAAATAAGGGCTGACCACCAGAGGCACATCCCACCTCTGACTTGTAATCGCTGACATTTAGGCTACAGCTTCCAACCTGTTTACAACCAAAGGGGGAGGGAAAGGAACGGAAAGGAAGGGCGGGGGGACAAGTTGGGATTTCTCCCTCTCTCTTTCTCTCGGGATTTTTTTTTTAATACTGTTCTGGAGAATTCAAAGCAAAACAAAGAAACTTCCTCCTCTGGGGTTGTCAGTGAGAAAAGGACGAGTTGTGCAACTGGTTTGGGATTTGCAAAAAGGCAAGAGGGTGGGGATCAGAAGAAGGTGCAAAGCCACAAAGTGTGAGTGCCTGTGTGTGTAAAGGTGTATGTGTGAAAAATTCACTCCAGCACCCCTATCTGCTGGTTATTATTTATCTTAGTTGTTATTTTTGTTGTTGTCATTGACTTTGCTGTCATCTATTTTTCAGACCTTTCTGCATCTAAGATGGTGAAGAAAGGAGTGAGGAAGAGAACAAAATAACTACTGGAAAGTCTCAAACCAGGTTGGGGAGTGTGTGTGCATGTGGGGGGGTGGGGAAGGGAAAAAGGAAAGAGGATTAACCACAGCAACCCCCCCACCTAAAAAAAACCCAAAACAAACCAACAACCAGCAGCTCTTTTTTTCTGAGGGAGGACTCGAAGGATTAAAAGGCAGCAACTTCTGAGGCGATTTGTCCCCTGAGTTATGGATGTTGGTGCACTTACTTCAGGCCAGATCAGAGCTCAGAGGAATCTAACCAGAAGCAGCAACCACCGTCTCTCCACTTGCCTTTTACCAGGTTTTACCCTTCCAGTATGTTTCATTTGATAAGACATTTTCCAGCGCCCAGAGTTTCAGTACAATGTGCAAATGGATACTGACAAATGGTGCCTCAGCCTTTTCCCACCTGCCTTGTTGCTGCTTGCTGCTGGTCTTCTTGGTGTCTTCTGTGCCTGTCACCTGCCATGACCTCGGCCAGGACATGCTGTCCCCGGAGGCCACCAACTCCTCTTCTTCATCATCCTCCTCCTTCCCCTCGTCCTTCTCCTCTCCTTCCAGTGCGGGGAGACACGTGCGGAGCTACAATCACCTCCAAGGAGACGTGCGCAAGAGGAAGCTCTACTCTTACAACAAGTACTTTCTCAAGATCGAGAAGAACGGCAAGGTCAGCGGCACCAAGAAGGAGAACTGCCCCTTCAGTAAGTACGGCTCTGCCGTCGCTCCGCCGAGCAGCGGCCGCAGCGCCCCCGGGCGCGGCTGCCCCGGTCCCGAGCGCCCGAGCCCCCGGCCGGGGAGGGAAGGGAAGGGAGAGGTGGCGCTGCGGAGGGGAGGGGGCGCAGGGCAGGGTCGGGTGGGCTCAGCTCGGCTCCTCGGGGACGCCGCTGCCCGCCAGCCCGCATCTGCGAATCTCTCCGGTTACATTTGTTTTGCAAATGGCCTTGCCGAGCACCGTTTGTTTCTTCGCCTAGCAGAGGAGCAAATTAGAAAGATTTGCAAGGAAGTGGCGCGGAGTGTGTGGGGGACATTGTCTCCTGAATCTGAAAATCATTATCTCTTGTCATTAGAGTGCCTTGACGAGAGCGCTGCATTGGAACAATTAATCGATTGCCCGTGCGCGCTTCTGTCCCCGAGCAGCCCGCTCCGCGCTCCCTGCTCCCCGCTCCTGGAGCAGGGGTGTCTATTCCTGAGGGCCGAGGTCTTGCCCGGGTGCGCTCTCCGCAGCAGGGCTGCCCGGCGGCGCTGGGAGCCGGTGCGCGGCCGCGCTGCCGCCCGCGGTGTGGCGGAGGCGGTGCCGTGCTGCGCCCCGCCGGTGCCGGGCTGCAGCGACGCTATACCGCTACTCGCTCCATTGTAAACATCTGGGGCTGCCTTCCCACAGACCTCACACGCGTTTCATTGTCCTTGTCCCTCTTTCTTTCTTCTTCTTTTTTTTTTTTTTTTTAAATAAATTATTTCAGAGCAAAAGTCATATGGCAGTCTCCACAGCTGAAGTTTCAAACTTTTCTCTAGAACTAATTAGACGCTTAGTAATAGCATGCTTCTGGTAATGTATTTTTGGCTGTTAGTGCTAGAAATGTAACCTTTACTTGGTTTTTCTGCCTGTGCAATCTCAAATTGAACTGTACCAAATCACAATATATTGCTTTCTCTTGAAAATCTTAAGTGACTATGTCTCACTATAGAAACATGTTGAGAAAGTAAGCTCTGTTATGCAGCTTGAGGAAATCTCAGACTTTCCTTAATGGTAAAGAACCACATTTTGGTTCTTGTGTTGTTTTACATAAATTCAGATAAACCTGGAATAAATCTGCTGTTAAATTAAAACAACTGAAAGTGAATTAAGCAGATCCCTTGTTGGGTAATGTATAAAATACGGAGTATTTCAGCAGGTTGCCATGATAGATATTGCTGTTAATTCAGCTGTATTTCTAGTAAATACTCATAATATAACCTTACAAACAGTGAGAAAGGGGCTGGAGTATCATATGTTGCTGCTTCACTTGCTCCACCTTGCAACTTCATGGTTTATCATGCACTCTAATGTTTGTAAATGCTTTAGATGTCAAAGCAGCTGAGTCTTACCACCTCCCTTTCTGTATTTCATAGAACAGCAAATTCTTTAAAAACAGAGCTGTGAGGGAGGCTTAACTTAGATGAATTTGTGTGGAATGAGGTCCTAGAACTACGTTTCTTAGATTACCTTTGGATTTGGAGGAGAATGGCACCCATAAGATGGGATTCTGAAAGCTTTGTGTGCATCTCTGAGACCACCAAACCATTCTATGTAGAACACTGCTGCCAAAAAGGGTAAGGTGCCCACTCTGACAGCACTGTACTCAGGGAAGAAACTATGCATCTGGGCAGTCCCACTTAGCCAGCAGAGTTGCTCAGTGGGTAATCTTGTTCACATGCTTGAACTTCTGCAAAATCCTGCCAAGAAGAGGTAGAGTACACTGAAATGCACACAGACATCCTTGTACCTTTTCAGGCTACATGCAAGAACAACCCCCTGCAACTATGGGAGGGGTTGTGCATGTTGTGTCCTGGTTTTCCAGTCAGTGCAACAGAAAAAGAGTTGGCCTTCTCAGTGATGTCATGGTTATTGTCACATCTGCAGAGTGTTTGCTGAAAGAGAGGAGAATGTCATTTGTTTCATATAAAAGCAAAACAATGCCTTTTTTATACATAATGGTATCCTATCACTGAAGATGATGTGCAGTGAAGAAAGGACTGCTGTCATCTTAAAACCTGTAGCTTCTCTACTGCATTTACATCACAAAGGCAGACCTAGTGCACATCCTCCAGTACAAAACAATTACCATCCAGTTGACAGAAGTCAGAGTTCTGTGTTGTTGATTAATAGTCATTGTAATATGTGGTGTGAAATTTTGTTTTCTGAAGAAACAGTCTGAGACCATTTAAAAATATATTTATTGTGCCTTTATTCAAGGCTGTTTGTGTAGCAAAATGTTGTAAGTGAATTCACTAAATCTATGTTTTTCATAGCATCACATGCAGCAGTGCTGTCGTAATACTGCTATTCTCCCTATCTGGACTGATTCCATGCAAAGATATCGTATCTTTCATAAGGTCTGAGATAAGCAATTACATGTGAATAGATTTCTGCCATGCATAGAGTTAGCCAGACAGGCCACTAAATCGTAGTCTGTTTAAATTACAGGCTATTTAATCTCTAAAATTAGTTTCTCTTTCCGAAACCATGTTTTCCTAAACAAATATGTGACTATTGGTGCACAAGACTGAAATATTCTAATTTGGAGGCTAATTTTCCCATATGCTAATGTTTAAAATCCATTTATGCTGCAGTAAAGCCTTATCAGTAGGTCTGTAAGATTGTGATATGTTGTGTGATTAGACAACAGCTTTCATGGCTCACTGCCAATTAAGCACTGTCAAGTAAAAAGAACAGTTGAAGAAAGTCAGAATAAACATCAGAAAACAGAATTTAGTCTCCAGCCATTAAATGGCTCAAGCAGCATTCATAGATTTGCTCTATAAATATTGTGTAGAGTGCACTAAATTAAAGTTTACTCTGGCAGCTGTATTTCAGCTTGATTGCTTGGAACTATTCCATCATCCTTTCTCTACCTGTAGACCAGGTGGCTCCTGACTGTTGTATCAGAACACTGGTGGAACTTGCAGCACTTGGCATAGCTGGAGGGTGTCTGTCACTAGATAGATGCAGGACTCTTTATTTTGTTGTTCCTTACATCTGGAAGTTGGTCCTCAAAATACGACTACTACCTTGTCCTGCAGCATCACAGCTGTGAAGTCCCTTGCTCATGTTCTTGACAGAGTCATTTGCAAGCACAAATAAAGACAGCTGTAGTGTTTTCTGGAGGCTTATATCCTAGCTGGGGGAAAAACAAATCCAAAAATCCTCCAAAGAGCAATTACAAAAGCTTTCACTATTGCTTGAGCTATGGGATCACCAAGAGAAGTTTATGCCATATATTAAAATTGAGAGGGAACTGCGTGTGTGCAGATTCTGATTTTGCTCTCACACAGACAGTTCTTTTGATTAAGATAGAGAAACTCTGGCATTAATGGATGGCATGCATTAAAGCTACATGATATATGATAAACTGGTTCAAGAAAACTTGAACATTCGTCTCAGTGCTACGCAGTTTTCAGCTGACTTCTAAGGCAAATGTTCACAGTACTATAAAGCACACAAACTTCAAATTTGCAGGACAGACCTTATTAGTTGAAGAATAATAAAAAAATACACAATACTTCGTTAGTATCAGTTAACCTGCAGTCTGTGGAGGGAGTTCTACCTGAGCAAAGATTGCAGGATCAGGCCCTTGCTTAGGTACGTGTTTAGGGAGTGCAGTCTGTGTCACTGAGCCTGAGGATGAGTGGGAAGAATTGCTGGAGAGATTACTGCGGGCTTTGGACCCAGCAGTGCTGTTCAAAACCTACAGTAGATGGCGGCACAGCCACTGCCTGGTGTCACCTCTGCTCCAACGAGGTGGACAGGAAGGGTCTGCATCCTCAACTGTGTAAGCGGATTTAGTTCGAGCAAAGCCAAAAGGGCTTGCACCAGCAGATACTCTATTAATTTGCGTCCTGACCAACATAAGGGGACTAATTCAAGCAAAGGCACTCCATTGCAGAATAAAAGTGTATGTCAGAGGAGCTAGCAAGAAATAATTAGGTACTTCCCACAAGCTAACCTATTACGGGCTTTTCTTCTGACTATTCAATTATCTTTTTTACAAAGCACTAGGGACTCTCGAAGTCCCTGATAGTCTTTGGTTTTGCTTTAGTTAGCGTGGGATAAGCTTAACAACATAGTGAGTGAGAGCAAGAAAGTTTTGAGCCTCATTCTTTAGCCCAAAAGATTGTAAACAACCACTCTTAACTACTAGAAATGCTGAACATTACTAATGAGGATTTTAATTGTGTGCATATATACATGATATATAAATAGAGATTTGTATTATAGATTGGGCTACATGCAGAAAAATAGCATTAAATGTGTTTTGCTGGAGTAAACTTCGTTTGATACTCATTTTTTTCATCATACCTCAGGTGCAGGAAAAAAATAAAGTGCCATAGGTACCTTAACATCAGTTATGAAGCTCCAAGCAGATTAGAATAATTGGTAAAATACGTTCTTTTGCTACTGTATATTTTTTAAACTAACTGTTTGGGATTATTGACTCTTTATCATACGTGTTTGTAAATTAATGTGAGAGCTTTTCACTGCTTTTCTGAAGACTGATTAATGTTTTGCTGATTTACTCTCCAAAGAGTTCTGTTTTATGGCTTTATCAATCAAAATACTTAAAATAGCAAATTATAATGAGTGAAGTAGTTTGAAACATAGGTTCCTTACTGTGAAATGTATATGTTGTTAAGGTCATGATTTCTCACTTTCAGTTTTTTCTTTCTTTTTTTTTTTTTATTGTCTGTAGGACTCAGTTATATAATTTATAACCAGCAGTATAAAACCATAGGCACTTAGGATTTATGAATGTGGAAAGAATTGTACTATTTAATGTCTACATGACACTCTCCTGTTACCGTTACTGCATTCCTGCCTTGTGGACCCTCCATGCTGATACTGTAGCCCTGTCATAAATCTTTTCAAAATACACAGTTGTAAGAAGTCTTTTTGTCTTCATAAATCTAACTTATAGCCACTTCGAAAAAAAAATTGAAAGAGTTAGGAGCAACTGGAAGTTTGTTCTTAAAATCCCAGAAGAAAGAAAACAAGGGGCATACAGGTTTATAGATGCCATGCTTCTGTTTTAATGGGAGGGTTCACAGGTAGTGGCTCGGTCAAAACTTCCCTTGAAGATGGCATTAGCTGAGTGAGCACTATAGAATGTGCTTACACTTCTGAAACATCTTGGATGCATTCACTCATAGGATAAGATCCTCTGTTTTGAAATAAGGCATTTTAAGATGACTTTCAGATGTCTTTGAACTGTGTGTGAATAGGGGCCTTTTCACTTCAAATGAGAATCAGATCAGATCCTGCAGTAGGGGAGTATTCATTTATTGAAGAGAGCCTTTCATTTTAAAAAAAGAAAAACCTTTCTATGTGCAAATCTTTTTAACCAGTGTCTTAAGTTAAAAATTACAGGTACCTGTATGAACATAGAGCAACAACTCATGTGGTGTGGATTGCTGACTTTTCCTCTGAAAAAGTAATATAATTGCACAAGGGAGATTCTAAATAGGAAAAAAATGTATATGTAAATAATGTTGTTTTCTGGTTTTAGGCTTAGTATTTGGGCTGATAGAAATAGTGTCAACAAAGCATAGAAATTATGTGGTCAGCTTGGGATTTCTTATATGCTCCCTTCTTGACACTGATATGCCATAACAAAACATTGTTTTCTGTTTTGTGGAGAGCTTTCTGAATCAAGCTCTTACAGTCTCTCATTCCCTGAAGTAGCACAAAGTTGAAATTTCAGTTTGCTCATTTTAAACACTTGCTTCTACTGCTTGCAATTGCATGCATCACTGAACTACCTTATTCTAATATTCTGGGGTTTATCATCTAATCACCTGTTCATCACTTGGAACAACACCAATAGTTTGTGTATCAGCATTGCCAACCAGTGTCAGCTTGATGAGGCTGCATGGAAAAGTAACCCTTGCTTGCTTTGGGCTGTGGATACCAAACTACCAGATCAGAACTGGAGGACAGGTTTAGTTAACCTTAGCACATTTGTTTCTCAGTTGGTAGGTGTATTAGTGCCACCAGTCTAACTGTGTGTACCTGTCAAACAAATTTCCTTTCTTTTGCTTTGACAATTTATTCTGATGTGATATTTTGCTGTCTTGCATCCTTCCATTGCTCAGATTCTTTAACATGGAAAAGTAGTCAATGGTGCTTGCAACGTTGGTTCTGTTAACTAGAAGGATCCTTTCCTAGCTCCCCTAATTGCTTCTGTTTCTTGTACCAATTTGTTGTAAAACATCTCTGTTGGTGACAACATAGTAAAAAGGAGACAGGAAACAGCGTTTCATGAAGTTTTGAAAAGTCACCCTGGGAAAGCTCTCTGTGTTTATGAAGAGAATTAAAATCTTCAAGAGTATGAGTTAGGAGGAAGTGGCTAAATCTTTAATCACTGAATGGATTTAAAAACTGAATTCATTAGTTGTGCCGATTGATAAAATTGATTTTGGTGCTTTGTGAGTACAGTGCAACAAATGGAAGTTGCAGGGGAAAGAAATGGTTACGAGTAAGCCAAGTCTCATACTAAATAGTGGCTTTAAAGGCACTGTTTTTAAATTAGGTCACTTGTGTTCTTTCTTTGAACATTCAGTTCTAATTGCAACAGTAAATCAAAGAATACACTCAAAGTAGATTCCCATGTAAGGTGGACAACTGGACAGTGCCTTTTTACTGCTACTAACACGTGCATCCAATTACTGGGTTGATATACTCACAATGTCAGCTGTAAAGCATTCCCCTATTTTATAGTTAGCCTAAAGAATTATTAGCCTGTCCCCTTTCACATTTACCTCTAAATAATCTGTCAGTAGTGTATATCTTCTACAGTTAAAGAAGAATTTTCACACACATTGAAGCTGACTTTCAAGAAAAAAGGAAATGTTAAAATTACAACAAAAAGTTTTATTTCTTTTCTCTTTCCCCTCTTCCATAATTTTTGGTGTTGTGCAAGAGAATAAAAGGTTACAGATAGTAGAAAAATGAATTATTATGAATGTTATATAAAAATAAAGATCTTTCATAAATCTAGATTTAGGAAAGCAATATGATGCCTGCTCCTTTCATGGTGGAAAACATATGTGAAGGACAATAAGTTTAGTTGGTTTTTGCAGTTCCTGGCTCGTCTTCCTTCATGGGGAGCAGAAGTGAAAATGAGGGGGTTGCAGAGGGGGAATTGTGAGGAGTCTCATTGCTCTTCTTTCTTCTGCCACTGATACTAGAGGTTCAAACATTGCATAGAAATAAATGAAATGTGAGTTTTCTTTTAGGTTCCTGACACACAGCTGTGCAGCTGTAGTCAGCATGTGTGGGAGTTGGGGAGGGAATGCTGAAGCATTTTGGAATCGTTCAGGATGTTATTTAATTGGAATTAAGGCACAGTGCTAAGTGGAGGCTGGGTATAAATCAATGATATTGTGCCCGCATTAGAGGAAGTGGGTGGGACGTGTGACAAGTACCAGATCAGTACTAGAAAGGATGACAAGAAAGAAATAGGGGCAGCATATGTCATGAGTGGGAGAGAAGTGGGGAGAGGGGGAGCATGGCTGACTCCTTTTGGCAGCTGTGAACTGCCAGTGATGTTGAATTGTGCTGTCTGATCTTGTTGTAACATCTGTTTGCTCACAGACCGAAGCTATGAAGACAATAAGGTACCTTTTGAATTTGTATAAAAGTGTGTTAGGGTATGAACTTTCCACTCCCAATTTCATTGTGTCTTCTCTGATCCTATTCTGCAGATATTAGGTACTATTTGGTACCTGCTCTAGGGTTTTCTTCTACATTTTATCCTCTTCAAGAGGATTAATAACCTGCTTTATTCTTAATATCAAATTCAGTATGGACAACTTGCAAGCAAAAGTGTGGGTGAATTGGCCCTTGAAAGCAATAAACTATTTGAAAAAGCTGCAAGTTCTGTATTAAAGAAAAAAAAAGAGTTGGGGTTTTGTTTGGTTGGTTTTCTTAAATTTTTCACTGTTCTAATACTATGCACTATATTTGTTAAGAGAAACAAATACCTGAAGGACACCAAGGTATCCTAGAATTCCAAGTGGTTTGATTTTTGGAGAATAGAATAGGGTGGAATAGGATGTTTTGTTTGGTTGCTGGTATGTTTAGTGTTATCAAATATTTCATATTTTGGAAGGTCATCATTAAGATTGGAGCAGCTACATAGTTACAAATTTGGTGCTACAATGAGCAAGGGAAAATGTGTGCTCTGTAATGGAATAGGAGATGACTGCATTTAACATGATTAACATTTTACAGGACTGCAGGTTTAGTGTCTTCACAATTTTTTTATTACATTTTAGGGGATGCTAAAGCTTCTGATGTTCTCTGAAGCAATCTTTCAACTTTAACGGAACAAATGTTTTTTCTCATTTATTTCCCAGAGACTTACTTTTTCTCTATGTTTTTTCCTGAATGTAAACACCAAAATTATAAACCATGTCATAAAGCCATAGAACTGCATAATATCCTGAGTTGGAAGGATCTCACAACAACTATTGTGTCCAGCTTCTGATCCCGCACAGGGCAATCTGGAAGTTGATCTGGAAGTACTTCTCTTATCCACATGAATTATCTTAGTACCTGTGGCACATTTCCCTTGGAGACAAGCTAATGAAAACCTTCCCCTGAACTGTAACCTGGGCTCATGACTCTGCCCCTCTGCCCTGTCTCAGAGGAAGCAGGATGGTGCATGTGGTTCACATTCTGATGACAGGACACCTTTCCCTTGTCAAAACACTAGTGCTAATAACTGCAACACAGAAATTCTGTGCTCACTGAGGATCTGTAACTGCAAAACTAATGGCAACATGAAAAGAAGAAGAGTCTACAGCCTACCTCATCATCCAAGCTGGGGTTGCTGTCTGTTAACCTGCTTCAGTGTCTAGGCCTGGATACTCTGTCTCTTCTGATGCTGAAAAGATAACCTGCCATACAAGAGACATGTGTGGTTTTGGTGTTACCCTTACAAGTAGATGGGTGAATAATTCATACTTTGGCTGAAGGGCTGAGTCACGGCACCACCATGTGTAAACTGGAGCAGAAAATTGTCACAAACCTAGTTTCACTGGCTGTTCTGACATACAAACCATTGCAAGCTCTTTAAATTTTCGCTTCACTAGTTCTGGCAGAAATACCTTAGAAAGCAAGTAGCATGTAAGAAATGGAAGGAAATTATGACTGTTGCAGCTTCTTAGAGGTGAGGACGCTGATGAAAGCACGAGCAAGTACAGTTCTTATGAATGGTTACATTTAATGTCATGTCTGATAGCTTTTATTCATAAAGCAGCATGACCTCTGCTTCCAAACACTCATGAGCGCACATAAGGAATGACTCACTTCTTAGTCCAATGAGTTGTTTATACCACTTAAGCAACTAATAGAAGATTCAGTAAGGTAAGTACTGGGAGGTAAAAGTTATGCCCTTTCTGAGGCTTAAAAGTAGAATCAATGTAAGCAGTTTTGCCGCTTCTCTTGGATTTTCCTTTTTCAGCAGCCCTAGTCTGAGGCCAAGAATGATGGAGGGAGATGCTGAAATCATGCAGACAGACTGGTGATTTGATCCACCCTGGAAATGATGATGTTTCCAATTGCCAGCACATGATGGGAAATACTGCAGGACAGGGAAAAGGTGACAGGGCTAAAAAAAAAAAAAAACAAAAAAAACAAAACGATCTGTGTTCCAGGTGCTAGGAACAGACCATTTCATTCACAGCTTCCTGTGTCTGAATATCCTGAGGAGTGGCAACTGGAACCCAGCCTGTACATCCCATGGCATTTAAACTACATAGCAACTCTGTATTAGTTATTACTTGCTACTTCCTTTACTCATGACATAAACCAGTCAAAAATAGTGACTGCTGATTACTTCAAAGCTGATGATTATTGTATATATTGGAGCTACAAGACTGAATGCACTGACATACTAAAAACATTTTAAGAACACTCTATGGAAGGCAGAAAGATTATTGTCAGTAAATGTAGTGTGTAAAATACCTTGCTGTAGGGCTTTGGATGATAAAATGTTTTTTATCTGAATGATATACCTCACAGAGCAGCTACTCAGTTGAGTTTGGTTGGGAAAGAAAAGATCAACCAGCTTGCTTTATAGAAGTGGTTGCAGGGTATTTGAACATTAGAGAGATTCTTAATGACCATGGTGGATTTTTGTCTCAAAACAGGACTGAAACAGATAGGGGCTGGAGTAGTGATGTAGGATTGTGGGAATGATTGTCCTTCACCATGTGCTGTGAAGATACTGAGGGAATAAAGGAAGCTGAGGGAATCGTTGGAGTTCCTCACGGTCCTCATGGTGATTGTCAGGTAGCACAGAGGAGGAATCTGCTTCAGGGGAGAGGATACAAGACTGGACAACTTGGCACAAGGATATTCTACATGAATCAGTCTTTGAGTGTAAGAAATGCTGTAAAGTATTAGGAAATAATAGGTCCTATATGTTTGTCGTCCACTGTACATAAAAATTTCTAAGAGTATTTGAGTCTAATTTCTCCTTGGCTCTTTGCTGCCTATAAAATGAGGTTAGCAGTACTTCTGTATGAGGAAGGGTGTTATGAAAGCCAATTATTTGTGAAACACACCAGTAACACTGTGATGTGTGCCAGGAAAAAAAAAGCCCACCCAGAGGGTAATCATCCTCTTCACTGAAAGGTTTGGATATAAGGAATAGTAAGGGCAGTTTTGTCTTCCTATAGGCTACTTCTTAATTCTGTCAGACTAAGGTATTTTTGTCTGTCAACAGGAAAGAAGTTTAAAAAAAAAATTGCTCTATAACCCTTCTTGCAAGCATTCTGTCAAGATTACCCAACAGATTTTTTGCATAGCATAGAACAAAAATTAATGTCCAAATAGCTCCTAACCAAATAGCATGAGTGGAGGCACATACTGGATCTATCCTGTCAAACTGAGCTCTAGATCTGGTTCCACCGCACGAACATTATAATCACAAGCAATGTTAAAATTTCTTTTGCTTTGAAGGTATGAACATTAGGGTGTTTCAGCTCAAGGGTCAGGCCTATCAGTAAAAGAAATTTGAGCATGATATCCTCCTAATATTTATTTTATTAATGTATTAAGTATTTCTGGAAGTTCCTTAAGTTCCCCGAAATGCTGTCAATGTATTGGAGTTAATCTACTAGAATTATTTGTTTGCGTTTTATTTATTTTCTACCATCTTTTAAATTATTGATACTTCCCCTTTAGTGTCACAGACATTATTCTTTCAGTTTAATTTATTACAATTACTTTTACATGTCACAATTTTGCTTTGAAATGACAGCCATCCAAGTTAAAGTCTTTTCAACTTTAGTGAAAACACTTATAATGAGGCTGACACTTGGCTCATGTGGAATTAATCTGGTCTCTTGGTCATTTCTTCAGTTTCTCCTGCTGCAGTCAGCTCTCAAAAAGACATATCTGCAGCTGGGGAGTACATAAGATTAACTTCCGCCTCTCTGTGGCTTCTTGCCTCAGACCACACACCAAATAATTCCTCAAAGCATTACCCAGATTTGCTCAAAATTCACCATGCTTGCTTTATTCCTTTAGTTCTGCCACACATGCATTTGTGGACTCTGCTTACAGCTGATTCTGCTTATGAAACAGGAAACATTTTGCAAAGATGAGTATTTAGAGACAAACACTATTGTAAAATATCTATATTAATTTTTCTACAGAACTCTTCCTTTTTTTGGTTGCATTAGTTTTATACATGTACACAGTAGACCATAAAGTTCAGCAAGACATAGCCTTTTTGTTTCCAATTGTAGTAAGGACATCATAAAGACTGATACAGCTTTTCGGTACAGACTGACTCATAATAACTCTTTCACCCAAAATGAAATTTAAAAAAACCCAAAACACAGTGCTTATATTCCTGAAGAACTTTAGTGCCATCGAACTATTAAGTTCAATAATGCTATAAAAAATTGTCACTGGAGTAAGCAGAGTCAGGTCTCTAATCCAGGGACCTCCAAACCTTAATCACAGTTCAAAATCTTTAAAATGGGGTCACAGATGTGAGGTGTACATACATGTGCTCACACAGCAGTGCAGACTCAAAAAGTATCTAATGATTAGCAGAAAAAACAGTAGATAAAAACAATAATTCTCTCTGTTACTTTGTGCTTCATGCAAGAAGTTCTAGATGAGGTTACCAGACTCTTTTCATTAAACCCATAATGGGGAAGGGAACTTAGTTTCTGTGTTTGAGTCAATTGCAGTCTGGCATTTTCTAGTACTTTTACTGTTGGGTTTTCAACTAAATATTTTTTCATGGAGGTTTCAGAATGTTTCTGCTTTCCAAAGAGCCAGTTTTGAATATATATATATATATATGTATATATAAACTCTTCATTTACAGATGTGTTTTGTGTGCTAAGCTATAGAAGTTCTATGTGCAAAATACCTCATTTTACAGATCTACTGACAATGCAAAGGTAGATTGCAGGACAATGCAACTAATGTAGCACATGAGATGAAGTTTCCAAAGAATCTGTAGAGGCCTGACTGAAGAACACACTTATATTTTGCCCCAGCACAAGAAAGAGATTTAGGTCTTGGAATGAGTCCAGAGGAGAGCCTCTAAGTTGATCCCAGGCCCAAAACACCTCTTGAGAGTAAGTAGAAATATCTGCCATGGCTGCAGTATTAGAACACATGAGAACCTTGAGAAGGACTGTAACAGATGTTTTACCTAGAAAAGAATGACAAATGTGAGAGACTTCTAGACATCTAATAACAATTTCAGAGTTTAGTCAGTTAAAGAACTTGTCTGTTCTTCAGTTCTCTTGTTCTGCTGGTAATGGGTCCTAGTCAGCATGACCTTGTAGCACAGTTTGTTGCTGTTGCTATTTTTTTTCCTTCTTCTTTTTTTTTTTTTTTTTTTTTTTTTTTTTTTGCATTCCTTATCCAAATGGTAGATTTGTTTTCTGATTCTGAAGGAGAGCTAATACTCACAAGTCATTTGTCACAAGCCACTAAAAGTGTCAAAGTCTTACAGCAGGTCCTTGGTGGCTTGTTAATCTCTCCTTTTTTACCCCCCTCCTTTTTTTAAAGGAAACAGACTAATTCACTTAAGCATAATGAGAGCCATGCTTGCTATAGCCTACTTGGTCCTACCAGCCCAAGTAAAATCTGCCTTGTTTCTTCATGTCCCTTTCTTGGCTCCAACAATTAAACACAAAGCTGAAAAGCACAGACTTTTGTGGCAGAGCTGTTTCATATGTCAAATGAAAAATTGAGGCTGCCGTTTTCATAACAGAAAAATATACAAATGTGCTTTTCCTTTATGCCCCCCTCCCTTCTAAATTATCATCAGCAACATGCAAAAGATAAACCTCTATGTTAAATAGGGAGACCAGATGTATGTTTAACCTCTCACCCTCATTTTTCTAACTGGCTTCCATTAGGAACAAAAAGTTAATATATTCTAAACAAAAATAACTGATATGGTAAGGTGAACTTTTCAACTGGGTAAGAGTTCTTTAGAAAGAGACAGTATTAAAGAGTTCTGTGTTAGGCTAACAGTCTGTTTTACTTTAGTGATATTCAGAACAATAACCCCGTGGTTACTCTTGATAAGTAGTAGTAGCTGAAAGTTTGCTGAGTTGCAGCAAAAACAATTGTAACAAGTACTTAAATTCTAATGTGTTACAGAAAATCTAACAATATGTTATAGATCCCAGGTCCACTATTCCATATTAGATTTTTTCATCTCTACAGTCATTCCTTAATCCAAACTTGAAATATGGCTGTGTTATTTTCCTCTTCTTTGGAGACAGGGACCGAGGCAGAGAGTTTAAAGATCAGTATTTTTCTCTATTTTATCTTCACTCAAACTTATTCCACCGTAAATCCATAGACTGATGATTCTAATCTGTTTATTATTTTGTGTTCACAATACAAAGGACGATGTTCTCATTCTTAGTAGAAAAAGGAATTAAAAGATAAATACTATTCATTTTGTATAGCAGAATATTTCTCCAACCTAGATGTACATGTATGACAGACTAGATGAAAAATTAAACACTAATTAAAGATATAGAATATAGAAGAAAAGTCTACAAAAGTAATTAGAGAAAATAGACAATTCTGTCTAAATGCAGTGGTTTTGGAAAGTGTTGTCTCTTGGTAAAAATGCCCATCAGAGAGCAGAGTAAATAAAGTTGGCAATGTCTGATAATTAGGTGTTCTTAATGAGCAAAGTTAGGATCTGCGTGTAACCCGTATGGTATCCTTTGGAAGACTTTGGGAGCTGAGTTAATTATCAGGGAAGATATATGTTTATAGTGCTGTTGAAACGCTCACTACAGATACCTCCTGTAGAGGGTCTGTCTTTTTGAAATTAGACAGTCCGAAAACCAGCAGATTTTGCATACGGATTCTAAATCCATAGTTTTAATTGCTTTCTTTTCACACTGTTAAGCTTGTATAGGTAGGGTAATGTTTAAGAGAGATTTAATAGAAGAAAAGATATTCACCCAGGAATCAAGAATTGCCTACAGAAAGACAGGAGAAACAGGTCTGAAGAGAGACTGTTGCAATCAGGAAATCATTACCAGAAGTGGGTAGAGGAGAAGCCCTCCAGCAACTCGTTCTGACTCCTCAGCTGGAGGTTACTAAATCTCACCAGCTCATGTTAGCATTTCAAATCTTCCCACAAGCAAAATCACACATCTTAGCTTTACTGGCATAAATACAAGATTTCAGCCATTCTGAATTATATTACCTAAAGCAAGAATACATTGGAGTGTTTGCAGAACAGCTAAGCTCCATCTGGGGAAATAGCATAAAGAGTGGCTGGTATAGATTTTTTTCCCCTTTAGGCATGATTCATAAAGGGGATGTGAGATGTTCTAAAAGGAAAAAAAAAAGTAAAGTGACATTTGAAATAAAATTCCCAAAATCATTTACACTCTGAACAGAGAGGATGGTGTTTTGACCCAGTCCAGAAACTCAGGATTTCAGTTACACATTTCTAGTGTTTCTCTGAAGTTGGCAGTGTAAAGTAGTCAATTTATTCCCACAATTTCTATCAAGAGTATCATTTCAACACCTTATAATACCACCTTAGAACCTAGTCCAGGAGCAAATATCCAGTTGATTTCATGAGTTGTGCCAGTCCTGGAAAAAGTTGCAGATGTCAGCTTTGCAGAAAGCTGAAATATCCAAAGGAAAAGGTCACTTGTGGGATAAAAAGCAAAAGGAAATTAAAAAATAATTCTTTGTGCTGCAAGATACAATGAGGAGGTAGGAATACTCTGAATTCGTACAATAAACTCCTCGATTTTTTGCTCCTTCCAGCTACTGTAGAAACTCTGTCTTCTCATTATCTGCATAAATTTCAAAGGCAAAACCATATTGGAACCATTCTTATCGGATAGTTCCAGCAGGCAGTTTCTGTGGAACAGTATGCACAGTACCAATTGCCTCTTTACCACATTTCCAGGATGCACTGTCATCCACAAGATGGGCACTCCCAGATGGCCTCTCCCACCTACAAACATCTGTCTGTGGCTATTTGGGAGCTGTGGGTAGGTGGGAAGTGGTTTCTGGCTCTTGGTCTAGAAAAGGGAAGTTCTGCAAAGCCATGTAATAGGTTACCAGTGAATTTACCGTATGAAAAACAATCTTTGCTTATCTTTCCCTCACTTCTTGTAACATCAGCTTTTGGTGGATCACTTCAAAGTAGCCAGGCAGGCGTTGTGTCCCAGGATCAGGAAGGAAACAGCATTGCTCTGTGATTTATGATGATTGGGGAGCTCTGTTGCAGAAACAGCCTTGACATGGGGATTTGTTATACTTCATAACTGTGTGTCTGTTAACTAAAAATGTGTCAAATCACAGAAAAGGAGGACCAAATAAAACCTCCTGGAAACCTTAAGAAAAGCTCCTGTTATGACCAGTGTTCATTTTATAAATTTGTTGAGAAGTTTAACAAATTCAGTCAACGCCGGGTAGCTTTGCTCATCATGTTCCTTGGATATAGGCTGTTCCACACTCTCAGTCCTCTAAGGGCTACGAATAATTTTAACTTTCAACCAAAATACTGTCAGCACGACAAGAGGAAATGGCCTCGGGTAGAACATCAGGAAGAATTCCTTCTCTGAAATGTTTGTTAAACATTGGAATGGGCTGCCCAAGGAGGTGCTGAATTCACCATCCCTGGAAGAGTTCATGAAAGGACAGAACATCACACTTAGTGCTACAGTTTAGTTGACAAGATGTTCAGTCAAATGTTGGACTCAATGACCTCGGAGGTCTTTTCCAGCCTTAATGATTCTACAGTTCTTTGATAATCAGAGCTGCCCTTTCAGTTCTTTTGCCCAAGTAGCGTCTTTAATTGACCCAAAGACTTTATTCTTTGCAGTTTACTATGAAATGTACATGTAGGAGGCAGTTGCATTCTCTCCTTTTCCTTTGCTAAATTTAATACTCTAAGCTCATTCCTAAACAGAGAAGAGTGTGCTAAGACACAACCCCCTGTCCTGACCCTGAGCTTAGCTCTGTGGGTCAGAGCACAGTGTTAAAAATACCCAGGTTATGGGTTCAATTCCTGTATGGGCCATTCACGTAACAGTTGGACTTGATGATCCTTGTGGGTCCCTTTGAACTCAGAATATTCTGTTATTCTGTGATCTTCCTGTTGGTTCTGAATGCAAAGCAAGGTAGCATTCACATAGGCTAATAAGCTCTGTGTCTTGTTTGAGCATTTTAATTACTATGTGGCACCCTGAAAACATAGACATCTTGTTTTCCAATCCCAGGTTTAACAGCTTTTCTGGAGCAATTTCATTTGAAGTATTTCTTGTTGATCTTCTGGCTGGCTCTGTCTAGACCTACTCTTTTCTTGTGAAGTAATGCTTTCATTTCATGTCTTTCAAGAGATGCTTCTAGGTGCCTGGCCTTAAACTAGAACTGAGCACCATGTCCCAGACCTAAAAGAAGAATACCAAGATTGGCAAAACTAGTAAGCCTCTGAAACAGACCTCATTTCTGCCACTTCATAACGGCTACTTTCTGCCCAATTAGTAAACTAAGTATGGCCCAGACCTGGTTTACAGTATATTTGACAGGGCAAAATGTTGAAAAGGTTGAAGTACTCTGTCAAGATTCATGGTCAGAACACAGTGGTGTAGACAAATGAGTGATGTAGACAAAAGTGAATTTAAGGCATTTATTGTGTAATGTCAAAAATGTAAATATCATTGATTTGCATATAAAACCACTTGAAATTTGAAAGGACTATGTTAGTTAATGGATATTTTGGGGAAATAACTTATTTTCCCCACTTTCTTAAATCTATTGAAATGCCAAAGCATTTTCCAAATAGAGTAAATAATAGATATTGAGAAACATTTTCTTACAAAATCAAAGTCCAAAATAATGTCAGTTTAGATGAAGCATGACATTTTCTGGGAATTAGTTAGAAATATATAATGAAAACTGTCCAAACTGATTTTTTTTTCTCTATCATAAGTTTGACAAGATGTTTCTCTGTTTGTTTTAGAAGTATAAAAAATTAATTTTATCATAATATTTAGAAAGTTGAATTGCATATTTGTTTGAAGCCCATTACTTCTATGGGGAAATGAAATTAATTTAGTGATATTTTCAAATGAAATAATGTTTGGTTATAAAAGTTCCATGTACAGCTTATTAATTCAAAAAAGGAAAATAATTGAAGAAAAAAATAAATGCTCGGAAGACAGTTGTAGTATTCTTTGCCAAAATAATCAAGCTCTTCACTGACATAATGCTAAAGGCAGAGAATGACTTTGTTGTGTTTTGCACAGGCCTGTGTCCAAGTTCTTGGTCTAGGCAAGAAGTTTCACGGTTTATAAAATGCCTAAGTCAGTACTTGAGGTTCAAGGCACAGATGCCTGTATGACTGAAGGAGTAGACATTTCCAGACAGTGCTTAGGTAGCTTCTGTCTCTAGAGGTTATTGAATTAGAAATACTAGAGAATTGCAGCACATACCCATAATGGCTTAACACGGTACACAGAATTGTTGATTTTCTTGCAGAAGCCTCCTGTGGGTCATTCTCCCTCTGTCCCACATGTAGAAGGGAACAGGCAGAGCTCTACCTTTACTTCCTTTACTTCCTTAGCTTCATTTCTCCTACTAAATCAATGGATTTAGTATAAACATTAAGAAATACGCTTGCTTGCTCCTCCTCAAGCAAAGCATTGTTTTTCCTGACTTTTTTTTCAGGAGAAGCAAAGACAACTGCCTTTTATTCTGGATATAGTGCAAGCTGAGCAACCAGGATGATTTTTCATGAATTTGTATCTTTTCTATGGTAGAAACAGATCTGTATTTATTAAAGAACTTTAGGAAACAGTGTTCTTGGTGTAGTTGTGTGTTTGCATGTGACATAATGCAGGTCTCTTGCTTGTGTGTTGATGAGGGGAGAGAAGAATACATTGACTATTGTGGGTTTTTCCATATTGTGACAAAAAATTTTATTTCCTGAAGTCTTTAGGTATAATTTCACCTGTTCCTGTCATTCTAAGATGGATATATCAGCCAAAGCTATTCTTAGTCCTCCCCTGATGCATCAGGATGTCACAGAAGAAGTGTGGACTGTTGCAGCTGATACATAGAGATAATGGGCACCACATGACTTTTTTTTTTTTTTTTCTGTTTTCCTTTTCTTTTACTGTCTGTATGTCTGGCTTTAATCAGTCAGTTCTCTGTGAAATGTTTCAACTGGGCCTGAACAAACTCTTCACTCTTCTCTGATATGGACCTGTGGATTATAGGTGAAACTACATTAAGAGGCTGCAGAGGTTAATTACGCCTGAAAGTTTCCAGTGCTCTCCACATCAGTTGACACTCTCAGCACACTACATAAACAATCTGGGATAAGCTATCATTAGCAAAGCATGAGAGCTGCACTTGCCCAGCCCCTGCACTTGCATTTGGAAGCTTTCATACATGCCTGTACATTTTGCATGACTCATTTATGCATAGAAATAAATTTGTAGGTCAGCTGCATAGCCTCTGTGTGATATTTCCTTCATCTATATAAGCAAAAAGATTCCTACCTGTCCTACAAACATTTAACAGCTAAGCAGTCCTTTTTAAAAAGTTCGTTTTTATTTAAAGTACTTAATCTTTCTTTCTTAAATAAAAGCTTTTAGTAAATTTGGTAGAACACCTGCATATACTGTTCTTGTCAAGAACTTTTGAGGTTCTGTAGGCCCATTTTTTTCAAGTTTAAGAAATTTTTTTTCTCTGTTTAGCTGAAGGCTAAATTTCATTATGAAAATATTAAAACTGTTTAAACAGAAGTGTTGTCAAGAGTGTAGTGCAAACATCCTGATAAACCATCGCTTTCTTTCTAATAGAATCCATGTAGATGTTATGTTAAAAACAGAAAGCATAATGTTTTCAAACAAACACAGTCCTCAGGAGAATCATGTATCATTTAAGATTACTTTAGTTCAGACCAAACTCCAGTTAAATCAGTTATCTCTTATGCGAAACAAAGAAATGAAAGGGCAAGTAGCCGCTTCCCTTTATCTCTTGTTATAATGTTTTCTTACATTCCAACACCATTTTCTTTACTGTTTTTGAAGAGAGGAGGCAGTTTTATGCTTTGGAGTGTGCAGGAACAAGTTGAGGAAGGGTTGGAAGGTCAGCCAGTGAGCTCAAAGTGTGGCAATTCACTTCTGTCTCACCTCATTCTTGCTTCTTCAGAGCAGCAGCACAATAATCTTTTAAATCTGTTTGATATGGCTTGTATGCTTGAAGCAACTTGGACACTGCTGGCATAGGAGCTGTCTTGAATTTGCCTATATGAGGTCACAGAAAAAAAAATCATAGAACACTCAAGGAATTCTCCAGGTTGTTAGATTTAATTACCAGAATTTCTAAGGAATTCTTTTGTACCAAAAAATGATTGGATCATCATTTTTTTAAGTGGATTAGATACAAAAATATAATGTAAAACAGCCATTACCGTGAGGTATGATGTGGGACATTTTTAGCTGTCAAAATGTGCTTAGAAATGTATAACAAATGCCAACATGATACTGTGAATTGTGAAAAGAAAAAGACATGAGTTCTGCTGTTTGCTGTTGCCAGTAAATGTCTACTTTTGTTTGGACACTATTACTACAAAAGCCAAGATAAGATTTTGATTTGCCAATTGTTGCATTGTGCTGTCCAACTCTGGTTTTGAATTAAAATACACATACGCCAAAAATTATGTTTATAAAATTTAGTATGTTGTGTAATAAAAGAGTGTTAGGTAGTCCAGTTAATGAAATTATTAAATTTTGGCAGTGTTGTTAAATTAAGTTTATATTTAATGTTCTTTTAGGAGAGTGGGTGGAAGGACAGTTGAATCTATTTCATATTAATTGAAACTGACTAAGCTGTTGATATAATATTGCCTGCAAATAGCAATTAACTAGATTGTGACACTAGTTTTTTCTCAGAGGGCAACATGGAAAGTGCGTGTTTTGAAATAGAACAGTCTTAAGTGGAGCTTTTATTCCCTGTAAGCAAGAGCCTGTGTAGCCAACATCCCTTTTGGACATGTTAGATGTTGCTCGTCCCAGGGGAACCACATACTGGGGAAAAGGTCTTATAATGCAAGCCAAAAAGGAGAGTTAAATATTCAGTGCTAGAAGCTGGCCTGTGGGATGTAGCACACCTTATTATCATATATCAAATGAAGTCTTGATTCTCAAAATGAGTGCGGTCTTTTCTGGTTTTTTAAGTAGAGGACATGTACAATTTTAAGGATCACATTCTTTATATCAAGACCCTATTGTAGTCGCTTGGATAATTTTCTTGAGTTTGAATATTACTTGGATGAAGGAGTTTGCAGGATCAGCTTGCATTTCTTTGTGAGTTGCCCAAGCACTTTCAGTTGAACAAAATCTGTACCCCCCAACTTTTATGAGTTGTTTGTTGTTTATTTTTCCATTATCAAGATGACCAGTTATATGTTTCATAAGTAGGTTTAAGAGTGTGGCAAACTAGCTCCAGTCGTCCCTTGTTTGGTTTGACACACTTCATGGACACTAACACTTAATTAGTCATTGTCTGATCCAAAGAATTTGAGTAGCTTGTTGGTTTTGTTTGTTTACTCCATTCCATCCCTTCAGTAAGTAGAGAAGTGTAAAACATATCTGGAAACAAAATTATGTGAAATGTCCATGCTGAATAATTTCTCATCATAGGTAACAAAAGCTTGACCATTGGACCATTCTTAAATTCATGTTCATTGTGCAATGGGAGATGACGTTTGCAAAATACATATCAGAAAATGCTAGGGAAAGACTGCAGTTGTAGTTATGAATATAACAGAAAACTGAAAGTGAAATTAGATACTTATCTAGGCAAAAAGAAAGTCAAAATTTGAAAATGTAATCTACTTAAGATAGATTGAAATAAAGTTCTCTGGAAATCAGCATTAGGACTTCCAAACGGTTTGTGCTGTCAGTTGAGACATATACTAGTCTTTCTTCTAAACAGTTTTTTTTTTTTCTAGTTTGGGTTTTACTGAATAAAAATGTTAAAAATATTTCCATACAGACAAAAATGCCAGCTCCATTCCTTTTTGAAAGACTTGTATAAACACTTGCAGCAACTCAGTCCCAGGATGTTCATTAAAGTCAACGTCTGCTAAGCCTCAAAATTTCTGGCTTTACTGTGAATATTTCCAGTTGTTGCAAACTAGGTAATTATGGGGGTTTTCCCTTTTAACATAGCATATTTTGCTTTAGCAATAAGCAAAGAGGCAGGTAAAGAAGTTTTAAAGTATCATTTTTTGATCTATCCAAGCCAAACCTTTACAGTTTGTATTTGTATGAAACCTTTCCCTTCATATTTATTTTAAATTAAAAGAAATTTGAAACCTTTGATGCTAGACACTAAGCCTTTGGGTATCTGCTGATAATGCCATGTCCAAATGTGCATACCTTAATACCTTAAACAAAAATATCACCACTGACATACAGATCATGAACATTTGCTTAGCAGAAATATTTATATAAGATGACCAGGTCTTACTGCCCAGCTGTAGGAGGGCATTAGGTGCCTTGTAGTGTTACGGGTGTAGAGAAACCAAGAGAACTGAAAAGAGTAGAGTGGGGGTGCAAGATATCTTACACAAGGTGGTTTACTTCAAAATAAGAGGGGGTTTGGCTTTTTCTGCGTTGTGTCAGGGGATTTTTTGGTCGGTTTGTTTTTCATTTCAGTTTGGTTTTGTTTTGATTTGGTTTTCTTTTTCATTTAGGTGTTGTTATCTAGCTGCCTGGTTTTGTTCTACTGGCTGCAGTTGTTTTTCCCAGATACACACATGCATGAACATATATTACAGGGAATTTGGAGGAAGGATTTACAGTAATTTACAGAGTTAGCCACATGAAATAAAAGCAGGGTCATTTCTGTTAGAAACCTGGCTTCAACTAGTGTCTGCCTAACCACTGTTGAGTCTAATGAATAGCAATGGAGCCTGGTATTACGAAGTGCAGGGAATCATCAAAGGTAAAAAAACTGAGATCAGACCAAAGCAGCATCTGGGAGTGAAGTTTTAAGTAGCAGACAGGAATGTGTACTAATTATTGCATTGTTAATATGTTGCATGTGTTGGTTGAATAGAGATGGTGTGACTAAGGGCAGGCAGTAGCACAGCCAGTAGCCCTGGATTTTATCCATCACAGATTCCATATTAAATCTCCAGCTGCTTTATAACTTTCCTAATGCAACATATTCCCATGCAAAACCTGTCTGTCCAACTGAGCACACCACTTCTTTCAGATGTCACCAAATTTATGTAGCAGCCTCGGACCACTTGGCTTCCTGCTAAACTGGATTGAAAACTTAGAAGAGACAGCTGGACAATGTTTCACTGCTACTAAAATATTTGCATTGTATACATCAGACACTCAAGTTCACCAAAGAGCTTTGATGGCTCCTTTCCTATATATACAGGAGGAACATTTAGTTGTGATGATGCTGCAGCACTGGATTCAAACACAGCATTCCAAAATGTCTTTTATCCTTAGAGAAGATTGTTCTTTCTCTATATAAATCATGAGGCTTTGGAAAAAGTATTGTTTTCTTCCTGGCATAAGGTGTGCCAAAAAAATACAAAACAGGCACACTACACCAATCAAAAAAAAAAATCCTCTTTATCCTGAATTTTACATGTCTATTATTTGAAATATCAAAACTGTGAAATTAAATTTAATACCCATCAACCTGTCGAAGACAGTAATATATAGTAATTGTACTTCAAATTTTCAAAGCCATAGCAGCATAAGCTAATTAATGTTCTGGAAGCACAGGAAGCAATAAAAATCCTGTAGTGCTTTGAATATAATGTAGCAGGATAACATAATCAGGTTTCTCATGTCTGCACGAGAAATAGTCTTGAGTATTAGCTGAAGTAATAGTGTGGCAAGTGTAGTCATCATTTACCTCTATGCAGTCTTCCAAATTTCAGGCTTTTGCCATCTCTGCTGTTTAAAATGCTTAAAACTCACCTGTTTATAAGTATTCTGAAATGGAGTTTGTTTATCAAGGACCTTTGTAAAATGAGGTATTGAATACTCCACTGTCAGTCTACTAATGTAGTTGGAAATCTATGATGAAAACTTTTGTTTAGAGTTATGGAAAAGTAGAAAGGCACTGAAGGAGCTCCCATCACCATTCCTTTGACCCAGGAATGGAATTGCATCTATGATTTGATCAAGAGCACACATCAGAACAGTTAGATTTTTTGTGGGTCCAGTCACAGAGCCATCAGGAAAGAAGGCAGCAGGGCATAGGCCACCAGCTTGATTATGGTGCTCTGGATCTGTTCAGTGATATTCAGTCCCAAACGATCCAATGACCAGATCCTATCACACTAAAGAACTTATATTTGAAAAGAGAAAGGGGAAGTGTGGTGTGGTTCTTCTGGGCTTTATTCATTCACCTGTATGCTGTTTTTGCCAGTCTGTCAGGACTGCAATAAGATGTTCCCTATCCAAGTTTTCTTCTCTGATTCTAGGGGCAGAGAAAGTCTTACATTCAATTAATTTTTTTCCCCAACTCTCTAGATTTTGAAACCTATCTTGTTACTATGTATTTTGCTCTATACCATATGTTACTTTGGACACAAATGCACACCTATCTGTTATCAGTGGTAGCAGTAGCTTGGTCAACCTCCATGGTGCAGAATGGGAACATTTTGGAAATCTGGAAGTGTTTCCTGGGCTAGAGAGATGGTTTCCCACCCAGCTCTCACTAGCAGTCACATATTTATCCATGGAATCCCCATATGGCTTTGTGGGTGGTAATGTGTGTAGAGGGCAGATTTCCCACCACAGCAGTTTCCCTCAATACAGTTTTATTTCTCTTTTGCTCTGCAGAGTTTTCAGTCTTAATCACTGCTAAACTTAGGCCTGGTGTTTGTATTAGCTGTATGATGAAATAGTCTATATTGAAACTTACAGCTCTTCGGATACCCATTTGTTACTTTTGTCTTTAAAATTGGATAATTATTTTGAAAGTTTCCTCATCCTGACTAGAGGCAGAATAGAATGTACAAAATCCTGGCACCAAGACTTTAATTAGAAGCTCCAGCCTGGAGGCAAATTGGTGACTCTGAGGGTTGAAAACCTTAGCCATGCAGAAAGAAAAGAACCAACAAAAACAGAGTCCTCTGGCTGACTCCTGCAGATGAGAGCGCTGCACTGCTCTGTGTACATAGCGGGGGGCAGAGAGCAGTCAGCTTTTGGCTTCTCTGTCAGCTCTGAAGTCAGCACTCCTCAGAAATTCATGGCACAGAAATATTAGAGCAATGGGGTCATCCTGAAACTGATAAATACCAGTTTGAAAATGTCTTACATTTTATTATGATTGGCCAGAGCCAGCCTGAGTGTGACATATTTTGCGGTGTTAACTTGTGAGCTGAATCCAGGAACTTTAGATGTGTACCTGACTTTTGCTATTAATATACTTCAAGGGGCTGAGAAGTTTTTTGCTTCCAGTCCAGTACAAACAGATCTTAGCTCAGTTAGAAGATAACTTTCTGGCAAATATTGTTTATTCTCTTATTTTGAGGAAATACTGCTATTAAATTGTTGTGGAAAAGCAAAAGAATAAGGAAGGCATGGTTCATTTGAGACCTAGGATGCAAGAGGCCTGGTGTGTGTCACACACTGTGACTTTGCTTGTGGCCTGGTCCAAAGGTAGATGCCATGGCTGGAGATAGCAGGTGACATCCTCTTCCCTTGTAGGGTGCATGGACTACTGTTATCCCACTGTTATCATATTCATGGGGCCCAAGTAAATCATAGGCATTGCTGTGCTAGGAGTTTTTCTTCATTTCATGGAGCTCACGGGAGGTTTCTTACCCACAGGCCAAAATGTTTTTTAAACCAGTAGCTTTTGACAACATTGTATGATTTAATATAAAATATAAAAGCTGTTACAGCTATTGGTGTCCATGCAGAAATCTCACAGTGGTACACCAATGTGCATCATCTGGCTCAATTCTGAGTTTTTGCTTTTAAGACTGCTTTCAAGTATTCTTCTTCCCTAAGTGCTTAAAATTACATGAACATTGTCATCATCTCACTGTGCTGTATTATTCCACAAGTGCTACTGCAAGGCAAAACACTTGTTGACTACCTTAGCCTTCTCCTCATCTGTTCTTACCAGTTTTCCAGCATTGTTTATCAGAGGGGGTTACACCTTCTTTCACCTTCCTTTTCTGGGTCACATAGCTGCAGAAGCCCTGTTATTCCTTGCATCTCTTTCCAGCTTCAGTTCCAGCTTGTCCTCAGCTTTCCTCACCCCATCCCTATGTAATTGAACTCCGTCTCTGTATCCTCCCTGCACTGTCAGTCCTGGCTTCAGCTATTTATGCATTTGCTTCTTCCTCTAGTCTGACCAGTAGTTCCCACTCAGCCATATCAGTCCCTTGCCTTCTTTGCCTGGTTTCTTGCCCGTGGGGTTGTTAGTTCTTGCACTCTACAGAAGGTCCTTTCACTTGAGACATGGCAGAAGAGGCCAACTCTCCCCTGGCCACAACCTCTTTTCAGGCAGTTGTAGAGAGAGATGAGGTCCCCTCAGAGCCTCCTTTTCTCCAAACTAAACAATCTCAATTCCCTCATCTGCTCCTCATAGGACATGTTTTCTAGACTCTTCTATTGCCCCCTGGACATGCTGCAGCATTTCAACACCCTTCACTGGAGTGAAGGCCCCAAAACTGGACACAACACTCAAGGTGTGGCCTTACCTGTGCCCAGCAAAAGGAGACAACCCCTGCCCTGGTCTGCTGGCCACACTATTGCTGATCCAGGCCAGGATGCCATTGTCCTTCTTGGCCACCTTGACCACTAATGTTTTTCCACTGGGTGATTTCCGGCCACTCTTCTGCAGGCCTGTAGCACGGTTTGGAGTTGTTGTGACAGGAGTGCAGGACTCAGCACTTCACCTTGTTGAACCCCGGCCTCAGCCCATGGATCCAGCCTGTCCAGATCCCTCTTCAGAGCCTTCCTGCCCCCCAGCAGGTCAACACTCACACTTAATATATAATCAAGCACCTAAGGCATGCAACTTCCTTCTTCCTAAGAGAACAACTTGTAAAAGAATCTGATTTTCAGCTTGTGCAATTAAAAGAAAGATTTCCCTGAATTATGTATGTTTTGTAATTTAAAGACATGAGATAGTTCTCCTCTGTAGTGGCGTTATACTGATTCCATCTTCTCATTAAAAGAAGTAGTGAATATTTTTGAAAGGTCACTGAAAAGAGGTCAGGCTGTCCTTTCATAATTTCTAGTTGTTTATAGTGATTTGGGGCAATTTTCTTTGTATGAAGAGCTGGATTCTGGGACCACAAGGGCTTGTTTTTGAAGTGCTGTACAAGCACTAACAAAAAACCACATTTTCAGTACAAGTCTTTCACCTGTGTCTTTAGATACAGCAAGGACAAGAGCAGGAAGAAGACACGTCATGAACTCTTTTCAGACTGGTGATTTCAAGATTTGTTGTAATAATTGTAGGACCTTAACCTTACAAAATGAGGCATTTGCTCCTGTTTTAGGAGTAAAACATTTCCTTCTCCAGTTTTAAGTTTAGTGTAAGAGAAGATTGAGTAGAACAACTGCAACATGCTCTGAAGTAAGCTGAGCCCAAAGCACATTTGCCAAGTTTGTTGAAAGGGATAAGAGGAGGCTAGTTCTTGATGAGAACTCAGAGAATTAGATCGAATGAAGGGAGCTGAGCACTGAAAAGCAATAGAAAGAGCCCTTGACCATCTGTTTGCTTGAGTAACTTAGTGGCGGTATATTAAATATTACAACTGACTGCAAGGGAAGCAGAAAGTTCAGCAGTTCATGCATGTTAGTGCCTTTCATTTAGAAAAAAAAATTCAGAATAAACCTTAAAAGAGAAAGCAATAAGCATAATTCTGATTGTTTCTTTGGTGAAAAGCACTAGAACACTTCTAGAACACCTTCTTAAATCCAAGACAAACATGTTCTTTGTAATGTAAATTAAAGTTGTCTTTCCATGACACTGTGATGCAATATCTTATCAGTGATAAGAGTAACAAAATAAACTCTTTTCATTTTCTTTCCTAAGTTGGCAAAAGTTAGTTTTTTGACAGAGACAAAGTCATTATCATGTCATCAGCAAATTCTATGCATCGTTTGCTGTATTACACCACAGTAAGAAAGTAGCAGCTGGAATTGCAGGACCTGATAATGTTCTCTTTCAAGCCGGTTGTAGTTTTGCTATTGACTTCATTGGGATTAAGGCCAGTTTACATTTCTCTAGAGTGTAAACCACTGATTTCTGGAGAAGAATGGCACTTCTAAAGCAATATTTGAACTACCTTTCACAATCTTCAAGTGTTAAGAGTGTCACACAGATTTTATCTCATACAAAATAACCAGTTGAAGAAATGGTGCTCTCGATGGTCACTGACAGAGGCATTCCCAAGGGTGGTCTTTGAGCATAGCAGATCTCAATAGAGATTACATCAGCAGCAGCAAGGAAAACATTCATTTTTTTGTCTTATAGTGATATTTTATTTTAAGCAGCTACTGCAATAGTGTAGCAATGTGCAAACTGACAAATATGAGACTGATTCTTACATGCCTTGGTTTCAGGCTTACTTATCTCTTTTGAAGTTGCTGAGACCATTTGTATGTGTATGTGTGTTTTAAGTAGCCTCTAAATTTGGTGTCCTAGAAATAAAGAAGAAAAACATTTTCAGGACATTAGTTCTCTGTGGACTGCTAGCAATGTTCAACAAGTGACAGAAGCCCTGAGCATACATAATTGAAAGTCACTAAATCACAGAAATTCCAGAAATCAAATACTTCATTATTCTGTGATGATCCAACAATGCCTTTACACATCATCATGCTCACAAAGTCCAAACGACCTCATATTCAAGAAACTTTTTATACTACCCACATAACATTAAAAAATGGTGTAAAGCCTATAGTGACATAAAAGAGGATCCTCCACTGATTCCAAGGGAGCAGCTTTGATATCAAGTAGATGAGGTTTTGATGCCTTTATTTTACCAAGTTACTTAAGTTTTTGCTTGTCTTTGTGAGTGAGAAGTATTTTGCTATTTTGTTTTTGGTATTCAAATATTTCCTTCTTAGAGGTCAAATAGGAAGTGTCCTCTTGTATATGTTTGCTGAGAGCTGTTGATAGAGTGATTATAATTTTTTTCTTTGAAGAAAATATGTCCTTCACTGTAGATTGATTAAAAACAACTGTTGACTGCATTTGGCACAGACATAGTTGATCATCAACGTACATTAATACATAATTTTGCTATGTTTTATCTTACAGACATTTTCTGTGTTGTGTGTATATTTTCAGATTGTGATAAAGTAATATATATCTAATTAAGAGTTGAGTTTGAGTTGCGAGGAAATGGACTTCACTGAGATATGTGCCAGTAAAGGATCCAGACTGAAGTTCATGGAAACTTTTCCACTGGCTCCAATGAACTTTAAATCTGATACCTAATGAATTTCTAATTAAAGTTGCCTTATTTTCTTAGATTACTCAGAAATACTGTCCTATAGTTTTTGGTTCACAATTGGAGAATACCAACATTTAGCTTAAGCACTTGAATTCCGATTATTCTCCTGTGTAAAACATTATTTTATATGAGACAGGTTTATTCCTACATTGATAATGTGATATTAACAAGCAGGTACTTCTTTCTGACGTGGGGAGATGGGAAAATATTTTGTAGAGCTGACTTCTATTTTGGTTGACCTTTGAGCCTTTTGTCTTCAAGAGCTTCTTTAACTTTTAAATGGGACTTTTAAAATCACATTTAAATGCAGCTCCAGATAAATCAACTTCTAGCATGGCTGTCTTGGCAGAATACCTGTTTTAAGTACAGTTTTCATAGAGTACCCCAGATGTATAAGTGTGTATCCTCTTTAAATGATCAAATTATATCCCACCTCTCCACTCACCAGTCTCATAAAATGCTTCCTGTATTCTACAACTGCTTTTTTCTCATTAGAGTTGTCATTGCACTTCTCTTTCAAATATTTCCCCACCTCAGCTGGGTTCTGAATTTGTTCAGGGGGGAAATTCCAGGCTATTGGGTCAGAGAATTCCTTCAGGGTTTGGCCCATATCCTCCCATTCCCCACACCACTCAGGATTTTCCACGCCTGGGTCAGGTGTCTCATCAGTCACCCTGGAAATCTGAGCTCTGATTCTAGACAAGCTGCAAGCCACATAGAGGAAGCCTACCAGATGAAATACCGGGAAGGTGGTCTCTTTAACATCCAGGGGAAACTGAACATTCTCAAAAGGTGACGTACCATATTTAAAGGGGAAGAAGACGAAAGGCTGGGAAACCCCATCCCCTCCTCCTCCTGTAACAAACTGGGTGCAATTACTAATAAACCCCCAAAACAGGCTACTGAAACCAGGACAGAGACTAGGATGGGAAAACAATACATCATACAGATTTTGAGCAACCCCCAGTACCTCTTTCTATAAATCATTACTACAGAGCACAGCAATATAGAAATCTGGATTCTGCCCCTACTCAGTAAAAGTTACGTACCAGGGACAAAATTGAAGCAAACAAGCCTAGGGACTAGAAGGACAGTAGTACCTCAAAGAGGCCTAGGGACCCAAAAGACATTAGTATATCAAACCAGAGAGACATTATGAACTCAACCAACATGGTGACTACTTTACCCTAGCACAAAGTAATTAAAACCAAAATGTAATTATCACAGTTTTTCACTTTCCTCTGCCCCCACATTGGGTACCAAATTTATTTGTCCTGGTTTGAGACAAATTTGGAGGAAAAACGTCCAAAATGAACATCCTTCTGTTAGAAGGCAGATTTCAGCAACCCCTCCCCCACAAGGTTCGTAAAGAAATTCCTCAGAGGAAGGTGAAAAAAACCCTATTTATTTAACAAGCAAAGTGCACGCAGGCACGGAAATAAGAATGATGTTAAATAATAAAGCCTCTCGCTGTGGAGAAAACCTGGTAAATTCAGAGTCCTTTGTAGGCATTGCTCTGCTCTCTCTCCGGAGCTGGGGTTCGACATGGGCCCCTCTGGACCACGGTGTGGGGCCTCCCGGTGATGTTCTGGTGTTGCTGAACAGCCCAGAAGAGAAGAAGCCAAAGTCACAAGGAAAAGACTTTCTTGCCTCAGCTAGCAGGCTAACTAAAAAAAAACGAAGTTTAACTCTCCTCTCTCCTGAGAAACAGAGATGAAAGCTGGCTAAAAGCAGGGAGGTGCTTCCTCCACTCTGCCTCAGGAATGCAGGGGAGTGTGTGTCCTTGAGCTCTGAAAAATTCACCTGGCTTCTCTCCCCCTCTCCTGAGAAACAGCTTAAAACCACAGAAAGGCACAGAATTTATGTCTGACATAGAGCAGATGATAGGGGATACACCACCATAAAGTCACCCCGAGACATTACGTATGCCATTTTTCAATGTCTCACAACCAAATTTAATTTGTTGTTGTTCAGGTTACTGCTGAAAGCATGGAAAATGTATCAACTCTCCTGAACTCCAGCTAGATAGATTGTATCCCATTTATTTTCCTTCTCCAAAAAAAAACCAACCATCATCAAAGTCATCAAAGGAAGTTGTCAGATTACTTTGACATTATACCCTTTTGGAAAAAGCATGTTAAATTTTTATGCCATTTTCCATTTATTTCCATGCATTTTAAGTGAATGTAGAAGAGGAGAATAACTTTATACTATGATTTTTGTGTTACGTCAGCATTTCTAAGAGTAGTCTTCTTACAGAAGTAAATTCTAACACTGCTGGGTGGCTTTTTTTCTTGCTAATATCCAGTGGTAAAGCATTCCATTTATATTTTTATTCCACTCAGTACAGAATATGTAAATGACAGGTGTGGCCAGCTACCTACAAAAATTGTCCTACACAAGCACACAGGCACTGTAAAGAGTCACAGTCTGTCCTTGTTTATCAACAGATGGAAGTCAAATTACAACCTTGCTGTCTTCATGCAACCCAAATGTGCATGTAAATGCATAAGTAGGGGATGAATATACTAACTGAAAAAATAAAGAGACAAAATTATTCCTCTTACCTTGTAATTATGTATCATCTGAACTTAATATATACAAGGATTTCTGCAATTCCTCCAGATGTCTGAGACCAAAATCTTTGAGGACAGCCATTTGTCCAGAAGGACCCTTTGAGATAAAACTCAAAGTTCAGATTAAAATGAGGATGAGTTCAAAGTCATGTCGAAATTGCTATCTAAGATCATTTTTCAGGAGGATGTATGCTTGTCTCTAAGGCAAAGCAAGAAATTTGATGCTTTGTCATCTATCCCAAGCATACAATAATTTTTATGGTTCATTAAATCTTGGAAACACAGAATGGGAATCTTCTGGGGTATTCTAAGAAGCAGGGATATGACCATCTCGTCTTTTCAGCTTTTTTTTGCAAGCTAAACCACATTTTAATTCTTAGCTGTCCTCTTTAAATGTACTCTGCATACCATTATGGGCTAGGAACAAGAATATTTGTTATAGACAACTACTGGTTAATCTGAAAACAGGATTTCAGCATACATCTACATCAGAGAATGAATAAGAATGCAGCCATGAAAAATATAAACACAGACTTGTAGTGTTCTACATTACAGAGTTCCTGCAGAGGTAGAGCAGTTGTGGTTCCATTCTGCCACTCTTAAGAGCTCATCTGAAATGAAATGCATAATTTTAGCCAAAAAAAAAAAAAAAAAAAAAAAAAAGGTAACTGAGGCAGACATGAAGCTGTGAATAGCTCTGTAATGGAGAGGCACAGTTTTAGCAGGAAGTCTGAAAAGAATTTACCTGTTTAACCAAGCAAAAGAAAGGTGAAAGAAGATTTAAGACTTCTCTGTTAATGTGTCCAAGCAAGAAGATAAAAAGGAGTAACCCCACAGATATTGAATGGGACAAGATGACTGTTTACACTAAGAGAAAGCAATGATACAGAAGAAAATGGATAAAAACTGACCCTTTAAAATTTTTGCTGGAATTTTTATTTTTTAACCGTACCTACAGGGGATTGAAATACACTTTCAACAAAAACGTACGCAGGAGTTACTTTTTATCAGTTTATAAAATTACTGTATGATGTGGCTGCTTCACACAAGTAACTTAACTCAGGTTTACTACCACTAGTTCCTTCTACAACTATGATTTAAAGCATCCAACAGGAACGTGTAATCTAAAAAAAAATCATTTTTCTTTTGTTGGTTTTAGTAATTTTGTTGGTTCTTAGTGTTTGGTACTATTTAACACTCTTTTTGCTAACCACAAAGTATCTGCAGATTTGTATATGCATAGTTATATGACTTCATGAACAGCTACTCAGATTCATAATTTTTCATTTCTGGTTTTGTTAGAAAATGGTGGATGATAAGTTAGTTATTTGCAAGATAATCATTTACATATGGCTTTTGTCAAGCCACATTTGGGAAGAAATCAGCATGTGACTAAAAAATTCAAACCCAACAATTTAACATTGTTTTGTTAGTTAAATTGCTTTAAATGACATTATGTTGGATGCATAAAAAGTACGTTCTATTGGAAAATTTGTCAAAAATTGCTTTGCATTTAACTTCAACTAATTTATTAAGCAAAAGAAGAGCAAGCAGATAGTTACTAAACTAGCTGATTCTAGTTACAATTCCTTTTTTTTTTTTCTTAAGTAGTAGAACTCATCTTCTGACACCTTATTTCTTATTTTTAGTCACTGATTTCTTTTCTGTTACAAATTCCACTATTTTTCAAAATCCCAATCACTTCTTAAATTTGAATGGATGACTTACTGTCATGAATAAGTTGAATAAACCATAATGAAGTTATTTTCTCTGCTAAAATTCTGATCTAAGGTATTTCATGCACTTTCTTTACTACTTAAGTGTTTGACACCTAACTTTATTAGCAGGTGCATTGCTCCATTTAATATCATGATTTTAGTTTCAGTCTTAGTATGTTGTCATACAACTAAACTTTCTTACTAAATAATAGAATCATAGGACTACTTAAACAACTTCCATTAATTACTTCATAGAATTAGTTAAGCAACTTTGATGATTCAAAAGCTCCACACAGCTACTTGATCACTCCCTCCCCCAGTGGGATGGGGGAGAGAATCAGAGGGGTAAAACCAACTAACTGATGCCCAGCCAGTCCCTGAACAATGGCAGCCCTGGCCAAACACCCTCCCCAACCCAGTTTTATTGTTGTGCATGACACCATGTGGTGGAATATCCCTGTCATCAGTTAGAGTCTGCTGTCCCAGCTGTGTCACCTTCAAATTTCCTGTGCTCTCCCATTTCCTCACTGGGGGGATGGTGTGAGGGGCAGAAAAGGCCTTGGCTCTGTAAGCCCTGCTCAGCAGCAGCTAAAACATCCCTGTGTCATCAGCACTGTTCTCACCTCTTACTCAAAACACAGCACCATACAAGCTACTATGAAGAAATTTAACACCGTGTCAGCCAAAAAACAGTACAAAAAAGGCTAACATTGCATTTATTACACCCTACTACGATCAAAGTAGTATCTCTTGATGGACCTAGAAGCCAAATGCTCAATCAGTAGATACCCAGGAGGCATAGTATTCTAAAGGGATAGAGCAATCCAGGGTTGAAAGGAGTACCACATTGATTTTAGTAGAAGCAGATTTAGCAAAGAATGAACTTTCTAGATTTAGATCAACCTTAAAAGTTGTTGTGCATTTATATGTCCACTCTAGTGGCAAAAATAAAATATTACTGCAAAAAATTAGGCAAAATAATGTTCCCTTGGAAACTGTAGGATGAACTGTAAGGGTTTTTGTGTACTATATTATGTAATAATTCTGCAATATTCACTAAACTTTTATTTTAATTATTCATGGTATTTTCAGGGCCCTCAGGCTTTTTTTAAGTAGATGTTTTCCAGGGTTTACAAGACTTCCAGGCAAGTGAAAATATCTTATGTGGGGAAGTCAGAGGACAAAGAGATTTAACTATAGCTGACACACCTCTACTAAAACTGCTGTCACCACTATATTTGTCAGCTGTGTTTATGGTTCACAGGAAGAAAATCAATAAATAGAACCATTTTGTGCACCTGTTGTCAGATACTGCCCTTAATTATTACATTTCAGCATCCCCTTTAAGCAAAGCAAGCCCAAGGTTTCATTGTCATCTCTTTATTAATGAGGTGTCCCTTCTACAGACGTGTTTTTTGATGGTGCATTGGTGGTGTATTTGCAATTTGTCTGTGAGTATCCTGTGTCAATACACTTCAGCCCTGTGCCGCAGTGCACTCCGGAATATAGTCCAGCAATTTCAGTTTTCATTATGTGTTCTCTGTTATGTCACTTAATGATGTTTCTGCTTATTTACAATATACAGAAAAATCATGCACTGGGACATCTGACAGACAATTTCTGTGGTGTGGAGAAAGATACAAACACCTACATTAATGCGCTTAATATTCATAAAATAGATTATTAATAGTAGATATCAATCTCAGGGATATGTCAATGTAATCATATGTGTTATCTGATGTCACCAAAACCAAATCATGGTCCTCATAGATGCTTGCTAAAAGTTAGCTAAATACGACTAAGCTGAAAAGATGCCCATAATTAGTGAAAAGCATGGAATACTTTCTGAAAGATATCGTTCTCTCATTCTAGCTGTTATTGCTTTTGTTTGGCCTACTTCCAGATGGGAAATAGCTTAGACAAGATCTATCCATTAAACAACATTGTCATCTGTCTTGTGGGTAGAAATATGAGAAGGGAAGATAAATGGTGTCTCATGCCTGTGCTGAAATATATCAAATTTTAAGGGAAACAAATTCACCCTGCACCCTTGGATTGCATGAAATATTTACAGTATGTCACTTATCATTTTGCTTGCATGTAGAATCCCTTAATGGTTCTTTTTCTACATCATTTTTTGTATTAAAAATATTAATTACTGGCTAGTTCATTTTACACAAGTTCAAACCACCTTGAGAGTATGAACAATTTGACATCTATGTAGCAGTTTAGTTTCTGATGGGAAATATACCAGGGATTTTGCATCCAGGTAAATGTACTTCAGAGCTAAGGAGTATATTTAAATTAAATGTGAAATGCTCAATATGTGTGTGTATATATATGTGCATATGTATATATGTCTTCATAAACAGTACATCAGTAGCCAACATTCATATCAGCAACACAATAAAGTACATTCATATACAATATTTAGTATGTTTATGCTTAGTACATATGCAAAAATACACATGTGAAAAAAACCCTTTTCCTTGATGCGATTTAATGCTGTGAACAATAAGTGTAGACACTTGCAGGTGCATAGGTGAAGATATTACCTCTATCAGTTCAGTTTTATTGCTAAACTTAATTTGCTTTTTGGTGTCTTTTAAGTAAAGAGTAACGTAAAACTATTTGTGTCAACTTAGCCTTTACAGCCAGATGCCAGTCTACAAATGCTATCATTTATGACATGATAAGATAGGAACAGAAGTAGAAACATCATTGTTCAGCGGGACCAATGGCCCACACACACAGAGAATAGAATTACTCAGACAGAAAGGGCAAGCCTTAGACTAGAGAAGAGACAAAGTATTTCTTCACTACAGTATTAAAAAGCTTTTTAAATTAGCATTAAACAAGCTAGCCTGAGAACTACCAGCAATCAAGGCACAGGGCTGAATCCCTCTGCAGAGCTAACACAGTGGCATAATGAGCATTTAGAAATAATTGAATGGTCAGGGTTGGAAGGGACCTTAAAGATCATCCAGTTCCAATGCCCCATGGTGCTAATCCCTTTATGCTAAATGCAGTGCAAGTACAAAATACAAAACAGTTCCTCTGAAAAAAATGTGTTATGTTACACAAAATAGACATAAATATATGTAATAAAAACATTTAACCTATGCAAATAAGCACGTACATATTTATAAAGTGTATAAGATCAAACATATTATTTGTTTTTTTGGTGGAAGAGTTGTTTTTCAGATACAGTGTAATCCCTAAAGGCATTAATTCAAGTTGAACTATTTAAATTAAGCAGTGTAGGCTCCTAGCCTGCATGGGGGTTTGTCACACAGGTAGGTTTGCTTTCTCAGATACTGAGATGACAAAGCCTGTTTTCTTTTAAAATATTCTCTTTACTGCCCCAGCTGTTGCATAATCTTTGTAGTTCTGTTTTAATTGTTCTGGTAAGTGATGTTGCCCAAGTTTCTCTAGTCACAAACACTAATGAATTCCAAGGGTTACAGAAGATCTGTATTCTGTTGACACTGTGATATTTTAATTTCTCTCTAGCAGGCAAACTCCTGCCTCAAATTTTTGTATATATTTCTACCCTTTCCAGAGTGCTGCCTGTATTTAGTAGTTCCCTCATGTATGTGCTATGGCATCACTTTCATGAGAAGCAATGATATTCAAATTTGGTTATAGATAAAACAGATATTTTTATCTTGAACAAAATTTTTGTATGCTTGGTGTTTTCTGCTTTCTTCTGACTGGACTTTTTACTATGTTTAATTTATAGAACTGGATTTTTCACAGTGAATCCTACAGCCAGTGTACAGCCCATATATTCCTGATGTCCCCGAGTATCTCTAGTTTCTTTCTACCATAGTGTGGAAAATAAATGAAGACCAATTAACAAAAAAAAGTTTAATAAACTTACCTCAGATATTATACTATTTCTTATAATTGCTAAACTGTATGTGGCAGCTCAAAGATGCTAGAAAGCTTCTGTTACAATTCAGCTTTTTTATTCTATGTTTTCTTTGAACTTGCACTGCAATGGGGAAGATGAGGAGAAGGCTCTACTGATGTTTGAAACACATCAATGGCTTAAGAAACTAAACATGCAAGACAGATGCTTTTGTTAATGTCTGCTGTATCTCATTTCACGATCTTTAGCAGCATATACAGCTTCATGATTTCACACAATTACTGTTTCCTGCTTATTAATGTGAAAATTTGATAGAGTAAGAAACACTTGTTTCAGTATGAAATTCTGAATTTTTTACAAGAATTATAGCTTAAACATGCAACATTGGAAGAAAAGAAAAAACGCAATAAATAGATAAAAAATTGCTAGTATAAGGCAAATCTTAAGGTTCTTTATTGTATGAAAAAATCAATAGGATCTTGTCTGACAGTTCATATATTGCAGCCTATTGCCTTAACACTATAAAAGAGAATAGAAACATACACATTTAGCATCGTTAATACATGGCTAATCAAATAGCCAGATAAGCATTAATCTTGGGTTATACGTCAGTATTTAGAAAAACTTCATTTTTTGTTTGTTAGGTGGTACCAAATCCCAATCCAAATTTTTCACTTAAGTGGTTTCTTTCTTAACGAGCTTCCCTGACTTCAGCCTCTACAATTCAGTCTCTGCTGAGTGTCTAGTATTTTACATTAGGCAGTCAACTTTTTTTTTTTTTAATTAGCAGAAACCTCAGCACAGAAATAATTCTAGAAGTGAGCAGAGTTAGCCACTATGATTGTAAGAGCAAATCCTGTCTAACATAGGCCCAACTTTAGACATCAGTTCTGTAGTTTGAATTGGAAACTATAGAGGAAAGGGAGTTTGAGACTCCCCATTCCTTCATGTGGAAGGATGCCCCAGGTATGCTTCCCCTTGAACTCCTATATTATTAGCTTCTGATTTCTGATATCTCTTCTTGAAATAAAGTGATAATTATGGTCAAGATACTCTAATAAATTGACTAATTAATATGAAACAAATTGCCTAATGAATGCAGCCCTCTACTGCAACAATCCTAAGGATGTGCATAGGTCCTGTTTACAATTATAAGTTCAAGTGGTAGAGAGGCCTCTTTCAGCAGAAAGAGCTGGGTACTATCTTCACTTCTGCTTTGTAACCACAAATTTGTTACAGTACTTCACACATACTGCTTTCCATTTGTAGACCTCATTGAAAATACTCATCTGTAAATATTCCCAGCTTTCCTCCTCATTCAGAATATGATATACCACTGGGATTTCCTTATCTTGTTTAAATTGAAAATGGGCATGGAGTAAGACTGTCAGGTTTGGTTTATTCCATTATAGTTAAAGTAGCAGCCTTTAATCATTACCAGCAATATTAGTGCCACAACAGTGTTTACATCTCAAATATGCTTCTAATTTTCCCAGTCAAAGGCAAATTGTTGGTGATATCTTAATGTTTTTTTAGGTAGCTAATGCCAAAATGCAAGGTTATGATCTTGATCTGAATATTTCCCAGATGTGTGGTAAGGTGAAAGGTGGAACAGCTAACAGAACTTGACTTCCTATCTGTGTTAGTCTAAGTTAAGTGAATTCTAAGTCAGGCATAATTAGAGAATGAGACCCCTAGAAGCCTTCACCTTCACAACTGTTTGAGATGAAAGCTTAGCTCTTGGGTGAGTGTAACATAATCCACATGTTGGAAGAGAAATCAGAATCAGCTGTCACTGTCCTCTGCATATGTTTTACAGTGCCCCATTAGCCACCTTCTTGTCAAATGTCAGTGATCTTCTCTGAGCTTAATGTTTCTAATTCATTTACAGTGGAATCAGGACCAGATTCTAAATCTGATGCCAGTTTCAACACATTGCCTTCAACTGAGGTTTCAGTTCACATATGAGATCCAGTTTGGAAAGATACAGTTGACAGAGATAGATTCTAATGATTGTCAGTCACGGGAGTCACTTAACTCTTTTTCAAGACAGCCACATCAGATATAACATAGATAATAAAAACAAGAAATAGAACAACATATGAAAATTTTGAATTTGGCCCCTGGGGTTTTGACCAGAAGACCTTCAAAGGCTTTTTCAACCTGGAGTATTGTCTGAATTGAAAAGGCATCTAGAAATCTCTGCTATGTCCAAGAACACTGGAATTGTTAAGCTGGGATTCAGAGATTGATATTCAAATAATTTGAAATAAATAGGAAAATTTGGTTTTATTAATTATTGTAGGGTCACCAGATGAAACGCTGACATAGATCTCAGGTAGCAGAGTGCCTTTTTCAGGCTTTGCTATTATTCTGCTAGGTCACTGAAGCAAAGCAATCAATCAGCCCTCTGGATCAACTGTTGTGAAAGGAGACCCACAAACTTATCTTACTGGCTTTGATTGCTAACGATCCTGCAATGAGGGTCGCGTGCTTTCCGGGTGTGGTAATATATATGCTAATACGTGAAAAATAAGTGGAAATGGCATTCAGGGACATGTCTGTTAACACTTACAGAGGTAATGGCTTGTTTTTAATGTACATGATAAAAACCTTTTTATGAGGGTAAAGTGGGAAGACATCATAGAGTGGTCCCATAACAAATCCATCAGTGATTTTCCATTGCTGCTTGTTACTGAGAGATAAGCCATGTTTCTTGAAGAAGTGAAGTTTAAGTATTAGTTGGCTTCTCCTAATAACTGTCACTTATGCTGGAAATTTTTATTCAGTTTTGTTAATGAATAGCTCAGTTTGTGTATAAATGAAGATGTAGCTCCTGTGAGAAACTAGCTTATGCTGGAAATTTTTATTCAGTTTTGTTAATGAATAGCTCAGTTTGTGTATAAATGAAGATGTAGCTCCTGTGAGAAACTAGGCAAGAAATCCAAGAAGTTAAAAATTTTTAGTTCTGTGCTAAGAAAAATGGTAGATTTTAATCCACCACAGGCTACAGATGTGCAAGAAGGTATTTTGTATAGTTTTCAAAACTATGTATGTTTTGTTAGAAGTAGCACAGAAATCAGGAATTGCTGAAGTATCAGCTGCAAATTATATTGCATTATAATCTGTGATAGTACTGATTGCTGGCTTTACGTGTTACACGTCTAAGAAGAGATAAGGCTGTATAAAACAGAGCATGCTGCCCATTAGAATCTTCCTATTTCTGAGCATGGGATTTAAAATATTTTTGAGCAAACAACGGCAAAACAGCTGAGAATGGTGACTGACTGGTCACTTACAATTCATCTGATATGTCCTGTTGAAATGGGATTTGAACAGGAAGGGTAAATCTGGCTTAAGTTTTTACCACCCTTTGGAAATTCACCATCTTCTTGACTGTGGGTAGCTTGTGTCTCTGTGGGAACGTGGCCACACATCTCCCTTTTAGGTGCCCCATTAGCACTGGAATTGTTGCTTTTGACATCAGAGATTGATATTTAAAGATGTAAGATCAGTTAGAATGGATTTCTGAGGTCAGTGGATGCTGGATCTTGTCAGCTGATATTTTAGCACTGGCGCTGGAAGCTTTGAGATACTTCAGGCAACATGATAGATCCCCTTGCACCAGAACTGTTCCACTTTCGTACCAGAGAGCTGCAAAGGTGGTTTGTCAACTGGAATTTCATCATTAAAGATTTTACAGAGCATTTGCTGTTGCTCACTATGTTAGCGAAACACATGGGACCTGGAAATTAAAAGTTACCACAAATAGTGTCAAATGATGTTACGCTGTTGTTGTAACAAAGAAGATACTTGGAATACAGTTTTTTTACTCTGATACGACAATTTATTTCATCTTTCCCACCAGATTTTTATCTTCTTCTCTCTCTGAAGGCTTTTGTGTTTTCATAGGCAGCTGAGAATGTAACTGGTGTGACTGAGTGGGGTCAGGCAGTTCAATTGCTCTGCAGTTGCATGGAAGTGAATTACGATTGAGCAGATGCATGACAATAGATTCAGGAGTGTTGTAACTGTTGTTTATTGTGTTAGTTTAAAACCAGCAAGGAGCTCCCAAAGCATGGTCTTGGCACAAAATTTTTCAAACAGCAAAATACGTAAAGTAAATAAATAGACTGAGAGATTAAAGCCACTGTGATCCTTAGTCATATGTTTCAACTTACTTTTTTTCCATCAAGTTCTTTTGTTAGTGTCTACAAGGAAAGGGGAGGAGATTACAGTGTGGGCTTGAGGATAAAAAGAGGCACTGGAAAGTAAAGAATAAAAAAAAAATTCAGTAGAGGCAGGCAGAAAAACATGGATATTAAGAATCAAATTCTCATACATGGTATCTTTGTGCTTTGCCTTGTAGGATACTTGCTGTCTGTGAGCCTGATTTGTGAAAGGAGACCCACAAATTTGTAGTTTTTGTAGGAACTACAGCTGGGAGTGATGCCTTAGGATTTTAGCTTTTATATTTTTCATATCCTGTAATTCTTTAGTGTATAATTCTAAACTCCATATAGACTGTTAGTTACTGTTCTCCCATTTTGGTCAGACAAAATGATTCCTCTCTAGGCCTGAAATTCAAGGACACCTTAGTCCTTGACTGTCTCAGGCCCTGAGAAGTGTAAACAGAAGTGGGTTAGGGGGAGCAGACTTGGGGTAAGTGACTTTATTACCTAAAGCTGTAGTTGGAGGATTAACCTCCAATATGCAAATAGACCAAACTTATAAAAGTGTGAAAACCCGTGATGCCATTGTCCATTTTGGGTGTAGCCCCTGGGACTTTGACTGCCCTAATGTACCTTGAAGGCCCTTCAAGAAATATAACCACTTTTATTCTGTTAATTTTGTGTAGCTTCTCTTTTTAGATAGCCCATCAAGGCATCAGGAGTCTAGTTTTCATGTACTGAATCACAAGTTCTGTAGGATTTACCAATATTCAAACACATGTTTTTTATTTTGTTTTTAAGTACAAGTCCCTTCACATTTCAGTCTAACAGTGCTAGTACAGTTCTCAATTATTACTCATTTACAGAAATCAATGTCTCATGTATAAACAGCACTGACTGCAGTGTTTGAATGGTTTCTAATAAAGCAAAAAGGAAATACAGTTAGTGTTGCATTTGATCAGATCAATAAGCACAAAATAAGCAAATGAAGAACATGGGGATGAGGGACATAAAGCTCACAATTTAGAGGGAAGTATCCAAAGTATATGTAATCTCTAAAGGCAATGCAATCTGAAACCATTATGGTGTTGAATTTTTTTGCGAGCATACTACAAATGACCACACTCCTATTATTGCCTGGGACTGCCACATATCTGAACTGTCTTCTGCTGCTGCCTGGTCCTTTTAATGTTTCTTTGCACTTCTGGAATTCCACTGCACTAGTCACAAATACCATACAGGAGTCCTGATTGGTTTCTTTGTAGCCAAAAATCAGCAGCACACCATGCACACTGTAAGTACATTGAAGTGCAAATCCTGCACAAAATACTGCTCTGCAGTGTAGTCAGTCCAACATTTTCAGAAATAATTGATTGATTTCCTGTGTGTGAAAACACAGTTTTATGGGCTTGGAAGCATTCTCAAGAGATCATGTGGTACATCCCCTTGTCCCACAACATATCGATCATCAACTCAGCTGGACACTTTTATCACCTGCTCTTAAAGTCTACACACACTCCAAAACATCTTTAATAAATAAGGAGAGTTTTTATCACCCTTATTAAAATCTTACTATTCTTAACATCCTCTCTTACTCTTCTGTGTACTTGACCCCATTATTTCTGGTATCTCTTGCATGGAATATTCCATCCTCTTCCCAGAAATTTTTAAGTATTTGAAAGTTACTGTTACACTTTTTCTTTCCAATTCTCCTCTGCCTAAGATAAATAGGATAACTTTATTTAACTTTCAGTTACAAATCATTTTTTTATATGCCTATCACTATGCTGGTTGCCCTCCTTAAACATATCTTGAAATGAGCATAGAGCTCAGATGAATGCTTGCAAATTCTGGATTATATGGAAAGATTTTCTTTTGCATTTTCAACACATTTAGATCTTCTAGGAAGCTATTCACTTTTCATGTTGCTCCCTCAAGGCCACAGTGTACACCAGTTTCTGCAAAATAGTTACCTTGTTCATCTTGTATTTGCAGTTCCTCTACACTTCATTCCATTTTTGCAGTGAATCATTGGCAACAATTCTCTAAATACAGTTTTCTAACCTGTTTTTCATCCTACTTAAAATAAATTTATATTAAACTAGTGTATTTATGATAATGTAATGTGATTGTGTCAAAAGCCAGCTACATAACCCTTTTCATGACGTGACCTGTTACGCTGTTATAAAATCAGATTAGATTTAATGGAATTTGCTCTTGACAGGTCTTTGCTGGCTGCTTCTCTGCTTTCTTTCATTTCTCTGTATGGGGTGATGTATATGTAAGAATTAAAGGGTGACTCCACTGCTTCAGACGAAAGGTCAGTCTGGTTTCCTGTCTCTGACAGGAGCAGTAGGAGAAGCCCAAAGAGGAGAAGAGCAAGCAAGCAGTGCTAACTGCCTTCTATATTTCACTAGTGTGCATCAGAATGCAACTCAGAGACTAATGATGGTATTGATTTATTTTTCTTAGAAGCATATTTTTGGAATTAATTTCTCGGACTGATTCTCGGTTCAGGTAAACTGACATCCTACCAATGACTGCTGTAACCTAACAAGTGTGAAAAAATCACTTCTTTTGTTTTAAACATTGAATTGTTGCTTTCTGGCCAATAATTTCATTTAAGGTTCAGTGCATAATAGCTCCTTCTCCAATTTCTCAAAGTTACGTCCAGCTTTGTTGATTTTCCCTACCAAAACCTTTTCTGTTCCACCCTGGTAAAGCCCAGTGGTTTAGTTATTCTTCAAATAATAGTTAATCCTTATTTCTGATCATGCATGTTACTCTTTCCTGTAGCTTTTCCAGTTCTGTTCTATCTTTCATGAGACAAGAGACAAGGGTAGCATTTGTGCTCAAAATGCAATCATGGATGGATTTAAACTTTGTGGCTGTATTTTTCATTACCTAAACATTCCCTACTCCTCTCCAGTAAATTCCTTATTTTTTTAGTATCTATTATAAGACCAAGAACTAGCAGCTGGGCCATGGGCCATTCTGTAACACATTCAATCTTTATAAACCTAATGTTATTTTTCCTCTGTGCATCACTTTTTACAACATTCACCTACACTGAATTTTTTCTGGCATTTTATTACCTTATCAGCTTGGGTTCTGAAGAGTCTTTTGCAATTATTCCAAATTCCTTCAGATTTAGTACCCTGAATAATTTATTATAATCAGCAGGGTTTGTCATGGCAATACTGTGAATAATTAATGAATATGCTGAGCACAGAAAATACCAGGACTTTGTTGATTACTTTCCCAAGAAAAATTATTACTTTTTTTCCCCTATTTTTAACCCATAGCTTATTTATTTATTGTCTTCTATACACCAGCTACACAACATGTGTATAGAAAATTGATGCTACCTGGAATACAATTGTGGTGCTGGTCATGCACAAGCAATGAGACATTGTAGATAGTTTTACATTTAATGCCTGTGCACAGGCTGTACAAGAAGTGTGCTCACCATTGACCTGACATTCTCAGGTGTTTCTGTACCCACATGCAAAATCCCTCTGTATGGCAGCTCTGTTCTTCAGCTGCTTATCTCCATCGCTGTCTGCAGGTCTACACTATCAAATAACATATTTCCCTAGATGACTATTGGATCTAGCACTCCTGTTTTACACTGCACATGTTAGTTCACACTTAGCTTTATTTGACATGAACTATTTTCTTCTGGGATCAACTTCCATAAAATTTTCAAGGTAATTCACTGCAGGGACCATACAGACAAGCCAGTCTTAGTTCCTTTGGTTTTTAACAGTTTGATGCCAGGCATCAGATGCAACATCTACATGACCTTGCCATCAGACTACACAAACAGCAAACTGATGGGCTACCACACAATCTTCACAATATGTCAGACACTCAGAACAGGAAATCCACAGATGTGTCTGACCTCTGGGTAAAGTCTCTAGAGGAAGGAAGGAGGAAGATTGAACCAAGCCCTCTCAGGAGCACACCAGACCAACCCTAGAAGGTGTGAATATGCTTGTCAGGCGGTTTCCACCAAGTGGCCTCAGGACAAGTTCTCTTTGTAGCGTTAGACAGTGGTATAAGCAAAGGTATCTCTGAACCTGACACAGAAGTATGTAGAGAAGATGGAACATTCTTTGCCTGCCTTCTACACATTTCCGGACATGGATTCTGCATGACAGCAGAAATCACACTCACTGTCATCTGAGTGGTTGATTGGCGTTGGTTGGCTGAGCATGATTTGTGCTGTTAAATTACAGAATGTTGAGCAGAAAAGCTGGAAATAATGTATCAAACCTTCTGGATTGTGTTTTAAGTGTCTCAAGCATAGTTTTGTGAGTACTTGTGCAAGACACACAGTTCAAGGAAAAGGAACCCCAAAAAGGTTTTAGCAGTCCAGGCTAGGGAACCATAGTTCTTATAAAACTACAAGACTTGAGTTGCAAGCACGTGCAAATAGATCACATAATCCTGTGTGCAAAACGTGCTTGTTAGCTGCTATCTGAGGATGTCAGCAGGGAAGATGGAAACAATATAGAAGGAGACTTGAAGATAATGAAAGCAGAAGGGTGTGAAGTGATTGTGCTCTTCAGATCAGCCTTTTAAGTTTGTACGCAAGATTGACGATTTTGTCATCCTGCTTTTTTATGAGGTGTTGAATGAATGCTTAAGAAGACAGCACTTATCAGTGCTCATCAAAGTTTAAAAAGAACTGTTTGTACTAGCAGTCTGAAGATACCAGGTCTAACAAGGTTAGAGACGATCAAGTATTAAAGATGAAAACACTGTGAAAGACATATATCAGGTGCTTGCAGTGTAGCAGGCCATAGTTTACATATGTGTGCTAGAGTACAGACCTTGTTACATGCTTTTACTGCATACCTTTGGTGAAGAAAAAAATGCACAGAATAGGTAAGACAAAGTATAAATCTAGCATTAAAAAATAGAGAAGCGGGTCACATAGCATTTTAAGAATAATAGAGTTATTGAATGGTGTCTTTTTGATTGGTTGTCTTTTAGGATTAATTAAGTACACAAAATTACTTATGTCAGAGAAAGCAAAACAATTAATGGATAAAGCAGTGAACTGGTGATCACAGGTCACTGAGTTCTTTTCAGCTGCTAAACTGCTGGCCTTAGTATCTTCTCACATAATAACAACTTGCAATTAATTTCTCTTTCTTTTCTCCAAGGCTGTCGAATAACAAGTGTTATAACAATTGTCTCTTTCAATAAATATTTTTTCTGAAAAAGTTTAGACAATAGTTTGTTTGCAAAGTATCCACAAGGTTATGAGCTACTCAAAACCACCCATCAAATCATATACAACATTGTCCTAAGCTATATAAGTATTAAGGTCAGAGGCCTGCCTTTTATTTGATCATATCCAGGCTGGTTAAGAAAAAAATTTCTTGAGGAAAAAAGCTACAAGGGACAAAAAAAGACAGGAATTTTAAGGAATTTTTAGATATAATGAAATACTGTTTGCATTCATTTTCTTAATACTGATTACCTGTACCATACAGCTGCCCTAATCTACACTTCTCAGATGTTCATTCTGTTCCCAGAGTCCTTATAAAGTTTTCTTGCAAAACTGATTATTATAACCAAGTAACATTAGGAATATTTGTGGCATTGCAGAAGAAAACTGCTGAAAGTGTTGATGAGTAACTACCACCAAATATAATTATGTGAAAAAGAATGATCATTATAGCTGTCCAGGGGTAATCTTTCATTATAAACATGTGGATCCCATATTTTAAAATACCATGGATTCCTTTTTCCTCTGTGAGGCAAAGACAGACATAAACCATTAGAACCAACAACTAATTGATGTTGTGGATTAGTGTGTTTGGCAACATTCTGATTTGCAGGGGAAACACTAAAACATGCTTTTTTTCCCAGAGAAACATGGCAGTAGAAGAATACTACTAGAAACTGTTCTTAGTCATGGTATTTTAAAGAGAAGCCTGTAGAATTTTGTGATTTTTTCTATTTTACCCCATCACTAGGTCATGATGTCCATAGAGATTCAGGAGAGGATCCTACCTGCCACAGGTAGTGCAATGCACACTACCAAGCTTTGTGACCATTATGCAAGTAGTTATGCTTCTGTCTCCTACTTTTCACAAGAAGATAAGAGTTTGAGATGAGGAGATCACAGACTATATTTTTCCAGTCCTATTTTCTTTCACAAAGGGAAGTCAGGATCCATCATAAGGACAAATGAGGTCCAAAATGAAGCAAAACTGATGAAAGAGAACTGTTGTCCCACTTAGCTCTTTTTCTAGCAGCCTTAGCTAGAACAACAGCCACAGTATGTGTCAGACAGTCTCAGTAGCAGACAACAAATTTGTCATTTGGATAAAGATTATTGGTAGACACATTGCAGAGGACATCTGCAGCACAACGAGTTTCCTGTCCCATGACATCTATATAATGCCTCATAGGAGTTTTTTTCATCTGTTTGTGCATACTCTGACCACTTTAGCACCAAGGCTCACTCCCATCTGCTTATACTTGTCAGTGTTTAAATAGCGATTGGCTCCATTTAATTGTCATTTGCACCCCATTTGCAAATATGTGTATTGGATCTGCTACCTAATTTCTGCCCATTAGTTCCTTTGCCATTACATTCCACCCAGCTAGAAGCTCCTCCCTTCCCCAGGAGTATACAGATACTTCTGTCAGTTGCCATGCATTTGGACTGCTTCTTCTGCAGTGCAGCTATGTGTTATCCCTCCCTAATCTATTAGGACGGATGTTGAATGGAATAGCCTTACCTCTATTCAGTTGCTTCCAGTTAAAGTTATTCACTTCGAATCTTATACAAGTGGTGAAATGCAAGAGGTGAATATAATAATCATTAATGTGAAAGATAACTTGGGATTTCACGCAGGTTGAAATAGGCAGGTCCACACAGCCCTTGGAAAATTTACTGTGCTGTACTACTCATAAGCTTTCCATCCTCCTGCATGTTTCTGTAGAGACATGGAAATTTAAGATTTGGCAGAAATCCTGAGTGCCTGGTCCTGTCTACAAAATGGAAACATACATGGACTGCCAAGTTTCGATTAGGATTTGGATTAGGATCCAAGTTTCCTTATAAACACATGAAGTAATCATTCCGCTCAAGTCAGTACCCATCAGGCCTTAGTTAGAACATTGGTCCAGTCTTGGGCACCTCACTTCAAAAAAATTAGCCAAATGGAAAGAGACCAAAAGGAGAGCGATAGGAGGTCTAGAAAATATATACTACTAAAACTGACTGAAAAAACTTGGGTTGTTTAGTCCTTAGGGTTTTAGGTTGATTTGTTTTCTATTGAGTTATTTCCAAGCCAGATCGTTCCAATGATTTTGTTTATAGTGCTGTTCCACAAGCAGTTACATTTGAAGGGTTGGTGAACTTCAGCACAGAGGCAGGAAAAAGTATCAGGGGGAAGGGAGGGCTGAAACTCCTTAAGCCATCTTTGTCAAGAGATCTAATCAGATAACTACAACCCTGCATCTAATCATATGTACTATACTGTGGTGGTGGTTTGTTTTCCATTTTTTCTCTTGGCATCACTACTCTTCCTTGGTTAGTATGACCTGTCACTTACAGCTCCTCTGTCCCACAAACAGATTAGATAATGTATTCCTACACTCTCCGTGTCTAATCTAAAAGTTACCAAATGTTGCAGTGTTGGGGTCAAGCAGGCTGAGATGCTCAGACACCAGCATTTTCCATCAACGTTCACGCAGCTGTTTTTATGTCTTCCCATCTTGGCTCGAAACACACAGTTCAAGAAATCTGAGCTCTGATTAACAGAACTAGGTACAGTTGGCTCTACGTGTAGCCACCCATCTCAACATGAACGAAATTCATCTGAAGGAAGCAAACATGTTTATATTCCCTAGCACTTCGGCTAAATCTGATTACATGCTTGTGTGTTAGTGATGAAAGTGTCCTTGAGGGAACATCTGAACTCGTCATAACTGACAACATAGACGTGTCCTCAAAGTCACTTCCAGCATTTCCTTTGCTTCAGTTTAACCCATCTAGCTTTGGAAACTTAATAGAGGGAGTGGCGGTGTTTAGAACTGTCCTTTGAAGTTGCCTGTCTTCACTGACAAGAGGGAAAAATGTAGGCTGACTGTGATCTTGAATTAATTGTTTCTGTTACATGTCAGGATGTATACTAGCTAAATTGATTCCTGCCAGTTTTGTAGCTAAACCTAAACTCCCCCTTTGCTAACCAGCGGCTCTCACTATTGATCACTAAAGAGGTTCTCTCTCATCCCAGGTGCCCGACTGCTGTCACCCTTCCATTTGCTTGGTCTACATAGAACCATCAGTGGAGTTTTCTGTGCTCTGCTCTGAAATTAAAGCCATAAAAGCAGTAGAAGATGAAAAGGGAATTGGTACAGACTCTGCAGATCTGCGAATGGGCTCTAACCATTAGTGTTTTATGTGATTTTTATGTACTGTGGAGATGTTTACATCTTATGCTGATACTATGCTGATGTAAGAAGGCTCAGAGGTTTTGTTACCATAATCTTTCAGAAGTTTGGAGACATATCTCAGGCTTATCCAAATGCATTCTATGTGGGAACTGGACAAGAAAGTTCATGGGACATGAATATTTTGGCTATAGTTGATCTAAATATGACATATTAGCAGATAGCTTTGTGGTCTTTCAGTGCATTAACTTCTGATTTAGAGTAGGAACTATGGCAGTCTCGAAAATATTAAGCATTAGTAAAAACCACAGAACTAGTTTTAATTCCAATAAAGTTTTATTTTTAAGTCAAAGCTTAGGTTATGGTTCACATTGGTTATTATTTGAGATTTCTGCCCATAATTGTGGCATTGTGGGTTGTGAGGTTTGGATCTTAGGCTTCCTTTCAAAGTCAAGCACAGAGTCTGTAAGATTGCCTTTTAGTGGAACTACTTTGGTTCACTGAAAAAGCTTTCAAAGGCAAGACTTGCTTGCCATCTTCAGTTTCCTAGGTGTGTTTTGTCTATTAATCCATCATCTTCCTTTTTCTGTTATCACTAAATACAGATAAAATATAGGAATATCAGTATAACTTGTCATTTCAGGATATTTTCAACTTGCTTTGCACAGGTGTAATTGTTGAAACAGAGTGGAAACAGAGGCAGTGGCCTCAACACCTTAGCACTTCACTCTTCCATGACTACATCCAACAAATCTATTTGCTTCAAAACACCATTTTTCAAGCCACCTTCTAAGAACAGCTTTTTGAACTACCACGTCTTCAATGTTACGCCTGAACACCAATTTGTTTTGACTCAAGCCAGTGGCAGTCAAAGGTACTCCTTCAGAGAAACTCCCAGTAGGGCACAAAAGCCAAAGTTTTGAAAAGTCATTTTAGTCTCACCTGCAGTGGCACCAAGCCCTGTCTTGTCCAGTTACCTACCAAGAGCTGCAGCTTCCTCCATGAGCCCAGCAGCTTCTTGTCACCATTTGGGAAACCAAAAACTTTCAGAAGCTGTCAGTCATTATCACCTTCTATCCAGCTGAACTCACTCTTCATCTGCAATATTTTTGCAAACAGAAGAAAACACAAAGGCAGGAGGGACTATTTGTGGATTGTCACATATATGAGATAATCTCTGAAATGTGTAGGAGGATGCAAGGTGGTCCCGTCCTTCTATGTTGAGAGGACTGCAACTAGTGTTGGAGATGTTTTAAATGTGTTTATAAGAACTCCTTAAACAAATGACACAACTACAGAAAAATGATCACTGCCTCACGCTGCAAAGAAGTTGAACTTGGTCCCAGAATCAAGTGTTTCTTGTTGCAGAGTATGTTTGCATCCATTGCACTACTGCCTTGACAATAGATCTGATATTCTGTCAAATTGTCTTTCCTAAGAATGGCTTGACATAATTTCACCCAGTTTCTAGGATATTTTTTAATTTTTTGGCTTCATATTATCAGCCTTTTTATAAAATATAGGATATTTTTGATTAATATTCCTAATCATGTAAGTGCAATTTTCACTTGTATTTTTTACAGGCCCTCTGTGCAAAGCAAGAAGACAAACAGGTTTCTGTTGCCTCGTAATATGTATAATGATCACTTTTATAAACTATTAAAATACAGTTTATTTAAGTTAAATACGTTTGGGTTCTATTGGGAATATGTTTAAAGCCTTCAGGACCTGTAAAGAGAGCACATGCATAGCTACAGGGCACATCTCAAGTTGATACTTGAAATCTTTCTAATTATAAAGATTTGGAAATGGTTTGGGTATTGAAAGCTATACTTTTACAGTGGATGTGGTCAATGGGGATTAGTTGTAATTGTTGGAGTTTACAGAGTTATGGCTGTAAAATAATAATGTGCTATCTGGTTTAAAACCATAATAGAGGCTAGAGAGTTTTGGTTTTTTGTAATTAATTTGTTTTCATTTCCAAGTTCCTAAGAAGCATGAAACCAGAACGAATAACTCCTAAGACTTTTACCCCAATAACAATAATCTTTTTGTGCTGCTTTTAATCAAGAATACTTACATTATATCATAGAAATTATTTACACATCTTCTTAGAGTGAAGTCTTAAGGCATGGAGATACCTAAGCTCAAGCAACGGTATAAAATCAGATACAAGAAGCATGCAAGGAAGCATGTTGAAATGCCTTTTTTGTTTCAGTCTTAGAGAAAAAAAAAGAGCTCCAAAGAAAAGTTAACAACGATGGGAATAGAATTAGAAATTCAAAAAAAAAAAGGGAAGGGAAAAGGGGAAAACCCTGTAGTTTTAAGCTTCATATTGTATGTTTCAATTTCCTTTTTTAATATATTCCTGCTGAATTTAATAGTGCTTCAAGAATAATCAAATGTGTATTTTTGCCCTTACATCAAAAGCATTTTACTTATTTTTATTCAAATGCAATTGTTTCAAAGTTCTAGAAAGTTCCTAGGTCTTATTGCAGATTCATATCAGATGAGTAGATGTTCTCCTGCTGACCTTTGAAATTTGTCTACATCACTGAAACCAATGAAAGATTCCTATTGCCTTCAAAAGACTTCTATCAAATTAGAGCTTCTCCTGGGAAAATCTATAAATAACGCTGAATAATTTTCAATCTAGACAGAAATCTAGATTATAACTGTGCTTGTAACTAGCAGGTAACTCCAGTGAAGTCTTGGGGGAGTACAGAAAGTCACAAAATATCAAATTAGGTCCCTATTACCCATGGGTTAACAAATCATTATTAAATTCATTTGAAAGAAAAACATCCATTAAAATTTCCACTTGCCCCAAAAGAAGTACTGTGGAGGACAGAATATGAAAAATTTTCAATGCAAATTACGCATTTTTCAACTTTCAAGTACACAGAACACACTCAGTGAGAATAACTCCAGGATCATTGGTGATGATAATATCAACCTGATTTGGAAGCATTCTGCTATATTTGGCTACAACTAAATAGCTTAACTAGGTATAATCAAGCTAGTTGTGGAAGATACAATGTAAATGTAGTAACATTTCTCTTCATGACCTCCTTACAGTTGCTCCAACAGGAATATAATGGATTGTGAGATTGCAAACAAACTTTACTAGAAAAACCAGACTATATTTTCATTAATTTTAGGAATACTTGTGTAACTTTTATTTAAATATTTCACTGAAAAGCAGTGATGTCCATCATTCAAGTGCAAGAAACTTAAAATGAGTTAATTATGTAAAAGTTTCTTATTTAAGCAGTGTTTTCCTTCAGCTGTTAGTGAAATAGTTAATTGAAATAGTCTAATATGTTAGTTTCAAGGATTGTACGGCAAAATCTATATCAGTTTAGTGCCTTTCAACATAAAAATTATAATAGCACATGTTATGCCAGTATTATTTTTGTTTCTTTGTTTGTGGTTTGGTTTGGTTTGGTTTTTTGTCTTGTTACTGCTGTTAGAAATGGACCCAGACAGTTCAGGCTACTGCAATACAGTTCTGTAGAAAGAATTAACTGAATTCTTCTCATCACTTTTTGGCACGGAAAATACAAAAAAAATGTGTCACTCATGGCGTTGTAGCACTTGCCCTCTAATAGTTTGCCATCCACAAGTTAGTCCACTTAACTCTGATTTTGAGCACAATTATTTTAGCAGATGTCACTTGGGAGAGCTGCTCAGTTCTCTATAACAGTGCTCTCTCAGAAGATCAAGAAGGCAACTTTGGCTTTTCTTTGCTGTGAAAATGAGCAACATTTTAAGAATAATATAAAGATAACAGACCTTCGCAGGTATGGACTCACTGATATTCCTCTATCAATGGCATGACCGTGGTATATGTAAGCTATCACAACCTAAATAACGAGGGCAGTTTTGGTACACCCTTCATGTACCACACTGAGTTAGCTGGGCTATTGATCCAACTGTTATTACATAAATGTCAGGAGAACAGGAGAAATGTTGGAGCCAGGCATGCGGTCTCCTGCTCCCAAATCAGTATGCTCCTGGGCAGAAAACAGAGATGAAAAGATGTATTTCCCATTACTGGTCCCTTGAACCATCCAGTGTCCCAGGAAGAATCTGTTTTAAAGGTGGGAAAAAAATCATATTTATTACAAACAGAGGAAAATGTTTCTGATATCTGGAAGACAAAGATAGTGTGGCCATTACTGTTGGTCTTATTATTTCCCACATTGTCAACACACTTGACAAAAGTGAATTTATCAGCTGAGTGCAACCAAGATATTTAGTTTCTCTAAATGTCCTAGAAGGAATAAATTGTGTACCAAAGGTTTTGAAGATTGGGGGAAATCTAATATTCTATTGACATATGCTATGTATTTAATTTGATGCTGTGGTTTCAATGTCTTTTCTGATAAATTTTAGTAAAATCTGTGCTAAGAAGAATGGAGTTTTTTCAGTATCTATGGGGTTTAAAATGCAGGGTTAGCAAAAGAAACATGTTAATTGAAAAAATATTTGTGTATATTCTTGCAGTGCTTTAAAGAATACTTTTGCTGAAATTTTTTGTCAGTTGGTGCTAAATATTACAAGTTTAATTAATTAAATTTTTACAGGTTTATTATCTTTTCCACAGTGAGAAAATCCTGTAACAAAGTGATTAAATAGCTCAATTTTTATTTTTTAGGCATATTGGAGATAACATCTGTAGAAATTGGTGTTGTGGCAGTTAAGTCTGTTAAGAGCAACTACTATTTAGCCATGAACAAAAAAGGAAAAGTCTACGGCTCTGTAAGTACCTTTTTACATTCCAAATGGATTTCAGTAGTCAGCACAGTTCCCTGTCTTGCCTATTGAAAACACTGCTTGTCTGTGTATTGCTACTAATTAAGAGATGAAATGAGCTGTTCATCAAAATTTCATCCTCTGATAAACCAGGATCACCCCACTGCACAAGCTTCCTGTTGTTTGCTAAGCTCATGTCAAACCAACACAGCTGCTGGGATTTAGCATGCTTACTGCCTCAGTCACACCGCTTATTAAGGAGTGTTCAGTAGAGAGGGTCCTACAAAATGTAATGTTTAAGGCTTGTTTTCCCTGTTTTTTCTACAGTGCAGTCACACTGAGCAGTAATTCAAGGGTGGGGGGAAGGGGGATAAAGTGTACCTGAAATCACAGAAACTTGAGCTGATGGAGTAAACACACCAAGTCATCAGATTAAAACCTTGAAGAAGATTCCTAGAGTAGAAGGTTTTAAATTGACTATATTGATAAATGAGTAAGATTATGGACAGTAGAGAGAGACATTACCTTAAATATCAGTGGATAAGCTTTGTCTGAGCAGAATTCAGGTAACATTTGAAAGTTGTCCATATATACTTTATTAGTATTTGTGTAAGTTTGAGGTTATGGATATTTTCAGGGGGAAAAACAATCCAAACACCAAAACACAAAAGTAATCAACCAAACAAAAACAAAGCAACCTGAGAAAACTCAGTAACTATCCAAATATTTTTAATGGAAAGCAATATGATGTATAAATCCTTAAACTAAACTCAAATATATCCTCACACATTCCCATGATTACACAACCACCAGATTGTTCTGGTGTTACATCTGGTTGGGTTTGCAATTTTGCAATATTGTGCCTGTTCCTGGAAAGGTTATGAACCAATCTGCAGGTTGCTTAATGTTCAGACCATCCATATGTTTTATACAAAAAGGTTGCAGGTAGGAACTGGGTTTATTGTTAAGCAATGTAGCTAGGCCTCCTATTTCTGCTGAAAACAATGAAGTTATGATAATCTCAAGTGAGACTCAACGGCTTCCAGTCATTTGGCCCTCTTTTTTAAGGAAACACTTCTACAGGGTATGTTTAGTTCATACAAACTATGTAAACTGTCCTCCCCCATCTGCACTATGACTAGTCACTCCTGGTTCAACAACATAATTCTGATTTTCTAAACTCTGTGACAGTGTCAAAGAATCACATTAAGGAAACACCAGAACAAAGAAATTTTTCTTAAACTCCTGTAAATGTAGATTTTAATTTTTAGATTTACACTGGTCAGAACTACAGGATGATCAGTGCTTACTGAGAGATAAAACTGTGTACGGTTACTCAGTACAGTCATTGGTCATAGGTGTGCTTCTGTTCATAGGTGAAGGTTTTAACATAAATCACCATCTTCAATTCACACATCTCAGTTTACAGTGTGCATCATTTGTGATTGTCCATCCCAAAGCCCAAGACGGGCTTTCCTACCCAAGTTGTTGCCTTGGCTGGTGTGGTGAGAGTCTATCCCAAAACTATACATGTACAAAAGATGTCAAAGCAGCTTTCATGTACCATACATGGAAACTGCTGCCATAGGATTCAGTAATTCATACTGTATTAGAAATAGTGTTGACAGGAAGATACGAATGTGGGAAACCTTTTTTTTAATTCCAGCTGAGATAATTTTTCAATATTCACATCATAAAATCACAACATAATGATTTATCAAAACCTATTCCATAATACTTTAGCGATTTCAAGAATGCTTCTGTTATTATTTTTCCCATAATCCCAGGATTTGCAGTTAGCCTCATATTACTACAGTGTGGCAGCTTGCAGATGGATATGAATACCAGAACCAATATAAATTGTAAAAACACCCTTGAGCACGTGCACAATAGACATTGGTGCAGGATTATGCTGAAATTTGTTTGAAATGAGCAAAGCAGTCCTGTGTAGCATTCAGACCCCTGCCAGTAAGACTTCTTAAGCACATCACAACATCATCTTTTCTCTATTACCTAAGAATAGAAGTAAAAGTTGGATTTGAGAACAATTCCGCATCTGGGAAAACAAGTAAAGCCACTTCTATGTTAATCAAATACCTTTCCATTTGACTGATTTCAGTTAAAATGAGGGAAAGAAGACTCACTATTAGGTTTCTTTAACAAAATAAACTTCTTTAATCTACTTTAACAAATTGGCAGATACGAGAAGTTACTGTGGTGTGTAAAACTGTGATTGATAAGCACCTGCCTTTTTAATATCCTGACGCCAGAGGTGACATATTACAGAAAATAACTGGTAAATTATCTATATATAGCTTTTTGAGGCAATGTCAATAGTGGTTTTGTAAAGAGTCTTGCCTTAATAATGTTTTCCTTACTGACCATTGTTCAAATAACTACCAATCATAAAATCAAAGAGCATTTTAATTTAGTTACGTTTTAAACACTGCACTTTTAAAAGCCTTCTAAATTGAATGAGTAGTTTGTTAAAATGGGATGGGTTTATATGTAGGAATGACTTGTTTATGAAAAGAAGTATTCTTCGCTTCAGTATAGAAAAGTGTATCTGTGTAAAAGTACATTTAACAGTATAGAAAAAAGTAGTCTCCCCTACATGCTTCCACAGGCTTGTATTTTTTATTCCTTCTAACAGCCTGATGACTGGTTCTCCTTTAAAAATAGAAAACCTTAATCCCTGGTACTGTACACAAAATTACTTCCAACGTTGTTTAGTCAGTAAGATACAAGGTCATATATGATTCCTTTTTAGGCTAAGCCTCTCTTCAGGTCAGCTGAGTGAATACGCCTAACATCAATTGTGATAGCAGTATAACAGTGATTTGCACCTATCCAAAAAATGCCCTTTTTCATGTCCCATGTGGTCTAAAGAGTCTTACTTTAAATAAGAAATAGACCTATTCCACACATATTTGTTTAACATATGGTATCAATAATCTCATCTCATTCAAGATATTTAAGAGTTATATTTGTTAGAACTGAAATGTGATTAATGATTCCAAGATTGCTTCCTCATACTTTTGGGTTTATGACCGAGAATTTGATTTAGTATTGTTGCCATATTCCACACTGCTATATCTATGCATTGAATAATTAATTATATCTTTTGTTATTGCAGTTTAACTGATGTTGCTTTATATGCTGTGGACACGGTGAAACTTTCATTTAAATATACTGTAGAATCCTAAGAGTGTCATATAGAGAACACTACAACTTTTGAAACATTTTTAAAAAGTATTTGCCTTCAGTATGCTGAAATATTATGTTTGTTCTCAATTTGTGGGGTTTTTTTCTTCTTTTAACAGAAGGAGTTTAATAGCGATTGCAAATTGAAGGAAAGAATAGAAGAAAATGGATATAACACATACGCATCCTTAAATTGGAAGCACAATGGAAGGCAAATGTTTGTGGCCCTGAATGGGAGGGGAACCACAAAGAGAGGACAGAAAACAAGAAGGAAAAACACTTCAGCTCACTTTCTTCCTATGGTAGTCATGTCATAGATGAACGAACTATTTTTTTGATGCAGTTGAACCAAAGGCTGTTATGTCAAGAATATTTGGTAATTCTCTTAAAAGGTAGACTCAGAGAAGTAGCACAGACATCTGCATGTTTGAGATGAGAGCAGGGGAAGCCTTTGAAGGTTTTGTACTTATTGCTGGCACATGAAATACCTTTATTTAGTTCGTTGTTGTATCTTATAATCAAAATGCAAGCTGGATCAAAGGGGATGGAATTTATTGCCAGTGTGAATTTTTTTTTTTTTTTAAGTCACTGCAGCAGACCTTGATGGACATAAGACAATCTGTTGCGTGATCTTCATGGGGAATGCTATTTATGGAATACTAACTCATATCAAAGTCCTTAATTGCTCATTCAAGCCTGATGATTCAATGAACAGTTAGACACACAAGCATTTACTGGAAGCACTTGGGTCATATGCACAAATAATGACATTTCTGGAGAAGCCTTGTGGACAAATGGATAGGATATGCAAAGTAGTGTGTAACTGTTCTAACAAAATGAATAGTATGGTTTGCTTGTATGTCCTAAATTCATTTCTTTTTATTTCTCTCTAAGTTATTTATTTAATAGGATGTTAAATATCTTTTTTATTTGAAATGTTTCCTCATTTGCTTCTTTCTTATTTTCCCTTTTTCTTAGTACTTCACACAGAGGTTGATAGATTAAAATGTCAAAACCTCAGAAGTACTCAGAGAATAGGTATTAGACAAGGCTTTAAAGGCAGAATTTAGAGTGTATAATCCATTTTTTTTCCTGAACTGTCTTGCACTTAAGCAAAAGACCAAACAAGCAGTGCTTGGATTTATGGTATTGGGTATCTTTATATCGGAGAAATATTTGTACTTATCAGCACTCAAGAACAAACTTCAAGAATACTTTGTTCAAAGGGTCTTTCTGCTATTTTGAAATTGAGAGAAGGGGCCACATCTGTACTTGGGTGCCAATGCATCTGTGTATATTCATCTGACTTTGATTTCAGTTTGGAGCTAGGATCTAACAGACTGCTATCAGTGTGATATTCTGCAGCACATGTTGGGCTGGAGCCCTGATGTGGACAGCCCTGTTAAAATCACTGAGATTGGAAGTGGTAAAATAAAACTCTAGTGTGTAATTCCTAAGTGTAACATTTGGCCTCTGAAAGGTAAGCAAGAAGGCAACACAGTCCTGCACTCCTTATTCAATTAATACTCTCATTCAACCCATTTGCCATTGGTACCCAACTTGTAGAATCACAGGCATATAATGGGAGCAATATCTAAGGGCTGCAAGACAGGAGATCCAAAATCAGGCTCGTGCGTTTTTCAGAGATTATTACTCACGTGTATATTATATATGAGAGCCAACTGAAAAGCTGTGCTGGTTTTCAGCTTTAGCATGCCTTTCATAACCATCACAGTAACTGAAGGCTCAAAATACATAATATCCAGCACATTTTTATGAAGTGTTACTCGTCCCATGGCTTAACTTGAGCAACTGCAGTATAATAAAGTTAAGCATAATATGAAGTCTGTTCAATTAAAGGTACATAAGGTTTGTTTTATATTTTGCTTTACTCAGTAATTTTAGAGAGCTCTGGATAGCTCACCAGTGTAACCATATTGAGATTCATTTTGTTAGAGCAGATAAATAGGAAACAATACATCAAACAATTTGTACCACTGTCTTCACATTGTATTCCACTAAATAAATAAGCCTTTGCAGTGTCTTTAGTAAGAAACAAAAGTAGTGTAATATTATTTTGTTCTAAATACTTTAACTGATAACTATAAGATTATATTGATGCTGCAGTTTATCTTCAATATTTCTTGTTGTGAAAAAGTTGGTTTTATTTTTATTGTTTGGAGACTGTATTTTGGTACAAAGGAGAGCCTTGCTTAATGTGTCTTTTTGAGAATGTTTAACCTCTATAAAGGCTGGTGTTGTTGGAATCTTCTATAACTTATTTAAGTCAATGTTTAACCAGCACTTCAATCTTAATCTGTTATTTAAATATTAGCTGTTTTTTAAAAAAAAAGCAAAAAAAAAAAGCTTTCCCATAAAATACAGAATGGTCAGATTATATTTCCTGTCCTTACATAAAGTCAGCTGTTTAAAAACTAGGAATTCATTGAGAGACAAGATATTTTTAGTTGATAGCTGATGTATTTCATGGTACTTTATCTCCAGTTTTCTTCTTCACAAATGACATTTTTCTAGAAAGGGTAAAAAGAATTTCAGATTCTAAATGTAATTGCAGCTCACAGCAAAACTTAACTACCATGATAAAAGCGAGTTTCTGTTTAAATTTGTAATCAGTAATTAAAACTGACAAGACATAATGGACCACCCATACTGAACCTTCAGTATGAGTTTGGATGAATGCAGTATTGAATGACCACTTAAAGAACATTTAGGGTACAAATGAAATTCTCTTCTTACAGAATTACCTAGATGACTTGGTCAGGGGAGAATTATGCATAAATATTATCATAGTACTCAAAACACCATGCTGCTCAAATGACAAGATCAGGAAATATCACTTTCCCAAAGTGAGCCAGGAGCCATTTGTGACATGAGTAGTGGTTTCTGAAAACTCACCAAAATAAAAAACCCTTGAAGGAATCAATGATTCCTGTGTGTTTGGTATACTGTAACACCCACTGTAGTGGGAGCAAACTGCAGATATTAGAGTATCCCAGATCCTCAACCATAAGCTCTGTTTTCTGTCACCCTGAGCAAAAGAGTCTCCTGAGTAAAAGGAAAACAGGGGGAGGGGTTTAGAAAATAAAAGGGATACCAAAATCACTGAGCAACAATGTATAGTATGTTATATTTAAATAAAAATAATAAAATGTGGGGATTAGAGAATAAAAGTATTGTCTTTGTTTTATTAACCTGAAATTGTACTGCACAATAAAAATAAAAAAGAAAAAGATCTGTTGTACTATGGGCTGTGATTTCATGCTGTATACTCCCCAAACAAATATCATTTGAACATTTCTAAGTATTTTTAATATTTTGTATGTGTGAGGCCACTGTCTCCACACTAATAACAACCAAATGCTTCAGATTCTTCCTGTATCTGAATCCATCTAGTTTTATACAGTGGAATAAAGCAATGAATTCAGAGGAAGCATGTTTGATGAAAGACTGAAGGGGTTTAGGAAGAAGAGCATGTTTTATTAAAGTAAACTTCAGATATGGAAAAATAGTTACATTTTGTGTAAGAGTTCATTCAAGACATTTCAGGTTATGACATTCACTATCAGTTGGCAAGCTTTAGAAGTAGGAGCACAACTTCGTAGTTCATGCCCCTCCTGAAACTGGTTGTGTCTATTCACGCAAACAGTAACAAGGAGTCGTCTTGAAACTAATGTGTGAAAACAACCCTTCTTTTGAAGTACCAAGTATCATTATTTACTCCATTAAGTTAGACTGTGGGACTGAATTAATCTTCCTGATTTCCCATTAAATTGGAGAAAGAAAAGTATAACACGTAACAAACACTTTCTGCTCCAGCTAGTCAATGTGTCAATACCAACAGTATTTTTCAGAAAAAGATCCTGGACTGAAACAATTTCAGTGCAACCTCAAGTAACAATGCAAAGAAAAGTTGTTTCCATGGCATTGTTAGCAAAATATAGAATAGGAAAAATTAATTAATTTTCAACCTGTAAATTATGATTTATAGTTATACCTCCAAAACTTTTTGAATCTCATATTTAGCTATATGGAGCTTTCTTGGAATAAGTTTAGGATTTTCTAGTGAAGCACAGTGCATCTCATACCTGATTGATGTATTTTCACTTATTAATCCCAGAAAAAAAAAGTTCTATCTCCTTTGTCCTCTACAGCAGTTTATAAAAATATGCTCCTGCAAAAGACAAAATAAACAAATCATGACTAAACCTCAAGTAACTGATAAGGGAGTAGTGATTTCTGAGTTACTGCAGTACAAATGAAGAGAATTTCCACTCCTGAAATTCCTCAGCAGGACTTTTAGTGATGCCACTGTATGCTATTTTGTTAAAGCAGAATAGAATCATAGAATGTTAAGGGTTGGAATGGACTGTAAAGATCATCTAGTCCCAACCACCCCTGCTATGGGCAGGGACACTAGACCAGGCTGCCCAAAGCTTTATCCAGCCTGGCCTTGAACACTTCCACCACTGGGGCAATCCACAATCTCTCTGGGCAATGTGTTCCATCCACCACATTCATAGTAAAGAATTTTTTCCATACGTCTAACCTAAATTTCCCCTCTTTCAGTTTGTACCCATTGTTCCTTGCCCTATCACTGTAGTTCATGTCAAAGAGTCCCTCTCCAGCTTCCCTGTAGTCCCCCTTCAGATACTGGCAGGTTGCTATGAGGTCTCCACACAACCTTCTCATCTCCAGGCTGAACGGCCCCAACTTGCTCAGCCCATCTTTTTACGGGAGCTGCTCCAGTCCCGTTGTCAGCTTTGTGGCCTCCTCTGGACTTGCTCCAGCAGTTCATGTCACTCTTATGCTGGGGACACCAGGGCTGGACACAGTGCTCCAGGTGGGGTAGCAGCAGAGCAGAGCAGAGGAGCAGAATCCCCTCCCTTGACCTGCTGGCCTCATTCCTTTGGATGCAGCCCAGCATTCCATTGGCTTTGTGGGCTGTGAGTGCACATTGCTGGGTCATTCAGTGAATGGAATGAAAAGTTAGTATCTGCTCCATTGTTTACATGATGCCCAGAAAATTTTTATACTTTCCTTTATTAGAAATACTCGAAGTTTGACTTGCCCGTGTTTTCAAAAATGTGCATCACTCTTTCACTGCTATGTGCAGTTTATTTCCTGTCCAGTTATGGTCATTTCCTATGATTTCTTCCTTTTTTTACATGTAACAGCAAGACTCCTAAATAGTTCACTGAGGGAACTTACACCGCTGATGTCTGCAGTACATTGTCATTAATATCACGAACAGAAGACTCTCATTTTTGGTTCTATGTAGAACATGACATAGAGAGCCTGTGACACCATGGTGTTTTGATAACCCTTTTCTCCCCTGAAACTTCACATACTAGTAAACATACAAATTAGGCTCAAAAGTATGCATTGAGGATAACTTGGTAATTTTAACAACCACTATACACAAGATACATTGCAAATGAAAATATATTTTCCACCTTCCTTCCTTTTCCATGGCTCTCTTGAGGAAAAGATATGACATCATTACTATTATTATAGTTGTTGTCATTATTATTACTACTACTACTACTACTACAGTCTTCGTTGTTCTTACTAATTGGTAGCCAATACATGACCTGTTGTGGTCTTTGACTGAATCTTGCTTCAGTGACGAAATAGGATAGAGATATCAGCAGTCTTGTAAAAGAAGGATCAATCTCTTTCTCTTCCTTATGGTCAGCAAATTCAACTTACTGAGTGCTACTGATATAGCATGCAGTTTGTGCTCACTTAAATATAACTTGAGCTGTATGATTTCAGCGTTGGAAGAAGAGATATGGCTCTGTTTATCATGTTAAATGAGTACTGTATCCCTTGCCTGACGGAGATGGATAAGATTTAATCCATTTATTTATTTAACTGATTGCTTCTTAAATGCTATGAAGTGAACCATACAGTGTGAGAGAAAAGTCTTGCTGATACCCATAATTATTACATTTCTGTGGTAATTGGGAGATGCAGTGGGAAGGCACAGTGTCAGAATTGTTAAAGTGCTTTACAAACTCCTGCGGCAAGGTTCAGCCTATATTCACACTGAAAGCCACCATCAAGTTGCAGATGAATGCCTGGGTGTTGAGATTGAGGAATACAGAAGCTCTGATTGGCCCTGTACTCTAGTGTCTTAACCATTCTCCACATCAAAGTCACAACAAACTTGAATCTGATCACATGTACAGATGTAGAATGTGAAGGCAATTCTACTGACAGTCAGAAAGTGGCAGTGGCCAAGTTTAAGTGACCTGCAGCAATCTTTTGTTTCTTTCCCCCTCATTCTGTAACATTTAACACTTTCCTTGGACTTTTTTCAGAGGCCTGACACACAGTTTTCCTCATTGCAGATGAAATGCATTACAGCATGAGGTTTCTAACAATACATCCTATGTGTACCAACTAAGGATGAAAACTGACATGAAAAACAGCAAATTAAAACCCTCAGGTAGAATCTTGTAAACAAGCTGTTGCTGAAAACTGCCTGTGACACACAGGACTGAATGTAAAAGCAGACCAGTCCTCAGCACTCACATGACAGGCATTATGCTTGGTGTTAAGACTTGCTTGTATTAGATTTTCCTCAAACTTTTAATCTATTTTGTTATGAAGGACGTCAGTAAGATTCAGACAGTCATACGAGCTTGTCCACTGAGGATGTTTAATACTAGACACAAGGTTTTGGCACAAGAAGTACTTGAGCTTCTTAGTGCTGGACTTTGGAAATGTACATTAAGGAAATACCATAAAATTTCTCCATTCTTCTGCTAATCCCTCCAGCTATAATTCTGTGCTCACTGTTGGAGACAAAACATTTTAGAAGCAAATTTTTTTGTCTCTGAACTAACAAGACATGGATTTGACAGATGGTCTGCTCAGCAGAAAAAAAAATTGTGGGATGGTTGCACTCAAAGGGCTGTGGAGAGCAGTTGTCCATATTGGGACTGCCACGTTTTGGCTCCTCTGTCAGTGACATGGACAGAGGGATTGAGGACACCCTCAGCAAGTTTGCTGATGACACTGAGCTGTGTGGGGTGGTTGACAGAGGGGAGGGAAGGAGTGCCATCCACAGAGACCTGGACAGGCCTGAGAGATGGGACCACGCAAACCTCATGGAGTTCAGCAAGGCCAAGTGCAAGGTCCTTCACCTGGGTCAGGGCAATTCCAAGCACAAGTACAGACTGGGCAGAGAATGGATCAAGACCAGCCCAGGAGAAAAAGTTTTGGGCATGTTTGTGATCAAAAAGCTTAACATGACAGGACAGTAATGCCTGCTTGCAACCCAGAAAGCCAACCACATCCTGAGTTTTATCAAGAATCCTGACCACAGGTCAAGGAAGGTGATTCTCCCCATTTACACCGCTCTCATGAGACACCACCTGGAGTACTCTGTCCAGCTCTGGGGTCCAAAACACAAGAAATATGTGGTTCTGGTGAAACAAATCCAGAGGATAGCCACTAAACTGATCACAAAAATGAAACACCTCTACTGTTAAGACAGGATGAGAGATCTGGGGTTGTTCTGCCTGGAGAAGAGGACTCTCCAGGGAGACCTCATTGCTGCCTTCCAGTACCTGAAGTGGGCTTACTAGAAGGCTGGAGAGGGACATTTCACAAGGGGGAATTGTGAAAAGTTGAATTAAGTTGAAGGAGAATAGGTTTAAATAAGATATTAGAAAGAAATCTATAATCCTACAGAATGAGATCTTCTCAAAAACCACAATGCTTATGACCATCATATGAGATCATTTCCATATCATCATGTACCTGTAGCATCATCTGATTTTGAGGTAGGACCTCAAAACTACTGAGGAAACATTAGATTAAATTACTTCTTCAAATATGTTGAGACCAGTCAAAACTGGCATTGATTTTTGATGCACATTGAGCTGGCCATTTTGGTAGGTTGATAAGTAAAATTTTAACCACAGGTAATCTAAGAATAAAATTATCAAACTGAAGTAAGGGAAATTTAAGTCAAAGTATTTGGAAAAACCTTGTTAACACTAAGAGCTCTGAAGTAAACTGATTAGGGTAGTTGTACAACTTACAGAGTTTTAGGCATGTAAGAGCTGCCAGGAATGGTTTACCTTGCCTGATTCTGCTTCAGAGAGGAGCATGGAGTAGATCACTTGCAAAGTTCCTTACAGTGATATTTTGTATGATCCAATTAACCATCTACTGAACCTATATAGAACACAAGACAATTAGCAGCAGGCATAAATTCCAGTCACTACCAACATTTTCAAACTCAAGCCAGTAATATGTAGAGATCCTCTTAAAATTATCCAGAGCCATACAGTTGCCCAATTACTTCACACAAGCGTGTTGCAACAGGAAAGAAACATTAGTAGTTAAAGTCTTTCTAAGTAAAAGAAATCAGAGTGACTAAAAGCAGACAAAGAACAAGTTTTTTCAACAGGGCACACACTTCCGGGAAATGTTAGCAAGCTGGTGTTTGGTCCCATCTTACTAACCTTTGTAGAGAGATGCAATCTGCATCTGACTCAAGCTTCCATTGCAGGAGACAATACTGGCACAAGCAGTTACAACACAAAAAGGTCAGTGCCCACCTTTCAACACAGTAACTTGCACAGAAAGCAAAAGATAATTTTCATAGATAATTGCTGTATTTTTCAGTGGTTCTTGCAGGAATAATGCCACAATGAATAAAACCCTTCATTAACCCACTCCCCCTCAAAATGCATGTCCTAATAGGAGTTGACTTATGGATATTGTTCAAGAAAATTGACTTATTTCAGCTTTAACTAACAGTACTATAAATAAACCTGTAAATAGAATCACAGAACAACAAAATGGTTCAAGTTGGAAGGGAACTTAAAGATCATCTAATTCCCACCCTCCCTGTCATAAGAAATGAGAAGAGACACCTCCAACTAGACCAGATTGCTTAATGCCCTGTCCAGCTTGGCCTTCAACACTTCCAGACATGGGTCATCCACACCTTCTCTGGAAAACCTGTTCCAGTGCCTCACCACACTCACAATGAAGATTTCTTCCACAAATTTTTCATATTTAATGTAAGTTTTGATTTGATGGCAGCTTAATAATTTGTAAAGTTCATTTCATGTTGTTTTCTTCTGTTAATTTTAAACAGGGTGTGGTAGTTGATCAAATAACAGACTGACCCTGCATTCTATAGAGCCCTCTATTTTTACTGGGAAGAGCTCAGCCCCTTACAGTTTCTTCTGCTGACACACTGTATCACCATCTTCTATACAGGGTGAAAAGGTCTATTCTAGGAAAGAGGGAAAATACACAATGGTCATGACTATTCTGTTACTGCAAGCATGGCAAGGATTCTGCATAACTAAAGTACAGTGAGAAGAGGGCAAAATTATTCTTCCAGTTAATTGTAGCACTAACAGATATGGATATATCATGAAATATTGTATTATGCTGCACGTTCTATTGCCATATTCTTGAATTCTATGTTTATATATATAACATGTAATAATAGCATGTAATAATATTTATATCTAACAGTTATAAATAACACACACAAGCACAGAGGCTTGTACCATTGGTAGTTTCCTGCCAAACTCATTATATTGTTTTCATTTCTTTAGCTCTGGAGGAACACTGATGTTATTCACTGCTGGTGCTTTTACAACTTAGGTAGGAAGTTTGCTTAATCAGCAACCTTCAGAGATAATGCCCATCTCTAAAGTCCACAGCCCTTACAACTCCATCTGACAGTCTTGTACCTCAAAATCATTAAGGCAGGTGTTCTCATTTCACTATTTGACAGCTATCAGTTTGCTGTTCATCATAGAAATACAATTGTTAGCTACAGCTGCTCCTGTTATCAAAACTCCACTGGTTTAGATGCCAAAAAATAAAAGATAATACACATTAATGATTCAGTATGATTACTTATCTCTTGTTTGATATAGTGGCGTATGACAGAGAACAATAAATAAATGAGTGTCATCTTCAAAGTATTATAATGCATACTTCTAAGATACATTTTAAGGAGGTTAGGCTGATGCTCTTTACTGAAGAGATAGAATTCAAGGAGTAATTTATTAGAAAATAAAGTAAAAATTATACAGGTTTTCATTTGGAGATTTTGTTTTCTTAGTCCAAAGGAAAGAACACGAACAAAACCACTGCAGACATACCAAAATTCAGAAGCATAAATCACAGCTAATATCTCAAGACCATATAAGTCACGTAAGACCTATCAGGGAAAATCCTCTTCTTTATGGGTGGGCAAAGACAGAAAGACAATTATTGAGTGCCAAGCCCTGTGACAGAAGAAAGATTTGAGCAGCTGCGTCCTTAATACTCATAATAAGGGGACTCAGTGCAGCTGGCATCTGAGCCAAAAAGCAATAGAGTATAGTCCTTGAAGTATGTCACCATGTTGGTATTTCACCACACAGCACATCTTTCTTACTCAAAAGTTCAAGGAAGGAATTAGAAGTAAATTAATATTTACCCATTTGGAATATAGTATCTAGGCAAGACTCCATTATTTTAATTCAGCAAACAAAGTTAGAGAGAAAAACATAGTAATTGTCTATTGTGCTTTGGAAGAAAATACTGCATGTATTCCAGAGAAGTGTAACATGAACATTGCCAGTGCACTGTAATGACCAACATAAATGCTCAGTGTTGTTGAGAAGTGGCAGGATCATCTATGTCAACAAAGAGCTGCAGAAAGGGGAGAGTGGATGAATCTATAGACAGACAAAACTTTCACTGAAAATATTTTACCACAAGTTACTTCTTATTTAAGAAAATTGCTAGCTCAGAGCTATAATGCATGAGAATAATAGGGATTGTAACAACACTGTAGAGCCAAATTAGAGCCTTAATCTTTTACTTAGAAGGTATGCCCTAAGCACAGTAAGATGATATAAGGAGTTTTATGAATGGGAGATCACTGCAAAAAACAGCTAGGCCAGGACAGGCATCGTACCGTGAAAGCAACAGAAAAATTTAAATGTGACTAGAGGAGGAACACAGCAGTGATAATAAGTAGTATTTGGAAGAATGAGTTAAATTAAGTTTGCAGAACCTCACAGCAAAGTTTCAATGTAAGTTTTGAGCAGTGTCTGGGCCCTAGGAAGAAGCTGAAACTGTCTTCAAAATCAATCCTAGAAGCAAGCTGCTGTTGGCTTCTAAATATTAAATTAAATGTGATTTTGTTTGTTTCAAGCCCTCACACACTGTCCACGTTGTAAACATTTTCCTGGTAACATTACTGGTTTTTGTGTAAATATGGAGAATTTTCTTAACTTGAGCCAGATTACATTTTAAACAAGCACCATGTAATGAGGATGGCCCTAATTAAACGGAGGACTGCTGGCAGTACTATTGCAATACATAGAAATCTTGTGCCATTTCCTGTCTTTTTTCTATTGAGCATGAAATCCACAACAGATTTCCTGCCACCTAGGTAGAACTGAACAAGGCACACTCTCACTCTTAGACTTCCCTGCAAAAGCATAAGCCAGTACTGTACGAAGTCACAGCATTGGCTGTGGGTCTGTGCAGCAATCTGTGCTTACCTGGGTACATGACAGAGCCTGTGCCAATCCAGGTGCTTCTACAGGGAACATTCAGACAGTTTAGCATGCATTATAAACCATATCTCTAATATTGAACAGACTTAGAAAATCCAGGGACTTTCTGAGGGAAGAGGTTCTTCACTTTGGCAGCTGTTGCCACACAACATCAGACTTCACTTTTTGGAAGAATGGCAACTTTAACCGATAGTTAACAAGGTGCAAACAGGGAAAATAGATCTGATACAGTCAGTGTTTTGTATGACATGTTCAGGTAAGCCCCACACTCTGCTCTAAACAGTGCTTCCTAGAAAGACCAATAAGAGCAAGAGAAGTGTAAAAATCAGAAACAAATAATGAAGTCAAGACAAAAGAGAAGAGTTGAAATAGAAAATGCAAGAAGCTGGCTGCACAGTGGGCTACCAGACTTGGTTTTGTGCAATTATCTTTACTTTAACTTACTGTCTGCAGTGATCATGAGAACTCCATCTGTACAATCATTCCGTGGAAACACTTCACACTGAATGAACCACTGCTTCCAGACTCCCACAACTGTTGTGCCTTTGATCATGTGTATCTGAACAACAGCTTTTTATACATATTCAGTTAAAGAATTTTTCAGTAATTGCACAAGACAATTATCTTCTTATCTTTCTTCACATATCCAAAAAGCATGAAACTAGAGTGGAATATCATTTCATCTTCACAAATTTCTCTGTCATGGCTGTATTTTCTCAACCAGTTTGTAAGTGACTATTGCCTAACTTGTGCTTGACTAAAGTATATCCACTTGAAAATGATCTTATCTCTACAGGAGTATTTGAAGAGAGAGCAAGTCCAGTTTTGTCGGTTTTATTATTTGAAATTGTGTTTTTCTGGTTTAATGCAAATCTTAGTTTCAGCTTTCCTTTTTTTTCACTGTAGCTAAAAGCCAGAGATAGCTAGTGTTTTACTCTCTTTGAAGGGCCAAAATCAAGTCACTCCCTCTGTTTCTGAATAGTAAAAATTCTTCCAGTTGCTCAGCATAAGGCACATTCCTCCTCCTCTGATAGAGTTTATTTCTCTTTTTTTTTTTGGTGACAGCATCTGCAGTATTTTACCACGAAGATGCAAATCAAAAATCCTGGTTTTTTACCCCTACTTATAAGTTGGAGCATTACATTAGTTCACTTTTTGCCAAAGAATGCTTTTCATGAAGTTAGTTTGTACAGATATGTAAGAAATTGGTGTTTATGTCCAGGGCAATGATTAAAATATTAATATTAATATTAATATATTAAAATAGGGAACTCCTGTCTTTTCAGTTGTTTTTTTCTGATTACTACCTTTTGCTAATGGGTATATTATTTAACGTGTTTTACTGCTACTTCATAATTTAGATCTTTTTTAACTGCAATAAGATATCATGCCTAATGGAAAATTTATAAAATATAGTATATCTACACATTACTTTTATCTGTCAAACTTGTTCTCTTATTAAAGAAAATCTCATTTACTTCATAAGGTCTAAATTTCCGCTGAGTCCTATTAGCTACTACAATACTTTCATTCTCTGGTTCACAAATCTTGTTGCAGAAATTATATAATGCTGGATGGTTTATATACCATGGAGTTGTCCTACATGCCTTTCAGAAGATAATTGCAATTTTGTAATTTGCTTTGTACCAGGGACATGATTTAATTCAGTAATTTTGAATATAGTCTGAAAGAATCCAAAGGATTAAGAAAAACAAACCTAGCATCAATATGTGTAATTTGCTGAATATAAGTTCACATCTTCATTTATATTGAATCTGCAAATGGCTAAGAATGATTCATCTAATCATTGACAAAAGTTTGCTGCAGGAACATAGCAAGTAAGAAAATTCATGCTGGTTTTGTTGCTTATGAATCACTTACTAATGAGTCACACGCAAAATTTGGCAGTACCCAGTAAAAGAACCAAGCAATTAATTACTGAATCTCTCTGGAAATTGACAGTTAATTTTCTATTTGCCTAGTACTTATTACTACTAATATTGTTTCATCAGTGAGCTGGAGATATAACCCTGACTCTATTCCAGACCTTTTTTTCCAAGGTATAATCCATACCTAGACCATCTCTGACAGAAGTTCATCCAACAGTTTAACATACCTACTTATGGAAATTCTGCTGCTTTTTCAAGTAGCTTGCTTGTGTGTTAATCTGGCCCTTTGAGTGAAAGTTTTTCTTAGTATCTAATATAAATGGTCCCTGCTACCAATTAATCTAACTAATTCACATTCTGTCTATTACAGAGATGAAAACACTTGATCACCATCCTCTTTGCAATAACCTTTTATGCATTTGAAGCTTGTTATCATAGCCCTTCTTCATTTTTCTCTTTACCAGACTAAACAAATGAAATTCTTTCATACCTGCCTTGGAAGTTATGTTTTCTAAATTGCTTATCATTTGTATTATTTATGACAAGTTATCTCCAATTTCTGTGTCTTTCAGCAAAAGTGTCCCCTCTTCTAAAAGTGCTCATCAGTATAAGGTAGCATGAAATAAACACATCTTAAATCTAATGAGATACATGCTTTTAATAACTTTCTGAAATGTCACTTGCCTCTTTTATAAATGACATTCAGTTGCATATGTAGCTCCAACTTCTTTCCTGCATTTTCCAAGCCAGTCATTGCACATTTCCTATTCATGTAGTCAGTGAACAATAGGTAAGACAACTTTCAACCATCAGTGACCTCACTTTATATCAGTTTCATTGACAACCCTAAGTCCTCAACTTGATTGACCATGGAACAGAGGGTTGCATGGAAAGCATCTATACAGTACAGATAAATATTAATCCAGACTCAGAGCCAAAATTTTTATGAACTAAGAATTTCCTCTCTCTGTCCTCCAACATTACTCACTACAGACTTGTAGCTATGTCCTATCCTATTCCTGCTCTAACAATTTAGTTAACACATCTGCTTCCTGAGATCCAGAAAGTACGTCAAGCTAAATTGCCTCAATTTTCATCTAAACCTCATATAGACAAGTGTTTAATTTAGTTAGCTTACTCTAACATATAACACATGTAACATGTTTATGTTACTCTAACACTTGCCAAGCCAAGCCAAGCTAACAGAGAGCTAACTGCATCTATAATAATGTAGAGCTATCTTACAAATCCCAGATATTGTTTTAAATATCCCTAAATAAGTAGTTAGCCTGTCTGTTGAAACAAGCCATTTTCTGAACGTTACTCCTAATATTATATAATAAAAACCCCCCAGGAATATTTTTTATCATTGTGAGCAGATAGTTAGTTGAGGTTAGCTTTAGAAAGCCTTTAAGGTTTTTTTTCTCTGCCTTAGGACAGGACTGATGGAATACATCCCTGAAATGCTCACTATTCAATTGGATACTAGGGACAATTTCTTCACTGAAAGGGTTTCCAATCTTGAGATTGGAACGGGATGTGCAGGGAACTGGTTGAGTCACCACCCTGCACAAGTTTGAAGGATGTGTAGCTGTGGCACTTAGGGACATGGTTAAGTGGTAGATACGGCAGTGTTGGGTTTATGGTTGGACTAAATGATCTAAAAGGTGTTCTCCAAGCTAAATGATGGTATGAGTCTGGAATATTTTAAGGAAAATTAATGTCACATTTTAGGATACTTATCTTGAACTCCACAGAGGAGAAAAATAAAAAGAATTTTCATAATTGTGTGCCACCCAAAAGTTTTCTGCTCATTATTTTTCAAATGGCAAATTAACTTTCATTGGACTTAGTGAACAAAAAGCCAGATTTCAAAAGTGATAAATAATACTGTTCAAACAATATTCATCACTAAAACTCACTATTGTTAAATGATATGACAGCGGCTTACTCTGAACAATTCTAGAACCAATATGCTTTGAAAAGAGATGTGAAGGTTGACAAGAAGTTTGAATTTCATTCTGTTATTCTCCTTGTGATGATATGTCCAACTTGAGAGATATTGAGTGATTCTAATGCCTACATCCAGCTGCTTTTTAATGTAGAGAGTGTCCTGAGTCTAAGGAACAGAGCCTAGGACTCTGTCCTTGACTACATCCTCATCACATTGATGTGCAGACCATCAAGAATACCACTTCAATTCTTCCCCTTAATTTTGAGGGAACTAATATTCTTCATTCAGGATTTTAACTGTACTTGCTAGACTAAATACCAAGAAATTGCCTTAATTACCTATCATTTATTTAACTGTCACTATGCATTTAGCAGGTAGGTTTTATAAGTAATGTCTTACTTGGCTTTCTCTTCTTTAAGATCACATACCATGCACTTCTACACCTACACCCTGCAGTGTTAATTCCACGTATGAAAAATCAGACCATCAGTATCCAAAAAAAATTTCTTCATTTTCTTCTTTCACCTATTCCAATTATGGAATTGTTGATTCCATTAACCTATTGAAAAAAAGCAGCAAATCTTCAGCTGCAAGGTCTGTAACACTGCAAAATTTATAGCTAAAAAGAAGACACCCTTCAATTTTGCAACAAATCTTTTAGAAAACATTGTAAATATGCCTGCTATCACTTCTGCTACATGCAGTCTGGGATGTTCTCCATGCCATTGTTCCAGTGAAACAAAAGGTTAAAATACTCATGACACAGGTCAGAAGAGAATGGAAGAGAGAAAGATCTCTAAAACACATTGGGTTGTGTTTAGGTGATAAATGAGCAGTATGAAGATTAGCTTATCTTTAGATAAGCTCTGATATTATGGTGCATGCTGAGAACAGGCTGCTGAATATAAACAGTGTCTTACTGAAACCTGCTTGATGCTGAAACTAAGATGTAAAGACTGGTGCCCTGATATGATTTAAATCTGTTTCTTTAATTACAAAATTACTTGTTGGGTTTTCAATTATTTAATTCTGAACTTAGAGCCTCAGAAAGGCTTGTTTTTAAGCCATATTTCATCACTGGTTTTGAGTGGTATGAGCACTGAAATATTAAGGAACCTCAAATGATGAAAGCAGGTTAAAAAATATAAAAGTGCTATCTTATTTGGCTTTGACAGAGTGAAACTGAAGCTACGGAGAATGGGGAAAGCCCATATTAAACACATTATTGCAGCCTTACCCTCCACTTCTGAAGGGCAACTGTTGAGTGCTAAATCCTCATGTCACCTCAAACCAAAAGCTATCCCCCTTTGAAGTGTTTACTGTAGAAGAAAGGAAATATGTTTGCAATCTTGAACATAAACCAAACTTTTCAAAATATGTCTCTAATGTGTAAGCATAAAGATAATCTTGTGAGTAAGGCACTGGACTGGAATTCTGACCTCAAATCTCTGCTGCCAGTGGCTATAGAGGACCTTGGAAAGACAGGTAGAGACAAATATAAATAAAAATGCCTATAGAAAAGATTCAGAACTGTGTATGTGGCAGATATGACGACTGTACCAAAGTTTGTAATCTTATTTACCTGCTTTTCAGAAACACCTTGTAGTTAGAAGGTGGGTTTTATAAGAAATATATTACTCAGCTTTCTTTTCTTTAAGGTCACACACCATGCACTTCTACACTTTCAATCTGACAACTTTTATTTGTTTATTGCTTAAATCCCATAGGCACTTTATTCTTTTTGGTCAGGATTCCCAACTCTCTATGTGTTGTACCTCTTACAGTGATCCACTATCTAAGCTTCAAGCTGCCTCCTAAGCATGCTTTCCTTCTGTGTGATGTACTCACAGGAGCTGAGGATTTGGACAGCTAATCTTACATCAGCAAAAACAAATCAACAAAATATATATGGCAATTGTGATGTGACAGAGAGTGGAAGTTTCTCCCACAAGGGTGGATGAATCCCTGAAAAGGTCATGCTTACCAGAGTTCTGAGAACACATTTCTGAGTGATAGATAAGGAAAACAACTCTGCCAGTCACTGTGTTGTGGAAGACAGCAGACGTATTTGAGGCAACAAATAACAATAAGGTGTTGTCATTAAAAGTTATGAGTTCTCTAAGCTTAGGCATTATTTTAAGCAATCAATTTTAACATCAAAAAGCAATAATTGACATTTTCTACTCTTTGCCCTCTACAGAAAGAAAGTAGTTGCTTGTTTGTTATTTCTTCAGTCAAACTGGACTCAGTGGCATGAATTAAGTCCTCAGATCAAGATGAGATTGGTCTGTTTAAAGGCAGTTAAGCATATTTCACTAATCTCATACTGAAGCCCTGAAATGCAGCTCATTCATTCTGACCCCAAGGAAGTCTGTATGGGGGTTTATAAGTTCTTGTGTTTTACAAGCCTGTCTTTAAATGCTCTGTTTGATGCTGTTGTTCAATGCTTAGGATCAGAACATTGTTCCTGGATGTTCATCCCAAATCAAAACACCATGGCATTAAACATTTTCAGTCGAATATAACATCTAGAGAATGTTCCACATGTTTGGCGGACAGAGAACAGCTTATAACACTATTGCAATTACATCCTCTACAGATGGCACATGCTGTATGGATTACAATGTTGCTTGTTCTGTTGCTGTGGACTCAGTTTGAATTGTCTGTGAAACATTTGAACCATAAATCAATTCTTCTCTCTCTCAAATTAAAATAAAAACATATTTCAAAGGGAATTCTGCGCAAAATGGCAAGAGTCAGGGGTCTAGGGTAACCTTTCAGTTTGTATCAAGGACAAGGGGCCTGCTGAATAAAAAATAGAGGAAGCGGCCTCTTTTATTTAACAATTTTTTTCTCCTGACCTCATACACCAGAAAGAAAATCTTCATTGGAACAAACTATAATGGAAGACAGACTATGTTCAACCATGTCTTGCATAGATCTCCAGGGCTGGCAATTGTTCCCAAGAACTTTTCCATCAGTGGAAAACTGAGCCAAACTCCTGCTTTTAAAGCCAAACTGTTCATGGCTAGAAGAACTGTAAAATGTTATAACAAAATGGTTTTCAAACTGAGCATTGAGCCAGATGACAAGGTGATGTCATGGCTTGATCAAGCCTTATATAACTGTTTAGGTATGTGGCAACATTAACTGTCAGTTGCTCTCACTCACATTTATCGTTACCCATGAACTGATCATCAGAATTACTGTATTTAGAGAAACCCTTTAGATAAAAATGTCAAATGATTTTTGAAAAAAATCTATCTTTTAGTGTTGATCTTGTGTTGCAATTACTCCCAGACCTTATTGTGGTTTCCTGCACAGAATTATATCCTTAAGCACACCAGTCCAGCATTTAATACAGACACAGGACAATAAAAAGTCAGCAGCAGGAGACAATATGTTTTATATGTGCAGTTAACTTTACACAGTGCTGGAAAATATTGGCAAGTGGCACTTAATTATGTTACCCCTGGATTCTTAAAACGTATCACAAAGAACAAAAGGCACAAAGCACTTATTTACTGTAGTTGGGTTTATGAATGTTTTTCAGAGGTACAGACTTTACACATTAGAATACAACATCAATATGTCCTAATTTTGCTAATACAATTATACTTTCTTGCTTGTGTTCTTTGCTTACTCTTAAATAATTTTCAATTAATAATTCTATAAAAAGTGTTTTCATTTGAGACATTGGAGAAATTATTCCAGTCATATTTATTCCCAATATTTTTACTATGTTGGCTCCGGATGTGAAGTAGAGGAAGGCAGAGGATTTTCTGCTCCATTGCACAATGCCTAGATCTGGAGATAGTATCAGTAATGGAAAGAACCCTATAAAACAAAAGGCAGTCTACAGGTATATCACCAGCTGGACATTTTGCCTTGCAGCCTACTAAGACTACATGCTAACATGAAATTGCTGGAAATGCTGAGTTGAAGGTTTACAGTAAAAAAAAAAAAAAAAAAAAAAAAAAGAAGGAATTATCTGATGGTCAAACCTTTGCATTTTCTACTTAATGGTACACTCAGTTCCCAATGATTTATTCCCATCTAGGTAATATTGACCAAATATGTACGCAGAAACCATATCTCATTTTTTTTATGTCTTGATAAAATGTTTTAACAAGAAATTAAACTGGCTTAGCACAGTCATATCCCTAACTTACAGCAACAAGAGCAAAACTTACCACCTGACAGGAATTGTCTGATTTAGCAGCTTGTGCAATAGTAATTTTATATATTCACATAAAGAAAAATACTTTGAACAATAAGCACCATCTGAAAATTGTAACTACTATGTGCACTGTGCAATCCCTCCTGTCTGAAAAAGACTAGTTCAGGATCTGATTCAAAGGTCTCTGCAAGCATTAAAAGAAATTCTGAAAATATTTGATCAGAAAATTTCAGTTTAAGGTGAAAATGGTAAAAAGAGATAACTGTGAAATACCTTATTTTAATTTATTTAAAATGCCTGCCCCCTACAAAAATTCTCCACAGGTATTTACTTACTTTTTCATCAGTGGTAGACCAACATTTACTTAGTTTTGTGATTGCATTTTACTAGGAAAATAAATCTGTAATATGTTAATTCCACAAGAATTCCACAGAACCTGAAAATGCTGTACTTTCAATATTGTGAATATATCTTAAGAAATGCTGCCTTTACTTTCACTGAGTGCAACAGACAGCATAACTCTGTTCCATAAAAAAACACTTTTGTTGCTACTCTGGCAGAAGTGTTATTGAGTTATTATTGGATTCGATATTGTTAACTTTTGAGTCACACGTTTTTTCTTACCAGACCCATATTTTGACTTTATTGAGAACATTCTAGTTTTGACAGCTTGATTTTAAAATACTGACAATTTTCTCATTGCAAAATCTTCAGAAAAACAGCCATTCTTGCCATTCTTTTTTTAATTTTCTTATTACTACCAGGACTGCACATAGCCACAAAATTGCTGTTGGCAATTTGTAAGCACATGTGGAGATATGGAGTGTGCATGACACAAGGTCATGTTCAAGGGTCTACAGTTCTCTTAACCACTCCTTCTGAATCCATTCTGACTAGCAGAATAAAAAATTCTGGGCTTATTTTTGTGTTCAGATTTGTTTAGAACATTTACATTTGGTTTCAGTTCTAAAGGAAACCACAGAGAAACCTTTGATTAGACCCCTCTCTGACATGAGATAGTGTTCCGCTCACTTCTGTGGCATCTCTGCTGCCTTAAAGCTGTTTAGGATCTGTGTCAGCATGTCCGTGTTAACTCCAAGGTACTACCTGAATCTCTGTTGAGTTCTCCTGCACAGTGAAAGCTGCAAAATGAGCTAAACGAAAAAGACACTGCACTGTGAGAAACTGGTATGTTTTCCCTCTGAGCTTTACTCAAGGAAAAATGGCTGTTGTCTCTGAAAACCTGAAGGTGCTTTTAAATTTCAAAATGTAATTCACAGAAAATGAAGACAGCACAGACTTAGTCACATAAACCAAACAACTTTTATAATGTTTAGATTTGTCATCCAGAAAAAGCACTGAGAATTCCTGTATGACAAGCTTGCACTAAAAAATTGGGAGAAAAGAAAGGAATTCTGCCTTGTATCAGCCTGCTTGAAACCTCTCTCTGTGTAGCTGTACTCAGAGGTCTGGCTTGAATAAAATTCACGTTTTTTTATCTCCAGTCTCCTTCATATAAAAAGAAAAAGAAAAAAAAGAATATAATTATGCCAATGGGCATTCCCTGTCCTCATAAAGTAAATAGTACATGTTGATCCAGGTATTTTACAAAGAATTTGCAGTTAGCCTAGCAGCCCAGAAGATGAATCCTTGTTTTCTATATATTAGTTTAGTAGATGATGACACATTAAAATGATTTATTTATTTTGTTTATATTCTTGTAAAAATGAATTACAATTTGAGAACACATACATACATTTCTTAAGACACTTAGGAGTATCACTGCAATGCAACAATTTAGTGTAATTTCACACCACTGGAAAAGCAGGATGGAAATGTGGATCCTTACCATATCAATTATCTTAGACTGACTAGGATTTGCTCGTGACATCTGGAAGAATGCTATCATTCTTTGTAGGAATGGTACTGTAATGCTGTGGGTTTACCTTAATTTCATTACAATGGACAGTCTGTCAAACCACAAAGATGTAAATAATTATACTTGACTTTGATCCTTTAACATCATTCTATCTCATTCAGCAGATACGTTTGCAGTTTTCACTGCCTTTTCAGAGATAGTATATCTTTGTTTTCCATATATTTTATTTATACAAAAAGTGTGCTAAGTAGGAAACTCCTTCCTGAAGTACATTTTTAAACGTGCTGGTTCAGAGGATATAGATAGCTTTGTAAAATATATGTTTATCTGATTTTTCTCCAGCCATCCAAATGGCAACAGGGATCCTTCTATATTCAGAGTACAAAGTAACATTTTAGGATGATATAAGCCGATTGCCAAAGGTAACAACTTCCTACCATTCACCATCAGAGGTACGCACTCAGACTACGAGAACAGGTGAGGAAAATATCACCCTTAGTTTTGCAACAGAATGAAATACATACTTTCAGATATACCAACAGGCATTCTTTGGACACATGACACTTCGTAGCCACAAAAAAAAAAACAAACCAGAAACCAAACACAAAACAAAAGACACTAAAATCAAGTGATATGTGGTACTACTCTGCAGTTTCTCTGGGAAGTATTTTGAAGAAATAATATATGAAATTTATGGGTTTTTGACTGAGGGAGATTACAAAATACCTTTGGTATGATTACACATGGATATCCCTGTGGAAGTCACTTCTAAGCAAATATCTATTCTGAAAACTAAAATCTTGTTACTACTCTTCTTGCATAGTGTTATCAAGAACTGGAGACCTGAGAGGAGTTCTATTCTGCCCATGGAAAGGTACACAGCATTTGAACAAACCACATACTTTCAATGAGTTAAATCTACTGGAACATTTGAAACCCCGTATAAGATTTTTGAGTTAAGCCATTTTAAATCTCTATCATTTACTGACATGCAACATCAAGCCCATAAGAGGAGTGAGCATTAACAGGTAGTTAAATTTACACAAGCAAAAGCTAAAGCAGGTCTCTTCAAAATTCCATATTAGTTGCTGCTTTTTAAAATTTTCTTTTTATAATAGCAGTTGCATCTTAAACTACTTAAACCACTCTATATCCTATATACACTTACATACTATATATATTTTCAGTTATTCTTTTATTTATCTTTATTGTTCAAAGTGAAAAGACACAATACATGAAACTCTACAGTGAAATATGTTAACTTGCAAGCTGCATGTAAGACAAATTAATCATGATGTACAGGAATGTTCTAATGTTCTGATTTTGTCTAGAATAATTTTCTTCAGAGTAGCCAGTACAGGGCTGCGTTTTGTATTTGTGCTGAGAGCAGTGCTGACTATAAAGGGATCTTTTAGTCACACAGGGTCAAGGCCGTTTTTGCTCCTCACGCCACCCCACCAGTGAGGAGGCTGGGGGTGCACGAGATGATGGGAGCGACACATCCAAGGCAGCTGATTGTAGCTGACCATGGGGATATTCCATCCCGTAAGATGTCATGCTCAATATGTGAAGCTGGTGGAAGAAGGACAAAGGAGTGGATATTTGAAGTGATGACATTTGTCGTCCCAAGTTGCTGTTATGTATGAGGGATGCTGCTTTCCAGGGGATGGCTGAATACCTGCCTGCCTTTGGGAAGTGGTGCATTAATTGTTTGTTTTGTTTCGCTTGTGCATGCAGATTTTTTTTTCCCTATTAAACTGTCTCTGTCCCAGCCCACAATTTTTCTCACTTTCACTCTTACAGTGCTCTCCCCTATTCCCCTGTGGGGGAGAGTGAGTGGCAGTGTGGGGCTTAGTTGCCAGCTGGAGTTAAATCATGAAGGCTATTAATCCACTTCTGAAGACACTGAAGTCTCTCAGACTTTGGTCTCCAGATTAACATCACATCCAAGAAGTATACCGGCAATCTGCTAATCTGCACCCCTGTTGTGGCTTATTATTATATGTCTCAGTGCAGCTTCCACATGTTCCAGTTTTAAAACTGCCTGACATTCCTGGTTGAGTATGTTGTGGCTAAACATGTGCAGGAGCAGTTTTTCCAAAATTAAGCATTTAGTTATTTTAAAATGTTTATTTCTCTGAGTAGCCAAAAGTACCAGTCCACAACAACTACAGGGTGGATTGGAAGGTCTTCCAAAATTACATGTAAAAAAACAATGCAATGTTTGAGTTAAGAGAAGTGTGGAAGAACATCTGAAAGCTGTAACTTCCTTTTTCTTTCCTTTTAGTTTTATTTCTGTTTATTCATTTGCACTACTGTAATTTGAAAAAGAACCAAATGGGTTTTTCGAATATTATGAAAACAAATGTGCTGCTGGATTGAATACCTAAGTGTCAGGCTGGGAAAACATTTTTACAACCACATTATAATTCCCTGAAAGATATCAAATGTCTTATTACTGAGTAGGCAATAACTCAGGTTTTAAAGCAGTTCTATTCTCCTTTGCATGGCTGCATTCATGCCTACAGCTTCTGCACTTTGTTTGACTGTGCAAGAGGGCAAACATATTAAAATGTCATTATTGCTTGTAGAACTCTTGTGATCTGAATGGAAAAGAGTCTTTGGCTTTTGGGCAATTTTCTTTAATACCCCTCTCATATTTTAAGGCAGATTTGCTCAGCACTTTGAGAATGGAATGTTCAGTTTGTTTGTTTCTTATATTCTTCTTTTCTTTTCCATTTTTCATTTAGGCCACTCCTATTGAAAGGCTCTCTTTCCATTAGGGATCAAGCAGAACTAATTGATAGATAATAATAACCCCTACAAAACGTCTCACTTCTATCCTTATTCTCCTTCTACCATAAGTAAGTGCTGCTTCACTTCAGGAAGTTTAATTACATACAGCCAACTGTTATTCTTATTATTCAACGTTTCTTTACTTATATGCAAAAAAACCCCATTTCCTCCCTTTTTACCTTACTTTCAGTCTTTATTGAAACCAAATTAAATCTGGACTGCCTGCCTCCTCACCTACTCCCCTTTATGGGGTCATTTGCACAGAAGTGTTTACACTATCAGACACAAGTGCCTCACAGCCACCCCAGTGAAGCTCCAATCTTATCAGTTGAGAAGGACTTTCCTGAACTGCTGTGGATCAAGACTGCACCAGACCACTGTGGCAACTGTTTGCCACAAAAAAAAGAAAGCATGCACCACGAGACAACCCATTACCAGCCTATTCTTTGCTTTAAAAATGAAGTATCCTTTTCCTCCTACTACCTAGACATGGTCTGCATACCATCTACCAATAGAGGTGACAGCTGATCCACAAGAGACATACATGAATCAAGACTGGAATCCATATATTTCTGGCTATCCCTCAGTCCATAAAACCTAAAAAGAGCACCACTCAATTCAGTATATGTTGAACGGATGTTCTGCAGGATTTGACCTGTCCACACAGGAATGGAAAAAAGAAATCATAGTTGATTTTTGTGCAATAAACAAGCATTGTAATATTAAATTTCTAAGGAAATTATTTAAAGCTGCACTTAATGTGCCTAAAAATAGAAACAAAAAAATTTAGGAATAGAAAAGTCTCTTACTTGTAGAATTAATAACTATTGGTCATGGCTCATTGTTTTAAATAAAGCATGATAATACCTTAATTTCATTCTGATCTATTAGAATTACAAAATCTGTCTGTGGTCTTAAAAATTAGGTCAATACTAAAAGGCAGACATGATTCTGACATTTAACATTGTTCAAATAATAAAAAATGTAACCCAAAACCAGATTACAATATGCACTACAGAACATTCCAATTAATTTCCTGAAACCGAGCAGCTTAAAAGAGAAAAATATTTGGAGAATGGTAAAACATAAGCAGTGTTTGCATCTGTGTATGAAATTATATTTACATGAAGTATTTATGATTTGAGATACAAACCCTGGGGCACAACTCTCAACTTTGTTTAGATGCCTTCAGGTACAGTCTGAAAGTCCTGATGGAGACTTCAAGTCTATGCCACTGCCAAAGCCAGTTTTTCCCTTTATCATTCTTGAATGATGCTTTTTGGACCCAATTTTTAAGGTGTTCAGTAATGGAGATCTCAGAATGAGCTCTAGAATTTATCCATCTTTATAAACTGCAGGATTTCTTTTTCTAGTTCACCTTAAATTTCCCATACTGTTGCACAAACACATCAATTTAAGAAATTAGTTTATTTTCTTAACTTCAATAATCCTTCACATTTTTAGAAAACAAAATCTTTTATTTCTGCATTCTCTTCTAAGACTAATTAACAATGACTACTCAGTTCTTTCTAATGTAGCATTCCCAGGCTTGGGAATATATACACATATACTGTGATCCATTACCTAAAGCTAACCAGTCATAGCACTGAATAATAGGGAACAACTCAGTGATATTAAATACTATTCTATTTTATACTGAGTTTAGCAGCTTTTACCAAAGCTTCCATCAAGTCCTATGGCAGTTTACAGTATTCTTGAGGTACTCTACATAGGATCATTTAAATTTAAAGCATATTATTTTGAATAAAAATATGAAGTCAGCATATCTTTTAGTTTTCAAAATATAGTGAACTGTGAAAACATATTTAACAGAATGCATGTAGATACAGACTGTAACTCATCACATTAAAATTTTTACATATTTTTGTCTTATTTCCTTATCTTGTAAAATTTCTTTGCCAAATTCAGTTACCCTTTATCTCCAGAGACTATATACTAAAGTGCAAGGAGAAAAACTTTACAGGCTGGTATGCAGTTGGTCCACCAAAAACTGCACAGCAGATGGTCTACAAAATGTCTACCTGAGACTAAAGCTACAGAAGCAAAGGATGGTAGTATTGCTTATGGAATGGCATGGCAGATTTTTGCCTAAATTAAATTGTTGGATGACTCACTGTTACATCACATGGAATAATTTAATCCCTCAGGTCTGGCTAAATTAAAAGCCAAATGTCATGAAGTGACTTTAATGGGTCTCTACTTGCATAGAAGTTTTAAATTAAAGGAATAGATTTATTTCAGTTTCCTAAGAATCAATACACAATATTTATTGTAATAGCTAATCAGAAATTACCAACTTTATAGTATGTGAAAGAATAAGTTCATGATTTCCATTAATATTTTTCTTGTACTGAAAACAACTTTAGCTTTAATGTCTAATTAAGTAATTTTTTCTATCACTCTATGTCTACCTCCCACTTTGGAAGTAATAATAAAAAACCAGACCAAGTATGAAAAAAAAAAATTATTTGCAGAAGATTTAAACACCAAAACAATGGAGCCTGGGATGGGAACGGAAAAGGCTGTGATGCAAAAATATTAGGTTGGTAACCATTACTGTATCTGAAGACAGGCAGTGTTCAGTACTTCTGGCAAGTCTGAATGTTTCAAACAGCATAACCAAGATCAGTTAGTCCAGTACTTTGTGTTTTGTGAAAGGGTGGAAGGACTCCTTATTTAAATGTGAGGCCACCCAAACATTGTGGTTGTCATGTTTGTTTTCTTCCTAGGGGAATGAGAGAGGGAGACAATCCTGCTATGAAAGTGAATTTAAAATGACGCACAGAAAATGACACACAGAAAAACAAAACAAATATAATAAGACACAGAGCAAAGAAGGAACAAATGAAATTCAGATGGAAAACCAACAGGTGGAAGAAAAACAACTGGTAACAACAATCTGCTTATGCTGTCATAGGGATGTCACTGACACCTTATAATAAGCCCAGGATTATTTTTACTTTAGCCAAAAACACCACACAGTTTTAACAGTAAGTTTTTTATGCACCTTCTAAAATGCCTAAATTTCCAGCATTTACTACCTTGAATAATCTAAGATACAAACAATAAAAGTGTTGCTCTTGCTTCCATTTGCCAGCTTTATACATTTGAACAGTGGGTCCATACAACTGAAGTAATTTTGCAGCTTGATTTGAAAACCATTTTTTTGTTTTGGCACATGATCAAGAAGCTGAATTTACATGCTGCTGTAAGGCTGTGCCTAAGCCACCTGCTTCCCTCTGTCATAATCTAAACTGACAAATACCAGAAAACAGTCTGCTCAAAACTAGCAGTGCTGAATGTGAGCATCTTTTAGACATGCCTAGGTCTGAGATGTTCTGACTCCCAATCCAGTGCCATAATCATGACTGTAACTTACTCTCAGAGAGTAGGTACATGTATATATATGCACCATATATATGTGTGATGTCTCTCTGTATATAACATCTCAAAATCTATTAATATTCAACTTGTAGCTTACTTCTCTGATACTTTAAAAATTAGCAGTTCAGAAAAAAAATTACGGGATATACATTTTAATGACCTTAGGCTTCAACTGGGATAAGTCAACCTTTAATTGATAAATCAGTTTTGTTGACTTATATTGGCCAAATTTGACTCTAAATATTTGTAAAATATAATACATAAAACCATAGAATAATAGAATTGTTAAGATTGGAATAGGCCTCTAAGAACAAATCCAATATTCAACCTAGCAGCACCACCGTGACACCAAAAAACCATGTCCAAAAGTGCCATAACCTTTTTTTTTAAAATGCTTCCAGGGATGGTAACTCTACCACTTCTCTGGGAAGCCTATTCCAAAGTTTGACCACGATTTCCATGAAAAAAATTTCCTAGTATCTATTATAACCCTCTCCCAGAGCAACTTGAGGCCATTTTCTCTTGTCTTGTCACTGGTTGCCTGGCAGAAGAGACCAACCCCCATCTCACTACAGCCTCCGTTCAGGCAGTTGGAGACAGCAATGTATTCTCCCCTGAGTCTTCTTTCCTACAGGCTAAAGAATACTAAGTGCCTCCTCTTAAGACTTCTTCCTCCAGACCCTTCCCCAGCTCCGCCGCCCTTCTCTGGACTCACTCCAGCACCTCAATGTCCTTCTTGCAGTGAGGGGCCCAGAGCTGGACACAGCATTCGAGGTGTGGCCTCACCAGTGCCCAGTACAGGAGGACAATCCCTGCCCTGGTCCTGCTGGCCACACTATTGCTGATCCAGGCCAGGATGCCCTTGGCCTTCTTGGCCACCTGGGCACACCCTGGCTCATGTTGAGCTGCTGTCACCAGCACCCCCAGGTCCTTCCCAGCCTGTGACACTGCCTGGGGTTGTTGTGACCCAAGCACAGGACTCAGCATTTTGTTTTGATGAACCTCATATCATTGGCCCATTGGTCCAACCTATCCAGATCCCTCTGCAGAGCTTTCCTATCCTCCAGCAGGTCAACATATTTCATCAATGAACTCTACAGTAATTTCTACGGCAAGAAACATTTCTACTGTAAGAAAAAAGCAATAAAGAGACATTATGATTATGTGTATATGGTCTAGATTTTAGATCTAAAAAGTTTATACTGTCAGTAGCCCACAAGTCAATTAACACCAACTAAGTCTGCAAACAGGGGCAGCTCTGACAGCCCCAAGTGTCACACAATGTGTCTTAGAGCATTGTTCAAATGCTTCTTGGACTCTGGCAGGCTTAGTGCACTGGCCTGTTCCAGCGCCCAACCACCCTCTGCGTGAAAAACCTTTCCCTGACATCTGACCTAAACCAACCCTGACACAGCTTCACACTATTTCCTCGAGTTCTGTCACTGGCCAGAAAGAAGAGAGCAGGGTCTGCCCCTCCTATTCCCCTCACAAGGAAGTTGTAACTGCAACGAGGTGTCCCCTCAGTCTCCTCCAGGCTGAACAGGTTAAGTGACCTCAGCTCCTCCTCATGTGGCATCCCTTCCAGATCCTTCATTTTTGTTGCCCTCCTTTGAGTGTTCTATAATAGTTTAGTATCTTTTTTATATTGTGGCACCCAAAGCTGCCCCAGCACTGGAGGTGAGGCCGCCCCAGTGCAGAGCAGAGGGGACAATCCCCTCCCTTGCCCGGCTGGCGATGCTGTGCCTGATGCCCCCCAGGACACGCTTGGCCCTCCTGGCTGCCAGGGCACTGCTGGCTCATGTTCAACTTGCCACTGACCAGGACCTGTTGTGGTGAACCATGACCAACCCCAGGGTCAGCCAGATCAAGTGGACCAAAAGGTCCATTGGTTTGACGCCTCCACAGCCCAAAAACCTTGAAGTCACAGGCAGCACCCAAAAGACTGTGAAAAATATCTAGATCTGTGCCTTACCATTAGCCACTTCTCCTCTCCCCTTATTTCTCGTATTTGGTTGTCTTTCCAGAGAGTTCTATGTTCCTCAGAAGTTAATTGGCCCTTGTTACTCCCCACCCACCTACTCCTTCTCCCATTAGCTGTAATTCCTTCTCTCCGCCTTTGTAGCGCCCCCTAGCTGGTGTATTATTGGTTACAGCGTGTTTTCTGCACCCACTCTGTAAGGGTATAAAACCCCATGTCAGCCCCATTTTTTCGGCTTCTCTGTGGTTTTCCTGTGTTCTTCAGTAAACCCTCTCCCCCACGAGAAGTTCCTCCGCTTCTTTCCTACCTCTGTCGTGCACATTTGCCATCAGTGGGCAAAGCGAACCCAGGAAGGAGCTTTGCCTGCCCTCCTGCACTGTGATCAGCCCCTGCCCTCCCATTCGGGGCAGGCAGAAGATTGCCCAGTGCCTGGGACAGCATGCTAGCCAGCAACGGCACCACAGCAAAGACCCCCAGGGTCCTTTCTCCAGCACTGCTCTCCAGCCTCTCATTCCCCAGTCTGTCTGTACATCCACCATTGGTGCATCCCATGTGCAGAATCCAGCATTAGCCCTTGTTGAACCTCTTATCATTGGTGGTTAGCCAGCCCTCTATTATTCGTTGGGGTGTCCCTCTCCTTGTCATAAAAATAAATCAGATTTGATAAGCAGGATGTGCTGGTTGTGACCAATGACTCTGTTGTCTTTCTGGTGTTTTTCAATACCTCCCAGAATAATCTTCTCCATAACTTTACAAGGTACTAAAGTAAGACTGACAGGCCTGTAGTTTCAAGGTCATTCTTCCTGCCTTTCTTGAAAACTGGGACAATGTTCACCAGATTCCAGTCAGTTGGGACCTCTCCAGATTCCCAAGACCATTCAAAATCATTGAGAGAGCTTGGACACAAAATCAGCCAGCTCTAGGAATTCTTGAATTAATCCCATCAGGCCCTATAGACTTACAGGGATCCAGCTCAAGCAGCTTTCAGTAAAGAACAAAACTGAAAAGAATAAAAACAGTAGGAAAATAGATTTCCTTGCAATCTGGCACTTCCTACTTGTGATCTGAACAGAATTTCTAATTCAGACTTTTTAGGTAACCAGAGGTTACACATAGCACTCTCTGCCTCAGTTTTCACAAAAAGTTGTGAGGCAACACCTCCAAATTTAATAGAAACTTTTGAGGAGAAAATTTGTTCACATGGAACATTCTGTTCTTATGAAATGGACAGCTGTGTACCTTACTTGCCATTACAGTGGAAAGATGCAAAGTTAATTTTTTTGCAGCAGATTGAAACAGTGATTATATCAATAGTACACTTGTATGTCACAATGACAGATCATTTTTTCTTTATAGCTCTTCTAAAACAGAAGTGACTAAAATAAGTGTCTCTAAGTCATTCCTATGACTTCTGACCTAAAAAAAAATTAAAAAAAATCTATAACCAGTATGTTCTTGTTGAGCACAGCAGATGCTCTTAAGATCTTGAATCCTCTCTGAACCTGCAAATTAGGTTATCTTACTTAGGTACTCTAGTAAGAAAGATCTGGTCTTATTGAAAAGCTCAGAGAAGGATCATAATACTTTTTTTTAATGCTTTGCATCATTTTGTCTGGAATATCTTGACTGCATTACTAAGTATGAATAAAGTTTTGTCTTTTTAACTTGCTAGACAATTGCCAAAATGTACAACCTATTCTAAATCAAAATGAAATTGTAAAATCTGCATGGGTTTAGAGCTATTCCATATTTGGTTGTTTAAGTCACTTCCTCTCCCTTGCTCTTATTCTATATTAAAAGCTAAAATGAGCAATGCAAACGTCGAGACTGCTCCATATGTCAGAGAGTCTACAAAACCAGCAGAAATCTACCCTGTGTCTGTGTCAGCAGGCATGGGATTGGAAAGACAAATGTTGTCATGACCTCCACCCACTGGAATCTGGTTGTTGGTTTGGTTAACACATCCTCTGGCTATTTGAACTGGTCAACCAAGAAGTCAACAGTAAGTCAAGTTGTCATGCATTCCTTATTAGTCATTTCCTCCCACAGCTGGATCTTCTGCATTCATGTTTACAAATCAGCTGAAATCTTGTTTGTGCTTTGAGGATGAACTGAAGACATTAGAAGAGTATCTACAACTCTGCAAACTAAGAAGATTTAAGTTCTCCCATACCAGCAATCTCTACCAACTTTCTGTCCACCAGCTGTCTTGCTGCTCCTGAATTGCATTGGTTTTACAGTATCTGGGATTTTAACAGTTAGTTAGTTAGTTGTTTGCTTGTCTGGGGTTTTTTGAAGGGGGAAGGGGCATGGGGGGAGGGCACAGACAACACATCATCTGGGCCCTTCTACCTAAGTACCCAAGGGGGAATTTCAGCTATTTTCAGTGAAGAAAATACTTGAATAGTTTTCACTTAATGTGGTAGCACTGAGAAGTTATGTTTGTTCACATAAAGAAAGATGTGTATATAATTACTTTTTAAAAATTTTATTAAACAGCTATTTCTGGACAATATTTCCAGCTAATTGGACAACATTGAGACTGTGAGTCAACATAACTGCTTACTCTTGCTTGTTTTAGAATAAAAATTCTACCTTTAGGAACTTCTTCACTTTACTGAATGCAGAACAGGCAAGGTATGAGAGAAAGAAAAAATGGGCATGATACAAAGGAGGAATCTGGAAAAGTTCTAGCCAAATCCAGCTCATTGTGAATGATATTTCTCTTGACTTAGTGCATTTCTTGGCAAAAAAACTCTTTCGCTTCCCTCTAAAGAGTTACCTACCCTCAACCTGCCACATCTGACTTGTGTGTGAATCTTTTCTATGAAGATTAAACACAGAAGACTTCATCTTTCCTTTTTTTCCCCCTCAAGTATTCTTTGCAACTGAACCTATCTGGGATTTGACATTTAAAAAAAAAAAATAGCTGTATTAAGAATTGCCTGGAAAGAGCACAGAACTGGCTGGAGAAAAGCAGGATAGGTTTGCATTAAAACAAAAGCAGAAAGAAATAAATATGTCCAACAGGTGAATTTTGTTAGTCTATTCTGAAAGGTACGCTGCTTATACACTACTCAGAACAATTTTATAAATATGTACTTTACATATTTAAAATCATTCTTTTAAATTAACTAATATCTAATCATCATCTTTTTGGAGATGTGCTTGTATCCTACATTTATTTTTTATTACATCCCATTTGCGAGAAATCAATAAAAAGAATACATGAGCTGTGAAGGCCAAATGTTGTCTACTGAGATGGAACAACTGAATCTAAGACTCACAGCCTTCTCTCTACAGTCCCCCACCCCAATCCTATCATTCACTGATAACAGATTTACCATTAACAGGTTCTATAAGCAAAGTGATACTGTAAGCAAAGAGATGCACACAGGCTCCTATCACTGCCCCGTCACTATCTCCATGGCCAGGACCCAAGCACCAACAAATTGAAGGTAAGGTTTCTTTAACTATCATTGGGAAATTTTATGGATTGCCTGTCATTTAGCGGAAAAGTGACAATTCAAGCTATTATTTTATGCTAAAGCTCCAGAAAATAGTCTTCCACAAGACTCTAATGCAATTTTAATTTTACTAGAGAGCCAGTTGACTGTTATGCACCACAGAGATGAAAAGTCATTCTTGCAAGTTTTCAAAAATGGTGAAAATTCTTATATAATGTTTAATGTATTTACTATCAGGCCTCTTAAATATTTTTTAATTAATAAGAAGTTAAATGCAAAATAATCCCATTGCTTGTATTAACGCAGTTGCAGCAAAATAGATGCCAGTTTCAATTATGAATATCATGAGAAAAGTACATTTTGCAAAAACATCTATTTGCTTTGTCAGGGTGAGAACTATGTTCTCAGAGGTCATGTCACAGAAGCCATTTTCTTAATCCAGATAAAACTTGTCTTGAACCAATCATATATATATTATACAGCTATTAATCCACTTATATGAAGACAAATTAACTGCTTGACACCGAATGATTTCTTGTGTGCTTGTTGTCAGCAATTAAATATCACAGCAGAAAAATGTGTCTTGGCACTAAAAAAATTTTTACCTTGACAGTAGAGGGTTGCACTCACACACGACTTTGTAAAAATTCACGTTTGTGCTAATATTTTACAACCCCTGCTGCTGCTTCTGCTGCTGTCCTTAAGCAGTTACCTTTCTTGTGGTCCACTGTACTATTGGGCTTATTTCCAAGAACTGATACAAACTGAGTTGTGGGATCATCTACTTAACCAGCAGATGAAAACAAGCAGAAGGAGGAGGGATATATGGATTCCAATCTCTGTTTATGAGAACATCCTTCCTGTCATCAATATCCGCATTCCATTAACGTATGGTTTCAATTCTGCCTTTGCAATGTGGTTCCAACACAATAGTCAAAGCATATATGTTCCAGTCAAGCACATTTCACTTTATATTAAATCAAGTAAGAAGGGATACCATAGCAGTTTCTGTGAAAACTCTAGCTGTTTAGTAACCTGCTGCTCCTAATTACTTTCAGTGGTACTGAAAAGCTTTTCCATTACATAAGAGCAAATGCAACCTCTGATAAAATACTATGGATAATATCCATGAAAAATAAGATGTACTCCAAAATGCTTATGGTTTTCATTATTAATCTAGTTGTTTAAAATTTATATTAGTTAAAATATTACTCTGTCAAAAACCTGTTTGAAAGAGCGCAAAATGAGAAAAGAAGCCTGAAAGAGGACAACTGATCATTAATAAATCAAAATCTCTGTATATGTTCCTTCATTTCCATAGTATGTACAATGTATTCAGGTTTATGGCCTGCAAATAGCCTTAGGAAAATGTCTGGAATGTGAACTGATGCTGCAAAGGGACTGAAGAATCTCTTAAAAAGGTATTTGAAGGTATATAAAGCTATACTGTGGCTTGAATTGTTAGGGTCAACTCTAGGGTATGCACTAGAACCCCAGTGTCTGTGATACAAGTGTAAGTAGAGTGTACATGCAGACACCTATATAAACCGATAAACCAGCTAAATCTAGGTGTCTCAATCTGAAAGATGAATTCCTCATCAAAGGTCTTAAAACCCAGTTTAATTCACCTGGAGATGCATCAAATAGATGGTTTTTATTTACGTCAACAAACTGCTGCCTGTATAATCCTAGAAACATTTACATAGCAGGGCAGGAATACTGGCAGGTAAGTTTATTGCTTATATTAATTTTCCAGTATCAACTAGTTATATATTTTTGCAGAGCATTGCATCACCACATGCATATATAACTGTCTCCAAATATGAGCTGAATCAGATTCAGGGACTGGATCTGCTAGATTTTTTCCCATGCCTTAAGTTTATGACATTGGCAGACCCTGTGGACAAGGAAGTAAAATCATCTTGATCTGCAGCTCTGGTATCTTTTCTAAGAATTAAACCTTCTTGAGTAATGTGCAAAATTTCAGTAGAAATTTTGTCAGAATCAGTATTATAACTGAATGAGTGGTTCCTGAACTTTGCACGAAATTTGTGACTGTGTCTGAATCCATTAGGCTGTAACACACCAGCCTCTACTTTCAGGCAGCACAGATTCCACTGTAAGAAAAGGCTTGATACAGTTTGAATAACAGACAATTTCTCTTATGATGATAAGAATTACTGAAAATAAGACAATTTTAAGGTTGGGAAAGAATAATAGCATGCCACCTGTACCCGGGATCCATCTCCAATCTCTGTTATCTTTTCTGTGACTTCCCATGACTTCTGGAAATTTTGTTTCTTGCTAGAGGGATATAAAACAGGATCAGACTATTGGTATTGCAGAAACAGTATTTATAAGACTGCACCTGGGTTCTGAAATGGTATTTTTCTTGCTTACACCAGGTGCTGTATCTAACTTAAATCTGCTTGTACGAATCATATAGTCATAGAATATCTTACATGTTTCTTAAAATGCTTTCTCTAGTCATTATGTATGTTAGATCTATTTTTCTTTCTTTAGAAATGAATAGAACCAAGATAAAGTCATTGGTTTCAGTAGAATTACTCCTGATTCACAAAGCTGAACTGCTCCTTAGCACAGACGTTGAACTATGTTATTGTGGGCATTGTCCAAATGCCTCTTAAACACTGACAGGGTGAGGGCACTGATCACCTCACTAGGAAGCCTGTTCCAAAGTTTGACTACCCTCTCAGTAAAGAAATGTTTCATAATGTCCAGTCTAAACATCCTCCAGCACAGCTTTGAATCATTCCCTCACATCCTGTAACTGCATACCTGGGAGAGGTGCTCAGCACTGCCCTGTGCCCTTCCCCTCCTCAGGAAGCTGCAGAGAGCAGCAAGGTCACCCCTCACTATTTTTCTCCAAACTAGACAAGCCCAGATCCCACCACCACTCTCGAGGACATGTTTTCCGGCCTTCCCACCGGCTTTGTTTCCCTCCTCAGGATGTGCTGAAGGACCTTCCCATCCTTCTCCACCTGCAGAGCCCAGCAGGGCCCACGCTGAGGCTGCCCCAGGGCTGAGCCCAGCAGGACCATCCCCTCTCTGTGCTGGCTGTGCCATGCTCAGTGCTCTGGGAGGGGGTTTGCCCTCAGGGCTGCCCGAGCAATGCTGACCCACACTGAGCCCAGCACCAGCCAGCCCCACATCCCCCTCTGCAGCTGTCCAGCCACTCCTCTGCCACTTTATCCCTGTGCCTGCTGTTACTCCATCCCAGGTGCAGAATTCAGCATTTGGACTTGTCAAATATCATCCCATTAGTGATTGTTCAATCCAATCTGCAAGGCCTTTTGTCCCTCCAGAGATTCAACAACAACTCCGAGTTTGGCATCAGCATGCTTGGTAACTGTGTATTCACCTGCTGCATCCAGATGGTGGATAAATCCACAGAACAGAACTGGGCCTGGAATGGAGCCCTGAGGAACACCACTGGTGTGACCAACCAGATGTAGCCCCATTCACTACAACCCTTGGGCTCAGTCCCTCAGCCAGTTCTTCACCCACCACACCACGAACCTGCTCGTCCCACAGCTGGACAACTTACACAGAAGGATGCTGTGAGGGATGGTATTGTTGAGGAATAGATTCAGTGCAGGTGGCTCTGGGTGCAGCTGCAGTGGAGCTGCAGGTTGAGCTCTGGGTGACAGAAACTCCAGGCAAGAGGCCCCGCATTGCTGACCTTTGCTTAACAAAGGGCATAGGGACTTGCAGCCACGGGACCAACACTCAGAGACATGGCAAGGGCTAAGCACCCCAGACACTTGAGAGCTTATACTCACGATAGTATAAAAGTCCAGGGTTTCCTGTGGTCGGGATCTCTTTGGAGGCACCCAGCATGAGCTGTGATTTTGTTATTTAGTTATTGCACCAAGATTAAATTATTTTAAGGACCAAGGTGTCTGAGATTCTACTTTGGAAAACATGGTGTCGAGTCAGTGAGGAAATCTTGTCTGATGGTATGAATATGGTGTGTGTACAGAGTTATCAGGGCACTTAGCAGCTCTGGAGCTGCTCACTGAAAGGGGCTTGGGTCCCAGCTCAGGTGGTGCACGTGTGACTGCCAGAGTGGCTCCTGGGAGGCAGGGCAGGAAAGTTTCCTTAACAGTATCTAAAGCCCAACTAAAATCTGGGAAAACTACATCCCCTGCCTTCCCTTCCTCCACTAGATGGACCTTATCATAGAAAGATAGCAAACTAATTAAGCAGGACTTTCCCTTTGTGAAACCGTGCTGACTGCATCAGATGATTGCATTGCTTATTACATGCTTTTTAATAGTACCTAGAATAATCTTCCACATAATTTTTCCAGGAACTCAAATTAGACTAGCAAGCAGGTCTGTAGTTCTGTCTTGGTTCTGGCCAGGACAGAGTTAATTTTTTCACTAGTTGGGAGGGGGCATGCCTAGGACCCAGAGGTTATTCTATAACACGTCATTGCCAGGTGCAGGAGGAAAGGAGTCACTTTCCAGAAGAAATGGCTCTTTTCTTCTCGGGGCAACATGGCTGCAGTTGGGTCGTGGGCTCCACAATGTACATTTTGGCACATGACTCATTCTCTCTTTTGTACAGTTTTGTTATTAATTTTGTTGCTGTTACTGATTCTTTTATCTCATTGCTGTTTTCAGTAAATTGTTCTCACCTTAACCCATAAGCTTTACCTTTTGTGCCTTCAAATTCTCCACTCTACCCAGCTGGAACAGAGAGGGAAAGTGGAGGAGTGAGAGAGCAGACCATGATTTAGAGAGCCTCAATGGGGGCACTGAAGTTGAGAGAACCATGAGAGAACCACCCTGGCTCTTCCCTCACACCTTTTTTGTAAATTGGAATAACACTGGCTCGCTTACAGTCAGGAGGAACCTCCAAGACTTTAATAGACAATAAAGAGGAGTCCTGCCACAATATTCACTAGTTCCCTCAGTATTCTGTAACAAATCCCACAAAGCCCCGTGGACCTGAGAACATTCAGCTGATACAGTCCCTTCAGTGGGGGGACAGCTTCAGTGTCCACAAATGGAAATTCAGTTCCTGCACTTGTGGACCACTCACTCAGGGGTATTGGTAAGCCCCAGATCCATCCATATTATTAAAGACTGAGGCAAAAGCCGCATTGAACGCCTTCACTTTTTCTTCATCCCTAGCAGTCAGCTAACTATCTTCAACAAGTATTGGTCCTATGTTTCTTTAGACATAGTCTTTTTATTAACATACTTTAAAAAGCCTTTCTTGCTGTCTAACAGATCACTAGCCGGTCTCAACTCTGATTGAACTTCAGTCTTTTGTGTCGTTTCCCTGCAGATAAGAACCACAGCTCTGTAACTTTCCTGCAAAGCTTGACCATATTTCCACAGGTCATATAGTTTTCTTTTTCTCTTGAGCTCCATGAGGATTTCCCTGTTGAGCCAAGAGGGTCTTTTGCCCCTCTTGCTTCACTCACACTGCAATGCAATTGCCTGCTCCTGTGCTTCTAAAAGGTGGTTCTTAAAGACAAACCTGCACTCACACACTTGTAAGCCCTCAAAAGCAAATTCTCAGGATAGTCTGCTAAATGGCTTCTTGAATATCTTAAAGTTAGGTCTCCTGAAGCCCAGGGTGGCAACCCTACTCTTCTTTTTATTCTTTACGCTAAACACATTAAACCAAATCATTTCATAATCACTGTGGCCAAGCCACCTGCCATCACAGCCCCCACGAGTTCCTCTCTATTCACAAATAGCAAGCCTAAGAGGGCAACCTTCCTAGTTTGCTCACTTAGTATCTATGACAAGAAGCTATCTGCTGCAACCTTCAAGAATTTGAATAAACAGACATAAAAAGAGGAGGAGAAAATTATGTTTCCACTTATTAAGTTCATTTGTTGAAGAGAATCAAGCATTCTGGAATATAAACATAACTGTTTTAAATAAGCATGTCATCTGAAAGTTTCTTGTGGGCAAAATAGCTATCATTTCCTGGAGTGAAGCCTAACTTTATTCTAATAAAAGTGTCTCCAATACTATGAGAAAGAACTGGAGACTGAAAATAAAAAAAAAAAAAAAAAAACTTAATCACATTTCAATCTTGCGGTACAGAAATGATGGGGAGACATAAAATTACCTGAAATCTTGCCAAAGCTTGCAGAGGAGCTGTCAGTTCCTAAAGAACAGGGTGTGCCTCAAAACCATTGCATGGTTCTTGTAGTAACCAAACAATGAAATTCATTTGTATGAACAAGGTATTCAGGGGCAGGGGGTGCTATTTCCACAGTTCAGATTCTTGGGATTGTAGCAATTGACCCCTAAAGAAAATGTTCCTGCAACATGTGTCACAACTAAGAGTTTTATATTGGTACTATATTTGAGGATGTGTCATTTTCTATTAATTCTTAGGGTTCCCTCTGCATGCAGCTAAAAACACGTCTCTATTTTCTTGCAGGAATTCAGGTGTTGTGATTCAAACACCAACGACAACACAAAGAAACCACATTCCCAAGTTGCTTTGATTAATTTGAATATTGATTATGTTCCTAGTGGTAGCAGCAGTTAGAGTGCCTCAAAACAGGTCTCTGTTTATATTCATAAGTAAAAGAAAAAGTGAGTTTCAACAAACTCAAATTACTTTTACTGGATAAAATCTTTCTTCTGACACTGTGAAATCTCTGTGACAGTGCTTGAGTTGACGTAAGTTCATTTCATGGGAGCAGAGTGTTATGGGCACCAGGATATAGATGTCAGGACAGAGAAATTAGGAGTGCATGGACCAGAGTTTGTGGACAACTGGGCAGTGAGTCACAGGGTTATGAATAATACCGATCATTAAAACTAGGGCAGGCAAAGCAGCTGTTGGAACTTCTACAGCTTCAGGGTTTCTTTTCACAGAGCCTCTTAGTTGGAAAGAATTAATTTGAGATAATAGAGTGCAACTGGCCTCTGAGGGATTTTGTAGGTTTGTAAATGATTGCAGTTTCATATCCATAACTAAGGCCCTTACTGCTTGTAGTACAGCAGGATAGCTGAGAAAATCATACAGTAAGCAAGGCAAATTAAAGTGGACATGACCTTTGCTCCATTTCTTGCACTACAAGAGAAATGTGGAATGAAAGGTTGAACCCGAACAAATGCTCAATCCCACAGAAGTCCTTCCTATTTTTCTGGAATTGTAAGTTACAAAGAAAAGATAAATGCTGGAAGGCACTGGTATAAGAAATATGCAAAAATACTACTAAGAGAAAAATGCAACTGTTCTCAAGAAACTCTCAGACAGCAGAATGAAACCCTAGCAGTAAAATGGAGTATGTCACTCTAGCACCCATAGGAGCTAGCCCAAAGAATTCACAGCTGGATGTTGTGTGGATAGGGATACAACTAAAGGTCCTATTAATATTTCTAGAAGTGATAGTGAACCTTTCAAAGGGGGAGACTAATAAATTACTCCTCAGTAATTCTTTCAGTTTTCCTACTGAAAAAAAGAAGCCTAATACTGTTCAAAAAATACAGTTGACACAGTAGCTCTAGCCAGAGATTTATAAATGAGTAAAGTGAGTAATAAAGAACATTACATGTTCAATGAGAGATTCAACCCAAAATCTAGGAAAAATATAAAATATTTGTTCTCTAGAATAAAGTTATTAACATCTCATTACCAATATTGAGCAACGAACTGAACAGAATCGCTGTCTGTCTTCAGTCCAAATTTCTTTCATTTGCTGAGATGCAGATATTGCCCATAGTCAGAGAGGCCTGTTGACACTGGTCAGTGAACTGCTGATTTTCATAGACAGCTTTGCTGGCAGTAATGTTCTTCTCTGCCATATGCTGCTTTGGTGATGGTTCTTACTCCTCTCGCTATCTTCTGTCCTTCCTTGGGCAATATACTGATGGACAGAGTATCCTTCAGACAGACTCAGTGGTATACACTGGAGGCTGGTCACACGCTAAGCCGTCCTCCATCACTTATGAAAAAACACAGCAACGTTAGCAGCTGGAAAAATGGCTTGATCCAGAAGATACTGAACTAAGAATATGAAATTTTTAGTAGAATTCACAAATCAGTATGGGAATTATGAGGAGATTGATTAATCAGTTGTATACTGTGTATAAAATTAATTATTAATCAAGTGTATACTGTGGTTTATATCCTAAATAGAAATAAATAGAAAATAGGTGTTTATTACTCCAAGAGAAACTGTAAAGTCACAATCTGGAACTTCTATTATGCCAACGTATTGTGAAGCCCTCACCAGGTACCTTATTTCAATTTTGCTTGTTTTTCCAAAAATATTACTTAACTGGTCTGTATTTATAAGAGCAACATAAAAAATCAAAAAACTGTGTGACAGTCAAGACTGTTTATATCCTCAAAGGCTTTGAAGAACTTCCATTCAATCAATTTCCATGGAATTTTATGTACGTACAGAAAAAACTCTTAGCCAAGCAGAAACTGTTATTCAAAAGAGTAACTAAACTATTCAGATGAAGTAATATGCTCATTGTTTTTGCCTTGTCAGATATAGCAAAGAGGCCAATGTGCAGTGATGTTATGATTATGGTTATTCCATTATACAGGTCATATAAAAAAAGTCTCTGTAAAGCATATACTGTTTCTAATTTCTTGGGAAAGGAACCCAAGGGGATGGCTTCTTCTGAAACCCACAGCTCCAACTAAAATCCAGATGTAATCAATAAGGGTTTAGAAAAGGAAAAATCAGCTCTGTAAAAAAAACTTTTGTAATCTTACAAGGAACAATACTCACTGAAAATAACTAATGTTTTTTTCTAGGATCTGTAGATGTATATTTAGAGAAGTACATTGCCAGGCTCTTACCACATCTATTAAGTATATTAGGCATCTACCTATCCCAATTATTGACTTCTAAGTCATAGAGAAACAACATTTGAATTCTTCTTCCAGTCAATGAAAAATAATAAAGTATTCATAGGGATGAGCATTAACAGATTCATGAGCTTGAGTTGTGCTCAATTACTTGAGCACAATTCTTATCCTTCTGAAAATGTTCAAAAATCATCTTTTCTGGGAAAAGCCACGGTACTTCACCAACTCTGAAAAAAGCCTTGGTGTGTTTATCAGCTAGATACCAATAAACTAGACATTAATCCATTCCTAAATTCCACTGGTACTTCAAAGCCTATTAGATATTTATAAGTTTTTATGCTAAATTTCATTTAAACGTTGACTTTTAAAGCCTGGGTTTCATGCTAGTTGCTTACTTCATTCAAATATAAGATTCTCCCTACTGTGCAGTGTTCAGCAATCTTAAATCTAATCCTTAATGTTCTGAGGGAAAACTGGGCTCCTCTGAGAAAAGGTGATTAATCTCATTAATTTAATTTTGGACTTGTTTTTTCTTTTAACAGATGGTGACCTTCTCTAACTGCCAGGAATCCTCATGCACGTGCTGACCTGTAACTAGTCATTTATTCCAGGGAAAGTGTGCAATAGTTTGACTCTCCACTTTATCCTGGCTGACCTACAAGATTTTCCTAATGTTCCTACTCACAGCAAACTGGACTTTTCACCATATGACAGTGACCTCAGAAGCCAACCACATACTCTGTTAGATAAACAATATGTTTTCAAGATAAACATAATAGTGGATCAAAGCAAGAGTTTTTCCAAAAAGGGGCATGTTAGCTTTATTATTTGTTATGCAATCATCCTCCGTTTGTTGCTTTGCTGATTTTCTTTCCCTTGCGTATTAATTTTCATCTGTATTTTACATACCCATTAAAAACCACCATATACTCACTCCAGCAGAGATTAAATGTCTAAAAGATGGATTTAAGTTCACGATCTCTCCTATTTCTATGTAATTACATTGCCTTCCATGTTGCAGTACAGGTCTCAAAATAACTCCTCAGTTCCCCGCAATCAAAAGTCTCAAGCTGGTTCGCGTTCCAGGAATTCAGTCTACAGAGAGCTCAAACTAAACAGACTCTGGCCCAATGAAAATCAGGCACTTTTCCAAAAGGTGATAATGGATAGACACCAGATGGCCGATGGAGGGGAAAACAAATCTCCTGGTATGTGCCAAAAAAAAAAAAAGAAGAGAAAACAACAATAAAAAAGCAAAATGAAAAGTGGTTTAAAAGATTGGCATCAAAGGAAAATAGCAAAATGTAGCAAAATGCAAGGTGAGGGTGCTGCCTGGCAGATAGAACAAGCCAGAAACAGGATGCAGGAGTTCTGGAGGACAAGGTCAGATTTCAGTGGCAGTCTGCAGCCCAACACACAGCTGAGAAGAGAAGCAGAAAATGTCCTCATGGCCCTGCTCTGACAGCAGAGACCCCAGCCTCTGGAATTTTCCAGAGGGAGTAGCCGTGTTAGAGCTGGGCACCCTGGCCAAGCTCCCGTGGGCACACTGTGGGTTGTCTGGGGAGGAGCAGGAGCAGGTGTAAAGCCAGCCCTGAGCAGAGAAGGGCCTTTCCCGGGGAAGAGGGCAGGCTGCAGGTGTCTGGACAGGGAACCAGATTGTAGCAAGCCATCCTTCCCCCTTGCCCCACAGGCAGACACAGCACCTGTGGGAAAGCACTGTCCCACCTGCACTATACTCTCCCTGCACAGCTGTGATTTTAAAAGCTTGCTGTTCCACGTTTTTTTTTAATTTCATGTTTTCAGTTTAAAACACAGCTTTGGAGTTTAAAGGATTCTATTTGATTTCGCTGGCTTTCAGGAAAATGTGACATGAGATACCTCGGAGTTTTACTCGACAGGGAATTCATTGGGGAAGAGAGGAGGCATCCTGTGAGGACAACACAAAAGCTCTACTGCAATTAACAAGATTGCTGGGAATATCACCCTTAGATCCACGCTAAAATACTCTGTCAATGTCATTCAGAAAAAAAGCATAAGATACATGGGTTGAGCTCACTCCCAGTGTAACTACAGATAAATTTCTTGGATTCAGTGGCATATCTGCAAAGGCAAATCATGTCCATTCCCAATTTAAATGTTCAAGAAAGTAAACAGAGTATCTGCAGAGTTGGGGTAAATCATTATCCCGGAAAATAATTGACTCTACCATTCTTAGAAACTCTGAAGTAGATACACTGTTGAAGTTATCTGTGCTGATTGGACAATCAAATTCTTTAAATAAATAGAAGACCAAGAAAGGACACAGATGGCACAAGCCATTGCATATTTCAAAGGATCTTCCTACTTTCATTAAGATTAAAGAATTTTAATAGAGTTAATGGATTTTTAAAAGAAAAGGCAAATTTGTCCCACATTTCTTCTGCTATTAGTGGTTCTAAAATTTTGAGCTTAGAAGCTGTACATTCATGTACCTTGGCTACCACCTTAAACAAAGAAGACTGTAAGTTTTCATACTTCAAGCTACCCTAGAAATGCATATGTATAAAGACCTGTTCATTTAAATCAGTCAGTTTAAAATCTAAATATGATTACACTTCAGAATATAAAGGTGCCAAAGTAAAAAATTTCCACAGCTGTAAACAGTAAATACCTGAAGTGGGGAGAGTAAGAATGCATGAAACTTCTAGTTGAGTGTGTTTTGCATTAATGTACACAAATCAAATGTTTTGTGAACAATTTGAGTAAGTGGATGAAACATCAGGAATGAAGCAATATAATCCACTAAAGTAAAGCATGCATACCCTGAGGCGGAAGTGGTTCTAGTTTTCTTGCCATAGCACAGCATTTTGTTGTGTGTTTGTAATGAGGTAGGGGACACTTGAAATGAGGAGCTGAGCAAAAGTCTAGAAAGTCTTTGTAGATATTGCTGTTGCTAAAAGAACAGGTCTCTTTTTAGAGTCAAAGCCCATGCACTTTGAAAAAGTTCTACTTTTCCTCACATAGGTTTTCACTTTTCTCTCTGTTCTAACCAGAAAAGTATTTCCCTGCCTTTTCCTGTATGCAAATATAATGCAGATTGCAGACAATGTATACTTGTAACATTGCTTGTTTATTGTTTACTGCCACACTCAAGAATCCATTTTCATTTGAAACCACATTTTTCTTCATTCTTTTGTCCTTAGGTCTGAGCTAAAGAATTTGGAAATGAGGCTGTAGTGTTCCCAGGGCTGGGAGTTATCCACAGATCCCAAACAAGGAGTCCAGGGAGAATCCAAACACCCTGAAGAATTTTTTTAACCCCTTTGCAAGATCATGCTTCATACTTAAACAGAGACAAAAATGCCTCTGTAGACTACCTGCTACCCCCTGACTGACCTTTGCACAGTTCAGAGATATGCTGTTAAGTGTTATCTTCAGAAGAACTGCTTTTAATTAAGTGTTTGGTTCCTATTTTGTCCTTTGGGTTATGTATCCATGTATTCATTCTTCTCACAAATCATTTCTGTGTTTCATTTCAGGTTCATACGTTGTTGATTACATAATTACCAGTAGTAAAATAAGCAGCTTGAACTATGTCTTTTTGAGGGACTTTTTTGAGGGAATTTAAAGTCTTTTAGAAGTACAGTAAGGCTGGCCCTTTCCAATACCTGGCTTGGAATGATCACCTCTGCACTAAAACTTGAACTTCAGGTGTTGTGCCTTACTGCACCATTTAATTAGAGAAGCAAAAACCAGTGGGTTCCATCAGATTTCTTGTAATTTCTTTTCAGTTATTCTGAAAATATGTATCAGGAACTAGAAATTGTATAAATATCAAGACCTCCAATATACTTCTGCATACTTTAATTTCATTTAATTAAATATGAAGTGTTCTTCATTAGCAGACTGTTGGGAGAAGTAAATCACAAGAAACTCTGTTTATGCAGTGATTTTTTTACAAGGAAAAGGCATGTTCCTCTTATGTTTTACCTTTCCCAAATCACACAATTTAATAATGACATTTTGAGACCTATCACCTTGTGTCCTGTGTCCTCCTGTCTTACAGGCTGATAAGAGATTGAGGGCCTAGAAACAATTTTTCCACATTTTGCAGGAAGCTGGGAGGAACCTCGTGTGAATCTTCTTGCAGGATCACTTTGAGATGCACTACTCAGCACTGGGCTCCCCAGAAGGTAACCCCGGTGTTACGGCACGTGCTTTTCTGGTCAGTATACAGTACTTTCCATGCCATCTTGGTGCTTTTCACACTTCAGGGTGACTCTGCTGAAAGCCTATTGTCTTTGATCTCTCACAGCTCCATCTTTCAATGATGTGTATTTTTAGATGCAGTGGAAGTAAGCCATTGACTTTTTTTCTCCTTATTTGAAGAGGGCTTCTCACATGTTGTTTACACTCTCTGTGAGCTTTACCGGAGTGTTTCTTCTCCACTGAGAGGAACGTACTGTTCACGTGCACTCTTTCGCCTTCTCGTGTTTGTATTGCCTGGAAAAGACCAATTTTCCCTAACTGCATCATGCCATGCACTATAAATCACATTTGTGTCCCATTTAAAATATAAACCACAACAGACACAGAAGAACAAAAGGAACCACACGCCCAGCTTTTTTTGACAAAACTCCCACACATTGATAATTAGAAGCACATAAAACCATACACAAGCTAGGAGAGCTTGAGCGGCTGTCATGCCTCATGCTGTCTGTCTCAGCCTCCTCCACTTTCAATTCTGCCACAAAATTGCCTGGAACAGTAAAAAGGGCAGGAGAAGATTAACATAAACAATCTGTAAAACAATGAATATTAAAATAATAGTAAAGATTGCCTGACAAGTGTGCTTTCATGAGACTCTGGGAAATCTTTGCTTTAATTAATTATCTGCACTTGTCCAAGGGATATCTGAAGCACTTAAACACTAAAAGGAGAACAATGTGTTTTAAAAGACATCTTTAACACAAATAATTGTTGAAAACATTTTAAGTAACTTAGTGCATAGGCAATGTGGATAGAGGATTCTGACTGCATGTTTGTTTTGTATTTTGCAATCGGATTTATTTGCCCTACAGACTTGAACCATAATCCTGTGAGCTCACGTGTACCTATTTCCACAAGACTGAACAGAGCTCTTTGAGGGACTGGATTGACCAGTTTGTTATATATATTACTAAATGTACTTAATAGCACTCACTACATATTGTTGCTGCTGTTTCAAGGCTCCGTACGTTGTGCTTAGGCTGTGTAAGGCATGGTGAATCTACATGCCTCATACATCCCACTGCCCTTTTAACTGCTTAAACCCCTAAGAAGGAGCCAAACAGGTTAGACAAGTGTCGGAAGAGAAACAATAGTTTGAAGGGCTAAAGGATTTTACCCAGGGATGTTTAACAGATAAAAGACAAAGTTCAGTAGAAAACTAGATATCTTCATTCCCCACACAGTATCTCATACAGGAGGGCAGTCCCTACTTCACACTAGGATTTTACACAGTGTGTATGTTACAGCAAGTGTGGCACATGGTAAAGAAGTGAAGAAGAACCTCACTGATCTCAGTAATGTAATTATGAATATTTTATTAGTCTAGAAATTATCAGCATTGAGCAGTCTCATTTATCAATTTAGATAATTTTAGCACCAATTTTCTCACAGTGAAATATATTTATCTTCCATTAATTTCACCCACTTAATCAGGTGGATAATGATTGATAGGACATAATCATCCTTAAAATAAAAGGTGACATTCTGTAAAGTCCAATTTTTTATTGTTTTTTCACTTATTTTTAGATTTGCTCTTAAATGTTCTCCATACAGGTACTTGCTACTACTCCTCTGTGCCAGTATGTTATAGGTGTTTCACACAAAGAAATGGGTCTCACTTGAGGAACTTACACAAAGTCACATGAATTTCACACCTGCACATCATCCTGCCACATATTCCATCATATTTGCTGACTTTGAGCAGTGCCACCTTTCAGGAGACCATAATTTCCCCAGAACTACCAAGAATACCTACCGAATATAAATGAATGACTCTGTTAATGAATCTTATTTAAGAGTAAGAACACTTAGAGTATTATAAGAGTAATTACTGCCATGACAAATTTACTTCTCTTACATGTATAGTCAGAAGAAAGTCAGAAGTAATCAACAAGAACAATTTAGTTTAAGAGCCTAAATTAGTGCCTAGGTTCAATAAGATTGACAGTAAGACAGACTGACAGCAAGATGAAAGTTAATTAGCTGTATTTGCTAATTTTTCAAATGCTAGTGAGAAAGGCCTTCTCATCTTGAGGTAACTAATTACCTTTTGGCCCTCGAAGCTGTTCATGATTGCAAGTCTAAAATGGTTTGCTGTGTCCCAAGAAAATAACAACCATATAAACCCCTGAAACATCCTACCACTAAGCCAAAATAAAATTCAAACAGCTCTTTGTTCATAACTCAAAAAAACAGATAGCAACACCAGAGGAAAAAAGCAAAACTGAACCCTTTTAAAGATGGAATTGTAGGAAAGAAGTTCTTGAAATATCTGGTATCAAGTAAATAGGAAGAAGAAATTATTTTTCTCTTCAATTGTCTAAAAGCCAAACAATGACTTATACTTTATTTCCAGTACAATTGAAGTTATCATGAGTTCTGCCACTTCTTTCAATAAAACATTTTCTTCTCCAACTATTACTTTCTATTCCTCTTGTCTTTACTTCCAAATCTTAACATAGTTAAAGTTAATGAAGATATTTATATAAACTGTTGCTCAATATTTAAAACATTTTGAAGTATAAATAAAATGCTTGTTGTCTCTGAATTTTTTCATGTGCCTTCCAACAAGAGATTCTGTGTTTTACACTTTCCAATTAACAGTTACCTTATAATATTCATCTACAAACTGATCACAAAAAAATTATGCTCTATTAAAATCAGTCCATAACTTTTCAATTAAATTTATAAAAAACTGAGAGAGGGTATGTCCTTTTATTTTCCCTAAGAAATCTTTCTGAAATAGAAAGAGTTATCTAAAAAGAAAAGATAATTGTTTTGCTTTTTGTCTGAAATAAGGACAAGATCTGTAACCCAACATTTTCAGCTTTTCATAGTGGTCATTGGAATTGCAACATTTGAGCATAATACCAAAAGCTATTTTCAACCAATTTTTTTTTTTTTTTTTTAAAAAGAAGCAACAAACAAACACTGACACATGTATGTGTATACCCCAATTTTGCATAGCTTTTAATAATGAGTTTTCATGTGGTTTTTGCTCACTGCTTTATTTCAACCTTCCTATAAGCAGCATTTTTTAAACGGATTTAACTGTATCTTATTCTTCCTCCAATTTATTGTTACAATATAAAAGAATTATGACTATGCTGAATTAGTCCAGTAGCTAAACATTATATGTGTTACCTATGTTGACTTCTCACAGTGCTTCACACTTTCTAGAACATTTCAAGGTGGTACCTAAGAGAGAATCTTCACAAATGAAAGCTGCTTCATTTAAGCCATTTTCAAAGCTCAGCATTGTTCAAATATTTTAGTCTACATTTTTCTTTAGAAATTCCCTGTAGTTAAGTAGATCCTGATGAAGGTAGCTGACTTCAAAATTGCTGCAAATGACATAAATGTTCTCAGTTTCTTGAAAAAATAATTTCTTTTGCAACTGATAAAAAACATCAGATTCAGACCATTCCAATCCCTGCATAGTCTCAGTTGAGAAAATTGTAAATGGTTTTTCTTTGGGGGCTTAATTAGAGCTCTCAGAGTTCATATTTGGAGTCTTCCCATATGCCAAAAAGGAAACTTAAAGCAGCTTTCAGTAATTCTTCCTCCCTCAGTAATTCCTACTCATGAAACTTTATGTGAATAAATTAATTAATGGAATTTTTTGCTAAATGGTAAACTCAGCTGGCCATTTCCATGTTTTGCTTGACACAGAATGAAACACAGAGTCCTGACCAAAGACATGGTGACTTAGACGTTCCTCGTTATGTGACCAGTCATTCGTTTATGGAAATAAAATTGAAAGAATATCTTAATTACACAGACAGTAGACACTACCACCAACTAAAACTGTTCACTGAGGACACACATGTGTACATGGTATTCTACTATTTGCTGTATTCAACCTACAATCTTACATGAAAATAACGATGGTACGTTGATTGTTTGTAACTTTGCTTTTAAATTTAATATGAATCTGTGCTATCATATTTGGGACTGTATTTTTAAAATCTTTCCTGTGAAAGAAGGGAGAGGAAGATTTTTGCTCTTTCTATTTAAAAATGTTGGGAAAGGGGAGAATTAGAAAGCTTAAGGAAGTGGAAGTTTTATACACTTAAAAGCAGAATCACTCATGAAGTTCAGTTGACATCCAGGAAGAAAAATCTAGTGAGACATCTTGAAGACTTTAAAAAAATAATTTTTAACTCTGAGAAATTCTTATGTTACCCATGCTAAAAAAAAAAAAATATAATAAAAAGGAGTACAAATCCTTTTCCTCCTTGCTGTTTTTCAGGTCACAGTTAACATGTTGTACATATAGTACATGTAGTACTATATTACATATTGTACATATGTGCATGTAGTACATATTATACGTACTGTAGGTGTTATTTTTAGGTCAGTTGCCTGATACTGTATTCTAGACACTTTTTTATGGGTCACAGAGAGTTCAGGAATAGACATACACTCCTACTCTGCTGCATGGGTAGAAAGTGTCTTTCCCAAGACACTTCTTTTTATTCACAGAAACTTTCTTTATCCACAGAAACAACACCTGAACTTTATAAGACATTTTAAAGGTTTGTTGGTTTGTTTTCGGTTGGTGTTTTTTTAATTTGTATTTTTTTGTTGTTGTTGTCCCTGCTTTGTCTGCTCTGTTTTGTAAGCCAAGAAGCCATGTTGGCTAGGAATTAATTAGCATAACTTCCCAACTCAAAAGTAATTGACCCTTGGAAACTAAGTTAAAAATGCTGGTCCAGGAGAGAACCCATACATCAGGACTGTTTCAGTTTAAGTGTTTCTCACCCTTCACAAGCACACAGACCACATGAGATGATGGAAACCCTCTGCACATGTTCCATAAGCTTGTCAAATTATCCAACTGAAAACTTGGTAATTACATGTAGCTATTTCTGGCCTTTTAAGCAGAGGTCTCACGCAAACACATTTCATAGGTCTTCAGCCTAGATGATTGCCAATGGCACATACTCTTTGTCAGAATTTTCCTTCTTCTCTGCACTGTCTGTTATATTCTTGGCAAGATGAAGTATCCTTCTCAAAATCTCTCTTGATCAGAGCTTCTGTAAGCACTCTAGAAAAATCAACATGACTACCTGGCATGGCTGCTTCTCCTTTGGCCCAAATACTCATCTTGGAGCTGCATTCTGTTGCCCGCCTATGCTTTCCGTAAGTTTTGCTCACCAGAGTCAGAACCAGATTGATTAGAGCCCCTCAGATGATGGATGGATTAGGAAAAACATTAACAACTACTCATTTCAAGTGCCATGTTTTTTGAAAGCTGCTCATTTGTTCCATCTAGTCAGGATTAAAAGCCAATCACAAGTAAGCCAAGCAAATGGTAGCCAAAGTATAAATCATCATTACATGCTGGCAGCTGGCTGCAACTACATGACAACTATTCACAAACAGGATGCTTGGTGCCCTTTTATGTGGATCTTGTGTTCTTTGCACATGTTTGTTCCACATGAATGGTTCCCTTGGAAATACAGGGAGAGAACTAAGGTGATGAGAGAATAATAAAATACCTCATTGTCTCCTGCTGCCTTTTATTCTTGGACAAAGGATCCTTTTATTCATGGATAAATTAAGATTTGCCAAATTGATATAGAGATAAGCAAAACATGCAACATGTCCTTCAGACATGATGCACAAAGCATGTCTTTGCAACTAACATAAACAAACTTACAAAAGTGCAGTAACTGCAGTCCATTCACCAAGGTTTCCACCCACCCACAGCATAAGTACCTCTCCACAACTACCTGGTGTTCTCTCGCTATGTGGTATTTCTGCCCTACATTATGGGTTTTTTAGTCAGAGAAAACTAAAAATAATATCAAAGGGTTACCTTCTTGGACCCCCAGCAGTACTATTACATGAGTGAGGATCATCTCTCCTTCAGGAGGGATGTTTAAATTAGCGTGCTTATTTTGCTTCATTTTTAAAAGTCACAGTTTGGAAATAAATATGATTTATTAGCTTGAGTGACTGGGTGATTTTTCTGTATTTTTTTACTGTCTTTTCACTGCTAATAACCTTTCGTAAAGAAGTCGAGGACATATATATTTCAGTGACATGCTACATAAATTTGTACAGTTACACCAAGAAGAAAAGGCATAAGGAAAAGTTACTAACTTGCAGAATATTTTTTTTTCCTCTCATAATTAAAACGAAGCTTTGTGGTGTGATTCCATGCTAGCTGTTATTCTTTATGGTATTATGTCATTAGTGGAATACAAAAACCCAATACACATAATGAATACCCCTTATAAAACATGTTAGAACCATTTCAAAAATTAACAGATTAGCCATGTAACACACTTTTTTCTGTGTTCTGTTCTGTACACTCTTAGCTGTACATTCAAATATATTCATATCTCCTAGCATAGAAAATATTTTAGGAAAACATTATAAACTCTCTCAAAGTATTGCAAACTTCTGCCATTCTGTTGTTCTGCCATTAGAGTTCAGTATCTGATCTGCGATGGTTGTAAATACCAGATGTAAATACCAAAAAAAGGTGTAAGAATTTCAGCATAGGCACATGTTGGGTAATCATCTGTCAAGTTAGCTTTCATCTTGAATCCTAATCTTTGACAGTGGTTTATGCATTAAAATGCTTCACTGAGTCCTTTGAAAAAGACTTTTAGCAGGTGTAAGTCTGAAGTTCTTAAATGCAAATGTAAATGTCTTGGAACATTTTCAGACCCTGCTGAGTGCCCCATCTCATTGTGTTTCTCTAGAAGAGTGCTGTATGGATATTTCATGGAATCATGGAATCATTAAGGTAGGAAAAGACTTCCAAGATCATCAGGTCCAACTGTGAACAACCAGCGTGTTCACCACAAATTCATGTTTTCAAGTGCCATATCCACACATTTTTTAAACACTTTCAGTAATGATGACTCCACCGCTGCCCTGGACACTCTGTTCCAACACATGACAACTCTTTCCGTGAAGGAATTTTTCCTAATATCAAATCCAAACCTCCCCTGGTGAGACTTGAGGCCACTTCATCTTTTCTTGTTGCTTATTACCGGGGAGAAGAAACTGACATGCCCTTGGTTCAACCTTCTTTCAGGTAATTGTGGAGAGCAACAAGGTCTCCCATGACCCTGCTTCTCCCCAAGCTAAACAACCCCAGTTCCCTCTGCCATTCCTTAAAAGACTTATGTTGCAGGCTCTTCACCAGCTTTGTTGCCATTCTTTGGACATGCTCCAGCACCATTTGCAGCTCTCTTCCAGTTCAGTAGATCTCTTTGCTGCTCCTGAAGTCTGGGAGGGCTTACTAAAATGTATTACTCTGCTTCTGTTTTGTAGATAATCCTCATTTAGTTAGACAAAAAAATATTTACAGATATCCCAGGCTTTCAATTTCACAAAGCTTGCAGTCAGAAGAGACACATTTATCTCACTGAAGAAATTTATATCCACAAGGAAAATCAGAACCCCAGTAAAGTCCATTCATAAACAGTGCTATGAAAAGAGCTTGACATATTATGAAACCTCTTCCAAAAGTTAATGCAACTTTTCTAACTTAGATATATCCTACGTGACTTTGTGAAACAGGGATTCCTTTTATGCACAGGAATTAGCATAACTCTTATCTTCTCCAGATTACTTCATGGAAACAACAAATTCTTTCCAAATAACCTTAATTATTAAATGTGGCACTGGCATATTTACTTCGTATTGGTGCATTAAAGACACATTAATCCGCTGCTGCCTTCCTTCCCAATATTTTGTTTTCTCCTAATAGCTAACTCTACAAATTTAGGTACCTGAATGCTCGATTACTCATATACATTTTAAGAATTGTCAGTACTTTCATACCCTGATAACATATTAAGTACTATGAAAGTTGTTAATTTTTCAGAGCTGGAACCTATTAAAAGTACCCAAAAGCTGAACCAGAGAAGGGTGCTTTCTATTAAATTCCCAGCAGGAGTGACAAGTCTATGAATCTGATTAAATGACCTCATAATTTCTGGTTGAAACTAAGGCCTTGTTGGTCTACATGTACATTTTGTCCTGAGACATCTTTTTAGATTAATGGGATTATTTCAAGCAAAAGCTGTATTGATATCCAACTAATAGTAATCCTTTTATTTCAGTAAGTTTATGTGTTGTCCTACAGTGGGTAAATCAAAAGTAATGCTTTTATATTTACATCCTTGAACACACAGTAGTAACTTTCATGTCACTGCAGAAGTGTCAGTAAGACAAAGAAATTTAAGCATCTATGAAATGCTGGCAGAGGGTCACATAAGCTTCATAAAATTTTTCAGGGAAAGATGGTTGCTGTCTTAGACCTTAACCCACAAGACCTTATGAATATGTCTAAAAGCCGAACTGAAGTCAAAAGGGTTTAAAACACATGCTAACTGTTAGAATACACATTAGCACCATTTCTGAATAAAAAATTCTCCTGAATAAGGGCTACAGACAGGCTCAGAGCTTCTCTTTGTGACCTGGTATTTCATGTGGGCTGCTTCTAAGTGTTGCCCTGAGGAACTGGAACTGGATATACCACACGATGATTCAACAATCAACATTTTTCCAATTTGTGCTGGTCCTTTATATTTCCAAGAATGGGTGGTCCCAGTTGGCACTGTCCCAGTGTTAAATAAGGTAAAGGTGTGTCAAACAGCAAGTCTCAGGAAGGTATTACCATTATACTTAGTTGTATGGCTTGTAAAAGTAGTATTCTTGCCAGCAGCAACAACAGTAGTAAGTAACTGGAATTATTTTATTTCAGAGACTAATGGCAAATAAAAATAAAGACTTCTATGCTCGGAAAACAACAACTCTGTGAGTTAACAGAAAACAGAATAACTGGTAGCTTACCCTCTAAGTAACAAATCCAGTTTAAAAACAACCCACATGTATGTCTCAGAGGAATCTTTCTGCTAAATATTTCTCCCTATCTCAGTTACTGTCGACAGGGATACTACCTTAGGTCTGCTATTTAGAACTGTTCCAGCAGTTAGAGTAAAAAACATATTTTTGCTAACTAAGTTAGCAAGTCTACTGAAACGGATCTTAATTGTTTGCTCCAGTTGTAAGTGCACTGTTTTATAACATAAGCAGCTTTAATCACAGCCCTTCCTGCACAATAGAATAAGCAATAAGGCTTGGCTGTTGATGAACTTTTTCTGTGGCTGATGAACAGGCCAAGAAACTATTGCAAAATAGGATTTAAAGTAAGATTTGAAGCCTCCTTCAAGCTAAAATCATCCTTTTGGTGCACCACTTTTTGATGTCTACTCTCCTTCCTACTGGCAAAAGCTTTTGTGATGTTTTCACTCTAAAGTAAAATTAATTTATTTTCTTCAAGATTCCTGTCATAAGACTGTAGTAAGCAAATATTTCCATCTGTTTTGGAAGACAAATGATTAAAGATTTGCCAGCAATAGAAGTATGGATACAACACAACCGGGCCCAGTCCCCAGACTTAATACCCATAATCAGAGAGGCAATGGACAGAAAAGAAAAGAGGACAGAACACAAAGCAAAATATTGGATATAAATAATCCAGAACTGAGGAACAGATGAGCTAAAACATCATTCCAAACTTAGTGACTTGATCTCATCCCAGTGTGGACTGAGACTGGATCCATGACTGCATTGCCTTGCTAAGTGGGAACAGAGTTGTGCCATAGCCCTGTGTCTGTTTTGAGAATAAGAGAATTCATTGTTGCAGTCTTGATAACTTAAATATTAAATGCAGATTGAGCTATTAAATTCAGACTCTCCATTTTGAGCAATATGGGAGGTATATGAATCCAACACTGAGTCAAGCCTCAGGCTCTCTTGCTGTTAAGCCAAAGCTGTACATCTGCCTAGTATGCATTTCCAAATTCTGTACATAGTGGTTCTCTCTCTCCACATATTGCTAGTTCTGAAAAACCTACTTCCCACTAGCTTTGTATTCTTTCCATCTTCTTCTTATTCCTTGGATTGTTTCTTTATTTTTCTCCTGTTGTTTTGGATTGGGTTTTTTTTGTTGTTCTACACTTTTATTTACACTTTTTCTTTATAGTCCCTCTATTGCTCATCCTTTTATTTTTCTCTTTATTATTTACTCATCCTTTACACTGATTGGCTGCCATAACTGTATGGGAAATGACTGGAAATATTCAGCAATCTAGTAAATGTCATAAAATGACTGAGTCCTTTTTATCTGAAGCATGAAGAATCCCTGCAATTCCTTTTAGATCCAATGCAAAAGAGATGCTCACCATCTTTAGGAATCAGCCAGAGGTTTCTCCTTTCTATATCCTGAACTCCACTAACCTCACAATGTGCACTAGTAATGATAGCAAGAATGCAAAACGTAAACGAAAAACAGTTCTGGGTGAAAATGAAAGCAAAAAAAGCAGGCTTCACATCTTATACAGTGAACTTAAGGATGCAGGAATTTATGGAGTGAAGGGTCATCTGTCAAAGTCATTAGAAATAAGGAATGTGATGCTCTGAATATCTCTTGCACAGATGCAGATCTAAAAATAGCAAAACTATTATATTAGATTTTTAGGAGTATGTTCCAGGAAAAATAACACTGACAAGAATGTTTTTCTCTTAATCCAAAAGTTGTTTTCCACAAATTTCTATGCTATGTTACAGGGAAAAAAATTCCAAACATTTCATCTGAAGTCTTTAGTCCTTAATGGAGTACTGCGGTGTAGCTCTACTTTGAAAAGGAAACCCATATGATATTCTATTTTCTCATGCTGATTTTTGCATAAATTATCATTTTATAAGTAAAATGAATCAGGTATTTTAAGCATTCTGATCCATCTATGAGCTTTTTTCATCCCAAATTGCCTCTTGGAGACAATGAGGCTAACAGCATATCATTATTTTTTTTCTCATTATCTGTGAAAATGTTCTCTGATGTTTTGTTTTCTACAGCGACCACTCACACATTTTCTTGCTTATGTAGACTTTCAATAGACTTTACATATTATCTTTAAGATTGTTAGCTTATTTTCTGAGTCAGGTAACTGAGATGCATTCTCAACAGATGCAGATGGATATGTGTAGTAGGCATACATTGTATTACAGATAGACTATAGCAAAGTTTGAAGGATGTAATTGATGACTATAGGTCACTGAGATATTACTTTTTTCCTTGGACCTCAAGAAAATTCTGAGTGAATTTCCTTGTCAGCCTTGGGATCTCCCAGACTCTCCAGTGCTGCAAAGTACAGTCACACCACAGTAGGTTCCTGGGTCTCAACTCTATCCTAGCATGCCTCTCACAAGAGAACTTGCAAGAAGATCCTCAAAGTCATCTTTATAGCAAACTATCATGGTGTTTGCTTGATGGGAAATGAGTCTCTCAAGGGCGCCTTTAAAGGACCTGGTTCGCCAGTGAGATCCTGAGGTTTCCTCAGCTTTCTGCTTTCTGCAGAATACCTAAAACATTAAACCATACATGTTATTTTTCCACTGACAGGTTTTAATTAGCCTATTTCCCCTGCTTATCTGAAAAATTCCAAGGTCGCATCTTCCCACTGACTTGATACTGTGTACACTAGCCTTTTTTCCTTTCCTTTTTCTCAGGAAAACATAAGCAATACTGTGCTTTTCATACAGTGATTGTTAAAGTCACTGAAAGTGATATGTCATCATCCGCATCTACCAACTGAAGCTCTAGTGAGCTTAAAATGTTCAAGTGGGAGAAGGCTTGGCTGCTAACCTAGACAGTATGAAAGGGCTCTGAGAATGCCCATTCTGGATGTTTCACTGGAAAACTGAAAAAAGCGCATTCCATACGGCTTCCAAAAAATCCCACAGTCACTACCAATGGGAAAATTGGGAGGCTTTTAGAAATCAACCTCAAAATTCTTCCATCGTCTGTCTCTCTGGACATTGTGTTCCAAGATTAGCTCTAGAAATTGAAAAAAACAAACTTTAAATAGCTTGACACAAATAAAATTAACATATAAATTGCTACCATTCAACAAGATTTTTTAAAATCTTTTAAAAATAGATTTATGAAAAACACAGTGTGTTAGTGCATGTGCTTTCATATCAGAGAAAAGGTTTTGTAACTAGGAATGGTGAAATTGCGCACTTGCAAATTTGACCTTCAGAAAGGCCAGGACGCCATAGCTGTAGGAAGGTCTTAAGGACAGTGAAGCATGAGAGAGACAGTGAAGCAGGGAAGCATGCTTCTTTTTACAGAGAAGCATGTTTCCCAAACTGGTCCTTTCTTGCTACAAGGTAGTCAGTAGCCTAACCTAAGAATAGGCTATAGTGGAAAGGGATTTTCAGCAAAAGAAGAGTGAGGCTGTGTCTAGACTACATGAACATGCTGTGATTCCTTCTGTCACCGATTCCTTCTGTGATTCCTGTGTGTCTGGGTTGCTACCCTGTCCAGTACAATACAGGAGAGAAAAAAGCCTGCTTGGGCCTCAGGCTGAGTGCAGCCTACCTAGAAGAAACAGTATGGATGCAAGATGTCAGTCTCTGAGACATTCTGAAATCCGGTATAACTTTCTGAGGATTTTATTCTGCTTGGTTGTCATTGTCTAAATTTCCACTACTAACTTTGACTTTTGCATGTCATGTATGTATGTATGTATGCATATATCTTCTATGTTATTTAGAATATAAGGAGAGAGAAAGAGAATTAAGATTATTATTTACCCTACATCATGATGAACAAATGCTTAATTCTAGTTATTGTTCATGATAATTATGTGTACAGGGTACTGCACCACAAAGGAAATGTAATTCTTCACTGATGAAAAAATGGTGTTGGTATGCCACAGAATATGATATGCTAATTCTGGAAATCATACAGCTATGGTATCTCCAATAGGCACAAAGAAAACTTATATTCATTGAACAGCCAGCTCCATTTAAGTGCAAATTTAAAAAGTTCTGCCATGCTGCTCACAATATAGAGCAGTATAAAATTTAACCAAATAGCTAAAACATGACAACCTGACATGTACTGCACTATATCTATGTACCTATGCTTAGGAAAACATAAAAAGATCAAAAGCAAACCACATTCATCCTGAAGAGAACACATTCCAGACACAAAAGCTAACAGAGAGCCATGAAATCTTCTAATTCAAATAAACTAGCACCTTTTGTAATGTATAAATCACTGGTATGGACACGTGTTAAAACTAAATACAGATGAACACACTACAATAATTTTTTCCAAGTGTAACTCTTGGAATTATATGTCACTGTGGTTTCCAAGAAGACAAATGGTCTGGAAAATGAAAAATAAATTAGTTCTGTGACTAATTGGAGTCAGAGATTGAAGGTCAGGCTTGGTTCTGCAGTTGACCCTGGTGACCAGTGAAGTCCAGCTTGGCTCACAGTACAACCTTCTGTATTAAAGAGTTGTTTACAGTAGAGAAACACTGAAAGTGTACATTAGAAAACTTCCTCTAAAAAATCTAAAACACATGCCAGTTCATAGGCAAGTAATAAACTTATAAAGGGCCATGCTGACAATTTCAAAATCTTTGGTAGGACCCTGAGACTTAAGACTGGAAACATTCCAATAAACATCTCTGCTTTTAAATTTTGCTGCTTGTCCTAAGATACCTGAAAAAAATGTATCAGCTTCTTAAAGAGTTTCATGTCCCCCAGTCTTTCCCATCACACAACTAAAAGTATCATTCAACTTTGAGCATATTTTGCTCATTTATGAACCTTGTCCAATTCTCTTAGGGTCAAGAGAGTTAAACTAGTGAAATATTGAAATAAGTTACTTCAGAATCATGCCTTTCCTTTTTCACACAATATGATATTAATTTAGTGCATTGGCTTTTACTCATAATGGTTGATATTTTTATTGAAGTGCTTAAAGTATTTTGCTCCCTTCAAAAGTGTTAGAACTGTGTGTTTATAAAATGCATCTGCTTCCTTGAAACATGTAATCAATGAACATAAATTCTGTTTATGAAGTATCACACATATAACATGTAATACAATTTCTCAAAACTCTGATGAGCATAATACTCTTTAATTCAGGAAAAGTCTAGCTCTTCATGCACAAGCATTACTACTATTATTATTATATTATTTTTGCTGTTGTTGTTGTTGTTACTAATACTACTGACACTTCTATTACTTGAATACACTTGTAGCCATAAAAGAAGAAAGCATTTGAAAGCATTTCTCAGCGGAAAAAATTCATCAAGATCAAATCTTCAACTACCCAAAGTCCCAAGTAAACAGGTGGTATGATAGATGGAGAAACTGACTTGAAGAGAGCAATATGACTTAAGAGATGGGGTAGGAACAGGTGCATCTCTGACTATATGGCAGGGAGAGAGGAAGATCCATGGTCATCAAGTTTGCATCACCTAGTAAGTGTTAGGACAGAGCTGTGCTTGTCTTGACCAGCTGTACTTACAATTTTAGATTTCTTCCCACTTTTCTGGCCTCACCTGAGGTATTCCATTTACTTGCTCTACACCTTATCCAGACTTCCTGCACATTCCTGGTACTCCCATGCTACATGCAAAGAAGCAGAGCACTGCCTGTTTTCTTAGCCTGCAGAAAGGAAGACAACCACAGTAGCTTCCAAGTAGCAGGGTATTTCATAAAATGTTGGAAGATTTATTCCTTTTTTCCAAATTATTCCTTTTCTCAATACTGATCTATGAGAGTTTGAATGCATTTGCTGGTCTTGCGTCCAGATAATTCCCGAAGTACTGTGGATTCCATTTTAGAGTCAATCATATCACCAAAATAGCCTTCCAGAAACTGTCTCCTCAAGAGCTGGAAGCTGTGATTTTTCCATGACTAATAAATTCCATGTCTGTTTAATCTATTTTAATTACAGTGATGCATCCATTTTTCCCCTTCCATTGTTAAGCATGCCACTAGAGCATTTAAATGAGTTACTTCTGTCCTTGTTTGCCTCTGTTTTGGGAATGTCAAAGGTATGGACCCTTTACTTTCACTGTTTGCTCACAGGGTAAAGTATTCTCTGACCTCCAGTATCTTATCCAGTGAGCAATCCAAAAGTCATTAAACAAAGAAATATTTTCAGCATAAAATATAATTATTTCTTAGACACTACTATTATCAGATGACTCCTCTTTAAATTAGTGTCAGTAGATGACCTGATAAAGGGTAAATAAAAATTCCTTATGCTGCATAAGTTAGGAAACTAATTTATCTAAACAAATATTCAGGGAAATAGATGTACCCCAAGCTTTTGATTTTTTTTTTTTAAAGGCAGTGACATGGAAGATGCAGACGGGCTTGCAAAATAGATACAAACTAAGTACCTATGGATCAGAGATAGCCCAGTTCATTTAAGTCAAAAATGATTCTTGTAAGTCATCCAAGTTTCCAACCAAAACCCAGGCTCTGTTTATTTGAGAGGCCTGTGGAGGACCTACCAAAGCCTAGTGCTTGAGTAGCCCAATAAATATGAAATTCAAAGGTATATTTGCCCAGCAGCACCATTGGAAGAAATAACACAAATTTACTCTCAATACAAATTTGGTCTCATGTCTGGGCCATGCACAAAGAATTTTCCACTTTCACAGAAGTGAGACAAAAGGACCTGCCAAATGCTAGATTGTGTGTCAGAGACGAGACAGGCAGGAACTGAGAAGGTACTGAAGTGGTGTCTGCCAGTATTTTGAACCATCTTTATAATTCTTATTGCATGCCAGCTGATGTAGAGAACATAGAATGAAACTGACACTGATCTCCAGTGTGTTGGATGAGACTCATGTGCCATGGTACCTGTGTGAATGTCCAGCTTGACTGATCACAGACTGATCACATGACCCGATGTCTTCAAAATACCACCAAAATCCCAAAGCCCCTGCCAGTTCTCAGGCCTTTGCCCTGTCCTGCTCTTGTCTCCGTATCTCCCTCCTCCATGCAGAGTAGAGGAGATGCACATCCCTGTCGAGAACTGAAAGAGCGATTCCTCCACCAACCACATCTGCTGTTCACTCACCCCAGGAAACACAGCAACTAGCCAGCTGTTCTCTTGCTCTTAGGACAGAAAACTAAAATGCTTACAGGATATTCAATAAATGGTTCAACATTTAGTAGGTCCCCCAAGAAAAGTATCTAATAAAAAAATTTTTTTTTTCATTTTCCTAGATTCTTCTTGAATCTCTATTATAAGACTTAATCCTCCCCAGAGATGTTACCACCTCACGGTTGAAAAATGCTGACTTAGAGTAGGTCCCTCAGCTAACTTAGATAAACTCTACTCCTGCAGATTAATAGCTCTCTCAGGAAATTTATAAAACATACTACTTTGGATTAAATTAAACCAGAATCTTACTTTAATAAGAAGAAGGAACAGGAAAAATAGAGTTTGGCATACAAATGAAAAAGTTGTGAGGTATCTTTTTGTACCCGCCTTAGGTGATAATATTAAAACACTAAGTTTAGCTAACGGTTTAAGAAAATAATGTTCCTGTCATCAGATATTCTCCACTTACATTTTATTAATGTTATAAAGTGTATTTGACTGGCAGTTGATGAGATGTGAAAGGAAAATCCCCTACAAAATATGCCACATAAAAAGAGTTCAACTTACACGCTGTTATTTTTTCCTGGTTTTTAAAACTAAAATGTCCATGTATAAATATCCCCAGAGCATGGGTTTCCAATATCAATTAATTGTTAATAAAAGCAAGTAATTAAACTACTTTGCCAATAAATTGTGCAATGTTAATACAAGCATGGAAAGTTACAGCAACTATGAGAAAGAATATAATAGAAGGGAAATGGGTAAGATTACATGCATGAGATTTGTGGGTTTTCTGCTTTGCCCTGTGAACTCATCAGAGGTCATAAACGAAATCCTGGACTTTGGCCAAATGAAAATTTAGATAAGAGAGCCTGGGAGTTACAGGAAGGTGTATTTTCCCTTCTTGGTTAATACCAACCTATTGGCAGAACTAGAAATACCAGACTGCTGGAAGCACCCACCATATTTCAACTGTCATATAGTGCATACATAATGCTTATTTGTGTCATGAAAAATGTTATGCCGCCATTTGACCTTAGAATATACATTAGTCCTGTTGTGTTGGTCAGACTCTCTGCAGAGATAAACATATTTTGCCTTGATAAAAGAGCTTCCTATACTTCACCAGCTAGAAGCTTCATATTTGTTTTGATGCCAAGAAGATTTTTGCCTTTTTTTTTATATCCCTGTTGTACCTTTTTGCAGCTTCTGTATTCTTAGTGCTTTTTGCCTACATTCTTGGACTTATCAAGCTAAGAGACTAAACATTTTAGAAGCTTCATAGCTAGGGATCAGTGTGCCCCAGGCCCCAAGGACCTCTCCAGAACACATTCTGTAAACCAAGATAGAACCATCCAGGGGAAGGTTCCTTGGGGAGGTGGGCTCACTTGAGCCTCTCATTGAGGAATCTTTGATAGATATGCTAATTATTAAAACCTATAATGTTATACCCAGTGTTGGGGGGGAGAGACTCGGTGGGGTGCATCTCGATGCATATGACCTGGATGTGTGCACCTAAGGATCCTTAAAAATAAATACCAAAGTAAAATCCCTTTTCCCCTTCTAACCGTGTATGACTCTTGATTTTAAGACCAGGAAAAGGCATCAGTTTGAATTTAATTTTCTTATCTTTGACTACAATTATCTGTACAACAATTTAAGGAAGTATATGTGCCTCCATGAAATTAGAAGCAAGTGCTTCTTAAAACATCCCTTAATACATGATTCTTTAACCTAAACTAGAAGCAAGTATTCTTAGAAGTGCTACATAATCAAAAATGTGTTTGGTGGTCAGTAAACCCCTGCTCTCATTCCCACAGGGGCGGATATCACCATGAGAAAAGCAGAGTCAAGAGTCAATATTATTAAAAGTCAGGAACTCCATTCTAGTTATGGCTTCCTGTGTTATCTGAGCCACTCTCATAAATTCTCCAGACTTTGCTTTCCAGCTTTGTAATGTGCTGGTCATGTGGGAAGCTGAAATTTTTAATATGTGTTTGTGAGTCACTTGGTACCACAGAAGAGTCTTTAGAACAACAGGTACAAACTAACGGCTTGCAGTCAGCAAACAATTTAAGCTTGCAGTTAACTTTAAGCCTTCCAGCTTGAATTATACTATGGTCATGTGTTGATACCCCACTGAAGCTGAAGGAAAGACTTGTCAGCTGTCAGTTAAAACCATTGATATTTCACTGTGTTCATTGCCTGAGAAAATTTTCAGTCACAAGTGGCATGAAGGAAAGAACTGGATGATGGGCAGGTGCTGCTGAGAGCTCTGCTCTGCTTATCACTGGAGCTTCTCAAAAATTTAATTTCTATAAAAGACATTTCAAGACCTGTCAGTGAGATTTGCCTGTCATGCTGGCTTTAGAATTTTCATCATAGCATCAGCCAGCTAAAACAGGAATGGTGAAAGTCAGCCACAACATTGAAATTCCTGGACTGAACTAGGAGGTAAGAAATGCAAAAAAAGGCATTTCTAGGCTTCATTTTCCTCACAACGTTACACATTTAACCTCATAACCTGACCACATGTTCTTTGGAATGAACTATTTCCTGGTGTTAGGCAGTTTAAATCAGATACAGCTTTACTGTAAAAAGATAATTCTCCACTTAGACAAAATGCCATCAGAGATGCTGAAACATCTAGTCCAAACCATTCTGCTGCTCCATTTTAGAAGGTATTTCAGTGTTGAGTCTCTGCCTCACCACTTTACATGGAGTCACCACCACATTTCTTCTGGCCCCAATAATTCTTATGTAACACCAGGGAAGTAAAACATCTGCACCATGGGAGTTTAACATATTTTTTCAACCCTCAGACACAGAATATGTCTTAAATAGGGCAGTCCAGGATCAAAATCTGTCTTCCAAGACAAAGAAAGGATTTGAAGTAATATTAAATATATCAAGGATGAGTGGGACAGATGAGTTACATCTCATGAACTGTTGTGGCAGTCACAGCAAGAACAGAATCTTCAATTTGTGTAGCAACATATATTCCAACATACAGTATATGCTGTTCACTAACTGAAATTTTCTTTTTGCTGAAAGGAAAATACTTTGGGGATTTCCAGCAACTGTCAAACTGAAAAACAGGCTTAAAATTAATTAAAAATGAAAGATTTTTATTCTTAAATTATGTACTCTCTTGTAATAGTTTGGTTGCTTTTTTTGGGTGGTGTTTGTTTGTTTGGGGAGTGTTTGGTTGGTCAGTTGGTTTTTAATTAAAATTGATACTACATCTCAAGAAAGCTTAGGAAACTACTGAATTATACAGTACATTTTTAAACTCTTTACATTTTCTTACACATCATATGACTGGTTACAACTGAAACCATGAATGAATAATTCTCTAGGAGCACATTAAAGCCTACTGTCTCCCAAATGTATTTCCAGGAGCCAGTTATTTCAAAACATAGACTTTTTCTACAGATTCATACAGCATCTAAAATACAGTGAAGAGTTTTTTTAATGGAACAGAAAAGGCACACTATCCACCCACATATCACTCAGACAATTTAGACTGCTAGACAGTTCTAGGTTAATATTTACTGGCTCCATGAGTCTTGTTGCTGCGCACCAATCAGTTTGGCACTTACTGTCCCATGAGGTTGCATGAGCTCTACATTTGGAGAAAGATTGCATCTTGCCATTTCCCTCATGCCTGATGGATGTTGTTCAAATTTTTAGTGTTCTTTTCATGGGAAAATGCCTATTTTGTTTATACTGTGAAAATACCTTCAATATGGAAACTATTAGTCCATTCGAATTTGGAATTTAAAAATTGAATGAAATAAGTAATAAATTGAATAGACTATTGGACAGCGAGATTAATATTTATACTGTGAGTATACTTACTTGTGAAAACAGTTTTTGAAAGCTGTTATGGCTGTTCACTTGTATAGTCTAATTCTCCTGATATTGACAAATAGATTTTTTCAAATAACAGCTAACAACCAAAGAGATAAAATCTGAATTTCTATTAAAATATTGATACTATCCAGGTGTTCAGCTATCTTGCAAAAAGGCATTTGAGATATACCCTCTCTGCTGTAAATATCATTAGGAGACAGATTAGGCAGTGTTACAAAACTTCAGTAAAACACAGGGATAATGAAAAAAACATTGTTCAAGTTCAGTGAAATAAATTGTCAAACACATGATGTGCAGAGTGTCAGAGTGTCCATATTGGCAGCAGAAGGCTTGTAACATCTCATGCAGAGACAAAGGCAATTTTGGATTCTTCTGTCACAGGCACACTTAAAACAGATTAACTGCTATTCTGATGCTATAAAATATTTTGTGTTAGTCACATAAAAACTGTATTTCACCTCCTTCAGGAGAGTACAAAGTCCTTACCTGTAGTTTGGTAATTTTATTCAAGTTACAGGATCAATGTTAACCCTGACTTGTTACAGGAGATAATTCTGATGCAGATTATAATAGCGATCAGAGGTCTCTGGTGGAAAATTCTAAAGTTTTGAACCTTGGGATCAAGCTCCCTACCATCCAGTTTGGTTAATATAATACAACTACTAAGCTGCTTTAAAAAAAAACAGAACGAAATGCCTCTTTGAGTGAACAATTAGGAGAAAATATAACCTAAGGGTTAAAGGCTGCAATCATTCACAGGTGGGATTGTTTGGGGAAGTGTGCATTTTAACAGGGCAATTTACATACAGCCAAAAGAAGCCACCGCAAGACAATTTGGGTGGGAGAAGGGAAGTTTTTAGCAAAGCAGTAAAATAGCTGTGTCTGTTTGTAGTTACTGGGCTGTTGTGTTTTTGCTTAGTAGGTCAACGCAGTGTTGTCTTATTAATTTGTATCTGGGCCTATCACGCAAAGGCTTTTTCTTCACAGACCGTTTTAATCAGAGCAGTCAAACCAGCAAAATAGGATGTCCTGGTCAGAATTACTTTCTCAACCCCATTTTGAACTGTTGCTTTTTCAAGCAGTTTTGGCAGATTTCATTATAAGGTGTTTTTATAGCATGCACATTTCACATGACATAACAGCTTTATGTAAGAAAAGTATGTCTTCAATCACAGTGTAAACCAGGATACAAAATACTCCTGGTTGAAGAAATAGCCTTGATCGAGTTACACATCATGAGACAAAAATAGCTGGTGTACTACTACTACTACTACTACTACTACAGTCTTTTCTTACTGTATTTCTTTTAATGATATTCTATAATAGGTACACTGACTTCTCAGAAACGGAACTGTGTGAAAAACTGACTTTCTGCTTCCCTGGTCAAACCAGATGAAATAACTCAAAGTAAATCTAAAGAAATTCAAAATAGAAAAGAAGTTTTCATCTCCTCAAAGTAAACTGCGAAAGAAAGAGAAGAACTTTTATTCTGTGTTTTTACCATTAAAATTTTACGAGCGTATTTCAAAACAAAATATCTCACTAAAGAAAGACAGTAAAACAATTAATTTGGAAGAGTTTGAAATAAAACATATCACTTTTACAGAAAAATAATAATAAAAAAAGTAACAAACTTTCAACCGAAATGTGGCATGAATTCTCAAGTACTTCTGACTGAAACAACATCTGCAGTTTTCAGTCAAGAAATAGCCATCAAATTCTTTTCCCCAGGTCCTTCTTTCAGTTTACTATGCTTTTCCTCTGGCTACTCCAGGCAGACTCTTCTCATCCCACAACCTTTAACAGAGATTAATCTTCCCTAGATTTCATAATTTTATGTAACTAATTTTTTAGACACAGTCAAAATCATCCCTTCAAAGAAGATAATATTTCTTTCAAGCAAATAATGATTATTACTTAATGATTAATATAATTAACACCATCTTCTAAATCTTTAAGAAGACAAATCTGTGCATGTCTATGCCAGCCTGGAAAAGAAACAATACCACCAAGATGGTTGAAGATAAATAAACTTTTTTCTAATTCTGTGTACTAGTTTGAAAACAAACCAGTAGAAGGCACCAAGTCAGAATAACAATTTAACCGGGATATTGAAAAAAAAAAAAAGGCAGGAAATACTGGGTTAAACTGACAAAGTCAGGATACAACCTGACACCCTGTTAGTCAGGGTGGCGGTAGAAGTCCGATAAAATGGGGGCTGCAGTCCTCCTGAAGTGGTGGATGTGGATTCTGTCGAAGCAGTGATCCCATAGAAAGGGCCTGCTCTTCCTCGGAAGGTCGGGTGGTGGCTGTGTAGCTCCTGTCCTCTGGGAATCCAGTGAAAAGGGTTGTCTGCAGTGTTTGGAATCTCAGATTATATCCAGGATGGAATGCTTGGTTCCTCCCTCTGGGTGGAGCATCTCACAATGGAATGATGAGTCATGCGGCAGGGCATTGATGGGCCTGTTAACAGAAGATAGTCCGGAGGGAGTTATCTCTGAGTCATGGGGCATGGCACTGACGGGCCGCTAACAGAGAGATAGTTCGGGGGGAGGAGGCAAGGAAACACTGCCCCACCTGGTTTCAACAGCTCACGAGGATGGTAATAGAATACACTGCAACCCAGGACATTCTGTTAAATGTTATTTTCAGTTGTTAACTAGGTAACTCAGTACTGAATCTTAAAATCTCAGAAGGGCATAATGATGAGTCATGTTTTGACCTTTTTTGTGACTTCGCATCTCAGAAAATTTGATCTTGATATAGTTCTGTTTGAAATCATAACATATGCATTTTCTACTATAGTATCTGTACTGAGAACAAGTCACTAAATGAGTGAATTATTCTTTGTACCTATGAATCATGGAATGTATTTACTGCATCACATTTATTTGTAAGGGAAGTAATCATGCCATTCAAATATAAAGAGCGGGGGAGTTTTACAATTTTCTCTTAAGTACACAGATTTCAGCTTCAGGCACTAAAGCTCACATTGTATTCCTACACATAGGCAGTCCTGCATTGTACTCCAGGATACACGTATTGTAGGCATCATTCCCTGATGGCTGATGAAGGACATGGGTGTGGATGACAGCTATACTGTCAATACAGGTAACGGGCTATTTAAGAAATTCCAGACCTGTTTGATTTTAGTGTAGTTCACGTCAACAGGCAGTTGAAAGGCACCAGAATGACTGGAGCAGAAGCTGCGTTACATCATCTCAGCTTTTAGCTACTGTGGTTACATTTAATGATGTTACTTACCTTAGTTGCTACTGTGCAGCTGTGATACCTTCTTGATTTACTACAAAGTTATTCCTTCTGCTGCACATTTTCTTTGCTGACCTACAGGCTGGATCCTACTGTGGTCTAAATCTTGATCTTTCTTCTCAGTTGTCACTGCAAAGTTTACTTTCATTTGGAGTTTCAGGTATTTAACCTCACACACTGCCCCAGTTCAGTGTTGGTGGATTAACTTGAATATATGTTTAATGAGGGATAGATGATATTTAGTAGTTTCAAAAGTACATGCAGGAGTTAAACACTTTTTTAACTTACCTTTTTTATTGTTTCCTGAGGGAATGAGCACTCTCTAATTCCTTCTGGTTTCTCTAAAGTCAAAGTTCTACTAACCATTTCTGTTTACAGTAGGAACAGAGCATTCTTCTATAACCTATTTAGAACAAAATTTCCTGAATATCTAGTGCTCTAAACTGGAGTTTTAACTCAAATTTCGAAAGATTTATCATTTTTTGGATGCTTTTCAGCGATGCTGCCAGATACTCAATGTTCACATCAGGGTGAAGCATAGAACCAAGAGATGGTTTGAGACAAACATGCGTAAGACCTGAGTTGTGACAGGGTGTAATTCACTAGTTACTAATTCAGTTAGACCATTTTCCTTTGCATGCACTTTAAGAGCACAAGGGTGGCCAGATCAGAGGCAATCACAGAATAATGTTTTTCAAAACCAGAACTTTCTGACAGAGCGATAGACACTCAATTACATTGTTTCCCCACTTACTAGATATTTTCCCAATTTAGTTGTTGATTTAACATTAAAAACTTATAAAATAGACTGCATCTGTGCTTCATTAGACTGTAAATTGAGGGGAGGGCTAAGGGGAAGAGAAAAAAATATGGTGTTTCTCCAAACTTCTCTGGATTCTCCCAATAGGACTGGCAAATGCAGATGGCAAAAGACAGAAATGAAATATTAACAAAGAAAATTTCGAAGAAGGACAAATGAAAAAATGAAGTATGAGATCTACTACAGAATACTGCTACAGTTCAGCATTACTCCCAAGTTTTTGCTTCAGAAAACATATACTTATGTTTCTTTTAAAGAATGAAAGCTTCTACTAAATGTATGAATGAGATTTGAAAACACACACTCATAAAAGAATAGAGACAAAATAAAAGAATTAAGACAGAATAAGGATAGAAGATGAGGACTGTTGATCCATAATACAACTGTTCCTGTTACATCAGGGCTATACTGTATCATAAGTATCATATCTTTTTTTTCTGTCATTGTCCCGCACAACATCCTTTTCTCCAAATTGGAGACACATGGTTTGATGGGTCAACCACTTGGTGGATAATGAACTGGCTGGATGGCCACACTCAGAGTTAATTATTTTTATTAATTATAATTAATTATTAGAGTTAATTATAAGAATTAATTATTTTACCAAGCTCTCAGTTTTGAGGAATGAAGATTACATAATTCCAGCCTGGCCTCCTTAATTAATTTAATACGGGAATGTTACTTGCCCACAGTCTGTCTTCCATTGTCCAGTAATGTTACACAAACTAAAAAGTAATCATCAAAAATAAAAGCTTATGTTTATTATCTAATTACCAAGAAAAACAGTGAAGTTTAGACTTTTCCTATGTTAAGCTACATTGGCCCTCAGAGTTGTGGTCAACAGCGCATTGTTCACATGGAGACCAATGATAAATGGTGTCCCTCAGGGGTCAGTCCTGGGGCTGATACTGTTCCACACCTCTGATAGTGACATGGACAGTGGGATTGAGGACACCCTCAGCAATTTTTCTGAAGACACTGGGCTGTGTGGGGCAGTCAAGACATGCTGAAGGGAAGGAATGCTATCCACAAAGACCTGGACAGAGCTGAGAGGTGGCACCAAGCAAACCTCATGGAGTTCAAGGCCAAGTGCAAGGTCCTTCACCTGCATTGGAGCAATCCCAGACAGACGCACAGGCTGGGCAGAGAAGTGATGGAGAGCAGCCCTGCGGGGAAGGAGTTGGGTGTGACGGCTGATGAAAAGCTCACCACAAGCCAGCAGTGAGTGCTCACAGCCCAGAAAATCAGGGAAATCCTGGGCTGCATCCAAAGGAGAGTGGCCAGCAGGTCAAGGGAGGGAATTTTGCTGCTCTGCTCTGCTCCTGTGAGATCCCGCCAGGAGAACTGTGTCCAGCCCTGGTGTCCCCAACTTAAAAGTGACATGGAACTGCTGGAGCAAGTCCAGAGTAGGCCACAAAGCTGATAAGAGGACTGAAGCACCTCCCCTACAAAAACAGGATAAGGAAGTTGGGGCTGTTCAGCCTGGAGAAGAGAAGGTTGTGTGCAGACCTCATAGCAACCTGCCAGTATCTGAAGGAGCCTACAGGTACTCTTCATCAGGAACTTTAGTGACGGCACAGGGAGTAATGGGTACAAATGCAAAGAGGGGAAATTTAGTTTAGATATTAGGAAGAAATTTTTTGAGATTGGTTAGACACTGGAAAAGGTTGCTCAGGGAGGTTGTGAATGCCCCAGTCCTGGAAGTGTTCAATGCCAGGCTGGATAAAGTCTTGATCAGCCAGGTCTAGTGAGAGGTGTCCCTGACCCTGGCAGGGAGGGTTGGGACTAGGTGAGCTTCAAGGTCCTTTCCAACCCATTGATATTTTATGTTTCTATGATCCTTGACATTTTATGTGTCTGTGACTCTAAGTCAATCCTCCATCATAAGATTTCCTCTCAGAGACACACCATTTACCCCTTCCAATTCTTTCTTTCCTTCTGCTCTCTCACATACCTTTCCACTTATCTGACTAGATTCTGACAACTGCTTAATGACCCAAGTCATACTTTCCTTACACCAGGATTCATATTTGCTAACTGGTTTTTTTTTTTCCCCTCCCAGTAACTTCTTGGCACAATTTTCTCAGTGGCTGCAGAGCCCACTAACACTGATTCTGTGTCCTCTTCCTTACCATGGACTTACTTTTTTCCATGTTCCCTCATGCTTCTCGGTTATTAAATTTTATGTGGGGTTTACAAAATCACCAACACCACATCTTAGAACTTTCTTAGTGTTTTCTGCTAAGAACAAGAAACATAGTTTGTTTTTACAAAGTGTAACAATGATTAGTATGTTTAAAATTGACTAATTGCCATCTAACAATCTTTTCCAAATGCGCATGTCACTTACTCTCCAACTGCAAATTAAGAAAAAAGGACATCAGCTCTAACATACCATGTCAGTCTTCATTTACAATTTTAGATAAATTCACTGGACAAGTTTATTTGTACCTTCTTCCAGTTATATGAGAAATTTACTGCAATAAGCAAGTACTGTCTGTCCTCTGCATCTTTTAGCATAAATGCTTCCTTTACTCTTTTGGAACAATAGACAAAAAGCAGTGCATTCTGACTACTATCGGCAGTGCCTCTGCCCCATAAATTTGCTGTTCATTTGCCTCTCACAGAAAGAATAAATCTTATTTTTTGTATAATTATTCCTTTGGGAAATAGCAAGTACCTAGTTTGTCTTATTCAACATGCAGAAGGATTTCAAATGTTCCTGATCCAGCACAGCATTGTTTGACAACCCACTGGAATGAAATCCTGTCTTGTGCAGATAAGATTAGAATAAAGATCAGAATAAAGTATGCAGAAGTCAATCTGATTACAATGTACAAATAAAAATGAATGCTAACAGAAAACAGGAGTGGAAGATATAGTCAGATTATAGGTATATGAATTTCATTCTCAAAAGAAAAATGTCATTTTGGCTTCTCCATTTCAGCCATGAAGCCCACCAGACATCTCTTTCAATAAAGGGCCTTAACTCTCCACATGAATTGATGACCTTCTCTAGTCAAAGGTCATTATTCAGTCAGAAGTCTATCATCCGTCTTGAATATTTGCACATCCAGATGCAATATCCTGAATAGTGCTCCCAGAGAAAGAGTCTAATTCAAAAGGTGCTCAGCAGCTACAGTCTTTAAGGTGCTTTCTGTCACCCTCTGTAATTTCAACTCTAGTAAGACAAAGTTATGATTTTTCCTACCCAACCCACAAATAAAAAGAAGCAGAAAAAATAGCGGTACAAACACCCAAAATTGGACTAATGTTAACTCACAGCCAGACACCAGCCTGCGCTTCTCTGATGCTAGAGTTTGCTTGATTATGAAAAAAGCAGATCTCATTCACAGAATCATAGAATCACTTACATTGGAAAAGACCCTTAATATCTTTGTGTATGTCTAACACTTCCCATGTCCTTAAGTGCCACATTTACGCACCTTTTACATACCTTCAGGGCTGGATTCAACCACTTCCCTGTGCAGGCTGTTTCAATGTTTGGCAAACCTTTCCATTAAGAAATTGCTCCTAACATCCAGCCTAAACATCTCTGGAGGTAACTTGCCCAGTTATACTGCCTAAAAATTAATGAGCAAGTACCTAAATGTGAAGATAGTCATCTGTGCCAAAATCTTCTTTTAAAAACTCTGGTCTGACTCTTTAATCAATTAACAGCACTCTGACCATGTGCTCCTGCACCCAAGTAATGGTGAAGGCTGCTCTGAGCATCAGTCAGGGAAATAGCTCGTCCAGCAATCCCAACAGTAAACTGAATAAACAGAAAAAACACAGGTAACGCTGTCTAGAAGTAGGAGAAAATCCAGTGACGTCCATGGGGTTGCTGAGGTGCTAAGGGCAGCTCTGAAGATGGCTCTTAAACTCTCCTGCCAATGAAGCTCTGACAAAGCCTAAACTTGGGTCCAAGCTTCAGTTAAGAGCAGTATAAAACTGCAGAAGGAAAAAGCTTTCTTACCACACACTGTTTCATAGGGCCTTTTTAAACAAGAAGTACTGGCCACTATTGGAGATGAAGTTTTGCTAGTTTGAGTTTTGCTCTGATCCATTGCAACAATTCTTGTGTCAAACTGCAAGCAAGAAGAAAAATCTGGTTCAGTGAACCCCCAGCTTTTGGCCTTCTGACTTTAAACAGGAGTACAGAGCAACGATACTGTTTTTATTAACTTTAGCAATAAGCTGGCCTTCTGGGTCCAATCTAAAGCTGCTATGAAAAGAATTAATTATTTTACCAAGCTCTCAGTTTTGAGGAATGAAGATTACATAATTCCAGCCTGGCCTCCTTAATTAATTTAATACGGGAATGTTACTTGCCCACAGTCTGTCTTCCATTGTCCAGTAATGTTACACAAACTAAAAAGTAATCATCAAAAATAAAAGCTTATGTTTATTATCTAATTACCAAGAAAAACAGTGAAGTTTAGACTTTTCCTATGTTAAGCTACATTGGCCCTCAAAAGTAAATCTAGATATTTATTTAGTCTAGTGAGTTGTTTGGTACTTCCCTTTGCTTGTGCCAGAAAGTAGAAGACAGGAGGGCACTATTCTCACCATGTGCAGAACCTGGCAGCTGCTATCCTCCAGGCTGACAGAAGGAATCCAGGTCCAGGATTCCAGCAGGTCCAGCGAAAACCTCCTGCTGGCATGGCACAAGGACACTGGCATGGCTTGGTCAGCAGGACACAGCCACTCTTCCATGCTGAACAGCAGGCACATGGATAGGCACACCCAGCACACTTGTTTGAAAGCCACCAGGCTGCTCAAACACACACTGGGCTCCCCAGCTGTGCTGAGATATACCTGTAATGCCTGCTGAGCTGGTGGATCCCTCCCCCTCACAGCAGGATTTGCACCAGGCCCCTCGGTCCAGTAGCAGCCCCTGAGACTCAAGACATTGCCTTTTGCAAATGGGAGGCAGGATTAAACTTAGGCATAAAGCTAAGCAAGCACTGTAGTGCGGGTCAGATCCTGTGCCTAGGAGACACCTTTTTCCTTCTGCATGTGTGTTTGTATGGAGCTCTCTGTCACAGTCTGCTCAAGAGCTCTTTGAAGGAATGCTGCAGCACCACCGACCCACCCACCAGGCAGAAACAACAGCGCGGCCTTGAGCAAACATTCCTTCCTCCAAACAAGGTTATCGTGAAAATGCAGACATTTCTGAGCAGCTTATTTCCTTGATTTGCAGATTTTTCAATAAGAAAACATTTCTGACCCTACACAATACACATTCCAAAAAATTTGAGGAGGGAAAAGAAGTATGGAAATAATGGCATAAAAACTTTTATGTTACTAAGCCTCCAAAGCAAATTTAAAACACATGTATTCTTTTTCAGTAATTTTTTTTCTACAAATTGGACCATATTCAAGTCATTGCTTAATTTTTGCCAAACCAGCCAAATACAGAGCTTTGATGAATGTGCAGGTGATGTCATTTCAAAAAGTCCAGGGACATTTAAAGGGGGAAAACAGTTTATGATTTCACCTCTGAATGAGAACAGTCTGCTGTTTACTCAGACTCAAAGCTTGAAAACAATACTAATCTGGCCTACAGAAAATGAGATAATTTTATTTATCTCAACAAAAGAACTGTTTATACCTAAACAAAGCTGTAGCAGTTCTTCTTTTACTATTGAATATAAAAAATGAAAATATCCTTGTAGTAACACCCCAAAATAATCCTTCTTGTGCCATTGCAACATTGAGCTCTTTGTTGGCTTTGCAAATCACTCACCTGTACATGACATCCGTATTTACAGCAATGTTCCCATGCATACACAGAGAGCAGAATGTCAAAACGGAGATGGGATCAGCAGATCAAAGAGCAGAGTTTTGTCCTTAGGAAAATTAAAAAGATGTGAACAAGACAAGAATTTCCCTTTCTTTCTGTTACCTAAATGATCATCAGATCCAACTTTCCTCTTTTTGGTCAATATAAGGAAGAGCATGTGAAAAATAAGCGAAGCCTTCTCTGTGTTCCTAAAAGTCCATAAGTTGTATAAACATTGACATGACTCTGCCACTGTTTTCTGCACAGAGTAGGCAGAACCTACTGTGGGTTTTAGGGAGGATCACCCAGCCACACCATGCCTAAACTCCAGGCATGAAGTCTTCCAGGTGAACAGCAGGAGGGTAGTTTGCTCTGCCACAGCCTTCTGATGTGTTCCCTTCATCAGCCACCATCTATTTTTGAAGAAGTTTAAAGCTATGAGGTAGTTGGTCCCATTTAATGAAAATACTGTAGCCAGAAATTGACTCCTGATCATTTCTCCAAAACTGAGCAATGTTACCTGCCCACACGTACAAGCACAACATATTTCCTCTCACTGAACTCATATAACTCTAGATTTAATGATCTCTATATTTTCATATTTAATATTGAAACAGACTCTTTCTGTTTCACCATGAGGTGTTGGAGCTTGTCCTTTTTCCCCATTCCTAATGTACCTCCACTCTTGTCCCCACAGCAGTTACCCCTTTGTGGATGACCTGCCATGTTCCCCTCATACATCCTGTCAAGGCAACCATAAATGTAGCCTGTCTGCTGCTCCCAAGACTATTCTTGGAAGCTCATGATATCTTGGGGAGTATGCAATATTCTTTGCACCTTTTCTACCTTCTTAACTACCTCTATTTATACAAAATTAAGTTCAAGTATAACCCCCATAGGTTTCTCTCTACAAGGAATGTATATGTTTACTTCTTTCTGACCATAATGTCACATTTGCCACTTACCTGAGAGTGGTAAGACACTCTCAGGTAAGTGGCAACACCAGGAAGACATCCCAGGTCAGCAGATTACTCTCAACCTATTTATATCTTTATATTCCTCAATGTAATTGTGTAAGAGGATAAGGAAGAAAAACAGAACAACACCCTTACTCCAGCCCGAGCTGAGAGAATACTGTAACCTTAGAGTGCTGGAATTTTAACAGTTTTGCGTGGACTCAAGAACATACCAGATACTTGAGAAAGCAGATACCGAGAGAGTACTTTAAGAATAGTCTCCCACCAGCTTTTCATGGATAATTTCTTAAAAAGCAAATTGTAATCCTAGATAACGTGACTGAAAAAAGAGGTTGCTATAGGAGCATCAGCCATATCTAAGTTGTATTTAAACCAAGAAGGATGTGGATGATTCTGTAAGCACATGGAAACCATTAGATCTGATATACTTCTATCTCAGGATTTCACCCAGGATCTCACCAGCTGATGAGCCCAAAGTGTGTATATCTGAGCTTTAAGAGCCCAGGATTTGCTTGGTCTTACGCTGTTTGACTACCCTGATCACCTATATCTGTAGTTTACTTATTGATTCACCCTGACAAAAGGTCTAAAGACTGTAAGTATTTAATCTTCATTTTGAGTGGAAGGAGGATAATGAGGAAGCTGGTGTTGAGGAGATGGAAGGAGATTTGGGTTTTTTGGGTTTTGGTACAAGGGAGCCAATGACAACCTGCATAGTTCTGTGTTTGCAATTGTGCATCTAGCAGTTTAGAAATTTAATTTTCATAGCACCCAGCAGCAGAGCAGCTGGGATGTTGTTTAGAAAATAAACCACCCAAAAAGATTACATCAAGCAGCTGTTCTTGCCTCAAGAAACACTTGCTACCATCTTGTCATTTTGTCAGACAAAATGACTAAGTAAAACAAATAAAGAAAATAACCAACCTTGAGCTAAACAAACAGTCTAGCACTGCACCCCAGCAGACTGTCAAGAAGAAAAACATATACAAGCAGAGCCACTTGGCTAAGAAAGTCAGGTAGACAGATTCGAAGCTTTGGTCCTGAAAAACTTACACTGCCCTTGTGGTGGGGTGAAGTAGCAAAGAGAGAACTTCAGAAAACTAGGTTGAAGAGACTAGGTAGCAGTGTCAAAATTGATTAAGTGCTACTGTAAGTTTTAGCTAAAACTTAAGACTGGTGCTACAGCAACTCACCTCACTTGTAAACAAAAAAGACTTTGCCTCATATGCCTGAGAAACAAGAACTGGTAGCAACACAGACCACAGCAGATAAAAGGCTGAGATGGCTGCAGTGAAATTGCTGTTTAAAAAAACCAATAGTTTAGCACATGAGGAGGCACTGAAAATAAGAGGCTGCAGTGCAGTCAGAGTCTTGAAGTTACACTGTGCCGAACTCAGTGGGCTTGATTGTGTAATTTATATAATTTTACCATTATCATTAATTTCAATGAATGATCTTCAAACAAATAAAGTTTTCAAAATGGGTTTGCATATACTTCCTATGTGTCTGCATGGGTAAACCCATCACACATTGGTTGATTTTCCTTTTCCAAGGATGCTTCTACAAAAAAAGTTTTACTCATAAAATTCTTGCAATAAAGAGAAAAAAAAAAGGAATGAGTCAGAGTGAATTTTGCATCTGTAGGTCAGATAAATATTTATAAGCAATGTTCACCCAGCTCTGTCCAGTCACATCCCCATTTCAGCAAAAGGCTTCCATGCTCCCCCAGTGCCAACAAGCCCTTTTTGCAGTTCTCAAAGTGTTTTCCTGTTTATTTCACACAGAGCTTCTGTCTCAGACCAAATATAGCATTCTAAGTTTTATTCTCTTGGACAGTACCACTCCCTAGATCTTCTTTACATCCTAGATGGTGTATGACTTTGATGGAAGATTCTACTGTTCTCCTTCAGAAGAACCTCTGCAAACATTTGACATTTCTGACTAGATTTTCAAAGAATCACAGAACCATTTAGGATGGAAAATCTTTAGATTGAACCCTTTCAGATTACAGAGTCCAGCCGTAAAAATAACCCAGTGTTAAGTCCTGTGCTGTCCAAAATTTGCTGGAGCCAAATGGCCGTGAACTTGACGACAGGTCCTGTAACTCTGGAGTCTGGGCAAATAGCTCAGGTGAAGCCATTGCCCTGTGTCCAAGGTTTTAGAAACATCTCTGGAAACCTCCCCAGCTAGTCTCTGTAAACATCCCCAACTGCTCTGCCAGAGAGAAGTAAAGTGACACAGAAAGTTTGTTCCCTCAACTTCTGCTCTTTGGAGTAAATAGATAACCCCAAACCTTCTTTTAACCTTTCCATAGCTCCACTGCCTGTTGTACCATCCTTGAGCTGGGGCTGTCATCCAGAGCTGGTGCACCTCTTCCCCATGAAATAAGTAACCCCTGCTTGAAAACTGGTCTCAATAGAAGGTAACAATGCAACTTTAATGAAAACAGGTAGAATTCACATATAAACACAGGATTAAATGACACTTTTCCAGATCATTTGATTCAAATTCAAAATACAAATCTTCTCACAAAACAGGAGGACAAACTGTCCTTTAAAAGATATTTTAATGTAAATGATGGAGAAGTTTAGGGTAACATCTGAGCTCTGTTGTGCCAATCTGGCTACAAAGAGATGCTGTAGAATGTTCTTAAATGTAAAGTCCTGACAAAGACAGAAAAGCCTGGTACATACAGTGGCAGCTGTTGTGGGGCAAAGATAAAAGGAATCCCTACCTCTGCACAATTGCTATGTTGCAACATTCATCAGACTCTGAACCCAATCAATCTGTAGCCAAGAAAAAAATGCTTTCCTGATTTGTTACTTTTGTTGTATTTATCTTCTCTACTTCATTTAAAATTCCTGCTTTTAGAAACAAACTTGTAAATATTTACAAAATGAATCATACTAAACAGCAAAGGAGATTAGAGAAATGCTTTGGTACTAATACAATGCGTTTCACATAGCCTGATTGTATAATTCAATTTTATATTAGAGGAGAGATATGTAAATACAAATGGTGAAATGTACCCTGTTTTATGAGATCATATTTCAAATATATATTTAAATTCCAAATTAAGTTCTTGTTGCTATGTGTACTGTGGGAAAACTGAATTTCATAAATATATTAGCACCTGGAGATAATTGGTGATTTCTGAAGAACCATGTTAAAACGGTCATAAATCAAAATGTTCTAGTGTGAACAAAAAGCATACATTTGGCTTTTTTTTGGTCTTGCTACAGAGATTAATTTTGCTTGATCATTCATAACACCTGCTTCTTTTCACACAAACACATGTAAAACTTGTGTTAACTACTTAAAATAACCCAGTACTTCTTTTTGTTTCTTAATGGTTTATCAATACTATAGTAATAACGAAAAACGTAAGAAACAAGGCTGCACTGCATTCGTAGGTAATTAGTCTGTGGTTTATTTCTGTGTAAACTTCATTTCCAATTTATTAAAAAGCAATGTGGTTTATAAACAAAAATTACTCACATTGTATTACATCATAAAAAGACTATTGTAACTCTAGAACAAAGGCATGCACATAAATTTTCTCATTAAAAACACATAGATATTGAACATACACAATTTCCAGAGATAAGTGGAAAACAGAAGTTTCTTGTGTGAAAATTTCCTCCTCCTTCTTCTTCTTCTCCTTCTCCTTCTCCTTCTCCTTCTCCTTCTCCTTCTCCTTCTCCTTCTCCTTCTCCTTCTTCTTCTTTAGAACAGCTAAAGAGAATAAATATTTTACATTGAAAAAATGAAATGTTCCTTGTGCTAAATCACATCAGATATTATCACAGATCAATCAGGAGCTCAATAAAAGTACAGAGAAGACTAATGAAATTGTACTTTGTAGAACATCCAGCTTAGTGTAACAGGAATTGCAAACAGTTCCCCACCCATAGAAATAACAAAATCAGGGGAATGGGCACAGGATGCCTCCCTGCAGAGAAGAACCAACAGCTGCTGGACAAAGAACAGAAGACAAGGTGTACAGAAAAATGGAGATGAAACCTCTCAAGTCTGGTACAACAACTAATCTAGACTGTAGGTCCTAACCTTTCCCAGAAATCAAGTCTACTTACTTCTTTCTTTGTACTTCTTGAAGAAAAATGATGCCTGACTTACCTTATTCATCCTAAAAATTATTTATTTCCTAGAATTATGAAGCTGTCTTGATTGACCAATTTCAAGTCAAGAAAAATGTGAAGGTAAATATAATATATTCGGATTTACTTGAAAGCTTCCAAGCCTGTGCTACAAGCTGAGGTACAATACTAACAGTACTGACACTGTTGTTGTTGCTGTTGCTGTTGTTTATAATGTTATGGACCTGGAAGAAGTGATACTTCATTGCCATTCACAAGCCTGTGTTCTGATCTGATGCCATCAGCAGCTATAATGATCATGTAAGCAAAGCTCAAAATGAAATAAAAATTAAATTTCAAATAAATGTTAATTCCAAGGAAGGCAGTCACAGAAAATATTATTGAACTGGACATTAGAGTAGTAGTGTCAGCTTAAGGACAGACTCAAATTTTCTTTCTTGCCTTCAGCCCTTCTTGGTAGAATGGGAACACTACATCTGAGGCATTGCAGTACCTTCTGACAGGTTTTTACTAAAAATTACTTCCTTGTCGGAAACCAAATTCTAAGGACAAGTCTAGGCACCCAAATAAGTGCTAAAATCCCACCTCTCTGTGGATGTTTCTAAAACAAATCCAGAATGCTTGGTTCAGACCACAGTTTTCTCAAAAGCCAGTGACTGTGAAGAGTGCTACTCTTCGGAAAAGTGTGGGGTCTGGCCCCTAAAGAAGGGACAAACTTTCTGGAAGAATCTAGCTGTCCCTGCAGACTGAGAGGAAAGTTGTGGTAACAAGGCTCCAGGCTTAGTCACGTCCCCTGTTATGAAAGTCTACATCTTTATCCTCAGCTGCAACATGGGAGTAGTCACATATTTATTGTATTTCATTTCTTGTGAGGGAATTAGTTTAGCTCACTTTTCAGAACACTCAGTATTTATTAAGTCTGCTCCCACCAGCAGGTATTAATTACTATTTTATTTTGTAAATAATTTGTAGAGTTCTCTTTCAGCTGCACTTAACGTTTTCCAAAGAAAGGAGCCTGTTAGTAGCTTCAGAAATGTCTCACTAAGCCTCCAGTTATTTGCGTCTGTCAAGTTCTCCAAGTTGGAAATGGAAGAGTTGCGTTAAATAGCCCTATTAACTTTCCAACATGTGACTCAAAGCAATTCCTCTGTCTTTGATTAGCTAGAAGTACATCTGCAACATTGAGTTTACAATACACCACATAATCTCAAATGCAGATCTTCTTCTGCCATCTGGACCATACGTGTTAGTGTCAACAACAGCAATAAACAATACAAGACACAGCTCACATAAACATTTCAGAAATCGTAAGCTTAATCATTGTTCAGAAGTTGGACCAAGCTATGACTAACCTCTTCAGCAGTATAAGACATCGGCTTACTGACTTTGAAATACAGCCAGAAGAAAGCATATCCAAAACCTGAACCTAGAGATAAAAGGGAATTCATGTGGCATAACAATGATGTGAACAGCTATAAACAACTTTTAAAGTTGGTCAACTATGAAACTGAAGTTGTGTTGAATTGTGAGCCTTGCTGAGTGGCAGTCTCCGCTAGCACTGCAAGCACTGTTGCTCTTACAGGATAAGATTATTTTTTAATTCATTTCATTATCTGCTTCTCTTCCAGTCCATTGAAGTCTGCTGGACTCTCTGCACTGCTGCCCCTCTAACCTTTGGCTTTCCAAAAGGATTCTGGCAGCAGCATCTGTGGGTAAAATTGATTTAAAAGTTGAACTTGGTGAAAAAAATCTGAAGCAATAATCAGTGGAAAATATTTCAGAAATCAGAGCGTAGAAAATATCTGTAAACCTGGTCTGTACAAACAAATGCGAGGTGTTCACACACAAGTGCCCATGTGACTGATGACACATGGGTCAGAGCCAGAGTACTAACAGCTCCTGGGCTCAGGGACATTCTCAGTGCCTTTCTGCTTTGCCACCTCCCTCCATTCTATGATTTCCAACAGTGAAAGCCTGAGTGCATTTAAAAGGAAAGAACCACAGCATTTTCTCCAGTCTGACAGCAGTCTAGACATGCCCTTCAACTATATTTAGGTTTTTGGTCAAAGAGAGAAAGTAAGAGCGTATTTCAGCATTTCAGATAATAAACTGAACTAATGAATGAAAGTTGATTTCTCTTTATTTCCATACACAGACATTAGGTGAGAGATAGATAAATTCTAATATTTCAGGTCCAGTCTATATGAGAGTGAAAAGATTCTTGTATGATATTTTAGACAAAGCCCATGCCTAGCAGGTATTTCTGTAGCCTCATTCCTCAGTGAAAGGTGTGACAGCAAAGATCTGCACCCTATTAGCACCATATATGACACTGCATGTACTTGAAAAAATCACCTACCAGTAACAGCTGCTAGTGTTTGGAAAGATGGGAATAAAACAATTCATACAAAAGACAGAAAGAAAGCCCATCTTTTTAGACTACTGGATATGAGTAAACTTTCCTGTTTCTTCCTTTGGAAGTTACATAAAAGTCATTGACTCAAGCTAGGAATTATTGCTAGTGAATAAAATTCTGCCTGGTTTTCTTTAAGAAAGTAGCAAGTATGAATTTTATAACTCCCAGAAGAATACCTGTTTGTAATCTGTGGTCTGAGTCCTAAAATTCAGGCCTATACAACCTTGTTAGTATAAACAAGGAGAGAGAGCCATCAATTATTATCTGATCTCCAAACCAGTGGGAGTCAAACTGCCCTCCAAAGTACTTTAGATAGCCTGCTATTTTACACCAATATCCAGATATTGATACATAAACACAGTTTCCACAGGTATTTTGTTAATTCACTGTTTTGAGAGACACTAAATAGAAAAACCAAAAAAACAAGAGCTAAATTAGTTGCCGTACGTTGACATAGATTTCAGTAACTGTGGTGTGAACAGCTAACAGAAAGCCACTGTGCTTGAGTAGTATATTTAAGACATTCCTTTTACAGTCTGTTCTGCCCAATACTCTTGTTTTGCCTCTGTCTAAACCTCCAGGTAGACTCAGGGTTAACAAAGATTTATTAGCATAAGGAGTTAAGTAGTAACCTATATAAATTGGCAGAAGCTACAAAGAGCTTTTAGGGGCTGAAGTCAGAAAAGAACATTGCAGTGCTTCATACAGTCCAAGATAAGTGACGCAGCATAACTGCAGCTGAACTCCTAGGTCGTTCTATTTACAGAGCAACTGCTTAAAACAGGAAAGATACTGAGAATATGGGAAGTTTGTTAACTTAATTGATCCTGCATTGCCTGTTGTCCAACTGGTGCTTGTGTGTGTTTGCTGAAATGGGAAATAAGTGATGGTCCTTTCTGTCACCTCCTCATGCAGAGTCCAGAGCAACTCCTGTTTTATGGATTTCCAAAACATGAACTAGTTACTGCTGTTAATACAGAGGTTTCCAAAAGCAAAAGATCTTGAGATATCTAAATACTTTCTCAGACAAGAAGCCCAAGGAAGCTGGAATGCCCAAATGCAGTAGAAGGCCTTTGTCCACATCTACTGCAAAGCACAGACATGACAGTGAGAGACACCAACCAAGAAAAAAACTCAACCATTCGATTTTGTTTACTGCCTTTCCTATGTGATGTGAGTGATTCATTAAAAACTCATATACCAGCTTTTTTTCCTGATTGAAATGCAGAGGTTTCAATTGATCTTGAAACAGTTGCATCAACTTAATTCGAGACATTTTCTTGCGTACGTATATCTAGGATTAAGTGTCCTTTTCTTTCTTCACCAAAAATTGCAAGCCTCCAGAATCTGGATGTCTGAGAGAATCAGATGGTTATGATAAAGGTAAGAAATTAAAATATTTTCTCCAAAACTGCTGTCTATTTTGAGTTTAAAGCCAAGAATCAATAACCTGTGAAGTCAACCATAAAAACCAATCATCACTAATCAACACAAAATCATTGTCCACATGTTTTCTAAAGTAAGATGGCTCATCACAACTATTTTAGCATGAGACTGTAATCCAAACCAATAGCTGGCATATTTCTATGACAGGCAACGGAGATTACAGAGACTGATTGCGCTAAACAATACATTCTAGTGGAACAGTTTGCTAATTTTTCCAAAGCAGACTGATTTACAGCAGTTGATCCAACTTAAAATTTGGGGGATTTTTTCCTAATGTTTTTTGTAGAAAAGATGTTGTAGAATATGCTCATCATTTTAGGGGTATACCAAAGAAGGAATATGTAAATAAAATATTTTATATTGGTATAAATTAATGGATTTGAATGGAATGACTCTATATACACAGTAGACTTAAGCAGAATTAATATTTATTTACATGTACCACTTGTTTGGAACAAAGACACAAACTCCTGCATGTGATCCAAATATATTTGTCTCAAAAGCTCCACAAAATTTCTCTAATTACAAACATCTATGTTAATTTCTGCTACCATAACACTTAGGAACCTCAGTTGTGGTCCAAAGGCCTGTTTTGTTGGGAACAGTATAGTCCTCTAACAAGAAAATAATCCTTGTACCTGCAGTGTGCAGCAAGAGAGGGAAAGGAAAGAAGAATGCTAAAAACATTCAAATGCCAAGGTTTACAGTCATTTCAATATGTCAGCAGTCCAGCCATCCAGAGGGCTATGTTCCAGTTCTTGCTTGGCTGCTTTCCCTTTCCATTGTATCACAACAAAGCAGAATTTTAAGGTACATGTATACATTATATAAACAGAAAAAAAAAAATGGAAGTTAAGGCAACAGCTAGTTGCCATTACAGAATTATCTATGTTTGCATATTATCACTTCAAAAATATTATATCAAAAAAGTACCAGTGGTAAATAATACCATTTCGAGAAACGCAATATGTATGGTCAATGATAAAGTGTGGTTTGAATCCAGTAATTTAGTATTATGAACAAAAAAATACTTAACTAAATTTTTATACCTTTAACACCTGAAAATTTCAATACAAAGATTGTATTTTTAAGGAATCCATGTGAAATTAAAAGATTAATGTGACAAAATGAAAAGATAATAGAGAAAAAATACTGCCTCATTTTTTAAAGGGAACTTCAGACAATTTTAAGATTTTAAAAATTTCTAGAAACAAATGGTTCATTTAAAATAATTTCTGACTGATTTGCTTAAGCTATAAAGTATTTTTGTTTTTCTATGAATATTATATGTTCTATGCAGATGGTATGACTAATGCTGATAGCATGGAAGGTTTTAATATTAATTTTAATGTGCATTATTTTCCAATCACCAGGATTCAGCAGTGAATGGAATCAAAATATCAATCCAGAAATATTGATTCGTTGACCTGTTTAAATCCTAAGCAGATCTAACATCTCCAGAGCTGAATGCAGACTTGTCTTAGCAGTCTGTTCTCGGTTACAGCTACCCATCACCAGATTGTCTGTGTACTGCAGGCTCTATGCAACTTCTTCAGCCAAATATTTTCTTGAGGAGGGTTTACAATTTTGACAAGTACTTGAAAATATTTATGCATGAAAGCTACTGCTCATTCTCCCCAAATCATTCATTATTGTCATTGTCAGGTCCCAAATAAATAGTAAAATCCTTACTAACCTTTAGATGCAAAAAAATAAAATAAAATCCAACAGATCAAAGCAACTGAGTAAGTCCACACAGATCTGGTATGAAAGTCTACGATGCATGTTTATTCCTGACTCTTCAGTTATCAAAGATTTATCCCTTATAACCCAGTAGCTGACATAGGGAATGGGATTTCAATCCATGAGTTGGAACTGCAACAGCTCATAAGGATAGGCCATTTCCAAACACACTGATTTTTAAAAAAATTTATTTGCAATTAGTGTTATGTCATCTACAGTAGTTTGAGTCCTTTTTTACATATTTTTCTTGCCGAGTTCCTTTTTTTTGCAGAAGGAAAGCAGATGGCTGCAACCATAATCTGTCACCACAACAACTTGCTTCATGTAAAACATTTACAACTTGCTCAGACTGGTTCTGGAAAAAAAATAAAAATATCTGGCTGGGCCTAATGTGCCTTCAGGTAAGAATATTCACAAAATTGATGTTGTGAATTAATTTTATTAATATTCAGATAAGATAGTAAGTGTTAAATACCAAAGTATTAAAAAAACACAGTGAATTTCCATAAAAATTATTCAAAGTAACAAAAGTTTCTTCTCAATCCCCAGGGTTCAATAGGTAGGAGAGCATTTGTAACTGGCTCATCTCTTTAAATGCAAAGACAATTTAAATAATGATCTTATATTAAAAAATCAGAGTAGAACCAAGGGTCTGCCAATAAATGGAACTCCCATTAGTTTTCAATCACTTCTATTCTATGGCAAATCGAAGTTGTAAACTCAGCATGACTGGCAAGATAACAAGTGTAGGCTTCAGCCAAGCAAGGGCAGAAGGAAGCTGCCAACACAGCACCTGGCACAAAGATCTTTCACCTTACTCAAAGTATGTCCTTCATACTGATAGAAGGAGACATGTCAGGGATTTGAGAGGCTATGGAGGGATGAAGGGGACATGGGGAGATAGATCCTTGCTATATGTCCTCTCTAACCTCCCATATTCCTGCAATGTGTCCCCCCACGTCCTCTGTATCCCCTCAGATCCCCACCATATGTCCCCCATGTCCCCATCACTCCCCACATCCTCAGTCCCACCACCCCCGTGTCTCCTCACATCCCCACTCCTTCACCCTGCCATTTCTCTCCTGTGTCCCCAGTGCCACCCCCTTACCTTCCCTTACATGCCTGCTATGTGTCTTCCCATATTCCCCTTACCTCCCCACATGTTCCCAATGCCACCACTCTCCTTGTTCACTCGTGTCCCTGCCACGTGTACCCCCACATTCCCTGTGTCCCCTCATGTCCCCTCACATTCCTGCCATATGTGTCCCCATGTCCCCTTCATCCCCATATCCCCCCACACCTCCTCACATCCTCCCATGTTGCCTTCATCCCCATGACCCTCCTGTGTCCCTCCATCTTCTATCTGTGTCCTTGCTCATACAGAACAGGGTGGTGCTGGCCTTCACAGCTGCCAGCCCCACAGGCTGCCCACTCCTGTGCAGCTCTCTGTGTCTCTCAAAGCCCTGGGATTTATCCAATGCGCTACTGCCCAGGCACCCAGTGCCCAGCCTGGACTGTTGTTGCAAAGGGTAAGGACTCTGCCTTCCCAGGTATGACTGGCAATGCACAACTTTGCATTATGCTCCCAGTATGGCTATGCGTTTTCAAAAGTATAAGACAAAAGGCTTGGATGGTTCTGTTCTTAAAGTCCTTCAAGATTTCTCTATCTCCTTTGCCCTTCAGAGCTGTCTCATGGGGTCCTACTCCCTAATCTTCCCAATGAGTTTGTCTGTTACTCACTTTCCTTACTTGACCTCCAATAGTTCATGGTTGCTACTGCCAACGCTGATGATTATCATGTTCCCAACCACATCTCTGTTATTAAATGGGAGATCCAATGGTGCCTCACCTTTGGTTAGCCAATCCATTATCTTTATCAAGATGTTACCATTTATACCCTCCAGAAGCCTTCTCAACTGATTGCAACTTGCCATGTTGCTCTTTCAGCAGATGTTAAAGAAGTTAAATTCTCCCCAGTAAGTTAGGTTTTTGATACAGAGACTTCCTCTAGTTGTTTAAAGAAGATTTTGTTGACTTCGATCCTGGTTGTGTGGAAAGACAAAATGCAACAAAATATTCTAAAATTACAGAAATATTTTGATTGATAACGGAAATTTTTTTCTGACTTTGTATGCTTTCTAGATTTCACTCTTATATCTTAAATCAGAGCAACAAGTTTATTTTTAAATCTTGACTTACATCCTAGAACAAAATAAAACAAAACAAAGAAATCCCCTTAACTAAATAAATATAAGCACAACAGACAGTCTACTTTGTTTTCTCAACACATTCTGAAAAGCAGGCTCCAGAGCAGTTCCCTGAAGAGAAGTGAAATAAGCCATGGAAAGAGCCAGAGAAGAAAAATGGAGCTATGTCTTGAGGAAACATTCCCTCAGGGTTAATTACCTTTTCTACAACACACTGCTCTTCACTGCATAAATAACAAAATGACACTTTTTTTAACCTCAACTGGTTTTTTTCTTTTCTAAATGCCAATGAAATGTTAGGAAATGTCTCCTACATACTTTCTTTGCCTGGATTGCTGTTTGCCAGTCATTATGAAGGGGAAAATAAATAGCCTAAAAGAGGACTATGAGAGGTCTAGTAAGACAAATCTGGCCAAAAGAGAGGAAACAACCAAACAAGCCAGGTCTGTTCTACTTACTGGACCCTGTTCTACAGCTGGCAAAACATTAGAAAATAAAATTGTTTCCTGATATTTTAATTTCCCATTGGAGTATACAATTGTAAACTTTTTTTGGGGGGTAAGATATGTTTTTTAGATTTATTTTCTTTGTATAGCCAAATAAAAAAACCTTAAGAAAAAACCCTGACACATGCTGATTGGTAAAGTTTCCCTTTTTTCGTGTTGAGATGACCTGGTAAATCCTGTCATCACTGGTGGGAAGAAATTGCATCCCTGCACAGAAAGACATATTTTCTGGATACTTTACCATCAGTCCTCATACTGGACTTTGAAGAACCAAATCAACTGTCACATACTGATAGGAACATTGATATAAATTGAAATGAAGTCTGTATGAATAATACAAGACAGATGTTTGCTCACTGTTACCCAACTAATCCCAGCCATCACAACAGCATGTGGCAAACACCTGCTAAGGCCTGCCTTGTCTTGGATGTGCTCCTAGTCACTGAAGGAAATTTCTTGTAGCATTCTGTGGTAAACTAAAAAGCAGAAAGACCTTCAAATGACAAGATATTTGTCTCAAATTACATAGAGAACTTGTCTTTTCCAGTCACAAGCTCCCTGTTTATTTTGGGTTTTTTTAAATACCACTGAATAATCAAGCAGTGTTAAACACTTCTCAAAAACACACTTCCTTCACACACAAAAGCTCTGAACATCACATGAGAGTGCCAAGGAATGAGGTCTTACCCACTTACAGGGTAAGGCCTCAACCGCAGTACAGCCCAGCAGCAGAACAGTAAGGAAGAATAGAGCTTTGAATCCAGCAGAAGTGATAACAATCCCCCTTGCTCTCACTGCCTCCATTTCAACAATAGCACTTCAGTCTGTTCTTCTCATGGTCCTTTGTGACACTTCTGTAAACACAGGCAAAAGTCATTGCTCTGAATTTACTCATCACAGACTCATTTTGCCCACTGAGGACAGCTGAGCAGCCACTATTTTCATCAAAATATGGGAGGGGTGAGAGAATTTTTTGGATTAACGGCACAGTACCCAAAATGGAAACAATCCCGTCCCCAACTAGCATGTTTTGTGCAATAGATCAACTGCAATTACAGATGTCTTGAAAGTATAGAAAAAAATAATAGAGCAAGAGAGAGTGTGTGAGAGAAAACACAAGACTGTTCCGCACTGATATGGGATGGGAGTTACCTCTGCTAGGAGGCTTGTAATGTCTCTGCAAGACCTTCCAATGGCTGACTAATAACGTCTCTTAAATGTTCATCCATTTCACTGGCAATTCTTCAAGTTTTTGTATTCAAATCTTATTAATACCATCACACTTCATGTACTCCAGTCGATCCTGTGATCAGATAATTTCCTGCATTTTCCTTTCTAATCCTACACAAAAAGAAACAAATTAGCATGTGGGAGGAAATTACATGTGTAAAGAGAAAGCAGAAGTGAATCTCTTGCAACTAGTAATACAAACGCTGAAGATCTTAATTTTCATACAAAGCATGGTTTTTACATGAATTCAACTGCATGTGCTTCAGAGAAGTTCTTTACAATTTAACTTCACAGGAGAGGAGAATCAGGCTATCACTTACTGCTTATCCTGTTGATCTCCAAGTCCCTCTTGTACTTGATTTATTAAAGTGTAAGCTCCAGCACAAATTAAACTAATCTATCCAAACAAGGAACACACTTCACATATGTAGCAAGCCATGTGAGACAAAGACTTCATAAAACTATATAGCTTTTTGTTCAGGATAACACAAACAAGAGAAATTGCTCTTCATGTATTTTTCAAGTTCTATGCTGGAATACCCACTTTTCTGTACATATTTCCTTATGTAAAGAACTTGCCCATTCTTTAAAATACATTCATCAAAGGCTTTCAATGTAGAGAAATAGCATTATTCCCCTTTTAGAGGTGAAGTAGCAAAAACATGGGCAGGGACCTTCCTATAGATTTGGATGAGACCTCAGGTTCACAGAATAAACCATTATTCCCTGATCCTCAGATATGTGGTTTTGAAAAAAGTGATATGAAGATACATAAAAATGAGTTGACATCAAAATGCTTAAAAGGCTAAGTTATTGTAAAGAACTATCATTTTCCACAAAGAAAATAACATATTTGTCTAAAATATCTCAGTATAACAGTAAGGGGAAAATAATCAAAATAAGTAAAAATAATAAATAGCAGATATCAGCATATAATAAATCTTAGAGACTCATGAAAAATATTATAAATGTTTCTTTCCAGAGTAATATGGATAATAAGGAGGACTGCTGAGATTATATTCAACCTTGCAGTTCAAAAATATAACAATATTTTAGCTCTTTAGTAGATGCAAATGATAAAGCTATTAGTGAGGATGAAGAAGACTCAAGAAATTAAAATCCAGAGAATAAATGTTTCTGCTCTGCGTTTGCAAGGAAATGGGTTTATAGGCTTATATCACATCACAAGGGCAACACACTTTCCACAAGTAACAAGCAGAAGTGTCAAACACAATGTCTATCAAAACCACGTATCTTAAAATCCATAGGCCTAGATAATCTGGGCCTGAGTGTCCAAGGACTGCTGGCTGAGATGTTCCGACTCAAAGAGAGCACTAAGATGCTGTGAGTATTACAGTGGATATGCTCCCATAATCCAAGGGGAAATGAGCAGCAACCTGCTACACCACAGACACACACAGGCTAAATGGGATTGATTCAGATGGAATATGGGAGTTGGCAGAAGTGCTCACTGAGAAACTTTCCATCATTTATCATGAGTCCTGGCTAGCCAGGGAAATCCCAGTTGACTGGGATAAGAAGGAGGATTTGGAAGGAGGATTCAGAGAATTACAGGCCTCCCAGGCTGATCTCACTGCCAGGGAATTCATGGAGCATTGAGTGTCACAATGCAGAACATAGAGCCAGGTGATCAGACCCAGCCAGACTGGTTTAGGAAAGGCAGGTCCTGCTTGACCAACCTCATCTCCTTCTGGGAGAGGTGGCCAACTCAGAGAATGACAGAGAGGCTGTAGATGTTGTCTGCCTGGACTTCAGTAAAGCTTTTGACACAGTTCCTCACAATATTCTCGTGGAGAACTGGCTGCTCATGGCTTGGACAGGTGTGCTCTTTGCTGGGTAAAAAGCTGGCTGGACAGCTGTGCCCAAACAGTGGTGGTGAATGGAGTTACATCCAGCTGGTGGGGTCGCTGGTGGGGTTCATCATGGCTCAGTATTGCTGCCAGTCCTGTCTTTTTAATCAATGATCTGGTTGAGGAAATCAAGTGCACCCTTAGTCGATTTGCAGATGACACCACATTGGGTGGGAGTGTTGGTTTGCTGGAGCACAGGAAGGCTCTGAAGAGGGATCTGAACAGGCTGGATCAATGGGCTGAGGCCAACATAAAAAGGCCAAATGCTGGGTCCTGCCCTTGGGTCACAACCCCAGGAAGCACCACAGGCTGGAGGAAGAGTGGCTGGAAAGTGCCCGGGCAAAAGGACCAGGGGGCACTGGCAACAGCCACTGAACATGAGCCAGGGTGTGCCTAGGTGGCCAAGAAGGGCAGATATCATTTCTCATTGTACCCCATGTTCAAAGCTAATAGTGAATGCACATAGTCCCAGTGCAGTTGCACCCGATGATGTCTGAGGAACCTAGAGACTGGGGAGTGTCCCCCACATTTCCACAAATTTTGCCATCAGACTGACTGTGGGGTATGCCCAGCCCCTGCCCTGGAGGGATGTCTGCTGAGATAAGGAGAGTGCTCAATCTCCCAGCAGGACTCCCCTGGAAAGGCAGCCACTCTGCAGTTACAGCGAGAAGACAAACCCAGAATCCTCTGGGGGACTCTATGCAGATCCTTTGTAACCCATTGGCCCTTACCCTCTGGCACCCACCCCCTGTATCCCTATAAAAGCTAGCCCCCTGCCCCTGCGAGGACAGAGAGCTGCCCATCCCTGCCCTCCCTTCATCGATTGTGGACTAATAAAGCTACCTTGTGTGGAACAGCTATACGGCCCTCTCATCTCTCTCTGGTCTGGCCTGGAGGCTGCCCTGCAGAGCTGAGCTGGAATCACGAGCTGACAATCACTGAAGAGCTGACAGCTTCTGCACGGGCCCTCCTAGCCAGCAGCTGAGGGAAGACACCGGGCTTCGGGAAGACGATCTCTCTTGGGACCATCTCTCCGGACCGGTCACAGCTTCCTCAGTCAGAGCTACTGACCCCACAACAGCTGCCATAACTGACCATGTCTGGCACTAGAGAATGGGAACAAGCTTCTCTGTCAGCCACAAATGAGAGCCTGTCTGGTTTTTAAGGAAAAGAAAGCGGAAGAAGACTCCATAGTACTAAAGACACTTCTTATAAAGTCTGAAAAGAGAAACAAGAATGAGCTGGTAAACAGGTAAAGAGTTAAAAGAAATTTGGCTGTGATGTTTTGAGAAGGATGAGTGAAAGTTGTTACATCTGAGCAACAGAAATATCTACTAGGAGAGGAAAGGAGCAGTTAGTTGCCTTGGATCAGGAGACATACTGAAAAGGAGTAGGATGTTTACTGTGATGTCTAAATGTCATCATTAGGTGAGAACCATGAGTACTAAAGCCATAACTCTGACTGGGAAGATATTGCGACAAAAGGAAAATACCAAGAAAGGAGTTGTGATTTCCAACCTTCAGGCTGACGTTTAGTCTAGAAATAGCGCTAACACATCTAGGATTACTAATCACATTAAGAACAGTGGTTGATGGTTCAGACAGCTTTCATGTCTGTAAACAAGGTTTTGCTTGCACAAAAAATACTGGCTGCAAGAACAGCATACTACTCAGTGACTACCAGCTGAAGACTGAGAGAACATCATGATCTTCATGAGTTCATCCTCCAGCAGGGGGAATAAGTTTCTCTTGCCAGTGCACAAGGAGAGACAGCCACCAAGGTGAGAGAGCCGCTGAGACTTCTATTGCCCACTCTGATGAACAACCAGAAGGTAAAAAACCACCTCTCCCAGTTGGTGGCTCCTAAGGTTTTCTGCAGGTGTGGAACTGCAAGCCCACCCAAGCCCACCATCCCTATTCCCTCCACACACACTATACTAGAAGCTGAATTATATATGTGAAAAAATAGTTCTGTAAACCATGTTAGAGGAAACCCTTTGTGTTTCCTAAAGAGGCAGCTTACACTTCAGGGAGAGGAATACACTTCAACAAATCTCTCTCAAGCGAAGGAATCCAGTGTGTTTGCATTTTTTTTTATTTGGTTTGTTCTGGTTTGTTTTATTTAAAGAAATAGTAAAGAGGCTAAGTCCCCATATTATGTGTCCTTCTTGGCAGAGTTGTTCCAAAATTTTTCCCTCAGTTTCTTTTAACATGGGAGTTAGAACCAAAAAAAAAAAACCTCTCTAGAAATGTCACATTCCTTCAAAATCTCTCTGCTTCATGTGTGTTTTTGAGAAGTAGCTCCTGCCTTTTCTGACAAAAGGAATGTTTCACTTCTGTTAGCACTGCAAAGCCAAATACAGTGTAGAAAAGGGAGCTGGCCTCAGGCCATCCTTGTGCATCAGCAACAGCACTGTCACCTAATTTGCAAGCACAGAACAATTATGATGGGCAAGGATAGAAGGGGCAGACTCGCTATTAGATTCCATTTTGTACAGGAAGAATTGCCAGTAGGAAAAAATATCTATTGATTCTAAGCAAGTGTGATCAGAGAGTAGTTTAGAAAGAAGCCACACCTATATCTATTTTTCTAGTAACAATATATATCAAGCTGTCGGCAGTAAATAAGACAGAATTTTTTTAAGCTTGGATTAATCAGTTGGTTCTATAACTCTGACAACTTAACTCCTGACTGCAATTGACAGCGTGCACTTATGCAGCTATGTTCATAAATGCAAAGATTATTAGCACTCAGCCAAAAAAAATACAACAATAACAAAAAAACCCAAACAACAAAGAGACAAAGATATTGGGAGATGACTGTTGTAACAAGGCGGCAAAAGAAATGAGAGTGGAAGATGAAATGGGTTATAATGTTCACTGAAAAGGAATGTATAAATGAATAGTTATGAAATTGCTGTTACACTTCAAGTTCAGAAATTATATTTATGTTTCTTTTTCACTTCTATTCAGTGTCTTTGTTTAACATTTTTCAGGTGTAAGATAGACATATGGACTCAAAAATATCTTACAGTGCCGATTCTGCAACACGATGTATCAGACAACAAGGCCCGTGGAAAGAAATATACATGGACCGATTCTTGATAGATGTTTCAGAGATGTTTATTTCTCCAGCCACATGGCTGGGGCTCTGCTGAGGAACTGCTGCACTCACAGGACCCGAGTGTCCTTCCCTGCGCAGGGGAACACAAAACAACCAATGGGGAACGAGGCTGACCAGGGACAGGGAAGCCCCGTGTCTCCCCGCCAGGGCCACTCTCCCAGGATCCCATGGCAGGGGGGAGGGCCCCAACATTTCACCTGTTTGTTTTTAACAAAAAGAGATTTAAACTTAACATTGAAAACAACTGGATAAACATGAGATAACAAGGACAGTTTTAAAAGAAAACAAGCCACCCTCCTGAGTCTTTAAATGTCCAAACAGATTCTCTGGAACATCTTAAGGCTGACAGAAGGGAGACAGGACTCTCCGGGCATACTTTGTGGGGAAACTGAGGCAGGAGATGGTTTAATTTCTTCCCTCCCTCTTTTCATCCCCCCCTCAGCATCGGAGAGGAGTTGTAGGGAAAGGGAATTGTATAGGGAAGCCATGGGGTGAAAAATGGATTAGGAATAAACTGGGGATAGGGTTAATTTAGGAAAGGGTTCATATTGGGTATAGGGTAAAAGGGGAAAGTAGGTTGTGGGTAGGGAAGTTGCTGGGACAGATATTGTTTATAATTTTGTGCATAACGGCTGCCTTTGACTGGAATACCCCCAGGCCCAGTAACATTTGCTGCTTGTAAACCCTTCTTTCCTTGCACTATATCAAATTGTACAGCTTCCCCATCTCCTATATTTCACAGGTAATTTTTAGGGTTATTCCTTTTAATGGCAGTTCTATGGATGAATAAGTCTTCCCTTGTATCATCTTGTATTATAAATCCATAGTTGTTTTTGACATTGTACCATTTCACAGTTCCTGTGATTTTCCTTGCTACAGCTTCTCCTATCGCGTGCTTGCGTGTTTGTCGTGGCTGCTGGTCCCACGTGGCGGCTGCCTCGCCAACTCCAATGTCTCGGCCAGGGCCTCGCATTGTGGCTGCTCCGCGCTCTCCGAGCGGTGCTGCTCCGGCGTGTCTGGGCTCTGCGCGGCCCCGCGTTGCCATCGCCGCTGGCTCCGCGCCCTCTGAGCGGTTCCGCTCCGCCAACTCCACGCTGCTTTGAGAGCAGCCCTGTTCCGGCTCGGCGCTGCGCTGCTTCTCGTGTCGCTGTGGAAACCGCCGCTTCTCGCTCTACAGGGCTCTCCAAGCCCTGTGCTCAGAGCGGGCTTCCACGCCGACCCCCCGTTCCTGGCTGCTCATGGGGGCCACCTCTCTGCTGCATGTGGCCCACGGCACCCGCAGCGCCTGCGGCATCGCTCCCTCACTCGCCATCGTGCAGCAGGGGACCCCGACACAGGGATGGGGTCTGCGATAAGATGCGCGCTCCTGAGGGGGCCGGGTGGATCCAGCACAGGCACCTCCACTGGCACGGCTGCAGTCACACCCTCCTGGGATGGCTGCCGTGTGGTCTCAGCCACGGGATTACAGCCATCCTCTGCTCTAGGGGTAATGGGACCATATAAATGCTCCTCAAGAGCTTTGCTGATTACAAGGGATGCACAGAGAGGTTCTATCACTAGTGCATGTTTTGTTTGATCCCTTATCTCATCCCAGATCCCGTGCCAAAAACACCCGTGATTAATTCCAGTAATTCCAGGAGGATTAATATCAAAAAGTAAGTCTCAAGAAATATAAAAGAAATTTTTGAAAAGCCAGTTAAAAAAAAAGTTCTAGATCTCCCAGAACAAATACTTTCTTGTTTTGTTGTTCAAGGATTCCTTTAACTTCTAGATACATTTCTTTCTGTGATTCAGAGAGCCACATTTCCCACGATTCTTCCATAGTCCAGAGAGAATATCCAAACCAAGGTGAGAGGACAGAGAGATCTAGAGTGGTTTTTACTCACGAATTTTCTGTCCTTAGGGATCGGTGTCTTGCCTGCAATTCTCTACCATTTGTTACACTGCAGATTCTGCAACACGATGTATCAGACAACGAGGCCCGTTGTCATGGGTAGCAAAGCATAGTCTCGGAAGTGATGTTCTTGCAAAAGGGTGCTTACAGCTTCCTCTGTGACCTTACAGAACCTATCAGCTGGACAGTTTGAATATGGACAATTCTTTAAGCCACTTAAAATTGCGACCACCTCTGTGATCCACACTTAAGAATGGACAAACCCCGGGCAGAGCTCTCTCTCTCGTTTCTGGTGCTGGGACAGGTGGCTGCGGGCCCCATGCAGGGGCCGGCGGGCCCAGCCCAGGCCCTGCTCAGGCCAGGCCAGGCCAGGCCACGGCCATCCTGGAGCTGATGGGCCCTGTTCCAGCCGCGGCCTCCCCACAGCCCTGCTCTGTGCAGACGGAGCGGCCCGGCTCCCCCTCTCCAGTGCGGCCAAGATTCAGCTGAAGCTGCTGTGCTGTCCAGCAAAAGATCATGTGACCAACAGCAATAAGTGAAATTTCAGCTGCAAGGCCTAGGTGAGATTAACCCTTTTAGTGCTGTGAAGAGCTGAAAACCTGAGGGAGAAGAAAGAGGAGACGCTTAAAGCTGAAATTCTGTTGTAAAGATATGATATATCAGAGTACCCATTGTAATTTCATGAAGGCACGGGGGGTGGAGCTTTCAACTTGTACTTGTGAGCAAAAGCACCTGCGCTGAGATAGGCAGATGCTGAAGCAGCTGTAATTTCATGAGAAGTTTGAACAGGGAGAGATGGAAGCGATGAGGACTTTTGCTCCAAATGGAAAAGGAGAAGACCTCAGTTCGTAGAGATGCTCCCAGACATAGTCCTAGAGATGAAGATGAGGAGGACCCTTTGCTCCCAGGGAAAGGAGAAGGGCCTCTGTTCTTAGAGATGAAATGCTCCCAGAGATGGGTGAAGAGAACTTTTGTTCCTGAATGGCTCAACCTTAAAATTGTACCCCAGTAATTCAAGAGTGGACCCTCGAAAGCAGTTGTGGGAAAAGCTGCAAGTTGGGGGAAGGGACTCACATGAAAGCAGAGAACCAACCCAGGCGGCTGTCTTGTTGTGATAATGTGTTCATAGCAGGGGCAAGAGAGACTCCTCTTCCTAAATGGACTGAACAAGGTTATTACGGAAGTGGTAAACAGACTGAACATCTCAAGGGTTGTCTTTTTACATTCTCACTGGGAGAAGGGAGAAAGATGGGGGGGGAGGAGGAGAGTTCTGAAGGTGTGGTATGATTTTTTTTTTTCTTTTTTCCCTCTTTTAGGTCTGTTAATAAACTTCTTTATATTCTTTCAAGTTTGGTGCCTGCTTTGCATTTCTTCTAATTCTTATCTCACAGAAGGTAAACCGTAATGAGTATTTTGGACCAAACCACTACACCCGTGGAAAGAAATATACATGGACCGATTCTTGATAGATGTTTCAGAGATGTTTATTTCTCCAGCTGCATGGCCAGGATCTGCTGAGGAACTGCTGCAGTCACAGGACCCGAGTGTCCTTCCCTGCGCAGGGGAACACAAACCAACCAATGGGGAACGAGGCTGAACTAGGGAAGCCCCGTGTCTCCCCGCCAGGGCCCCTCTCCAGGGCCCCTCTCCCAGGACCCCACAGCAGGGGGGAGGGCCCCAACAAAAATCTGTGTCTGCACGGGCTTCGTTGCTGGGGTTTTTTTGACTCTGCTGATATTATCTTTGTGAACTAATATGCTTGCAAGGGGAAAATCCTCTGCTATTAACAGAGACAACTAACAGAGGGGAATAACATAAATCAGGTCTTTTGAACTGCGTCTTTCTCTGCTGATTACCACAGATGAGTGGGACAATATTTCATTATCCTATGGAAAATATTTTCCTTTGAGGACAGACATAACCTGTAGCCACTTAGGATCACCACAGGAAGAGCAACAGTATGGGCAGCTGGACCATCACATCAAAGACACTGTTATGACTTCCTGATTTCTAAAGTGGCTCAGTTCAAAAGTAATGTAAAAGTAGTGCAATGCAGGAGGCCAGACTGACTTTCATACAAGTCTTCACCTGGTCCTCAAATGCGGCCCCCACACTGAAAAATATAACCAATATTCTGGTATAAATATAACCATCAATTCTGACAACAATTTAACAGTATTATCTGTTACTGGAGAGAGATGAGAACACAACCCAGTCATTAGCAAAGTGTCATTTAAGTGAACTCATGTAGAAAGTGTATGAGCAGAGACATTTCTTGCTTCTGAAACCTGTACCTTATTCCTGCCCATTTCCAAAAAGCAGTGGCTGCACTTGCTAGTAAATACATAACCACAATGCCAAGTTTGTCTATTATTTTTCCTTTTTATTTGCTTTAGAGATTCTTTGACTCTGAGGCAGAAATAAGATTCCAGTCAAGCCCAGACAACGTTACAGCCCAGGAGGAAGTCCTTGTTCTAAATATTAATTGTAGGGGTCACATTTCAACTTTATTTTATAGTTAAAGAAAGACCAAATGAACAAAGAAAGAATTGAAGGGACAAAGGAAATCCAACTTTGCACAAGATACATGACTTTGCTGTAACGATTATACAAACAAAACCTGTACAGCACTGAGAAACTCTCTGTTGGCTTATAAGTATTTTTCATACTGCCTTTGTTTTACTTCCATGTCTTACTGGCATTTTTCTAGGAACTTCCCTGAAATCATCCCTGCAAACATCTGTCCAGAAAGAGTCAGGATCTACAAAATCTCTTAAGGACAAAAGGAAAGCTCTTTGCTTCAGAAGATCTGCAAAGCTCCTGGTCCATATTTGTAGGTTCTGAATTCATCATTTCTGGTTGTTATGGGAACAGAAAAGCAAAAGAACAGAAAATAATTGTAAGGATATACCCATATGAGGATTTTTACATTTTAAGAAAGGGGGAGATTTCTGGATGTTTTCTGCTTTTGCAAATACTTTTTCAATACTTCATCTTTTCCCTTTTTTTTTCCTAAAATTACTGGTTTTCCATCCTCCTATCTGTTTTCCCTCATACCTCACTTCTCTTTCTGGCTATCTATGCATGCCAAATGTTGGATTTCCTTTACTTTTTTCCAGGTGGTATGGTACTGTGAATCTTTCTGATTGGCTTTATACTTTGATACGACCCATGCCTGCCTCTTAGGCTGGCTGATGAACTTCACAATGGACTTGCCAAACCATGAAGCATTTATATCACCCCCATTCGACATCCATCCCAGCCTGCAGAGCTTCAAAACATTACTGCTTCCAAGATCTCTGAATTACAACACTCAGACATGGAGTGAGAACAATCAGGGACTGAGCCTGACCACTCACACCTATCACAATGTGGTTCCTGTCCGCACGTGCTGCGTGGAAAGGTGCTCCTCTTCCCCATCTAATGCAGCCCTCAGCTGCCCTTACATTCACAAGGCTCAGGTTCCCAGACTTCCTACAAGCTGCTTTCTGGTTTTCTCTGCAAACACTATGTGATGGTCAAAAATCTCCTGAATACTTAGTATTCCTCCCACTCTAGGACACTCATCTCTATGCAGGTTAATTTTATGAGGGTCTTTTTTGAAGTTGCTGGGGCTTGCACTCCTTTTACTGTTCTGTCCGCATTTGTTTTTATTCACTAAACACACTGATTACATTAAATCAAATAAATTATAGCTAGGATGTCTATACTCTCAAAGGTCACATTTCAGGCAAGCAGCTTCTTTTGATCTGAAATGCTTACGAGCCTTTAGTTCAGGATACTGGGGGATTCAGCAATTTCTGGAAGTAACCTGTACAGCCACATATCTTCTCATTGCTAATTGGTGGCGTATCATGTGGTAGTTTAACAACAGCTGGAAATTAAACTCCAAATAAGCCTCTCACTTTCCCTCCAACCCTTCTGATAAGAGAGGGGAAAAGGCAGAGACTGTATATTGAGATAACAATCTACTGAAACAAAAAAGCTATGGAATAATAAATGCACAGGAACAGCAGCAATATTAACAAAATAAGTTTACAAAATGAGAAAATGCTTTATTCACAAAAGGTGTTCACCACCTTGACTTAGTTTTGTGTGGCCACTGGGACAAAGACAAGATCTCAGGTGCTCCCCATAGGTTTTGTCCATGTGGCTTTCCTCAGTCAAAGACCAGATGGTGAGTGCTGCAACACACAATGGAAAACTATGATGGACAAACCCCCAAAAGCCAGATGGTCTGTGTTGTGCCACGCCACTGCTTCAGATGCTGATTCCTCATGGCTGCATCTGGCGTTGGCATTGCCGCTTTTAACCACTCCGTAATGCTTTCCTCAGCTCCCTTCAGCTTGGATCCTTTCTGCTCGGGTCAGACTTGTCTGGGCTTGGGCCCAGCTCACCTCCACCACTCTGTTCCCTGCAGATGCTTCCCACACTGGCACTGCTTTTTCAGCACTACATGTCCAAGCTGCATCTTGGAGAAACAGGAAAGGATGAGCACAGCTGGCACTGTACTCAGCCACAGAGGGAACAGAAATGATGCCCACCTTTTCCCCCTGCACCAAAGTCCCAAGTGATGATGCGTGTGGCACAGAGCAGCAGCCTGGCCATGCCCATGCACTGCTAAGCTCCGCCCCTCTCCCAGCCAGGGCAGAGAGTTCTGACAGGGATTCCTCCAAGTCCTGAGACCTGGAACTGTGTCTCTGTGCCCAGAGCTGGAAGGAGACTCCATCTCACCAAATTCACTTCAAAAACGGAGGGAAAGAAGCCACTAGTTTGGCAGGCTGCAACACCAAGCATCTCTCACTTGATCTATTCCCTGTCTCATCAAAATGTTTCTCCTTTCATCCGTAGCAACTCCCACACCCCTGACAACAAATGGGTGAAAGCACACAGTGTTGACAGGCACATTCTGGGTTTGCATTCTGTGACTTCTGGCCTCCAGCATTCTTCCTAATTTTATTCTCTTGGCGTCCCACGGACTGTGTTTGCCTGTAAGTCTCCAAAACTTTTTTCCCTCCCAGTGCTTATTTTCATAAGACAATAGAAGGAAGAAAATTTGAATAATGAAATTCTCCCATATCAGCTATGAAAAGTACATTAAACTGACTTTTTGTACATCCAAAGATTGTAACCGAAGACTTGCAGTTTTGCCTTTGTTTGCTGTTGTGGTTTAAAATTCTATCCATCTAGACAAAGAGTGGGTAACTCCCAATTACACTAGGATGAAAGGATGGTTTCATCTTCTTTTTGGTTTTAATGTATTTTTTAAGATAATGAGCAATTATTCCTATTATATCAAATGACAGAGGAAGTATTTCCCTTCATTTGTCTTTCTTCAGTTATTCCCGACCTGGAAAAATCATAGTCTGCCTACTAGCACAATTTTGCAAAAACTGCTAGCAGAGGCGTTCTCGTTGTGTGCAATAGAGAAATAAAAGTGATGATTTAAGCCACTCCAAAGTAATTAATTCTAGGTTGCATATAAAAATAAGGTGGGGATCTGGAGATACTAATTTTTTGCAACATGCAAGTGCATGTCGAACATTTGTTGTACACTGTGAAAATATCATACATGCATGAAAGTCTCATTTTCAGTGGAAATGAGCTTAAAGGAGCTCTCTCAATCAAGAGCTCCCTCAATCAAACTCCTAAGGGAGCCCACTCAATCAAGAATCACACAAAAATTGCTGAAGAGAACTTAGTCTTCCCACTGGTGAAACATGCTGAGATGTGTGAGTAGAAGAGAAATTTTCTGTCCCAGAAAGGGCAGATTTACCAGGATGCAAGTGTTGCTTTATTCCCACCCTATGTATAGGTAGAGTTATACTACCTAAAACTCTGTCAATTAAAAAAACTTACACACCTAATGGGTTGTACATTTATCAATCAACTATGAGAAAGCATCAATTCCATTTTTATAGATTTGCATCTCTACAAAGAAGAAAGATATGGTGAATTGTTCACAGAATTTCTCCTCTGGGTCAGTGAATTTTAACATTGCACATACATTTGATACAAAAATGAAGAACGTTAATTGTCTGTTTCAAATAAAAAGAGATACTCCATTAATTGTAACATCTTTTGTCCTTCTGCTGAGTCTCATCAAAGCATTTTGACGAGTTCTGTCATGATTTATAAGCACTCAGTTCTCAGAATGGCAGAGTTAAATCAATTAGAATTTGTAAAATTATTTGAGGAGAGCCAGCATTTCTCTGAAAATGAGAGGTCTTATCAAAAGCTTCAAGAGTCTGAATAGCAGTGCCAGGCTGTAAACCTCTGAGATGTACAAGCCATCTAGTTAAGCTGGGGTAGATGGCATAGGGGATGGAGAAGTCTGCCTTCAGGCTTCAAAACAAAAACGACTCGACCAACAACAGAAATATGATTGGACATTAATCCAGGTGGAGCTACTGCATACATGTATCTGAGGCTCCCTCCTGGGCAGGAAGGCTCAGTTTTATCCCTTTGTCCAAAAGGACCAGCAGGGTGCCATTTCTGGGGGGCAGAGGAGAGTTATCAATCTTTCCAGTGATCATGGGATCTGCAAACAATAACCTATGGGTTCCTCTGTTGTAACCGCGTTTCAACGCAGGAGTACAGCCCCTATCGTATTCCTAGCAGCATTTTATCCAGTCTGGCTTTTCATGTTCTGTGGAACAGAGTATCTGCTCCTCCCCACGGGATTTTTCCACAGCTAGTAGCTGTCATAGCCAGGAGGTTTCCTCCTCTAAAATCTCTTCCACCATTCTTAGCTACCTCTCTTATTGCTAAGACATACATAATTCCTTGTTATTGTTGATGCATCCATCTCTCCATATGCTCGTGCATAAGGTTTTTGCAGTTTATCCTCCTTCAAGAGTTTAGTTATATTTTAAACAGCTCAAGAAAAACCCCAACCTGTCTGTGCTTCATTTCCAGAGCGGCCCTCCTAAATGCTGAATTTCTCCTCCTATCAGTACCATTTGTCGTGGAGCATTGCCCAGAAAATATTTGATGTGTAATCATAGCACCTTATGTACAGGGAGATTATTATCAAGCCATTTTTTTGACACAAGTCTGTACACAGCCCCACTCCCCCTGTGTTTTGGTGCGTGGGTCTATGTATGTTTACCACAAACTGAGCAGTAAGACAGTCAGTGAATGCTGAAAAGAAGTTTTCTGTTTGTGAGATGCTTTTGTAAGCTTCAACAGAGAGCTGTAGATAGCAGGCTCTTCCAAACAATCCTTTGAGATTCGGCACAGAGGCTCCATCATATGCATTTTGCCACTTAGGCAGCAAAAGACATGATAAACCTTTAGTGGAAAAGTCTGATTTACATTATACAGTAATGGTCCAGCTAACTCTGGACCAACACCAACTCTAGTTCCCTCCCTCTAATCTTTCATGTTATCTTTCCTCATTTTACGTGGTTTACTTTTTATTCTAACTAAAGAATTAATTTTCTCTCCACTCTCTGCTGCAGTAGTTCTGTAGTTTCACTGTGTCCTCAGTTCCTCCCAGGCATATAAACGTTGCTTGTAAATGTTGATATACCAAGCTCATTACTTCCTTTTTTCAGTCACCAATTAAAATACCAATTTAGACTCACAATAATCCTTGTTCCTAGTAAAGATCATTAAAGACAGTGTTAATGTGTTTAATGATCCTCCCACTAACACAGTATTTTCCCAGAAGCCATAACCTTTGCTTTTGCCTCTCTACAGGAAGGATGTTGTCAAAGACGCAAGTTTTCCCAGCCTGCTCTTTTTCAAAATAAGCAGCATGATATGTGTGAAAGAATGGGGTTTGTTTTGTATGATCTCAAGACTTTATGGCACAAACATCCCTGAAAGTCTTTCAGTAGCTACAAAAAGATCCCTAGGAATCCTAGCTAGAATAAGATCCCTGCAGTTTAAGCAGTGATTTCAGAAAGAGGTAGAAATTATTCATGCCAAGTAGCAGGCTGTAACTTCTACAAGGGAAGACCTGCAAATAAAGAGCTAAGCAAAGACTCAAATAGAAAGAGAATGAGCTCATTATACACTAATTAATGACCAAATACAAAGAAAGAATTTAGTACAAACCCAAAGATATTGTGTCTGTGTTACACCTGTCCTTATAAAAAGCTATCCAAACATGGATTTCTATTGATTGAGTTTTCCTAGTTAGCAGTCAGGTAGCCAATGAGAGAGGCATTCTTCTTGATGCCACTTTAGATCATACCAGACAACTTGCTGAATGTTCATATAAATGCATTTCTTGAGCACCACAAGAACAAAGGCCACAGCAGAAGGCTATCTAATAAAGAAATTACACACTGATTTATGCAGAGCTGCTGACCACCTTACCATGGTTTGTCTGCAAACTGAGGCATGTGTGAGTGGTTAGAAGCTTCTTCCACTCAGGCAAGGAAGAAAAAGGAAGGGTAAATTGCCGTTTTTAAGGAAGGGAGGCAGTGGACTTGCAAGGAAAGACAGAAAAGTAAAAGGAAAATGGACAGGAATACATGATGTGGGAGAGAAGACAAGCAAAACAAAAGATGGTTGAGGTAAAGAAACGGTAAAATTCATCTCTTAGAGTACAACTAGTTTCTAACATATCCTATTAAAACCTGGCAACTAGATGTTATTATATCATTGATCTTTTTTATGACTAAGGATGTATCATTTCTTCTACTGTGTCTTTATTTAGTTACTTTTTTGCCAGCTTTACAGGGCTGTACTGAGAACAGACATGTATTAAGGTTGTAAAGAGCTCAGGCTACACCAGTTCCCTGGGAAGTCATTAAGGTAGAATGTAAAATGCTTAAGCTCTAGGTAGTTACTTCTGACAGATAGGGTGTTTTTTATTCTTAAGCTAAGTTCCTCTATTGCTTGGCTAAATATAAACACTGGTCTTGGAAACAGCAAGTTATAACTAGCTCTGACAAACCACCTGGTATCTTACTAGCACTGCATTTTTGCTGTTAGAGTAAAATTATCCTGATCGGGACTGGTTCTTTCTGCACTGCAGGGATATTCCTCCTGCTTCAGGCCTCAAAGCAAATTTCATTAGTTCTCATAGTCCTGTGCTAAGGACTTTGGAGGACCATAGTTATTCTTTGGAATGAGGGCTGTGATTTTTATAAGGTACCAGGAGAATCAGGTGGCCAAGCCCAGAACGGCCAAAGTTGTGAAAGCTCCATTGCTGATACCAACTCGTGCAATATATATGAACTTTTTAAAATCACATAAGCTAGCTGTAACTGCCATAGCAATGTTTTTACATACTTCTGAGCTGCTTCTCTCTTCAGGACTGACACACGAGCTTCACCTTGCCCTTTAAGTACTAGTATTATGGGCCCCCAAAGCATGCATCTCACTAGATCAGAGGCCAACAATTTCTGATTCAATCTCTAAGGCTGCCTCCAAGTTTGCATGAAGAGAAACCCCACGTATGAATCCAGAGGAAAGTAACAAAGGTTTGGTTGGTTCTTTCAATTTTGTTTTAACAAAAACCAAGGCATTTTTTACCTAGGACAAGCATCTCACATATGGTGTTTACCATTTTCTTCAGAATTTCAGTTTGCATTCATTTCTCAAGAAAGCACAATAGTTTCGTCTCAGGTTTATCCTTGTTTCATGTCCTAGGATTTACATCTCTCTGGGTTTAGGAGTAAAACTAGAAGCTGGATGAAACCCATGTCCTTGTTAGGCCACTAGGCAGATAGGCAGTCTGCCTGGGTCTGCTCACTAGAAAGCTAGGAAAGGAGTTTTAAACTCCCTCTGTAAACCATCTTTGAGCTACTAGGAGTACTGTTATTGACATCATAATTGGAGACATTGTAAGTGTGGAAAATACTGTCTGTCATTTGAAAAAAGGAAAACATGTGAAAAGGATTGGTTTAGTTGCCTCATAGTAAAACACATTTTGGAAATCTCTCATCGACATAATGAAGCAATGTGGGGAATTTGATACTGAAGCAAGAGGGAAGGATGTGTGTAACCAAATTGCAACGTGGCATCCTGATCCACATCAGTTCTGCTAGTGTTTACACAGTCCAAATTTAAGAAATCAGGGCTTAATATTAACTCATTCTTCAATTCTATCAACACGTAAGAATTAATGTATCTCATAATGTTCACAGACAATTCCTCAAGTAGAAAAATCAAATGGCTTGAACTTCAATTTTTTTGTAAATTGAGGTTATATATGAATGCCTTACAATCTTCTTCAAATCAAAATATGTTGGTGCTGTCCAGGATGCCAATTATGTGATGGCAAATGCAACATGCAAATTTCTTGCAATTTTGGAAGACTCTTGCCTGCAAATGCCACCACATTGCAAACTACAGCATAGAAATACCACACTGCTGGAATAAATGGTTTCAAACATTTGCCTAGATTCTTTATTTCTGTACTGCACATGCTTTGTCAAAAGAGAGAAGATGCTGCAAAAGCTTTTTTCTTGGAAGAGAAAACACACATCAAAAACCCTCTCACGCTTTTAGCTGTGCACACCCAGGTATTACTGAAAATGCAAGCAGACAGGAGTAACCTGTAGGCTGATACTGAAAACACAGAAGGTAGTAACTTGGAGAAAGAGCAATGGCACAATGCACGTGTGCACACAGACACACACCCACATGAGAGCACTAACATCTTGCAACCATTACTCGCCCTGTGATACAGACATAATCTAGTTAAAATGGAAATGTATTAGGAAAGTCAAACAATTAATTGATCCAAGAAAGGTTGTTTCATGTTTTGTGTAAATCAAAGCTAAAAATTCATTTGAGGGACACTGCTGTATTGTAGACTAAACAGAGTTTGGCATGAGCGCAGCGCTTGGTGTGGGTGTTAAAGTTGTTCTGCACTACACATGGTCAGTAATCCTCAGCAGAAATGTTAACTCAATTTGTCAGCATTATCTTTATGTCAACAGTAATGCTTAAATATTTACAATAGACATAGTACTCTGAGGGTTCGTAACGCAAGATAAATTGGAAAAATGTTAACAAAATGGATGGTACTAATACAAGCCCTTGGCACTTTGTACTCTTCAATTTTATATACAAGAGGGTTTGCCTGAAAGTCAGATTTTATTAGGCTTTACAGTTTATTCGCTACCTCCAAGCTCTTGCTAAAATGAAGCAGAAATTTGTATAACCCTTGTAAAAACAGAAATGTATTAGCTTAATGATGCATGAGTACTGAGTCTACAAGAAAGAGGCTTAGATTTTTACATATGTGTTCTGGACCAATTTCAGCCTTGACATAAATGAGCATGAATAATATAGACCTTAAACTGAGTTGCACCTGTTTATATACTGACATAATTTGGCCCTGTGTCATCAAAGAAATTATAAATACACATAATAGTAATATAAATAAAAAATACCTTTTTAAAAAATAATATATTCCACATACAATATCATTCCAAATGCATTACAAGAAAAAATAAAATACTGTAAATTTTACAAACAGCTAAGAACAAAAAGAAACAAACCATAACTTGGGGAAAGCAGTTTAATTGCATCTCTGAAATTAGAGAAATAATATAATAATGAACAAGATAGCCTTCCTAGACACTTTACCTTTATTACTCTTCCTTTTTCAGTCATTGCCATATATTCTATTAATTAATTCTTCTAACGAGCAATGACTGTGAAAGCCAAGCATTTATTTCAACCATGTGTAATTTTATCACCCTTAACCTTTGATCTTTTCTCTGTTTGAGTTTCTGGTTTTTAACTATCCCTCAGCATTTGCTCACCCCTATGCCTATATCTTCCCACTGTCTCAACCACCAAAGTCTTCCCCATATTTCCTCCAGTCATAATTCACCAGAAAGTAGCACATGAGGAATCTCAGTGCCTACTTTGACATGATATTTTCAAAAAAAAAAACTTGTAAGTATGTCTTTCCTGGATGAGACAATTCCACTTTTCTTTTACAGTACTTACGATAGCTTTAACTCACTTTCATAGACCTAAATGTCATTATTCCTCCATACTGTTTTCCCCACCACTTTCTACAGCTAGTTTATTATCTGTCGTCTTGCTACTACTCATACCAGAACCTGTCATCTTGAAAAGTTTGTTTTTACCTGCCTCATTTTTTGCTCTTGCATTTAAGTCTGAAAACGTTTTGAGATGTAATTTTTTACATATTCTGATTGTCATAAGAGGAAAAAAGTGACATAGTGCAGCAAAATACTGTGACATAAAAGGAATTTCTTCCATCCCACTACTTTTTTCACTATGTTTACATACGACTTCACTGGGTACAAATCCTGTATGTTTTGTTTATGTAGTTCTTGTCTCCATGTTTCCTCAACTTTCATAACCTATCAGTCATCATTTGACTCTGATATGGTAAACATGAAAAAAATAGTCCAAAATAATAATAATTAAAAGAGCAGCTGACAGATTTAAAAAAAAAAAAAAGTTTTCTGCAAAATATATATCTCTTTCAGAGATGAGTCACCTAGAAGGCTTTGTCAAATGAATAGCAGCTTGGTGTCAGACTCCCCAAAACACTTCTGCCCCTACTCCAACAGTGTACTACTTCAAGGGACTAATTGCTGAGAGGAATTGACACTGGAAAACATGTTTCAAAGTGTTTATTGCAGACCATAGTGTCATATGTTAGTACATCAGTTTGCAAGACCTTCCCCTATTTCCACACACATTTGGTTTTTTCTCTTCCTCTTGCCCCCCTCCTGACCCCTTATAAATCGGCAATGCTTGACGTTAAACTATTCAGTTTTAAGCTAATATACATCTAAATCCCCAAACAGTCACATAGTTTTCTATAGAAAACAGCATAGTGAGAAAAGGGTAAATACAATTCAGCCCCTTCCTACTTACATACTCACACACACTTTCTATCTATAGAACATTCACTGTTCTTTAATTAGGAAAGCCAGCTGGGATTTGAACATTTCTTTGAGGGAAGCACAGAAGCAATGCTTAGAAAATGTATGAAATACCACCTTTTCTTTGAGCTGCCAGTCAGGCTTTGAGTCTTTTGCCCCATATTCTATTCGCCATTCTTATTCTGGACCTGTGATATCCGATTCCTGTTTCTGTAATTTCCATCTTTTGTTCACAAGTCTATCTCTCACAATAACACTATTCAGATAAGGTATGTCTTTGAGTAGTCAGCTACTACCTTTTTTTTCCCTCCTTGTAAAGGTCCCATTAGTGCTTTGGGATACCGTGATACAAATGTACAAAGCAAGAGCCCTCCATTGAAATATTTCAGCTCACTTTTCAGTGCTGTATCAGATAGCACTAGAAGGGAGTTTTTATCGTTTACCTTGCAAATGATGGAAACCGCTCTCTGTTAAACAAAAAGAATTAAGGAAGCACAGCAAAAGATATATTTGTAGTACACTGCCAGTGTGTCATGATGTCTTGGCACTGAAGGAAAAATATAAGAGGATTTTCCCAGATAAGGCACCTTGCAAACACAACATATGCTTGTTGTGACACTTTGCCCAATTATTCATTATTCAATTGAAAATGGTATGCTTTCAAGAGTTAAAAAGTAAAAAGATCAGAATAATGACCTTGAACTGTGCATAGAAAGACACAGAATATTTTTATTATGTCTCCTCTTAATACAAGGTTTGTAATTTTTTCAGGTACACACCGACCAGAAAATGGATCAGTACTGCTTCAAGGAAAGCAATAAATCTATAATAAAACCCACTGTATTTATAATAATTGTAATTAACAATAGGAAATGGATGTTTATTACTGTAGATATTGCATAGAAGTATATGATGCATATTTATATAGAGAAGGCCCAAGCTGAGAATTCCTGGATCCTTGCCAGCAGTGTGCTTTGCAACTTTAGGTAGACCACTTACATCTATATATATCTATATATATATAGATATATATATATGTCACCTTATCCACCAGTAACACAGGAATGTTACCATTTGCTTCAAAGAGTCTTGATTCAGAGGTGTAATTTCATTTAATAGTATTTGATATTCTTAGATTAAAAATATTTTTCCATGTCCAAGTTCTATACTCCAACTACTTATCAATAAAAAAACAAAATTCAATGTGTTTCCATAGGTATTTATTGTTGGATAAAATTTAAAATTATATAAAATGAGTGGTATAAGTAACATTAATTCTGTAATTTCAAGTCTTTTTCCAAAATCAGGTAATTTTTTTATAGTTCTTATAACAAAAGATGAGTGATTAAAAATATGCTACGTCTGATTAATCGCTTTAACACTTACCCAGTTGCTGAAGACATTAAGCAATTAAAGTAGTCTTCATCTGCAACCAAACTGACAATAATTTTGAAATATGTTTGTGAAAGTGTAATACCAAGATCAAGCATTTGTATGATCTCAAGACTTCATGACGCAAACATCCCTGAAAGTCTTTCAGTAGCTATGAAAAGATCCCTAGGAATCCTAGCTAGAATAAGATCCCTGCAGTTTTAAGCAGTGATTTCAGAAAGAAGTAGAAATACTCATGCCATCACATTTTAGCCTGGGAAAAAAATAAAGAAAAAGAAAATTGTATCTGAAAAAAGCTGAATCTGTGTATTGTAATTGGACCTCAGAAGTTTGTTTACCTTAAGATCTATGCCTTGCAGGGACAACTAATTGTAACAGCAATCAAGGGCATTTAGGTCACTTTCTGTAAACAGATGAACGCTTAAACACCACCAGTGGCTGATATTTTGTGGCTATTCTAAAATACCTAAATTCTAAACATCTACATTTATATCTCTGAAGTCCATGAAAACCTTAATTTTGGATGCATAGTGTACACCACACAAGGCACATTTCAACAGAGTGCTTACTGAACTTACTTAGGTGGTATTAAACACAGCCGTGTTGAGAACTGAGGTTAAGCTGTGCCTGAGTGCTCTGCTGGACTGGAGGTGGTCATTGCTGCACTTGCTAATGTGGAAGTCTGGTGCAGTCAGAGCTGAAAACATGATTTTAACAGCTTTTTTTAAAGGAAAATAAGCACCAATAGGCACTCTTCTGAGCAATGAAATATGAATTCTTTGACCTCACTGACCCATTTCTCTTTGTCCTCTCAAGCACTTCTGGTCTCAACAGTCAGCACTACAGAGACACCACACAGAGGAAGCACATCTGCTAGTCATGGCACCTACTCTCTGGCAGACTCCTAGCAGCAGTTGGCTGCAGTTTCAGCTTTATCTACAGATATGTCCCATATTCAGGCTGTTATGTGATCTATCTTTGCTGCTTTCCCTTCCTAAAAGCTTTCTCCGTTCCCTGAACTTCCATGCTTCTTTCACATTTGTGAATTAGGTGCCATATGACTTGCTCATGAAATCGCTACATAGGCTTTTTCACAGCCCCGGGGTGGGAGCCAGGGATCTCCCCACATTTGTGTGCCTTCTGCCTCCAAGCAAGCAAGACAGGAAAATTAATTACCCTATGGGCACATTTACATGCTGGGACCGCGATTTCAGTGCAGGAAGGTCAAATGTGCAAGCGCAGACTCTTACATGCCTTTTAAAGCCACATTGCTGCTTGCCACACAAGTAGGAAGCTTGTCACATGTAAGAATTGTAAAGAAATGTTGCTGAGAAACTTATTTTCAAATCCTGATCTTTGACCTGTTGCCCCAGAGCTTGTCAGACCACAGAAGCTGCACTCGTGGCCTGGGCATGGGGAAGCACAACATGTTTCACTTCAGGGAGGATTCAGGAGCATGTTTGATTTGTTATGTTTACAGCCAAGGGGCATTTGCAGGTGCAAGTCAAAGCCACAAAGGCATATGAAAGCCTCACCAGTGCACAGCGAAGAGAATCCCTTTGATCCCTGAAGGTGCACTAATGCACTGCTGCAGAGAAGACTGTCCTCCTGTGTATTTGAGAACATGCCATGATCAACATCAGACACAACTGGATAAGCAGGAAAGAGCAGCCAGCTTCCTTGAAACCCACTGTCATACTTGAAACTATAATGAGGTGAATAAAACAGTAGGCTTTCCAAAATGTACCAAAATCAGGAGGGAAAAAAGCCTTTTCAATGGAGACTGAAGCAGGTCTATACTGATCATACAAATACCTGCACATCATTTTGTGTTAACCCTAGAATTCTTTTTACTTAAGGGTTTTGGCTTTTGTATTCACCTAAAAGGACTTCTCCATAGATGTTCCAAATCCATTCAGAGACAAATTCTGTTTACTAGGCTTATTCCTGGCAAATATTATGGCAGGCATTGAAGGTAGTCTCCAACCTTTGGGCTGCTCTATCCCATCAGTGTAAACAAAGAGCTGTTATAATTAGTCTTTAGGATTGCCATAAAGAGAGAGGAGCCATTTAGGGAATGTGGGTCTGGTTCAAACTTCCTTTGTCTTTTTATTTAACTTTAGTGCACCTCGAAAGAGATCCTAAATGGCACTGGCTTTCCCATAAATTAAATGTGGGACTTTTTCTAGGTTTTAATATGTGCAGAGTGGATTTTATTTTTATTCAAGCAGAATAATCAATGAAATGTTCATTCCATATTTTACACTGATAAGCAATTATCTATAAATATTTACAAATAAAAGGAGAAAGGGAACTTGAGAAATACATACTTTGGGGAGGGGGAGTGTTCTAAAGTTTTAAAACAAGTTTTAGGAAATACCTTAGAAAACAGGAGATGCAATAACAGAACACATACAACTCTTTATCTTGTCTTCACCAAAGACAGTACTCTTTATCGTTGGAAGTGGACCACATTTTATACTGAGTGATTCATTTGTTATGAATGAGTAATTCCATAAGTTTTAAGCTCCTTCTCTATTTATCAGACACCTGTGAATAGATCATTTTCACAGGACTTAATTGATATTCACTGAACTGGGATACTTGCTTAGTTCATCAAGTATTTTTGCATATCTGAGATTTGAGTTATTCTACTGAATTGTGATCATCTGAATGAGTGACCAAGCATGTGATGTGCTTGAAAGCACAGATCATACCCACTCAAAACACACGTTGGTCTAATTTATTCTCTGCTTGGAGAGGAACTCAATGTGTAATATCTATTCCGCATTTTCCGTGTACAGCTCTAAATGGTTTTCTCACTAAAATCCTGTGATCTACATAATTTTAACGCATACAGACTCAGATAAGCTGCATAGAAAAAAACACAACATTATCTGATTCTTATTCACAATCAGTTCAAAGGCTGTTTTAAATGTTAAGATACACGATCCATAAAAGCGTTTCAGGTAGTTCAACAAAAGAAGAAAAGGAATGTGCCAAGACAGGAAGGAAGAACTCTAAATTACACAGTAGATTATGGATTTATACATTTATCAAACAGAAGGAAGCTGCCAAAGCACAGTAGTCTTGGACTTCCTAAATATCCTCCAGAAAGCCTTATTTTACACTGGATCCAGAAGATAAGGAAAGTAAACTGGAATTTCACTCCTAGAATCTGATACAACTTGTGTAAGAAACGAAGTAGTCATTTTTATGTATTTATAATATCACCCAGACGCAGAAAAAGTATAGGTCTTGTTATTTTTCTCATCTACCTGACCATAAAAGCAGTAATCAAGTAAGTGCTGAAGATACAATTGTTACAGTAATGCACTTTACCTGTTGTATGCACTTCAGTGGGGAAAATAATCTGCTTTTGCATGAAAAGACAGAAAACCATAGAAAGTGTTTGAAAACACTGGCATCCTCAACAGGACAAATGTTTTTATGCAAGTCAGGAGTTTTTTGGAAATTGAGACTGGAATTCTGCCCTGATCATCACTCCCCAGAGAGGTAAGTAGAACCCAAGCTGTCTAAATTCGGTGCTCATTGGCAAAAGACAGTAACTGTAATGTTCTCACTATGGAGAGCACCTATTTTTCATATGCCATTGTGACAATATTCTCTCCCTTCTTGCCTTAGCTGTCCCAGGAGGCCTGACAATCAGGATTACATATAGAATTGACTGAACTCTCTTACGTATTTGTTTCACAGTAATGATCAGCTGGGGTTCTTTGTGCTCTTCACCATGAATCAAGTCTTTGGTGATGACTTCAAGTTTTCAAGTCAAATTTACTTTGTGGAGGATTTCATACCACGTCACAAATATATCTGATGCAGTGTCCAGCACCAAAATAAGTGATGTGCAGATATCCATGTCATGGTGTTGAGGTATCTGCCACACATTATTTTTTGGACACATGAGTTTCACACAGACTCCAGTTGCCAAGTCACTCCTAGTAAAAAGAACTTAAAAGAAACTAGAACATTATCTTTTACTTTTACATCTCTATTTGCCCAGTCATGTTTTCCTTGGTCTCTCCTGGAAGAATTAATTTTAAATGGAGCTTGGACAAAGGTAAGAAGGAGTGAGCAGGTGCCAAGACATTCTGCTGGGAAGAATTTGAAAATGTTGAGTCATGACCAGTGACCTATCTTTCTTTTTTCTTAGAGGTACCATCTCACAGCAGATTACGTCAAGCACAAGAATGAAAGATCTGCCATGCTGCTTTGCCTCTTTTGATCCTGTGGAAACACAGAAAACGAAAAAATCTGGTCACAGACCCTCAGGACCTGACCCTGAGGAAGAGTACATGGAAATGAAATGTACTCAGAAAAAAATTATCAAAAAATTAATCACCAAATATCTTGTACTTCTAAGAAAAATAGGGGGGAAACCCCACTATGAGGCTATGCACTCTTTTGTTCTTATTCCATAAAAATATTGCATGTTGATGGTTTTTGAAAAAAGCATAATAACCCGTGGTTATTATGGCTAATAATGTGGTTAGACAGGAAAGCCCAGAGGAATTAACAAAATCTGATGAAACCCTGAATAATTCCACTTATAATGGTCTACGTCTGCAAGATACACACAAGTAATCATTACATCAGAGAAAGTTAAAGCCACAATGTTCCACATTCACCCACAGGTTTAAGAGCACCAGTCTGGCACACTTAAGTCTGGTTGCCTTGTGGGCCTCCTTGGAGACCACTTGGTTACTCACTGTACTACCTTTTCAAGACAGAAATTTCCTATTTCCAGGAGCTATACTTGAGTGTTTATCTGACAAAATAGGCAATTCTCGGCAATAATCTGGAGTCAAAAACTTTCTATCCTACTTCATTGTCCTTCTGTGCTTTTTTGTATATATCTCCTCATTCTTCATGTAGGAGTATGTCACTACTACATATTTAGGCTTCTTCACTTGATATCTGTGCTATACAAAATGGAAGGGCTGTGACATACTTGACAGTAAAGTAAGAATGGCCATTTTACCCTTGTGGATTTCATAAACAGTTGCCTTCAGTGGTGAAAAGCATGAATTAATCACCAACATAACAATGGAAAAAGAGTTCTCTAACTGAAGTGAAAATTGAGCCATTTCTGTTGCTAGAATCATGACAGCTGTGATCATTCTCAGCTAGGAATTACAGTGTGGAGAGATAGTGAGAACACTTTTTTGGGTAAAATCTTGGCCCTTCTGGAGTAAAGATGAAAAGTATTTATCTCAATAGACCCATGCTTTGGCCTTTCCAGAGTCAAAAGAATTTAAGAGTTTGATTAGCCAACACTCCAAATGGAATATAAGATCAGGTAAAAAATTCTATGTTCCAGTTTCACTCATAATGCAACCTCAATTTTATATACCTTACTTAAACAGAAATTAGTGTTTTCAACTTCCTTAGCATTAAAAGAAATTAAGTATCAAGAATTTCTGAAAACCAGAAATTCAGTGGCAAAGTTTGTTGTACAAAAACTGACTGTATAGTAAGTACCACAGGAGAGAAAACAAAGCCAACACCCTCCAACACCATCCCTGTGTACTAAAAATATGTAGGAGGGTGTTTTATGGGGCAAAGCATAAAGTATAGACTGCATTTAGCTGAAGGGCTGCAGCAATACTGTAGTGAGTTCTAACTGGTTTTTGAGACCATGTGTTATTTTTAATACTTTCTTGATAGTGAGATTTGCTTTTAGTCTGGGAACCCTGGCTGTTAGCTAGCCTTTGACCAGTATCAGATCGCAATTCTGTTTCACTGAAAATGACAAAATCTAGCATTTCAAAGAATTGTCAAAAAATTATTAATAAAGGAGTAGGTGTTTTTTGACTAAAAGAAAAGAAATTTCATGTGAATGGGACTCTTAGAAAGTGAGAACTGAGAGTATTTGGAGGAAATGAAAAAAACCTCTAAATATATATGGACAAGACAGTATAGTAAAGATGCAAAAATGACTGGACTGAAAAGAAATTGTCACATTGGTTCTAGAAATCCATTAGGAGCCAGAGGTTAACTAGGGAAAATATTGGCTTGCTACCTAATGAGAAAGACAGAAGATACTCAATATGATATAGATCAGAGTGCATAATGTTTACTTTGTTTCAGATTGTTCTAAAAGGCTGAGTCGCTCTTACACTAATAGAATTAATTTCAGAGAGTTATTGGATAAATTAGATTATTTCAATTTATCTGGATTTTAAATCCAGTTCTAGAAAACTTTGAAAGGCCTGTCCAGAGTAATCAGAGTTTTCAATAATCTTTGGAAGTCTGCAGGAATCAGTGAAGCTTCGGAAATGGGAAATATTTTGTCTACCTTTAAATTATACAGAGAAAAAAGAATTGTAGAATGTTAGACTGGTCATCTTAACTTCACTTTCAAGAGAAAAATAAAACAAACAAACCACTGGCAAATAGGAAGGTAACAGTTTGCAACTGAACCTTGAAGAAATGAGGAGATAAGAAATAGGCAAGACAAACCAGCCAAGTTCCGATCTAATTTTTTTCTGTGATGCGTAAGAGATTGTTTGGATGGGGGGGAAAAAGCAGAGGTGCTGTCTGTCTTAGCTTCAGTAACGGTGTTTGTTGACACTGGTTCCAGAGTGGTGGTACAGTGCAAAGTTGTCTGTTACCTACATTTTCAGCTTTGTAGTCCAATGGACCAGCACAAACTGGTTGTCAAAATGCTGTGCCTGATCTAATAAATCCTAACAGGCATTATCTAGTCACAGATCCCCATGTGGTAAGAAATAATCCAAAAAAAAATTATGAAAATCTGGGAGCACAGTTTTTAAGGTAAATATGCCCAGACAACTGATCAAAAAAGCTAACAAATAATAAGAAAGGCTACTGGGCCTTATGAAAGAATCTGCCCTGTGGCTGATACTACAATGGTCAACATAGAAGATGAAAGAAACTGAATTTCAGATTTATGATTAAGATCAAGCTTGAGAGTTGTGAGAAAGTTCAATATGATCTTGCCAATTCAGAGAAATTATATAGAAAACCAATGCAACAGACAAGTGAGTAACAATGGTTTTAGGGAACGATTATCCACTTTAGGAACACAGGACATTGCACAACAAAAATCAGACCACAAGCACCATAGCAATCAAAAATTTCATGCAAAGGAATGATCAATGCCAGTTTAAGGCATTTAAGAGCAATTCAACTTGCAGAAGACTCAAAGTAGTCTTCCCATTGCGATAAGGCCTCAGTGATCTCAATCACTTGTAGAGATACAGGGAACAGATGAAGGAAAAATCCAGAGGAGTTCTGCAGTGGTAAAGTGACATCTGAAAAAATGTGACTTGGAAGAAGTGATTGAAAGGTCCTGGGACTGTTTAACTTAGATAAGAGAAGATTTGTGGAAAACAGAATAACAATGATCTGGCATCTACACTGCTGCTAGGAAGATCAGTAGGAGAAAGAATGCTGCAAGGAGTATTTGAGAAGGCATTAGGATAAACCTTCTAGTACTAACCACTGTCAATCAGTTGCCTGGGGAAGCTGGGTATTAGCATCATGGGAGCATTTAAGAACAGTTTAGACAAATATCTTTCATGAATCACATAAATGAGCAATGGACTGAACGGCTTCTTCCCTTTGCCTACTCTGAGTGAGTACTCACTGTTAATACATATCCACTCCCTAGGATTTTGGCAGTAGGTCTCCGAATGGGACAGAATAAAAAATGGCTGTATCTCTGTGTCACAGGAGAGATCAGACTGAAAAACACCCAGAGAAAGACCCAGATCCAGGGCATCAAGAAGCCAAAATCCCAGGATGTCATGAACAATCCCAAACAGATGGCACATGGTAGTCACTGCTCTTAGGCAGCCCTTGACAAATACTAATAGACATAAATGACACAGACTGACGAGCTGTCATAACATTAGCTAGATAACCTATCACAGAAACTACCAAGTGGCTTGGTAAAATGTCACTCCTTCAGAGACAAAGATTGAAAAGTTTACATATTTCAAATTTTTCAACTAGCTTTTCTACAAAGACACTTGGAATTCATTGCATGGGAAGTTCACCAATAAAAGGTTCCCCCAGTTGCAGCAAATACAAGTAGCTGTACCAGCCTCTGGTGTTTTTGAAATAGCCTGGACAGTTACATACATATAGAAATTATTAAAATGGTCTACTAGCCTATGAATACCAGGGGGAGAAGATTTGCAAGAGAGGAAGAAAGTGGCTAAGGATAGGATAAATGGATGTCAAATAAATATTTTATTGTTCCTTTTCTGCTTGTTTTATTTTGACTACTCTGGTTTACTGCCCCTTTTGAATGTGTCAGAAGCTGTATCAAAATAAACACCCCTCCACAGAAAGGTGAGGCTCTTTTTATGTGGGGTCTATGATAAAAGCTCCCCTACACATTCTGGGATTGTGAAGAAAAAGACTAACAATATGTGAGTGAACACATAAACGATGGTCCTCAAAAGGCAGCCAAGATCTGATGCCAGAGATATAACTGATGCAGGCAGGGAAATAAAGGAAGTTTTCTTTTCTTAAAGCGTAATGTAGCGGCAAAGCTATTCCTTTTTTTTAAAGAGAAAGAAAACAGAAAATCAAGAGAAGGGCTCTTGGGGAAAACAAGAAATCAAAGGTAGTGAATGCAGCAGTCTGAAGGAAGTGACAATACATAAGAAAAGTTTAGATTACCAAGATTAAAGTTGTTGATGGCACTTAAATTCTTGCATCGACTTTAACAGTTTGAAACCGGGCTTTGATGAGTCCTGTAAATCACCAAGTTACACACTTGGACATTCCTGAGACACAGATTTTCCGTTTATAAACAGAACTCTTTGTGACTTTACACATTTGAGCAATGGAGTGGAAATCATTATGATGCTTTGCATTTGTATTCTGCATCAACAGGAACAGAAAATTTACAGCCTGTGCACGTCTTCCTGTTTTTTGTTTTCATGTTGGGAAGAAGTCAAGGGTCTCGCTTTGCAGGGCCCAGCTAGAAGTCAACAAGAGCAGGAGCAAATCTCCAAGCCTTAGAACACCAGCCATAGTTACATCACAAACTAAATGCACCACTTGGATTATCTGCTGTTTAAAATAGAACTCTTTAGTATGCTATCTATGTGAATAAAAGCATAAACATTTCAGCTATCAACTCATCAAAACCACTTGAGCAAGCATAAAATATCTTCTTGGCACCAGGTAGTCACTCTGTCCTCTTAACACGATTTCTCTCTTTCGAACTTACACTTCAGCCACATGCTAATGGGTTCATCTTAAGATAGTGAAGCCATGCATGCTTTTAATATCAGACTTCCTTGCATTGGCAAGAACTACAGATTTTTTGCTGACAAGACAATTTTACAACTGTATGAATGGTACATCTTTGTTTAGGGGAAAAAAATGAGGTGAGTAAGAATTCTGAACCACAAATGATGCCATGTGAGTCTAAACCAAGTGCAATCATTACAGACCACTTCACAAATGCAAATGAAGTAAAGTGAAGAACAAAATGAAAGTGCAGCTCACCCCCAAATGTGCTTTGTGTTTTTTTCTCTAAATAGCCTTTATTTTTTTGCAATTTGGTTAACATTTCCATGCTTATTTTCTTATTTTACTCCTTATTTTCTATGTTTACTACTGAGCAGGAGTATCTGAAGCAGACCAATTTCTTTAATTCATCTTAGTTTTTTAATTTCTACCTACGTGCTTGGGTATTGTTATTTATTTGTTTCAAAGGACCAGGCATGACCTCTAAAACCACAGGTCAAGCCCTCCCTGGGGCTGGTCACAGACTCCACCAGGCACAGATTGAAGTACTCACATGACAAATACTGCTAGTGATTGAGTGCATTATGAAGTGGAGCACAAGACTCCTTCTGCTTACAAGAGGTCTGTGATGACAGGCTTACAAGGAAACAAGGATGTCATCCCTTTTCATCCCTAAGACAAATCAGCATGGGTTTCCTCTGTTCTGGCCATCCACCAGAAAGTCCTCACCCACTACTCTTCCCAGTTCACTTTAGAGGCAAGCACGTACGAATTTCAGTCCACTCAAACATTAACATCACCCCTTCAGCTGCACTCATATACACATACACCCTCTTCCCCTTCAACAGAAAGCAGAAAAATTAGAGGCAACTGGGGAGAGCAGATTTCTCCCTAAATCTTTGTTGCTGAAGACAGCAAAAGAGCTTAATGAGTGCCTTGGCCGAGAGCCCCATGCTGGCTTGAGCTGGCTGCTCCTGCGACGACAGCATCAGCACGGCTTTATTCTCAGCTCAGTCAGCACCTCCCCAGCAAAGGACTTCAATCGCACCAGATGCTACATTCAAACAGCAAGGGACCACTGTCTTCCCCTCTGTTCCTGTGGGTGACATACCAGAGAAGATCAGGGAGAAATACAAGAGAAATCCATGCCTGTTTTAAACTACTGTGGTCAGAAAATTCCTTTTGGATTTGTATCAAATTCCATTTAATGTCTTCCATTTCTGTGGTCTCTTTTTCCCCCTGCCACCAAGGTCTTCTCAGCTGTCCCACTGACAAGTCGGCCTTTTTCTGATGTCCCCAAACGCCTGTATGGACACAGTATCAGATAAACACTGGGATGAGTGACTGGGTTAACTGAAGTTAATTAAAGGTCTGTTTTCAGCACTGCTAAAAGATAACTGGGCCAAAATTTAGAGCACAGGGGAAGTTTTACTTTCAACAATATACACTGTTTGGTAAATAAAAGGCTCGAACAATTTCAAAGAAAGTTGTGCCAAGAGCCTTGCAAAAACATTTTCCTCCTCAGAGAATTACACAAACGGTGCAATTCACTTTAAAGCTTTGTAGGTTTAATTTTGCAAGTCTCTTGTAAACAAACACTGAGGCTAATTCACTAAAAACACTATAGACTGAAAGCACAATCATTTTATAATCTTAACCATTCATTCTCAATAACATATTCCTAACATTTCAAAATGGCCAAAAATCAAAATTACTGGAAAATTGGAAGTGGGTTTAAAAATAAATTCTGTCTTCTCCAGTGTAAAGTTAGATATCCAGTTGCTGGCAGGACTGTACAAGTAAAATAATGAAATCATATTAGGATGGCAGTGACTATACAAATACTTACCTTAAACTACGAAATGCAGCCAGTGTAAACTGCATGGGTCTCAGGGTTAGCTGATTAAGCCCGAACTGAGTCCCTGTGCAGTCCCTAGAAAACCTGCTGCTTTTCTTTCTGGCACTGGCACAATCACCAAACAGTTCATCATTACTGGTTGTATAAAATACTATGGAAAGTCTAACTAACATGAGCAGACATACTCCTGAGGTTTAAAAATGTTTTTTGGTACCCCAAGGGTGTGCACTTGTTCATAATATTCCCAGATGGAAAAACATGTTGGTAAATTGTGAAACAGTGTGAGGAGCTGAACTGAACTGTGATGAGCTGAACTGTCTGAAAATAAGCACAGTTTTCTAAGCATGTTTTTGATTTAAATGCTGCAACAGTGATTATTTACTGTGAGGATAATAGAACAGATGGTGAACATTTAGCTGACCAATATTTACTGGTTGCACATGCAGTACATCAAGACTTTTATAAGCATTGAAGTAATGATTCTTAATCGCGGCTTGTTTTCTTGCTTTTAGGCGGGAACTGTTAATAAATAGAATGGAAAATGAAAGGTGATTACCACTTAAGGATTACACTTATGGCTTGTCTACCTTGCATTTGATTTGTTCAGTTTTCATAATGTAAACCTGATCTGTCAGGTCACAGTGAAAGCACTCATATATAGTCTATATTAAGTTTAATTAAACAATGGGTGACGCAAAAAAATCTGATTGCATGTTCTGATCTGATCCCAGACTATAAAGACCTGAGAGAGGCGTCAAAATGGCCCCATCTTTATTGATGAATACTAAAGGTGCTTTGTTCTGGAGTACTCATTTAAGGGCAAGCTTTAATTTGCTGCGACTGTGCTCTTCTGGCATTATCACTAGAGATACTAAAACCAAGGTCATAATCTACATCAATACACTAAATTTTAAAATGTCAGAGTCACCATTGTGACTCAGTAATAACACAGTGTTATTGCTGTGTTCTAATTACGTTTCAGAATGGGTGAACTCATTCCTTCCAGTTACCCTACAGTAGTTAATTGACCTCTTTGTGTTGTATTTCCAAGCACCATTGAGATATTTATATTGCAGCTGTGGTCTGTCTGAGATGACACAATTTCGGAGAAAAATTAAAAGATAGATGTCTTTCTTGGTAAAGTGTCTGTCTTATCTTAATGATCTAAAGCTGCTTTGCAACATAGATATCAAGTAATTATTAAAAGGCCTGGCTTGACAGCACCAAGGGTGGAATATCTTCTCTATGCATGGAGCAAATACAGAACACCATCATAAATACACTAAACTGAAAACACAAGGCCTATTCCCTCACTTGGCCCCCAGATGGAGCATGCCAGGTGGGACTACTGTGTGACCCCTCTTAATTCTCATTCACATTCATAGCAACAATTTCGTATTTCAACAACTCAGGCTGAATTTTGTAAGGTTTTGCCAGTCTTTTTCTTAACAAATCTTATCTCCTTACAAAGCTCTGTATTCAGGTCCCAGTATACTTTTTAAAAATATTTTGATTTCCTTCTCTTCCTTCCAAATTAATTTCTACTTTAATTTAAATAATTTAAATTTTTCTTCTCTAATTTCCAAACTAATTTATTTAGTTACCAATTTTTTACCCCTCCTGTTCCACACTGATGCGCACATCTTTTGAACTTTTAATCATTACATTTTGGTTTTTACTTAAGATTGCAGACCCATAAAGCATTCTAAAACTGTTTGAGAAGTAATTTTTTAGGCATGTGGAAGTGAAAGGTCCATGAAGAGTTTTGTTAATCGTTTTTATGTAGAATGTACAGCATAATAATTTTATGACAGATAAAGGAAATCAATTAAATCAAAAGAAGCAGAAAAAGTTACGGAAATTTATAGGTGTGGAAAGAACAGGTATTAAGACTATTTAGATTCCCAAATTCTAAAAGAAAAACTCTAAAATAAGTACCTTTGCCTATTGCACAGAGTAGTTGTACTAGTTTGAAAACAAACCAGTAGAAGGCACCAAGTCAGAATAACAATTTAACAGGGAAATTTAAAAAATAAAGGCAGAGAACACTGGGTTAAACTGACAGTCAGGATACAACCTGACACCCACAACAACGCCAACACTGTCAGGGTGGCAGTAGAAGTCCGATAAAATGGGGGCTGCAGTCCCGAAGTGATGGATGTGGATTCTGTCGAAGCAGTGATCCCATGGAAAGGGCCTGCACTTCCTCGGAAGGTCGGGTGGTGGCTGTGTAGCTCCTGTCCTCTGGGAATCCAGTGAAAAGGGTTTCTGTGGTGTTCAGAATCTCAGATTATACCCAGGATGGAATGCTTGGTTCCTCCCTCTGGGTGGAGCATCTCACAATGGAATGATGAGTCATGAGAGGCCAGGCGTTTATTAGGCTCATTAACAGAAGATAGTCCGGAGGGAGTTATCTCTGAGCCATGCAGCCAGGCATTGATGGGCCATTAACAGAAAGATAGTCTGGGGGGAGGAGGCAAGGAAACACTGCCCCTCCTGGTTTCAACAGCTCATGAGGATGGTAATAGAATACATTGCAACCCAGGACAGTAGTGCAGTGTGATGAAAGAATGTTGAAGAATGAAACATGCACATGGTAAGGAAGAACTCCCAACACCTAGGAGAAGTACCTTCAATCACAGACCTATAAAGAATGGGGAAACTCATTGGGCTCACATCCATGTACAGATAAATTGACAACGGTGACAGGGACTTGAAAATGGCAGAAAATAAGCATACAAAATTGGGAGGTCATTTCTGTTGAGAGAGAGATTCAAAACTTGAAGAATTCAACAAAATCTGTAGTTTCCCTGTCACATTTTCTTCACACCTTGTTTATTCTGTAATGTTGCAGAGCGTTTTCAGGGCTGTCAATAATAGAGATGTAGAGAAGGGATTATTGTCGCAAACCTTTGCCCTGTCAGACACATATTGTCACAGATGTCTGCTCCCAAGTACCTGGTTTATACCAGGTTGTGGTACGACTGCCTTTCTGGTATAAAATGTACATGGGAGTTTCCTCGACCTTTACACTTCAGCTTTAACCTAGCTGAGGCTTCTATGGATGGGGTAGGAGTAGCAGCCAACACGGTATGCACTAACAGTGGTAGAAGCCCTGAGGAGGAAATGCCCTGCTGAAATCGAAACGGAAGGCTTGCCAAGCAGATTGCATTGGAACAGGTAAGCAAACCCTGTCAACATAGGAAAAACAGCATGAGGCAAAGCACTGCAATTTTGAAGTCTTGCTTACACAAAGGCCTGTTGACTACTTTGCAAGAACAACTGCTTTTCCTCTTAACAGCTATTCTTGCCTATGCAGGAGTTGTACTATCAGCTTCTGCAACATCATTTCACATGCCACCTCTTTCCCTCTAGCAGCAGCATGTGACTGCATCCATCTCTACAGTATAGCTTGGACCAAGACAAACATGACTTCTACCAATACTATGGACTGTACAGTACATCACTGTTGAGGTGACTGAGCCAGCAATTGTGATGGCTGAGGGGCCAAGGAGCCCCGAAATAGCAGAGGCCTGATGGTGGACCAATTCTGAGGTTTAAGAACTTCCCCTGACCTCATGCTGAGAAAGGAAAAGCCTCACCCCTCAGCCTCTGTGGTGCTGTGCAGACTTTGTCTGATTGGCTTGTTACCCTACACGCCCTCAGACCTTCCCCATTGGATCCCTTTCCCTCGTCCCTCCTGTGTACCACCCCTGTGCCCCCAGATCATTGTCTGTGATGCTTGCCGCGCTCCGGTACAAAAACCCTGGGACTCCTTGGTCCCACTCTGTTTTGTCTCTCGTCTCCCTTTGTGGCAGGATGCAATAAACCTCATCCATGGAAACATGCCATGTGGGAGAGCCCTCCTGACTCTTTGCCTCTGGTAACGCGTGAGCTATCTGGCTTGAGTGTGCGTGTGTGAGTCCGCGACTCCAGCAGCATGGGTGAAAGGAGTAAGATTGCTGGAGTGCTGTACTGCACCCACCGGAACGATCCCATTGCCAGGGACGTTTCAGGGAAATGCAGCTACCCTTCATGGTCCCACGCACAGTGCTTTACATCACAAATGAGCAAACTATTGTCAACACTAGGAACTATCACTATATTTATGGTGACAACTGTGTATACCAAATGGGCAGTTAAAATAATTTGCTACTTAAATAAATCAGCTTATTTTCTTTTACTTGTTTCTTCTCTGAATATCCAGCCAATTTCTAACATACGGGATTTTTTTTGGAAGTGAGGAGCTTGTTTAAAGAAAAAAAAAGAATACATTTAATTCTCCACTTTCCCTCATAACACTGCTCAAAGAAGCTGTGAATAAAAACCAGTTTTCACTGCCTTCTCAAGCATCTTCCATGCTTTCTGACTCCACCAAGTAAGTTTCACACATACCTTCCCAGGTAAGATATCATACCTTTCATCTCCTGTCCTTGACACGGTGCTGGCATATCACTTATGCAACGCTCTGATCTCCTATCTGGTTGATTACAAGTACACAGTTCATCTCAGACTGAACCAATAATCTTACAAGAGATTCTATAAGGCCAAATGCTGAGCCAGCTGGTTGTATTTTCCAATGAAGCAATTCAGTTATGCTGTCTAGTCAGAAATTTGGTCCAACACTGTATATCACAGAACTACATCTTTTATTGTGTACCTCACAAGCAGCCTGTGATCCTCTACTATCTCCATATCCCACCCAGCAAAGATTGTACATATGGCAAAAAGCATTCAGCTTCTCTGCTGCCTTCAGCAGGGTAACACCCACCATGAGTTCATAACCTATGAAAATGGTAAAATGCACTCCTGGATGAAACATCCCTTCAAGTTCTCTGACAGAGAGCTGCCTTGTCATGACAGACTGGCTTTTATCAGTGCCTGCAGGGAACACATTAGCCACTTTCCTTCTAGCAATAAGTAAACAGCCAGCCTTCATGCATGGCCTCCAAAGGAAGGTTCTTTGCAGTCTTGTTTGTACGGACAGCTGCTATTTACATACCTTTGAGAATGGCAATGAGTCTAACTCTCCATATAAGTCAGTAGGCCTGCAAGAGTTATAAATCAGGAAATAATATTTCTTGCAAATAAGCCTAGAGTATTTAAAATAATCCTAAATAAGACAGCATGATTATTTCGCAAAATAGCAGGAGAATGGATTGACTGGAAAGCTGGATTTCAGTTTGTCCAGACGCATGCAACAGAATCACTTTTGTTTTCTTACAGCTGTTAAAAAGTTATCCATCTTAGTTTTCACCATGGAAAATCACCAAACTCAGGGCTAGTCATGAATGGCACTAGAGTCAATATAATAGAGGCAAAAATATGTCTGAGACAAAACTGATTTAGAGCTAGAAATTATTTATAATGCTCTTTCCCCATTTTCAGCTCTTCTTTCCACTACAGTTACTTTAAGCTCAAATATCTGTAAGCTGGCATGCAGCTGAAAGAGGCCTCCATGGCGTGCTTGAAAAGACAGGAAAAAAGAAGTGCTCAGGTATTAGAAAAAAAAAATTTAATAAGTGTCCAAATATGAAATAAGTACTTATGTATTTTCTTTTTCTACCACACATGATCAACATTACTGGAGCCTTTTCCCAACTGAGCAGAAAAAAAGGCAGTCTTTCCTGTGTGCTCAAACAATTCATGTCCCTTCTAGCAGACAGCAAACCCTGTAAAACCAAAAGATACAAGATAGCAAAACAATATTTGGGGTTTTTTCTCCCACTGAAATCCCATATTTTACCAAACATTCTTCTGTGAAACCATAGCAGTATTTAACAAGTTAAATAATGCCATGGGGGAAAGATGTACACCTGTCATCTTCTCCATTGCCTTCATCTGCACCAGTCTATTCTAGATTTCCAGCCTTAGGCCATTAATCTCAATGTAGGACAGTTTAATCATCTATTTACCAATTCTACAGTAGAGTTCTAAAATACCACTGCAAAACAGCATGTTTGTATCATCACAATAAATTATTCCCATGGTGGTATTTACAAGTGAAAACTGAAATAACCCCCCTTTTTTCTTAGATGCAAGTGTTATGCTGCTTGGAAACACTGCCAGACGTAGCATTGGGTGGAGTCTTCCATTGAGCAGAGACCAGATCATGGGAGAGGTAACAAAAGAATTCAGTCCCGTGATAAAATTAAATTCTTGGCCTCTCTTCTCAAAGAGTCAGCAAGGATCTGAGCTAAAGCCAAACACAGTAGTTTTTCTCTGTGATGCAAATCCATCTTCATGATGATCTGGACCAAGACAATCTAAGAGGCTTTCAGTCAGCTACAAATCGAACATTTTAAAAGAAAAGAAGTCAAACTGAGATGAAAAAGGTCAGTAAAAGAAAGAATTACAATACAGATGATTCAAGAAAAATCCTGGTCTCTGGAGTACATGAGAGCTCATCAGCTTCTCCAATGACTTGGAAAGAACCTGAACAGCATGAAGTGGGTTAGCAATTGACAAGCACCATTTGTAAATATATCAGGAAGTCACCAATGTGTAAGTACCACTAACACATGTGGCTTGTGGAGGAAAAACTTTATGCTGCAGCAGTGTTTCATACTTGCACTGAAATGACCATGTTCCTCCATTTTTAATATACAGGCTGGAAGTGGACTCCTGCACTGGAGTCCATCCACATTATCCCAGGAATGACTCCTCCTTTGGGAAATGTCATTCTGACGTATAGTTTACTCATATCCTTGCTTGCTTGAGAAAGCAGTCAAGATCCATTGGTCTCTGATAATCTTTTTTTACTGGAAAAGTGGGGTTTCTACCAGTAAGGTTTGTCATTGTTTTGACAAACTGTGTAGAGGAACCAGTGGAGGGTGGAGAGTATGCAAACTATACCACTCCCAGTTGAAGAATGTGAGCAAAAGAACAACAGAGACCATGATAAAAGTTGATCGTGTGAGTAAAAAGGGCAAACCACTACCACATGCATGATGAAAAGTCAGGAAAGATGTTGTCCAAAACAGGACTCCCAGGAGAGATGAGATCACACTAAGCGGGGGAGGAGGGTATGAACAGGATGTTGTTTTGTAACTGTCTAGTGTTTTCCAGAGTAAAAGTGATTGTGGCTTGGCTAAACCCGAGTTTCTTGCCTACCCAACTGCTTTATCCCTAAAGACTAGAAACAAGAGCTCCACCACCAGGTAGGCTCTCTGGAAATGCATCCAAGCAACACAGTGCCAGAACTGACTGCCCTAGAGTCGTAGCATTGCCTCAGAGCCCTGAGGGATAGAACTAGACTGACCAATACCCAAAACCCAGAAGTTCAATCAAACTGATTTGGTCATAAGACATCCACTCTCACAGAAAGGAAAGGACTTCACTGTAACATCCTGCTTCCAAGCTAGGTCTTCATTTAAAGAAAGTCAACTCCTCCTTCCCAAGGAACTGACAGGCTAACAATTACATCACTCTAGGAGTCAGAAGCATTTTTATATAATACTTCAAGTGCTCTGTAATTTGCTAGATTCTTTATTTGTGCTAAATTGATTTTGAAGAGATTTTAGTAATTTTTAACTCTCCTGGCAGTAAATTAATCCAAGCTGCTCTTAGAGGCCCTTTTCCTTCCTTTACTGACTTTTCATCTCTCATGTACTATCTGCTCCCTGGAAATTGTATTATCTTAATCTCAGGGTATTCACTTCATTTGCCAGTATTGCTTTTCTTATCTTTTACACTCCTGACTTCACTATGTAATCGTTAACATTTCTCCTCCACATTTAATGTTTGATTCCATGGCTGTATCTCCTCCTTGCTATTGCATTACTTTTCCTAGTTCTCTGTTTCATAAGGCTTTATAGTCTGTTAGTTTTTGCAAAGTCAGCTTCCTTGAAGGACTCAGCCTCTGTTTCCATTACTGTCAATGATAAGATTTGGCATTCTGTTCAGAGTATGAATATTGATACTAATTATTCTTTTATTCCATATCTTTTGTTTAGCCCTTTAAATATTTTATTCCATCTTGTCAACTGCTCTGTCATGCTACTAAACTTTCCTCTGGAACAACAACATAGTAGTTTTATTTCTCTAATTTTTATCGTCTCACTGTTGGCTTAATAATAGGTTAAGTTGTAAAAACCAGCACTCTTGTACCCATTTTTAATAATATTTTGTAGCAGTTTAGGAACGGTACTCTCCAATTTAGTGCTCCCACTGAAACTACTCCAAACCATGCAGCACTGCTCACTCCTCCCTCCCCCTCTCCCTCCCTTGAGGCAGGCTTGACAGAAGAATTGGAGGCACCAAAGGTAAAGATCACAGGTTGAGATAGGAACAATATACTGAAAACAGCAGTGAGATGCAGTAACAATAATAAAAGAGTACAAGAGAAGCAATTGATTCTCATGAAAATGCTCACCACTATACCATGAGGAACACAACAATAGCTGGCTCTCGATATCCTGACTTGGAAGGGACCCCCTCCAGCATTCCCAGAAAATGAGGTGAGGTGCTACAGAATAACCTCTGGATCCTGGCCATGCCCCTTCTTGGTTACTGCAACATTAACTCTGCCCTGGCCAGAATCAAGATGTGGCAGTGTTAGACAAGCTAGGCTTGTTAGACATGGTTCTCACTTCAGTTAGAAAACCAAAGCACAAAAGTGAAACAATGATCAGTTGAAACAAATTTCACATAATTTGTTTTATGCTCAGATCCATTACTTTGCCTTGTATGAGAGAAATAACCATCTGAAACCTCTCTATTCCCTTATTTTCTAGGTTTTCTTGTTTCTACACATTCTCTGATATCATAATGCTTAAAACCACTATAGGCTTTGTAATTAGGTTTTCTGAAGTCTGCAAACTTCGACAGATACACAGCAGGATTTCATATTTCTGTCTTTCTGTTTCCTATCCCAGTCTCCTATAAAGCTAGCACACACTACTAAAATGTATTTTCCTTGTGAAAACTATTTCTTGCTGTCTTTATTTCAAGGTTCTTTCTATCTCTTTTACTTTTCATCTGCCAAGACCTGCATCCATCTGTGCCTATTTGCCTTTTTTGTTTCTTTCTTTGCTATTGATGTAATTTTGGTAATTACCACATGGGAGGAACTTGTATTATTTTAGTTTACCAACTGCAATAAAGTACCTTCCTGAACAAAGGAGTTTGGGGCAGAAAGTGTCTTGCTTTTTTCATAACTTACTATATCAATTTATTACTATTAAGCAAATTATTCCAAATCACAATACACTTTCAGTTATAACAGTTCTATGATTAATTACTTGGCATAATAAGAGCTCTGAGAAAGTTATTTTGTTTTCTTATACACTATGCACAAAACAGTTTTTAACACAGTCGTATGGTGTCTATCAATGGTTAAAGGGATCTTCAAAGTCCATTAGGGTGACCCATTCCTTAGGTTCCCAGGAAGGTTTCAGAAGCCCTGCACAGAATATGTCTGAGTCTCACTACACTCCCAGCATCTACAGACCTAGAGACCAAAGATAGCCTAAGGATGGAACAAAAGTGTCTGGTGTCTTGTGTTCAGCTCTCATAGTTCCACACTAATTGGAAATTAAATGTCACTTGGCTGAAGCATCAAGTTCAATGAGCATGCAAGAGCATCAAGCAAAGCAAACTGTTTGTTATCCATCTGGCTTCCCAAGAGCACAAAGAATGGGACCAAATATTTTGTTAGCAAGAAGGATCCGAAGGCAAATCATCAAGATGTACAAAGTTCATATAAGGACAGTCTGACTTGAAGAACAGAGTACCTTACACATCATTAGGACCACACCATGCATGTAATCACCTAAAGAGGTGGATGAAACAGCACAAAGGGTTCACACAAATACTGACTAATCCATATGCATTTCTTCTCTGGCTGTGTCTGGACTCATTGCAACAAGAATCCAAAGCATACAGTTGTCCAACACAAAATACATATAAAAACTGTCACAACTTATCTATTGATCTGATCTAGTCAGCTGAAGGCAATTTTATCATGTCGTAATCATAATTTACATTTATAACTGAGTATATTTACTAGACTGCTTTTGGGGACAGTTACAATAGACAGCCAAGATCAAATATTTGGTAAGATTTTATGGCCACAACAGCATGTAAAAAAAGTACAGGCTGCAACCTCAGAGTCCTGCAGTAGTAGACCAAGGTGACAGTTTTCCAGACATCCAAGTCAAAGAATGCAACTCCATTGCTCAGTTAACAGATACACCTAAAATGGAGGAAGGGCTAAAGAGGAACAGTGCATTTTCCTGTAACAGAAAACAGCTTCCTAACCTATTATCAGCTGTGAGCTGTATTTTCAGTTCCCACCAAAGTCATAGGGGACAGCAGAGCCTCTATTTGGAGACTTTTAGTTCTTTTCACACTATAGCAGTGCAGGAGAGAGACAAAAGAGCATAGAACATAAAGTGGATTCCTACCTATTGTCTTACTTTTCACTCTCAACATGCAACAAATAAACTTTCATTCTTGGAGTGCCCCTTTATGCCTAATGAACAGAATACCTTTTTTTGGTTAATTTGGGGGAAAGACTGTGCGGGGTCTGAGTGAACAAAGAGCAGGAGACATTCAGACATACTAAGCTGGAAGGTTGCACACCATAGGCCACCAAACAAGAGACTGGCATTGCTGGGAATAAATCAGCATCACACCTCAGAGCCCTTTTCCACACCATGACATAGCCCTGAATTAATGTAGTTAAGTTTTTAAGAGAGGACATTTGAAAATGAGAAAATTCAATTGTATAGCTGGAAGAGCTATACAATTTTGGTTTGCTCATCAATGGGAAGGTAGTTTTTATTTCTGTGAAATTGGCAAGACCATCCTGCCTATGAATGCAGGATTAAAATTTTTACATTCTCTTTTGTAAAAGAAAAACATGTACCAAGAATTAAGCTCAGAGATTTTAAAGAGATGATTTTCCATTGAGACCTGAAATGAAACTATCACTACAAATTTATTAGATTTGGAAGTGTCATAAACAAAGATTCCAAACATTTATTATGATGGTCTTAGAAATGTTCATTACCATCTGTTGTTAATGGCTACAGAGAGAGTTTTTTAGCCTGCTGGATGCACAGAACATCAGTAGCCTTCAGTCAAAGAGGTCAGTCAAAAGCATTGCTTTGCATTAACAGAGACTCATTGGCTACTCTGATTTTTGTCCCAGCTGCCCGGAGTTCCAGTGCTGCTGTGGCAGCCATCAGAGATACAGCATCATAGCAACCCTTGTTTTCACCATCAGTTTGCAATTCCTGAAGACTTGCTTCATCTTTCTCGAAAAATTCCCTGGTAAGAAGTGAAGCCAGTTGCTCTTCTGCTTACTAGTCACACCACCACATAAAGCAGGAGAGGGAGTCATATTTGGTGGCAAAAGATTTTCAGAGATATGACCAGCAAAGGGAGTGAAGACAGGGGCCTGCAGTTCTCAGTGACATTGTATCTTTGCTAATCTTAATTTACCTCCCATGGACATTAACAGATTTTCATCTATAAGAGTGGTATTCTGTCATGCTATGTGGCCTCTTTAAGTTATACCAGCTGCTGTAGTTTTCTGGTGCCTTGCTTGATAACAAGAGAGATTGAAAACAAAATCTCTTTTTGGTCCTTAAAACATACTGTGCATTTTTCTCTTTCATCTGTGGATTGAAATTTATAAAGAAATTAAATGAGTAGGGCAAAGCAAATCAGCAGACCATAATGTGACCATTAGCGTTTCAACAGTAGTGTGTGTGTTTATGCATCCGTCACTCAAAGATTAGACTAGACATTATTCTCTCATCAAAGGCTTCAAAGTCAAGCCTGAATACTCATCTGACTTTCCCAAGATGGGATTCTCCTACTCTCAAAACAACCATGTCATTTCTGTCTGTGCTGGAGAACCCTCTCATATAATGCCACATCAAGTATCATTAGTTTGCATTATTGAATCCAACTGCTCCAGCATCAAATTCTCTGGTAAGTTCCAGTGTAACTGACTTGCTGCCTTGCAATTTGCTGACAGAGAACATTAAGACATCTTTTCCATAGGTATTAGGACTGCTCTAAATTAATTTACAGTTCCAGTGAACTGTAATCCAGTGCAGCCTAATGGCTGAGAGCATTTACTGGAGAGCGGTATTCCTAAATCAAGCACTGGGTAATTGTACTGGCACATTGCTTAGCATTCCAGATAATCTTTCATCTAAACTTAACATCACTATATTTATTACACTTACTTCATAAGAATTTTGTAAAACTTAATTAATATTTGTAAGCCTTCTGGCTTAGATAACAGTCCCTGTTGAAATGCAAAGTATTATCACACGTATTAAAAGTGCTTCACAAATTTATAGCTGTATCTAACAAGTAGTGTTGGAATCATGTTAGGGCACCTTTGTTATCTTGTCAAGAAAAGCTAGACTGCTTGCACAACTAATAAAACTACCAGTGTGATTAACCTTTCTGCTCATATGTCATAAAGATTGATGCCATATTTTAAGATGTGGAAATTTTTCTTTTTTTTCAGTTCACAGATTATTTAGGGCAAGGCAATGCTTTTCACTGGTTAGAATAGAAACTCAACTTTTATTCGTAAAGTTCAGAAGATATTCTTCTCCAGCTTAGTGTAACGTCACCCTTGTCAGATCCTACTTTCTTACTTCTGTGTTTGAAGTCCTGCACAAAGTCAAAGGATGAGGTATGACATGTAGGAAAAAATGTTATGGGCTTTAGCAGTTCATGGTGGTCAGATGCTGTCTTAGGCATAGTGACCACGAAATGATAGAGTTTTTGCTTCTCACCAAAGTAAGAAAGATGATCAACAAAGTCTTTACCTTCCAGAGGGTGGCCTTGGCCTGTTCAGGACATGGCCTTGGAGAGTCCCTTGGGAAACAGTCCATAGCAACCAAGAAAGACTGGAAATACTTTAAGAATAAAATCTTAAAAGAACACAGAAGCAGGCCATACCTATGTGCTGAAAGACAAACTGGTGAGGTAAAAGACTGGCCTGGCTGAACAGGGAGCTTTTGCTAGAACTCAGAGAGAAAAAGGGGGTTTATAATCTTTGGAAGATGGGGCAGGTGACTCACGAAGTGTTCAAGAATGTCATTAGGCCATGCAGAGAGAAAATTAGAAAGGAAAAAGCTCAGCTAAAACTCCATCTGGGCACTACTGTGAAAGGAAATAGAAAGGTTTTTTTATAAATACATTCACAAAAAGATGGCCAAGGAAAAATCTCCATCCTTTATTGGACATGCAGAGCAACATTGTCAAGGATGAGGAAAAGGCTGAGATACTTAATGCCTTCTTTGCCTCCATCTATAAGAGAAAGACTGGTTGATCCTCTGGGCAATCAGCCTCCTGAGCTGGTTGACAGGGATGGGGAGCAGAATGAATTACCCATAAACCATGAGGGAGTAGTCAGTGACCTGCTGCATCACTTAAAGACCCACAGCTCTAATGGACTGGACAGAATTCACCCGAGGGTACTGAGGGAGCTGGCAGAAGAGTTTTCCAAGCCACTCTCCATCCTTTATCATGAGTCCTGGCTACCCAAGCAGATCCCAGTTGACTGGAGGTTGGCTATAGTGATGCCCACTCAAAAGAAGGGACAGAAGAAGAATCCAGGGAGCTACAACTTTTCATCCTGGCCTTATTGCCAGGGAAGGTTATGGGACAGATCATTCAGAGTGACATCATGCAGCACATACAGAACCAGGGGATCAGGCCTCAGTATGGGTTTAGGAAGGGCAGGTCCTGCTTGACCAACCTGATCTCCTTTTATGACCAGGTGACCCTCTTGGTGCATGAGGGAAAGGCCATAGATGTTGTCTACCTGAACTTCAGTAAAGCTTTGACACTGTTTCCCATGGCACTCTCCCAGAAAAGTTGGCAGCCCATGGCTTGGACAGGTGCACTGTTCACTGGGTTAAAATTTTGTGGAATGGCAGGGCCCAGAGAGAGATGATAGATGGATATAAATCCACTTGGTCACAAGTGGTGTTCCCCAGGGCTCAGTGTTGGGGCAAGTCCTGCTTAATTTCTTTTTCGATGATCTGGAGGAGGGGGTCAAGTGCACCCTCAGCCACTTTGCCTATGACACCAAGTTGTGTGGGAGCGTTGATCTGCTGGAGGGCAGAAAGGTTCTGCAAAGGGATCTGGACAGACTGGATCCTTTCTTGCCTTTACTCTTTGCTGTAAGCTAAACTCAACATCTATCACACACATTCACCTCATAATCACAAAGATCATTATAAAGATCATTTTAGTCTCCATGCAGGGGGGAGAATCACATATTGAAGTTAACTGGTGGGAGTCAGAAGACTGAATGCCTGTTTTATCTATATAAGGGCCAAATAAGCTTGTGAGAACTGGAAAAAACTGCATTGCCAATTCCTAGCAGGCGCTCCATAAGATTCACAATAGTAAGATTATCCAAATACACATAAATACACATAATCCAGTGTGTCCATCCAGTGTGATAGGTGCAGCCAGTAACCACCTTGCTGCTCTATAGACACAGTACAATAATGCAAACAAGTTCATTATTTGCACTTTGAGAAAGTACTGGAAAATCAACTAACAAACACTGGGTAGCCATATATGCAACTACTTCTGAGTACTGTTTGTGGCTTGACAATTAGTAGTATATAATCAAAATATAAAAGAACTTTTAATTGTAATTTTTTTATTGGGGAAGAAGGTAAGGAGGAGAAAAGGAAAAACTAAGAGGGTAAGGAGAACGTAAGGAGAAGGTAAGGAAACGCTAATTACAGCTGTAGGAATTTAAGGGCCCTAAGTATTCCAAACAAAATTGTATGATTGGTCTCCTCTTTCATAATGTTAGCATCTCACAGGTTTTTATCAAGAATATTCAAGTATATTGTCATTTTCTCAAAATCACAGTTCATGAAGAATTTTAGTTTATGGCTTACAAGAGGGCATTCAGTCCTTACCCTGAGCTTGTATGGAAATACTGATATGCCCAAGAAATTAATCCTTCCTACAGAATTTAAGCAGACAGACCCTCCCTATACAGGCCTCTAAATGGACTTCTTGATGGGAAAGATATCCTGGAAGATGTCCTGATGTGGTTTAAATGAAGCCACAGGTTAGGTGACCTGGACACAAAATGAAATTTCTCATGCTGAGGTTTAAAAAATGCCTAAATGTCCCTTGTGTCTAAAAGTTCAAAGTCCAAAGGGAAACCATGGAGCATTTTATGATGTGTCAAGTCACGATTTTTAAGTTACTCTCATTATTTTTGAAGTCTGTTTATTTAACATCCAGAAGTACTGCATAAGCTCTTGGATAAATATTTTGTCTCTCAAGTATGGCCCATCACATGTCCTTCTCTTTAAATGAAGACTGAGCAGTTCCTTTGCTTGATGACATTAATGGGAAGAGAGCAAAAGGCTGTCTGAGAGTAACAAGGGCTGACCACATGCTTCCATGCACTCTCAAAGCCGAAAGGGAATTCAGTGTGTTTGGACGAGCTGCAGTGTTTGGTGGCTGATGTTTATGGCTTGTGCTGTATCAAGAAACAAAATGTGAGTTAAACAAAGAGGAATTTTCTTCTGTAATTTCAGCGTTGATGACAGGGGTTTCAATGCTGTCATGTGGCTGACCAAAAGTTCTACTCACTATGAGCATGCGTAAACACAAACACAAGGATGTAAAGCTTTGCAAAAACCCTGAGCAGGGATTTTATTTTCTTCTTAAAAAGTCAGTGATTTTACAGGTGCATCTGAAGCACTTCTGAGAGTGCCCCTGCTACTATGTTCCACTCCAGTACCAACAGCAGCTTTGTGTGTTTTGCCCGCCTTGGTCACAAGGCCCCATAGAACAAGGGCCTAGATTCTCCCCATTTTATGATGTTAAAAATGGACTGTCACAAGGCCATCTGGTATATTCCTTGAAAGGAATTTGGAACATACTGTTTACTGGATGTTAGCAGCTACTTGAAATTGAACTTTTTCTGTGTGTATACATTACCATCCTCCAATCCCACAGGAATTATACACAAATATCCAGTTCTACTGATGGAAAACATGACAGGATGCATTTGGCAAGGATTTTTCATTTAGAACTGATTTCCTTGCCAGGAGGTTTCAAGGCTCATGCAGCATTGTTCATATGGCACCTACCCTTCTGCAAACCATCAGTGTGGCTGAAAAAGCTTCCTGACTCACTTTTCATTTTCTTGCCATTTTGTAAAAGATTCCTCTGATGGGAAAAAGGTAGGATTCTTTGCCTCAGCCCCTTTAAACTTTCTCACACAGCTTTCTGTCCCATTTCGAATGGATTTATTGGAAAAACTCAGACGTAATAAGAGGAAGAATGGCCCAAACCAATGATTTTTGGCCCTTCCCATTTCTGGATCTTCAAAGTTTCTGCAGAGAAGATGGGAGACATGTATGGCAAACATAAGCCAAGCAAAACCTTGATTTCATTAACTGTCTTTCACAGACTCCTCATAGAAAAACACTGCCCTAGATCATTAAATCACAGAGCTTAACTCATCCATATTTTTCTCTATAAAGCCAGGAAGTTAGACCTGTGCAGGATTACTGCCCATGATTTGGCTCACAGGGCCTTTGCAGGTAGTTACTAACAAAATCTTATCACAGAATAAAGGAAAATACATTTTCTCTTAAAAAGAGACATTTGTCCAAATGGCCTCAACCTCAGGAGTACCTCATGGTTTATAGGTTGTGTATGCATTCTATACATTTTTGTGGTCTACTCATTTTTAACAGTAGAGAATTAAAGATCAAAGGAATACCTTTCCATATATTTTCAGGAATCTAATTCCAAAGGAATTAGAAGCACACCTGAAATTTTCGCTTCACAATGGAGAGAAACTTCACAAGTTATGATGATGATGCTCACATAGATCTTTTAATCATACAATACACTGAGATGGAAGGGATCCATCAAGATCATCCAGTCCAATTCCTGGCCTGCACAAGACACCCCAAGTGTCACACTATGTGCCTGAGAGTGTTGTCCAACCGCTTCTTGAACTCAGACAGGCTTGGTGCTGTGATCACTTCCCTGGAGAGCCTATTCCAATGTTCTGGGTGAAAAACCTTTCCTGACATCCAAACTAAACCTCCTCTGACTCAGCTCCAGGCCATTCCCTCAGGTCCAGTCACTGCTCACAAGAGTGAAGAGATCAGTATCTGCCCCTCCACTGTCCCTCACGAGGATGCTGAAGACCACAATGAGGTCTTCCCTCAGTCTCCTCCAGACTGCACAGACCAAGTGACTTCAGCCAGTCCTCACACCACTTTGTCACCTCCAGACCCTTCACCATCCTCGTGACCCTCCTTTGGACACTCTCTAACAGCTTAATGTCTTTTTTACACTGTGGCACACCAAACTGCCCCCAGCACTGGAGGTGAGGCCGCCCCAGTGCAGAGCAGAGGGGACAATCCCCTCCCTTGCCCGGCTGGCGATGCTGTGCCTGATGCCCCCCAGGACACGCTTGGCCCTCCTGGCTGCCAGGGCACTGCTGGCTCATGTTCAACTTGCCACTAACAGGACCCCCAGCTTCCTTTCTACAACACAACACTGCTCTCTGACATCCTATTATCAGTCTACACATAAAACCAGGGTTGCCCCATCCCAGGTGCAGAATCTGGTACTTTCCCTTGCTGAACTTCTTATGGTTGGTGATTGCTAAATCTTCTAATTTGTTGAGATCTCTCTGCAGGGCCTCCCTGCCCTAAAAAAAGTCAACAGTTCCTCACAATTTCGTGTTGTCAGCAAACTTACTTTGTATTCCTTTGAGTCCTGCATCCAAGTTATTTATGAAGATGTTGAAGAGCACAGGCTGAGGATGGAACCCTATGGAATCCCACCAGTGTGATATCCCCAGTCTGATGTTCGCCCATTCACTGTAACCCTTTGTGCCTGACCCATGAGCCAGCTGCTCACTGACCACAGGAGCTGTTTGTCCAGTTGTGAGCTGGACACTTTGCCCAGAAGGATACAGTGAGAGACAATATCAAAAGCTTTTATGAAGTCCAAAAAGATTATATCAACTGGCTTTACTAGATCAGCTGAGTGGGTTACCTTGTCATAAAAGCAAATCAGGTTTGATAAGCAGGACCTTCCTCTCCTGAAGCTGTGCTGGCTGTGACCAATGACTGCATTGTCCTCTAGGTGTTTTTCAATACCTACCAGAATAATAGTTTCTGTGATTTTTCCAGGCACTGAAATGAGACTGACAGGTCTGTAGTTTCCAGGGTCCCCCTTCTTGCCCTTCATGAAGATGAGGACAACTGTCACCATCTTCCAGTCAACTGGGACCTCTCCAGATTCCCAAGATGGCTCAAAAATCATTCCTCAAGGAAGGCTCTTCCAGCTCAAGGATATGGTAGACACCTTTCAGTCCCCTGAGGGACAGTGGCACACAGCTAACCCTGGCTGCAGCAGGGACACCCCTATGGGATTGCAGCCCACAGGGGACCCACACAGCAGCAGGGACATCTCTGTGGGACCACAGGCCCCAGGTATTCCACAGCAAGACAGGGACACCCCTGAGAGACTATGGCCAACAGGAACCAACATGAAAGACACTAAGAAGCAGTGAAGCAAAAAAAAAAAAAAACACCACAACACAACCCAAAAAACCCCACCAATGAAGAAGCAAATAGCAGCAAAGAAAAATACTAAGAAACAAAGAGCAGCAGAGGAAATGCTGTAAGAAGCAAAGTGCAAAGAACAAAATAAATAAGTGAAGAGAGCAGCAGAAAAAACAGTTATGCACACAACTCCAGACCTCCTGTGTCACCTATCATCTGACCAGAGTAAATGGGATAGACTGAGTTTAACCCCAACAAATATACAGGAAGTCAAGCCTGGGAAAGACGGAGGGAAAAGTTTTTGCCTCATGATTTTTTTAATGCTTATTTTCTCTTTTTTTTTCTCTCTAGCCATATCATTGTTCAGAAATTGATGTGAACTGGACATAGATTAAGTAAAAATGATCTGAGAAGAAATGTTTTGCCCATGACCGATTCTTGGATGCTCTGGACAATAAGGTGTGTGCTTTCACAACCCAGCAAAGCTCCCATTTCTCCACATGGGAGCACATATCTGTCTCCATAAACACTGAATAGGAACCACAGTGCCTGACTCCCATCAGGTGTCCCAGCCAACAGTTCCCTTCAACTACTCCAATATAAAAAAATCATACAGAGCTTATTAAGTAGCCAAGCCCAAAGCTTGCAAAATATTCATTATTAAACTTGGAGGGAAAGGGGAACAAGCAGTTATATTTGGTGGTAAAGCACTGATGCCCAATAATAAAAAAATAAATACATACATTAGTATGAATACTTTCAAACACAAAGTTAGGTGTTTGTCACATTACAGATGAGGTTTCAGCATTCAATTCTTCTTTAACCATGGTCAGTAGTAAAATATGCTTTTATTTCAATTGGAGGTGAATGGAGCCATTAAGTGTAGTTCAATTTTTAGGCCATATGGTCTCTTTCCTTGTAGGTTTCTTCATGTTGCAGGTATTTGTTTCTGTTTTGTGTTTGTATTTACATATTCTTGGCCCTTTTAGTGCCCTAAGGAGACATTTATAAATGGTCATAACACAGTAACCCACAAAATTATAGCCCTATAAATTATTCCCTCAGGCATTGAAAGAGCCTGGGAAAATACAAACACAGACAGACTCAAAACTTTTATTTAACAGAATTTCTACCGTATTGATGGTGTTGAAAAAAAATTTCAAAAAGTGAAAAACTATTTGTCTTACGGACAAATGTCATTTGGTGTGTAACTTACAACACTTATAAGAAATAGCTAAGCTTCCATAGCTTCTTACCAGGTCCAAGCTGGTGTTTTTCTAACACGAATGTTACTGTTGTAAGTACAGTGTACTTACTTATCACATCATTTCCAAAGCAAAACACTTAAAAGAAAGGAAATACACTAATGGCCTCTATTGCAATGGTGTTGTAGAATACCACTGGACTCATTGGTACCTTTGTTCTCAGAGCTCCTCTCTAAGACAAGGGCATGATATTTTAAATCAGCGGGAAACCAAGGCACAAAACAACAGATTTGGAAAGATGCCCAACTTTGTAGAACCAGTAGAAACATGCGATCACTCTTACTTTCTGCACCAAATGGGCTCCCTGCCGTCCCTCAAGGCTGTTTTCACAGCCCATGGGGTGCAAGCAGAAGGGTGATGAACACACTTGCCTGTCTGAGTCGCCCATGCAGGCCCCTAAAAGCAGAGCATACATATCTCAGAGATGTACAACCACACCATTATGCAACATCTTAGGATAATCCCAGCCTCCACACTTTGGGGATCCACTCAATAAAAGCCTCTCAATCAGCTTGCACAGTGTCTACCATATGATGATGATGTGGTAAGGACAAGGGTAGTGTGGATGCAAAGCATTTTGACACACCACTGAGTGACCCAAAAACCAGGCAGCTGAACTTAGGCATGTGACCAGACACTGCCTCTGTCACACTGAGAAACAAGAAGCTGCATGAAAAACTAAGTGCAAGCCCAGGAAAGCTATGACAAAAGTGACTTGCTGATTGCCCTTAGTTTCAACTGCAGCCTCTCCTCAGAAGCTTCCCAACATGCACTACCCTACTTAGCTTGTCAGATTTGGGAAGATCCCAAAAGAAGGTGATGTAGCCATGAATAGTCTCAATTTTAAGGTCTAGTCAATAGATACTAGTTTCTTCACAAGGTGATTTGGAGTAGAGATGCAGTGGCAGAACACTTTGAACTAAAGTTTGCAGAAGACAAATGTCTCCACATTAATCCCAGAAAGAGAAACAACAAGAAAATGCCTTTGTCAGTTGTTTCCAAATGTTTTTTTGACCTCTTAGTCCTGGAGATTATGAATTTCAGATGGAGGTATTGGAATGCCAAATATATTATAACTCAAATAATTGGTGCCCTGGGGACCCACCTCTCTCCGGAAGACTAAAATCATCAGTAGACTGTGTTGCAGGTCCTGATTTTGGCACACATTAATGTGAAATCAAGCCCAGGGGAAAGAATCTTAGATTTCACCATAAATATTTTATGTACAAAATTCATGGTTATACGCTATTTTTCTCTCTATAGTACTACTGCCATAAGATTTGAGGAAATTTTTTTTTCACTCTTTCTTCTGAAAGAAATGAAAAGTGGGTAAGAAACTGTTTTTCAGTATGATGAGCTACTAGGAAGAGACAGTACCTCTGCTGGAGAGATAAATGGGTCTGTCTGTCCACCTGCATTTATGGGAGACTCTGCAGGTTAATATCCTGGGGTGTGTTAGCTCTGCATGGTCTGCAAAGAAACAGTCCCAGCTCATGTCAGGACTGAAATAAGGCCCAGAATGGCAAAGGAAAGATATATCACAGTTTCTCAGAGAGAAGGCTTTGGGCAGAGCAGGAAGAAAATAAGCTTCTAAGGAGCAGACCCCTGCAAAAATACACTTCCCTGCTAAAGCACTATGCACAGATTTTGGGGGGTGGCATAACAAAAACTTCCTCTTTGGTGTTTTTCCAGAAGGTACTGATAAATTGCTCCTACCCACAAAAGGTTTCTATAAGCAAGAGGGAGAGTGCTCCGTTCAGCCTTGCTGGATGTTTTGGCTATATTCACAGCAGGACCAGTACTGTTTGCTGGTCCTGAGGCCAACAGCCATGCACAGAGCACACCACATGTATACCCTTCCCAATCCCCCTAGGAAAAGAGGGTAGAAACATCCAAACCAGCTCCTGGGAATGGTTCCTGGAAGGTCTCACAGCTGGGACTCCTCTGTGAGTGTACCAGCTGGTTTGGGCCACAGCCAGGAACTATGAGAGCTGGCTGGTACAGCTATACAATCTCATTAATATATCTGTAGTCACTTAGAGCAAACTTGGACCAAATGAAGGTAAACCAGATCTACTTAAGATCTTGATGCTTAGGGTCATAATGCTGTCCTCAGAGGAAAATTTAAAAATCCCCCTAGCTGTCCCGTAAGATGCTTTTCTGAGTCTGAAGCAGACAGAATTCCATCCAGTTCATTTTGTTTCTAACAGCAAACAATTTTAAAACTGAAGGCTTTACGTTCACAGAATGAAAGGTTATGGGCATAATAAATTTTATCACATTAATACTTATAAATCTGCTTCTATACCGAGTGCAGATTGTGCCCAAGTACCAAGTATACATTCTACTGGATATTTTTATAAAATCAGTTATTTCAGCAGATATGAATTATCAACATTTGATAGCCATGGCCTAATTTTTATTTGTAAGTGTATGTTCAGTAAAATTCACAGAAATAAGAGGTGATTTATATAGACTGCAGATTGACAACTTTAAACAACCTCTTACATTGCAGAGGTCCTGTAACAAATCAACAATTGTCTGGAAATTGCAAACCACACATTATTAATTTGAAACCTTGTACAGAAAAGTTAAATTATATATTAAGTAATATAATTTAATTAAAGCCCTGAATTCAGAACTTGTCAGAACAGACCTCCATTTATATTTTTTAAATGAAGTAATCACATTATTTAAATTAGTATTTGTTATTATTCATCAAGTGTCAACAGCTCAATTTACGTTATGAAAAATAAAACAAAAAATTCCCCAAGGAGATTTCATTCAAAATGTTGAATATTCTTATGCCACATAAATTCTTATAGGGGACCAGATCATGCAAGCAGATGCAGAAAATACCAGCACTTTACTGGAAGAATATGCACACAAAAAGAAATGGATTTATCTCCAGGGAATGAACGTCATTTAGGGGTTACAACAGAGATGCAGTTGTATGAATTTAAATATTTCTAACTTGATTTTTGGTGGGGATCTCTTAATCCACCACTTTTCTTATTTCACATGTTCCCCCTGTTCCCTCCCTAGTCTTGGCCACTCCCTCAGTTTCTCCCTATTTGTTCTTGTACCCCAACCCCGCCCAGGGACCGCCCCTGGGCCCCTGACAAAACCATCCCGCACCGAGACCACGCTGTCTCTCTACCATCAGAACGTCGCAGGGACAAGATGTGATTAAAGTCATCTCAATCCCTCATGAGAGACCCTTCTCTACCTTCTTTACCATCCACTGCGTTGTAACACTGCTGGCTGCCGGAGCCCGATCGCGGGGCTGTCCGAAATGGACTCCGGGATGCGATTAATCACAAGGCCCTAGGAAACCCTCGCTGAGCTTTCAGGCCACAGCAGCCTGCTAGACAGAGTCCAGCGGTTACAACAAGTTTTCTGCTTTCTAGCAGGTTTTTCATTGACAGCACGAGCATGCATTTCATTTATACATCCATTCTAAATTTAACTGAATCTCTTTTGAACACCTTTTAATTTATTCTCCATGTAGAGCTGGAAGTTGGAGAGCCAAAGACAGTTTTTCTACAAGGAGCAGAAGTGAAAGGCATCATTTTACAAGCTGGCCAAACCAGCCACAACCAGCAAAGGTAAGTAAATGCAATGCTGCCCTTTGTCCTTTTACCTATAGATCACCCTAGCTGTCCTAGGCTGATGAGCATTCAGGTTTAGGAGGGATGTAGAACATTCCTGTGGGCTCTGCACCAGGCAGTTGGCTGCGGGGGAGAGATGAGCCAGACTGCACGTGCCAGCTGTGTCAACCACAACCAGCCATGGCTTCAGAGAAAACGATTCTTGAAGACTGTCCCTAGGAAACGGCCTCTTCTCATTTAGAAGTTGCTACACACCAAAGAATATGTTCCATTTAATGTAAAAAATTGTTTCCTATGGTTAGAAATTATTTTAAGATAATACAGTCATTCATTCATGGCAATAGTTTTGCTGAGGACGACAGCAAATATGTCCAGAAATCTAATACCAACTTTTGCCTCACTTTAGAAAATATAAAATTTAGTCACTATTTGGAACTGCTCAGTCCCCGGATACTATGGGCAATACAAGAAAAACTCTCATCTTTTCAGAACCCACGGTTATTTGCATTCTTATATATTGCATATATTTATGTATTTACTTTGTCTGTCTATTTCCCTTTTGCTGTGCCTTACCATCATCTTCCCACACCGTCTCTGTTTTCTGCAATAAATGTTAAGCTGTTAGTTTGGGGGTTTTTCTGCTGTGCTCTTTCTAGTAAGAGTATAGACACTCCTCCAGTTTAACAGAATGAGGTTAACCACATTTGAAACAGACAATGACCGAAACATGAATGAGTTTGTTGCCAGCAATCCTTATTTAATACCTGTGAGCTAAAGATTTTCGTTTCAACCTCTTGGTGTCGTAACACATTCAACCTAAAGCCAGGTTTAATCTTTTGCATTGGCTGCAATACAGATTTTGCCAGTTGTTGCATTTCTGTTCAAAATAAATCCATTTTATTGCATTCTTTCTAACTGCCCTTAAGGGGAGAAATCTTGCAAAAAACATTCTTTGCAGTGATGCATTCTGGTAATACTTGCTTTGCAGAAGTTACATCCAAGCCTTCCATGTCAATACTTCAGGTTTCAACAACAGTCATCATCCTTGACGATAATAAAATACACACAGTTTTTAGCAGGCTGCAAAATGTTCCATAAGAGAAGATGCAGCTTCATAGCCCCCTTACTCCAGCCAGTTCTGGTTTATATCTACCTGACATTCTTTATTTGCATGCACCCTCTTTCATACATTGTTTAAATACACAGTAAGGTTGCTGCTTCTCTAGCAGTATAAATATACAACCTGGAGTAGGTAACCTCAGTCTCAGTTCATTATTCAGTTGCATACATTGAATTAGCATAAGGTTTCAGTTCAGCAGCTGAGAAGTCAAGCAGCATATCACAAAGAACTTTTTGTCCTGCTTTTATGAAGATTTACAAGTGAAAGAAGAAAAGTACTGTCTTTTGTAAGGCTTCATTTTAAGTAGCATTTCAATACTTTGATTGCACATGTAGTTCATTCAAAGTGGTAAAATTTTACTCAAAGGGTACTTTCAGTTCTATTGATCCTTTTAGGTTTTAACAGGGTTTTGGCTTTCTTCCATTGTCAGAAAGTATTGTTTCCAAAATTCATCATTTTTTATAGTAGTAAGTCTTTAAAAAGTACCAAGACGGGCTAAGAGGTGAACACCATACTTTCTTTTTTGCAGTCTTCCTAGGAATAAAGGAAAGGTAATTCAACCTCTATCATCATGCCTGGATCTGCATTCCTTCCTTACAAACAGCTTTATTGATCTCTGTGTCATTCCTCCCAAAAGAATGGCTCGGGTGCCTTGGAAGCCCTCTCATTATGTAACATGGATAACATTAGAAGCACGCAGGGGAATAGCTGCACCATTATGCAATGTCAGTCTGTGAATCAGGGCTCCCTTGCAATGGACAGTGCTTCCCAACAGTTTGGTTGTGTCTCCTGTAGTACCTCTCTTCTGGTAACTAAATATTTTAGAATAGTTTATATTGACTCCAGGGACAGCTGTTGAGGAGAAAATTCCTTATTTCAAGCCAAATATGGAGTTCATGGTTTAGCTCAGGAATTGGACTGTACCCAAGAATTTGTTAGGTTTTCTTCCCCTTTCCTCTGAATTGTCCAATATCCCTCCTGCCTTCCCCTCCCCCACAAAAAACCTTCTACAATAATAAAATTTCAAGCATATCCAGAGTGCTTACTATATGCTGACATTTCCTTAAAGAGACAGTGTCAAGGTAGTTTAGGCCTAAATTTTGAGTTTAGTAATAAAATTGTAAACAAAAATGTAAAGGTAATACAAAACTTAAGGTGATTTTAAACTGCCCCAGCAAAAAGAACAGTTCAAATTTTAAGTATTCCCTAATGTTGTTGCATTTCTAAGAAACATTTTACTCTATAAAAGCTGGTAATTGAAACCAAATAGATTTTTTTCAAAATTCCAACACACAGGCCTGCTCTCACTTCACAGGCAGGAAAAAATGCAAGGGAAGAAAACCTAACTAAAATATTTTCAGTGTTTTCTTTTTCCATGTTTTATCTTATATTAATCACACACCATATCAATATTGCTTTTCATTTAAGCACCTAAAATCTGTAAACTTATAGGCCTTTAAAAGAAAATACATTCCTTTGTCCTAAAAGTGAAGCTACCATTGGTAAAGAAAACAATAATATATCTTCCATTTCCACTAGCCAAATGTCTAGCTACTTTTCCTGTGACCAATCATAACAAATATGTCAAGAGTATTAAAACACAGGAAATACTGATCAAATTCTTCTCCAGAAAAAAAGGAAATATGTTTATAAAATGACGTATTTCTTACAGGAAATAGCTACATTTGAACTTACTGTATCAAACCTGTGTTGCACATTTAATTTCTGATAATTTTTACATTCATTTTAAAATGCAGGACAACATAAGAAAGGTACAATTTTCACAAGGTGCTTATAAATTCTGCTTATCAAGATAATATCACTCTGCACAGTTAAAATTGATGAAGATTTTCTGTGAACTCCATCTTATACATCACATAAATAACGTCACTAGTCTTTTGTGAATGACACGATACATCAATTCCAATAGAGAAGGAACTTGCTAACAAGAAAAAACAGTATTTTTTCAGTAAAGTAAGGCACTGTCGAGAGTAAGAGTGAACCTGTAACTGCTGGACTCCTAGGCACAGGTGACTCAAAACAAATAATGCTTAATCCTAGTGATATGCAAAGTATTTTGAAGATATGCAATTGGGAATATCTGAGCGGTTATGAGTTTTAAAAAATGCTTCTTGGGTTTTATTGAGAATTCTTGGTGGAGGCGATGTACCTGCGGGGTGTTAGTCCAGCAAAACCAGCTTTACTTTGGCCACTCATAATGGCCAGAGACCTCTGCCCCACAGAAGTGTTACAGATGTTTATTTGGGCACAATCAGTTTGGGATATCTACAGACATGGCCAGCAGGAGCAATAAATTTGATTATAACACTAAACTCCCCAAAGAAGGAGATGAACCAGCTCCCATCTCACAACTCAAAGATGTGCACCCCTTTTCTTAAAGTCTGTGCCTGGTATGGTTAAAATGTCAAGCTTAGTTTGAAATATAATAAAAGTATGAGATGTTTTTGAAGTCCACACTTTAAAGACTTTCTTGGAGACATGTCTTCATCCTCTGAGGAGGAGGATGTCTCCTCATGGCTTACACACTCTACTTCCAGAGCCTGCTCTGAGCAGGAGTTTGTTTTATATGTTACTTGCTGACATTTTTTGTGCCAATCCTGTTTTAAGATAAAGCATCTGTATAACTCTATTTTGAGAGGAATCCAGTTCCACTGGGCCACCAGGGCTAAGTGTCCTGGGAGAATTCCCAGTGGACTGGTATCCCAAGGGCATCACTCAGCCCAGGCTCAAGATTTTATTTAAAGAATTCTCTGGCAGGCAATACCAGAATTATTGGCACAACAAATGTTAAGAGACTTGCTTTAAGTTTAATGGGTCCCTTAACATTGATTGAAGAGGACCCAAAAGAAAGGAAAATATCAAGGGTGTCTTTCATGGATCATATAGTCCCACATTTGCATCAAGTGTGAGCTCCTAAATCCTATTCTGGTCTGCCCTTCTCACACGGATGTGGTAAAACTATTTTCTCTGGCAAAATTTGCAGTGCTCCTGTTTAGCAAAGTACTTTTCATAAGACCTACAGGTTATCACCTACCAGTGCTTTGGCTTGTATAAGCATGGGGCCATGATAAAAAGGTCACAGCTTACACATGAAGGAAAAGAAAAACATTTAAGTGTTGCCTCAGTTTTTCTAAAGTGGAGTCCTGGAAAAATTCATGTAAACTGTGCATAGCTGTAATGTGAAAGGGGACATTTGTTTCTTCAGAAGGAATTACTATGGTGCAAGAATTGTCTTGGCAGATAAACAGAACATATTTGCCCAATGTGTAAATAACTTTTTCTTCTGTAAAACTTCTAGTGAATAAGTAACTTTTTGAAAGGCAAAAATGCTCCATCTCTTTAATTTCTGTATAGAGAAACATACCTGTTCCTTAAGAAAAAAAAAAAAAGGAGGAAAGAAAAAGGGAGGTTTGGAATTTTTTAATTCTACCTTTTGACCCCAGTGGTTTTGGCACAAGTTTCAAATGTCAGACCAAAGAGTATTGCTTATGAAAAAAAATCTGCTGGCAAAAGTAATTCTCCATCGGGGTCACATTCTAGAGTTCAAATGTGGGAAAATTGATAGTTTTTCCCCATATTCCTAAGAGATTATTCACATAAACATTTTTTAATTAGAGAAAGCACTACATATGACTTTGCCTATTGAAATGCATTCGAGTGTCCATTTGTGCCATTTCACTAGAAGGAATGCCTGCCTTTCACAAGCTGTGTGCAAGCAGGTCCTTCCCCACTGCCTGACCTGGGCATAGTCATCCCACCTGGAGGGGATGAAACCTCTCCAAACCCTTGCAGCTCTGTAGACAGAGATTCCTCATGGGCTCAGGCCCCAAAAGGTCTGTGCCTACAGAGGTGCAGCGTGAAATCCAGAGTTACCTGCTGGTCATCCACCCAGACCGTGTGAGTGCCGAGGTACATCGGCTGTGTTAACACCAGGCTGGAGCTCCCAGCTGGGCCTGCTCTCCTGAGCCCACAGTCATAAAGATTTTCTGCTGGAAAGAGATTGCTCACACAGGCATAATAGAGCTGATGCCAAAATTTGCCTTACTGGAGAGAGAAGGGAGGGAGAAGTGAATTCTGCTCAGCTGAGTCAAGAGATACCTTTTTACTCTAAGCGATGGTCACCTCATCAGCCTGGATCCTCTGACAGAGAATGTTCACACTCCATGCAAAGACTTTTTTTCAAATTTATTGGTAAGTCTATCGGGACGTGGAACTCAGGGCTTTCCTGGGTGTTACCATGGAGCTAAATGTGCCCTGTCACAACATGAGTCATTTCGATACTTGCCAGAACTCAACAAAATAGTCTCGTCTCCTTGCCTGTTTTCTTTGGACAAAATGACTTTCAGTTACACTATTTTGCCTGAATTTTTCTTCTCTCTACTTTTTTCTGAGCTGCCAGTGGCGGAACTGCGTCATTATTTGCTGTACAAAAAAAAAGAATTGAAAAAAGGAAAAAAACCTGTTTTCATTAATAGCCTATCAGGAGCTTAAAGTACACAGACACACACGCTTTAAAAAGAATGAACAAAATAAAACCTAGATTAGCTTTTCTACCATTTTTTGACACTCAGCAGGTTGGAAGGACTTGGTATTTTCTCATGATTCACAAGGAGGTCCACCACACACTTTAAAAGAATTAATGAATTTATCACCCTGCAGAACACTAATGCATGCATTACTCATTTTGCCTCAGCTTGTTTGAAATGTTTGCATGAAGAGGAACTCAAGTAGGTACTGTTTCATTTCATCACTTACAGTGTCTGTAACCTGACTGCAGTAAAATTTACAGCCCTGGGCTATTGTATGACTAAAATACTACTACCCAAAGGATCTGCTGTATTTTTGGTACCATTATATACATGTGTTTCTATTGGATACCAATCTATGAGTTTGCATAACGTGAATTTAAAGCTAGGAAATGTTTCCTTAAATTATGTTTTCAATATTATGGATCAGACATGGGAAATCCTCCATGAATCTGGTGGAAGAACTCCTTTGGAAGGAGTTGATACAAATCAAGACAAGCAAGTTGCTTGTGTCTACCCATCTATAATTTACAACTGGATAAACCCCCAAAACAAAAAGACCTACAGGACTGCTAGACAAGTAATTTAATAAAAAGTCCAGTGAGGTGTCCCTCAGTTACCCAGCAAAGCAAGGGAGAAGTGGAAACTTCACTTCACACTAACCCTGACACATCTTTGCTCTTGTTCCTGAAATTCCTAATCATGTGAATTAGAAAGCTGCACAAAAACCCCCCAGCCAAAATAAAACTACTTGGAATAGCGTGCTTGTGGTGAAATTCACACTGCTCAGAGGACAAAGGGCATGTAGGGAAAGAGGAAATGAAGCCATAATACATGTCACTATCTACCTGCAGTCCCCTGCGCTCCTCAAATGTGAAATGAAACACCAGCTGAATACCGGTGGAGCCATCACAGAAAGTGACAAGCTGTGAATATGGCTCCTTCTGAAAGCAGGGATGGAGACCTAGCACATGAAAGCCTTGATCCATGAACAGCTTTCATGAAAATAGCTGTCTCCTTCCCTATTTGAATTACATGGGGAAGATCTGAAATATCCTGCTATAGCGGCTAGAAGAAAAAAATATGTTAAAGTGTACAACTATAAAGGTGATGTTTTTTATTTATTTTCTTTTTTTTTTTTCCCAGTCTTCACATGTGTGTGATTACAAAAGGTCCCCTCATATTTTTAATTAAAATTCAGTGCCAGAAAGCAGCTTACAAGCTCCTATAGATCTTGTAATCTGTAGCACAGTCCTTTAGGGCGTCATTTACCAAATTTGACCAATATGTTTAACCGTTGAAACAAAATTAGCTAAGGTTTGTATTATACACTGCTTGAATTGTATGTAATTAAGAGTAAACAAGCTCTGTTGTTTCCATTGGTATCTAATAATTATAGTAACCAGGCAGAGGCAACCTTTGCTGTTGGGAAATTTATACTATACAGAGTAATGAAAAACTGGGACTTCAAACTTCGCTGTAGAGTAACAAGACACAACAGAACTGAGGAGACAAAACTCCTTTATAAAAGATGTGATCAAAGACCAGACATAAAAACACTCAGATTGACTGAAACACCCTTGGAAAGAGACCATTCTCTAACAACACAGCCTGTAGAGTTGGTAAGCAGCAGCTACCCAAGACTCTACAATGCAGTGAACCTTACTTGAGTTTTAATGGCAGATGACATCAGATGCAGAAAATGCAAATAAAAAGGAAAAAAAATACTATTTCAGTTTTAAACACCTGCAATATTTGATACATTGCAGTAAAAAACTAAAAATTGTCCAAAGCAGTAAATAAAACTTGAAGATAGCAACTTACTATAAATAGGTGAAAACACAATAAAAACATACAAATACAATCATATTAAAAATGTATTCATGTACCCTGTGAAGGCACTATCACTTCAGTGTTTATGCCATAAGTTTTGAGGAAATAAAAGTAGGAAGAAATTGTTAATAATTAGTGATTTTTAGATTGGATCCACACTTGAACTCCCATTCTTCAGGTCAAATGCACAGAATTTTTTAAGATGCAACAACATGTATTTTCATTTTGAACAACAAGTTTTGATTAGAAATAAAAATCAAGATTGATTTCTCACTGGATGATTTTTAAAATGTTTTTTGCCAGATGATAGGGAACAGTTTTATTTGAGTGTTTATTTCCAAGAATGCAGTAACACTTCAGAACAACTCTGTTCACATGAGAAAAACATGCTTAGCCTGAAGTCATTTGAAGAATCAGACCTCACCTTACTAAGGACAAAGTACCATTCTACATCTGAAATACCAGTAAAATTTTAAGAGCTGACACTTAGACAGGAAGCATTTCAGTAGAAAATAACATTCTGACACTAGAGAAAGTCTGTATTGACATAACTCACTAACTATGGGATGTTATTTATACATATAGCTAATATTATGCATACTATGTATTTTACATTTATTTTACATGTCTTCATATTATATTTTGTTAATGTATCTGGAAAATTATTTTTATTTTCCTTTTTTACAGAGCTGTACAAACTTTTACATAGTCTTCATACCTACTAGAATGATGACAATTTAGCCAGGAAAAGAAGTGATGGGACAGTGTGCTCTGGCTGAGGGTTACCTGCATGTGCATTGACATAGGAAAAAGACACAGTTATCTGTGGATCAGTCAGGAAAAGGCCCTTCCTCCTTTTATACCAGATGTTTGATTGCTGTCAGATAGATGTCGCAATTACAGAATCGCACAGAATCACAGAGTCCATTAGGCTGGAAAAGACCTTTGAGATCGTCGAGTCCAACCTATGACCCAACACCACCTTGTCAACTAAACCATGGCCCCAAGTGCCATGTGCAGTCTTTCCTTAAACACCTCCAGGGATGGTGACTCCACCACCCCTTTGGGCAGCCCCTTCCAATGTCTGATCCACCATTCTGTGAAGAAATTCTTCCTGATGTCCAACCTGAACCTTCCCTGGCACAGCTTAGGACTGTGTCCTCTTGTCTGGCCACTGGTTTACTGGGAGAAGAGACTGACCCCACCTGGCTACAGTCTCTTCCCAGGAGGTGACAGACAAGGTGTACATCCAGTCACAGTTCTGTCTGCACAGCACATGACCCGATCAAGTGTAACTACATAAGGCAATACACAGAAGGATGGTAAATATTTGACTGGTGTTGACATTGCCCATACACTTTTTTCCAAGATGTGAATTTCCTTACCTACATAATACCTGCAGTGAATGGTCACTACATCAAGAATAGAATATTTCCCCTTGGGCTTTGTTCCTTTCTATATTTTTTTATCTCTTTTTGGTTTTATTTTCTGCATTTTTTCCATTTCTGACTTTGATGTATCTTTGTCTACACCCACATTTTCATCTTTAAGGCAAACCTACACATGGAAGATCAAAAGCACTGTTGTGAAAACCACATTACTGTTGACTCAACTTATGGTGCAAGTCACTGTTAATGCTACAAAGGGGATGGAGACCAGCACTGTAGTGGCAGAAATAGGACCCTCCTGATGGCTGCCTCATGGTTCCACATTCCAGGAAAAGCCAGCATCCAAACTTAAGAAGGTTGGCATAGGCAAAAGTCAGGCACAAGCCACTTGTGCTCCAAAGCAACAAGATGTCACTTCAAACTAAGCTCTCATGATTTTCATATGAAAAAGCATAAGGTAGTGGAAGAAAAATTCTGCTACCCGTGCTCGCTTAGACACCATTTCCATGTTCCCAACAGACACACAAACTAATGTCTCTGCTGCCAGACATTTAGTTTCGTAGATGTATTTATGTGGAACAAGTGACATCCAGTGGCCGGTACAGTCAATTACCATTCAGCTCTCAAGCCAGGTGCTCCAGCACCCATATCTTTCTTCTTCCGTTGTTCTGCTCCCTGTTTACTCCAAGTGCCCAAAGCAAGTCAGCCAGTTTTTCTGACTGAAAGGAACTTCTTCAGGGACCTCACTAGAAAAATCACACGAGAGACTGACACAAGAATTAGGGAGGCAGAGAGATACCCCAGATCACATTTACAAGAGGATTTTGATGTTCAGGTTTGCAGTGGAATTTGGTTGCAAGGCTATTTATTTTGCAGCTTGTTTTAATCCTCAAAAAGGCAGAATGAAAACTGATTTTCCAAAGGCAGTCTTATGAAATTTGTGACCTATCTGTGATATTCATCAATGCTCAAAGTGCTCCATAGAGTACTCTCAAAAAAGCACAGCTGAACAGCTGATTTGGGAAGGCATATTTAGAAATTGTGTCTAAAAAATCCCAGCAAGACCAAGTATTCTAGGACTAGGAAATGGAACACAGAAGCAGCATTAGGCATCTTTCCTGGGTATTGTAGATTCTGTTATGGTGTATTTTCATATTTATAAACTGCATTCAGCTTAATTTTTATGAGCTCAAAAATCAAGCATTTCCATACTAACTTTCCCAGAAGAGATAGTTACATAAAGACCTAGGAAATCATCTCATCAATCTGTTTTCCTGAACACTACTCACAATAAAATCACATGGGCAGAATTTATACACCAGAGAACATGGGGATGGTCAGATCTTCAACCAGGACTTTTACGATGGCTAAGTCCACTTTACACCTGCCACATTGCTTTGAAAGTGGTCTATCTGTAAACCTCTGTGCTGGAAAGTTCTCCCTTTACCAAGATTCCACTGGTTACTGACTCTCTCCCACCCCCATCCCTTCTCCCATTGGCTCCTGTTATGTCACTCACCCTTGCCTCTGCCCCCTAGCCCTCAGACCATTGGCTTCTGATGCTTTGCCCGCCCCTTACACCCTTTGGGATAAACCCACGTGTGCGTTTCGTTCTTGGTTCTTTGTCCCTGCTTCCTTCAAGTGTGTTGGTTCCATTAAATGCCTCAAAATTGCATGCAGAGAACCCCTCTCGCCTCTTCATCTCTGGCTTGTGCTTAGACTGTGTGTGTGAGCAGCTGTTCACGACTACCCTGTGAGGGTGAGATTGTGTGCACGCGTGGGTGCTGGCAGAGTGCCACCTAAGCGTCTCCACGAAGGGACCCTGTGGAATAAACATGGCATTGATTCACCAAAGCCCTCTTTCATATCTGGTGCCCGAACAGGGACCACGGCTGAAGTCCCTGAAATAGTGTCCCTGGGTGAGTGAAAGCCCTGAGGAGCCACCATTCCAAAACGCCACGATCCCAACAGGGGATCTAAATTCTATTAGACCTGCCTGGAAGGAAGGCCGATACCTCTCTCAGCATTAGAGAGCCGGCTAACAAATGGAGAACCATCCACCGAGAATTTTTCTTTTACCCAAGAGATGGGAGCCACAGGGCTTGGCAGGTGTTGGGGCTTTGGGGGTTCTCCTTCTGGATTTTTCCCCTTTTGAGGAATTTTCCCCATATATGTTGCCGGGGCAACAAATTGCTGGGTACTTGGGAAGGACAAAGGACCTAGCCATTGAGGGTGTGGTCCAATAGGCTACTCTCTTTCACCTGGGTGTGTGGGCAGTTGGTGCTAGGTGTTCAGACAGAGAGAGAGGCTGCTGCCATCTCGTCAGCACTGCAGGCTTTCTGTTTTCGGCTGCCTTCTTTCTACTGGAGAAACCCCAGTATTCCCAAACCCGCCTTTCTCTGCCCCCACCACTGCGTTGGAGCCTTTGCTACTCTGTAGCCCCCACACGTCCTGCCTGCTGAGACCTCCCAGGGTTTCCCACCAAAGCTCCGGAGTTTGATCCATCTCGTCTGCCATCCAGGATTTGTGCTTGTCCCTGCTGCTCCAGCCTGCTGTTCCCGAGGGTCCAGCCAGACACCAGGATGGGCTGCCCAGGGGTTTGTGAAGCCTTTGTTCCATCTCTTCCCGGGATCCCAGGCCACCATTGTCATGTGCTCCCCGAGCTCGCTCCGCAGCGCCCCCTGCAGGCTGCGAGCAGAACTGCACCTGGGAAAAGGGCCTGACAACCGAGAAGGCTGGGACTGGGTTTGTGATTGCTGTTACTGCCAGAGTTGTTTTTGTTTGTTTGCCTTGTTATACATATATATATATATATAAATAATAGTAAAGAACAGTTATTCCTATTCCTCCTATCTGCCTGAACGCCCCTTAATTTCAAAATTACAATAATTCGAGGGAAGAGGGTTGCATTTTCTTTTTCACTTCAAGGGAGACTCCTGCCTTCCTTGGCAGACAGCTGCCTTTCAAACCAAGACAGTGGGGTGCAGCACGAGCAGAGACGCCACAGCAAGGGCTCAGTGGAGCGGCTTCAGAGGCAGCGAAAGCCGCTGAAACTCAGGGGTGAATGAAGCTGAGGAAAGCTCATTCGCGTCCCCTTTCACCTTTTCTTTTACCAGCTTTTTTCTCTCAGTGGCTGGGTGAGGTTTGTGGAAAGATTCTCAATTCAAAATTCGCAATTCCCCAGTGAGAGGCTTTTATCCAAGTTAAAAATACCCTAAAAGCAAGGAAAATCTGTTTTTCTAAGAGTGTCTTAGATATTCTATTATTTTCCTAATGTTACAATAGAATCAGTTAAGAACTCCGCGTTCTGGGACTGGGTGATCAAGACACTGGCATTCCAGAGACAAGGTGGAGATGAGTCAGTTAAGAAATTTTTTCCGTTACCAGTTTTAATTTATAAAGCGGTCTCGGAATCAGAAAACGAGGCTGCAACATCTGAAAATGCAGGTTCCCAGGCGGGAGACACTCCTCCCCGCCCACGGACAGCGCAGCTGCGTGTGGCTGCTGCCATGCCAGGGCGTGTCCCCCCCCCAGTCCACCGAGTAGCGGCGGCAGCCTAGCCTGCTCCGCTACAGTGCCTTCCCGAGTTCCAGCTTCGTGTGCTCCTGCCCCAGCCCTACACCACAAACATGGCTTGGGCCACATGGCCGGCTAGGGCACCTCATCTTCCCCCCCTGCCAAGGGTTCTCCCTCCCCTGCCCCAGACAATGGGGGCCACGTGTGAGCGGCAGCCCCTCAAAATGGCGGAAACCATGTAGTCCCCTGCAGCCCCCCTCTGTCCGCGCCCACATGCATCATCATGCCAGGCCCCTCCCCTAAGTCGATGAGTGTAACTGGGCGGGGATCATCCTACCTCACCAGGAATCCCTTCTGTGAGGCAGATCCCACCCCCATGGGGAATCCCTTTTGTGTCAGGGGCCCCACCCACACCCCTGCCCCTGCCTTCGGCAGCCCCTCCCCTAAGCCCACGTCCCCTTTCCGTTCCCAAGCCTCCCCCTCTGGTTCCCACAGTCCCGCAAACCCGCAAGTGAACAGAAACTGGGAGTTTACAGCCACCCCTGTTACATACAATAGGCAGGGACAGAATCCCCAGTGGGAACCATTCCTGTTTGCCAAATTAAAGGAGCTGTGTAAGTCTGCAAATGATTTCAGGCAAGAATCTCCTTATTTTAAAAGCCTAGTACAGGCTACTTTTGCCACAAGCATACTAGTGCCACATGATATTAAAAGGATCACGTCCTGCCTGCTCTCTCCGACTGAATGTCTATTGTGGGAGAGACTTGGAAAAGGCTGCTCTGAGATCTCCACGCAAGTTACCAGAGAGATCCCAACAAACCAAATTTAACCCTAGAGCAGCTATGTGGCGAAAGCAACCTGGAAATCCTGAGGATCAGGCCCAGACACTCCCGGAGCCAGTCCTGGGAGACTTGGATCGGGCTACAGAGAGGGCGTTGTCCCTTACCCCCACCGGCTCTACCCCTCCTGCCAGCTACTCCAGTATAAAGCAGGAACAAGGGGAGAGCTTCATCAAATTTGTAGACTGGCTAAAAGGGGCAATAGAGATCCAGGTCAAAAGCATGGAAACTCAGAGATAGCTGCTTAGAACTTTGGTGAGAGAGAAAGCAAATGCAAGATGCCAAAGTGTCATAAGAGCCCACCCCCTGGACCCTGCCCCCACCTTTGACCAAATGGTGGAAGTGTGCACCAAACTAGTATGGGAAGAGTCCACTGTTAACCCAGGCTTCCAGCAAGGGGTGGTGGGTGTGATAACAGCAGGAAAGGATGATAATGAAAGGCCCCGGTGTTAAAATTGTGGAAGTTTTCAACACTTCAGCCTGTTCTACCTGCAAACACCACCTGGGAAACAGGCAGTGAAGCATGGCCTGGCCCTGCGCAATGACACCAAATCAGTGGCCATCTCTCCCTGCCCTGCCACCCATGCCACGGATGGTGACTTGTCACCACAGTGGGAAGCAGGCAAAAGACTTCTGCTTGTGAGTACCTGTGCACACCTCTTCCACAACAGAACGCAAAAACCCATACACACAGGCTTTAAAAAACTTTTAGACAAAACAGTGGACATTTTAGTAATCAGAGACACTGTCTGAGGTCCACCCGAGCTCTCTATTTCACCCGAGGTGCACAGGGTGGACCCCAGCGGACAAGTACAGATTGCTGTCTCCTGTGCCAACACCTCTTGGTTTCTACAAAAGGGTCAAGTGGTAGTACAGGCTATCATCTTACCTGAGGACTTCCCCAGGTGCTACAGGACACCATCCATATGGTGGGCAGAGGTAGTGGGACGGGACAAACCAACCCTTCATTGCAAACTGTGCAATGGGAAATTCACAGCCACACTGGTGGGGATGGTCGATACAGGGGCTGATATCACCATCATATCCAAAGCAGAGTGGCCATGGCAGTGGGGGCTTAAGGCAGCTGCTGGGGTAGTTATGGGGATTGGGGGTTCTGCAGCATCTATGAGGAGCACAAATAACATCATTACTGAGGGCCCAGATGGACACTATGCATCCATCAGGCCATCTGCCATCCCATCAGGATTCACCTTATGGGGCAGGGACCTCCTTAGCCAATGGGGAGCTCAGCTGGCAATCCCACCTCCATCGCGGGATTTTTAGTTGGGGCCACTCCAGCTCTTACCTGGAAGACAGACAAAGCCATCTGGAGTGAGCAGTGGCTCCTGTCAGCTAAAAGCTGAGCACACCTGAGTCCCCTGTAGAGGAACAGCTGGCCAAAGGCCACCTTGTTCCCTCCAACAACCCTTGGAACTCGCTGCCTTTGTTCTAAAAAAGCCAGCCAAAGACAGGGGGAGGCTTCTTCAGGACCTCCGGAGAATCAATGAGGTCATTGAAGAGATGGGTCCCCTGCAGCCCGGCCTGCCCTCACCCTCAATGCTCCCCCAACAGTGGAAGCTCGCTGTCATAGACATTAAAGACTGCTTCTTTGCTATCCGATTGCACCCACGTGATGCCCCTCGGTTTGCCTTCTCTGTGCCATCCCTGAACTGGCAGGACCCCATGCACAGGTACCATTGGTGAGTTCTATCCCAGGATATGAAAAATTCCCCAACAATCTGCCAGTGGTACATCGGACACGTCCTGTCCCCTATCAGGAAAGAGTTCCCAGGGGCATCATACTCCACTACATGGATGACATCTTGATCTGCTCACCTGATGACAATTACCTGGACTTGACTCTCCAAGAGACTGTCCGAGCCATCGAGGAAGCAGGGTGTGAGATTCAATCCAAGAAGATCCACCTGCCCGTGGACTTACGTTGGACTCCGCATTGGTGAACGGACCGTCGTGCCCCAGCAGCTCACCATCCAAGATGACCCAAAGACCCTTCGGGACTTGCATCAGCTTTGTGGGTCCATCAGCTGGGTACGTCCTCTGCTGGGTAGTACGACGGAAGACCTCTCGCCCCTGCTTGACCTTCTCAAGGGTTGTGAGGACCTGCACTTGCCACGTGCTATCACCACGGAGGCCTGGGAAGCCGTCGACAAGGGGCAGCTCGCCCTGTCATCTCAACAGGCTCACCAGACCCTTCCACACCTGCCTTTCAGTTTCATTGTTCTAGGTAATGCACCCAGATTTCATGGCCTGATCTTTCAGTGGGACACAGCGCAGAAGGACCCTCTAATCATCATAGAGTGGATCTTTCTGTCACATCAGTCGCCCAAAAGCATCGTAACACCACAGGAATGAATGGCCCAATTAATCATGAGGGCCAGGGCTCACCTCCGAACCCTCGCTGGGTGCGATTTTGCATGCGTACACCTGCCATTAACAGTTGGTAACTTGGAGTATTTGCTCGAGACAAACAAACATCTCCAGTATGCTCTGGGCAGCTACACAGGCCAAATTTCAGTCCACAAACCCAAACATAAGCTGTTTAACACAGCATTCAATCTGGTTCCAAAATCACTGCTAAGTCGAACCCCTCTCAAAGCTCTGACGGTCTTTACAGATGGTTTAGGAAGCTCTCACAAATCTGTGATAACTTGGAGGGACCCCAGGATGCAGATGTGGGAATCTGATGTCCAGGTGGTAGAGGGATCCCCACAAATTGCTGAATTGGCAGCTGTGGTCAGAGCATTTGAAAGATTTCAAGAACCATTCAATTTAGTCACAGATTCACCCTATGTAGCTTGTGTGACCACCAGAGCAGAACATGCCCTGTTAAAAGAAGTGGCAAATCCCCAATTATATCAACTGCTCTCAGAACCGGTCTACCTTCTCTCTCACCAAGAGCAGCCTTATCATGTGATGCATGTAAGGTCACACACAGATCTGCCAGGACCCATCGCAGAGGGAAACCGGAGAGCTGATGCCCTGGCCATGGCTGTGCACAGTCCCAGCTTACCTGACACCTTTGCACAAACCAAGTTAAGCCACCAGTTTTTCCACCAAAATGTTCCTGCCCTCATTAGAATGTTTAAAATCCATAGAGATCAAGCAAGCGCAATTGTAGTGACGTGCCCTAGCTGTTAGCAGTATCAGCTACCATGTTTAGGCACTGGGGTAAACCCCTGCAGCCTCAGCAGCTGCCAGTTGTGGCAGATGGATGTCACCCATGTCCCCCAGTTTGGGAGACTGAAATACATCCATGTGTCAGTAGACACCTTCTCTGGAGTTGTCTTTGCCTGTGTGGGAGAAAAGGCCACAGATGTAATAAAACACTTTCTCCTTGCCTTTTCCACCCTGGGAGTGCCCAGAGAAGTGAAAATGGACAATGGTCCTGCCTATGTTTCTAATAAAGTGCAAGACTTCTTTAGTTAGTGGGGCATCCAGCACACCACTGGCATACCTCCCTCCCCCACAGGACAGTCTATTGTTGAAAGGATCCACCAAACACTCAAGAGGGTCCTCGACCAACAGTGCGGAGGTGCTGAGGTTAATTCTCCTGTTGTTAGACTCTGCAAAGCTCTCTTTACCATCAATTTCTTAAACAACTCCTTCTCGGAACCCACCCCCCCTGTATTCCGACACTTTACCAATTCAACACAGGCCAAATTAAAGGAACAGCCACCAGTGTTGGTCAAGGATCCAGAGAGCTGTCAAATTCAGGGACCTTTTCCACTCATCACTGGGGGGAGGGGATATGCTTGTGTTTCCACACCAGCAGGTTTGAAATGGGTGCCAGGAAAGAATATCAAGCCCTACCCTGGATCACCAACAACAGCTCCTGAGAACATAAGAAAAAACACAGATAACCCTGATGCCGAATCAGCCAAAGACGAGATTAGTGCTGCCTGGAGGCGACGTTGACGCAAAGTGACGAGCCACCTGAACATGTGATTTGTGTCCCCTCCAGACTGTTTCAGTTTAAAATCCCCCTGAACCCCTCTGACCTTCCCTCATGGTTTCCCTGCCCAAATAATCCTTCACCCTTCCCATACCCCATACCTACCTTCTTTTTTTGGAAAGGAGGGATGGAAAGGGGAAATTGATAAAGGGAGAACAAACATTTCCAGGTTCAGGTATTTTCCTCGAGTGATTCGATCTTTCAGTAATCTTGCCATGATCCTTAACAACTTTTTTTGAGACCCTTACAGAGACACCGGCCCCAGCTCCCCCATGGAACCTGGCACCTGTCACCCTGTTGTCTCCTAGATGTCCCCAATCCGAGCAAGTACCCAGAGATGCTGCTGTAGCTATGGGTGCTGTGGCTGATAGGAGCATGGAAACAGCAGCCTTGGTAGCCCAGACAGGTCCACTGCACCCAGCATCGTCAAAGGAACTCAGGACTTGTTGGGACATTGGGAACTCGGGAGAGGGGTTGCCTCCTTTTGGGGGCTTTGTGGGTGTCTCTGGTTGTTCTGCCATCTGTTCATTGTCTGAAATACTGCCACAACCCTGGACCCTCACTGTTAAAATCAAAATACCCTTTTCCCACTCGCAGAAACAGGAAGAACAGTTCCCACCTTGGTTAGTTCCAAGTAAGTGGGGGAAGCCTTCTTTTAAAGTAAGTTAGGGGGAGATGTTGCAATGGCTAAGTCCACTTTACACCCGCCACATTGCTTTGAAAGTGGTCTCTCTGTAAACCTCTGTGCTGGAAAGTTCTCCCTTTACCAAGATTCCACTGGTTACTGACTCTCTCCCACCCCCATCCCTTCTCCCATTGGCTCCTGTTATGTCACTCACCCTTGCCTCTGCCCCCTGGCCCTCAGACCATTGGCTTCTGATGCTTTGCCCGCCCCTTACACCCTTTGGGATAAACCCACGTGTGCGTTTCGTTCTTGGTTCTTTGTCCCTGCTTCCTTCAAGTGTGTTGGTTCCATTAAATGCCTCAGAACTGCGTGCAGAGAACCCCTCTCGCCTCTTCATCTCTGGCTTGTGCTTAGACTGTGTGTGTGAGCAGCTGTTCACGACTACCCTGTGAGGGTGAGATTGTGTGCACGCGTGGGTGCTGGCAGAGTGCCACCTAAGCGTCTCCAAGAGGGACCCTGTGGAATAAACATGGCATGGATTCACCAAAGCCCTCTTTCATACAGGACCCTCTGGAGTGATTCCTGTGACAAGTCACAAGCACAAAGCCCAGTCACAGCATCAGGGACTTGTTAGACCTTGCTGTTGTTCTTACCACTAGAACTCAGTGAAAAAGGACACAGCACAGAAAAGCAGGTCAGGTCCCATCAGCAGGCAGCTACTGACTATTTGTGCCATGAAAACCACTCCATGCCACTTAGGGTCATGGATGAGTGCCAGGTTTATGGTTGGACCAAAGGTACCAGTTAAGTAATAACAGAATGCTGTGAGATACGTAATTCTGTAAGAGGCTGAAGTGTTTCAGTTAACTTTAAAGATATATTTAACAAAATGTTCAAATCAAGTACTCTAGTGAAAGACATCAAAGGCCAAAAACCACAATGTAGTATTTAAAAAATTTTGCCTTTTTCCTATCTTGAAATATAATCTGTACCTATTTACTATGCATACACATATTCTTTTATTTGCTGTTGCTTACTTACAGGAACATGATTCATTTTTGCTGTGTCAATAGAAACATGTGCATTCCATTTTAAATTCTTGTTTAAGAATTTTCAAGACATTAGAATTTAAAATAAGATTAACAAATACTGCTGTTAGAGAAAAAGGAAAATAGGGATTCATTTAAGAATAAATACCAGAAAAAAACCACACTAGATATATTTAGTACCATATTAATGGTCACTAATTTTAGATCCCACAGCAATAAGAAAATTTATAAAGACTTGCCTGACATGCCATGGAAAGCAAGTTTTGTAAGAAGAAATATGCAAGACCTAACAATATAGCTTGGAAAAGGACCAGACAATATTTCAAGCTAAGCACACTTCAAAGCTAAGTACAAGGCCATTTCTGACTAGAGGAAGAAAATGAGGGCTGAAAAAAATGTGTCTATTCTTTTCCCAACTACAGTAGTTCCCTAATAGAAGATGTCAACTCTCCCTTTCATTTTTAGTCTGTTATGACAACAGCAGACCACCAAACAATAGCAACAACCAACCAACCCACGAAGAGGGAAAGGTCTTTGTCAGAAGACAATGTCACAGCTGCTCCATTACACATTCTGCAGGAGGTTAATTCTCAGTGGTAATGGGAATATGAGCTAAGCCGAAGAGACCTAACTTTGACATTTCTAGAACAAGCTTTCAAAAAAACTCTGTAAATATGCAACCAGGCAGCAACGTATATAAAAGTCATAGATACTTGAGCAAAATGTGTTTGTAGAGATAAATATCTGCTGAAATTTAGGTTTTGACAACATACTACAACACACATGCAGAGCACTCTACCCCCGCTGTTTAGACCTCAACAGTATTTATTTCTACAGGATTTTAATAAATTATGGCAAAAGATTAGCCTTAAAAGGTCTTATTTTGTGGGAACTTGTGTTCCACACTCTGAACACTTAAGTAGTGGTTGGGGTGAAAAAGATCATAAGTCCTCTTCTAAAGTAGTACTACCATCACAGGGCAGACATGAGGCAAACTGGGACTCCCCTACTCAGAGTATCAAACTGGCCCTGGGGCATAAAGTGTTATTAAGGGCCTTTCTTTTCCACCATCCCATGTTTTGGGCTCCCTGAAAATATTTTCTACACAACAAATACAATCCAGTGAGGGGACAATGGTTTATCTACTCATTAATCAGAAAACATGAATGTCATATTTCAAAGACAAACATCTCAATATTTACATTTCTTAAATGCCTTTTTTTTGAAAGCTTGTGAATACTGTAATAAATCACAAGTAATTCCTATACGGAGCACAGAAATTTTTGGATACAGCATCTAATTCAGTCTGGATAAAGTAGCCTATGTCTTTATTTTGTTGAAACTTTATTATAAAAACACTAAAGGTTTTTTGCAAAAAAAAGATGCTTTAGATACTCAACTCCTATTTGTCTCGGTTCCCTTCCTATTATATTTATACTCAACACAATTTAATTGCTTGCAAAGCGTAGTAATTCTTTCCCATGTTTTTATTCCTACAAATTATGGCCACCTCCTCCAACACAAAATTCAGACAATTAAGAAAATTACCAAAACTAATTTTCACCCAAAAAATGAATCCATTAAAATTTATACTTCAAGATCATCAGAGTAATTCCCAAGGCAACCACAACTAGTCTTAAAAGTAAAAGCCAGGAGGGAAGCAGTCTTTGGAGCTAGGTAGACAAAAGGGAGTTGATATTAACTCTGCTTGGAAATGGAAAAATAATAATGAATTTAAACTCTGACAGGATGCTATGGTATTTCCTGCAAAGAACATAAGTCTTCAGGTATGGTAAACCTAATGCCAAACTGATCAAAACCTGAGCTAATTCCCTGTCACGACTTTGTAATATATTAGGTAAGTCTGGATGAGAGTCAAATCAGTATAATTTGAAGACAGAATAAAAAAGTTATTGGTTGAAAACTAAGGCTCAAATACTAACTTTTGCACCTCACTGGCATGGGGTTTTTTGAGGAAAAAAAAACATTGTCTGCAGGAACAATTCTAACAAAACATCCTCTCAAATACATGTCTTTTATATAGTAGAACTTACTCCTAAATTAAATAGGCTAAAAAGATTTTACAGCTATTTGGAGTAAGAAGCTATTTGTCCATGGAAAGTTGTGCTACAGCTTTATTAAGATCTAAGGGTAGAATACCACCTTACAAACACAAGAGCAGCATCAGACCAGTTTGTACATTGTATGTGTTCCAGGTTCTTGCTGGTGAAAGAGCCAGCTTTCTTCTTTCTCTTTTTAAGAGCTGACAATTTTGAAGACAATTATTTTGAGAAGAATGCATGCACAGAAACAATGTGTTGCTAAGGCTACTACTTACTTTATTTAAAAAATGGTTGCTGTTTGTAAGCCATTGTACATTTTCTGAGATGGAAGGATATCACGCCCCCCAAACACTGAGATTTAACTGTTCAGCCCAAAGCCACAGAGCTGGTCCCTGAATGGAGTGAAAGAGAATTGACTGTTACAAAAGTCAAACTCATCCCCTCTTGAAAATAATCTCATTTCTCATGTCATCAACAAAAGACATAAAATTTCAGATGTTTCCTTCTTATTCATAGGGGTACACTGCAATTCATTAGGGAGATCAATCTAGCACATCTGCAGGATAACCAAAGCAAGGCTTTTTATGTGCAGTGTTACAGCATTTATTACACTATAGTTTTCAAACTGTATTTTGGTCTTCAGTCACCTCAACTTCATCCCAACATTGTTTTACTTAATCTTTTAATAAAATTAATTTTAACAAATCTGAGGAATTGCAACGTATGTCTGACATGAAGACTATGTAATCCCAAAGTAACACAATACACTAGGGAAAGTTTCCACATCAAAACTGAAGCTTCTCACTCATATCATCTCCCATTCAGGCCATATTTACTCTATTCAGATCTGTATTGAACATAAGGGGCTTACCTGTGCCAGCGCCTCACTACCGTCACTGTAAAGACAAATGAGCAGCAGCCAGGTAACATTTTAGCAACAGCCACAACAGCTGCTCCAGCAGAAATGGGAAGCTCCCTCTCTTTTCTAAACGTGGCAGCAGAGTTAGAGATATAGGGTAGTAGGGTGAGGCCACTGTAGGGTTTCCTGTAAGATTAACTCCATAAAAAACATGCAAAGATGACTAGTTCCCAAGGGGGACAACAGAAATTAAATCCATCAAAAAGAGTTAGCATTTAAGTACCAAATGTCATGATAATTTCACACAAAACACAAAACTGAGTGAGTAGGTAAAAAGGCAACACATGCTACTTGCTATATCATCCTGCAGAAAAAAAGGGTCCAAGGTCTACAGCCAAAATTCAGCAGCTCCATGGATAAGCTTAACACTTTTCCAGATCAAATTGACCAGGTGTAAAGTGTGGCTTATGGTATCTCTGAAAATTAAAAAAACCCCTCAGTGTTACAGCAGCAATATGACATGAAAATTAGAGCAATATATAGCACATTGCATTTGTTGGCATATTTGCACTTTTTTCTGCTTTCAAAACTCAGATATAATTCAATCACACCGAATTTTATTGTTCACTAAACTAATGAAATGGGTATTTTGGGGGACAAAATGCTAATGAAAAATAAGGATTGTTGATGTGTCTATAAATCCGAGACTTCGTGCATTGTCTCCCTAGATCAACAAATTCACCATAAAACTCTTGAAAAATGAAGTTCAGTGTACCATGGTCCATAACAACAATGAGCTTCTGAGAATGTAAAGAAAATTAAATGGCTTTTCTTACCCACATCTGTAATATTTTAATAGGGGGAATACGCAACTGCAAGTTATTACTGCATGAGACAGCTTTAACATCTGCTTGAGCTTTTTATGTTCATTAGCTGTTAGTTTCCATTCTGTTAGGGATTTTTTTGAATTATGGGTTAGACTGACCATGTAATAGAATAACTTAATTTCATGCTGTGCTAGCGTTCAACCTCAATCTTCTTTCAGAAGACACTTCTTACTGAGTGTGAAGTCCTTCTGTCCTCCAGTTCCTTTGTTGCTTCCTTTAATAGAGCAATGGCTGGATAATAACCAGTTTTATGGGGTTTTGTCAACAAGGGACAGGAACAAATGGTCAGGAGACACACAGGGACTTTTCACAGTATCATGTCTAATCACACTTAGTAAATGTCATACTTAGCACATCTAAGAGAACTGCATCATGTATAACCTTATTTTCAAAGCCATACTTACCTGCTAGGTAAAGGTTTGATCTTTATAGCATGATTCCTTTAATTCACTGACATACAATTCCTTTCTCCCCCACGTCTGGCCCATTTTAACCCTAATATCAAAATGAGTAACAGACATATTTTGTACCTTGTTCACATAATATTCTAAAAGCAGTTGTAGTTGGTAAATAAGGTTTAATAACAAATTCCCGTATCCTTTTCCAATTAAAACTGCTTTGCAGAAATATAGGCTGCAGAGTTCAAAAAAGTGTCAAGAAGTGTGAATTTAAAAATTAGTAATGTAGAATTCACACAACCATTTCTCTAACAAGTGAGTAAAAATGGGTATTAGCATGTGATTTATATATGGTGTGCAGAAAATTGGATTCTGAATTGCTAGATTTCAGAGTGATGTAGAGGTCTACAACCAGTCCTGGAGTGTATGGAGAAAACCAAAACCAATGAACTGTCATTAAAGGAAGAACAAAAAACTCCCTCTGCATATGTTCATTTGAAGAATATGATCCCACTCATCCTCAGGGAAAATCCATCTCCAGGCAAAAGTGAAATTAAAGCAGAATAGTTGTTTCCTCTAACAATTTTTCCTGGTCACTGTTTTCTCATTAGCTAACATTCCTTGCTATCTTTGCAACTGGAGAAAATGCTCTTTCCTTAGAAATCCTTAGGATGATCACCCTGGAATAAGGGCTATGAATTAGTCCCCTAATTTCTCAAGTAACACCATAAATTAGTATTTTAGGATTGTTTCTGCTTCTCCAAACCATCACCTTTTGAGAACTTGGAGCTTCAAATATTACTAAGTCCATTCATGAAAACGTCTAAGTACGTATCTTCCTCTCAGGAAGAACCATGTATCCCAATAGCCTAAACCAGCAATTCAATATATCCTCTGGGCAGCTGCGGAGCAGTTGCATTATGCAAGCTATTATCTTTTGTAATTTACTTAATTTGTAAACCACCCCACACTAATCATATTGATGGAGCAATACTCACTGCAAGTCTTATGAAATGAGTATTTGAACTGCACTGCTTAGGTACAGAACAGAGGGCACAGATCACCCAGTATTCAAATTCCCTCCTGTAAAGTTTTCCGGCAGAATCTGAAAGCTTACACAAAAGCTCACATGTGTTGGTGGTGCAAATCATTCTCAATTTGGTGTGTTTCTTTGAATTTAAAATGTTTACTTACTACAAATAACTGAGCCTTAGAATGGAAGAAACTGAAATATATCCCCTCATTCTCTCTCACGCACTGTAGATCTGGGAGACTACTTTAGCAGCTATTTTGGCCCTCTAGAAACAAACCTAACAAACAAGGTCTTCTGTGCTGAGGATATGAAATCCATTCCTATTTGTTTAAGGGTGTTTACTGTAGATGACCTTTAATCTGGTCCTACAGACTGAATGTTCCTTCATGGTGCTAAAATGTCTACTATCTTAGTTTCAAAAACATCCAATTTGTGTTCTCCAAGAGTGCTCTGCAACAGAACCTAAAACTTAGCAAGTTAATAAAACTCCAAATGCCATTTTTTAAATTCAAACTAAAATACAGAAGCAGGTTCAGTCCCCAGTTTCTCTATTTGAATGGACCAGAATTACATGATTGCTGCATGAAACCAATATAGTGGGATAGATATGACTCATTAGATTGGAATTTTAGAAACCACATCATAGACTAAAGAAAGAATCTAAGAGGCAGATTGATAGATCACACAATAGAAACCTTGTCATTTTATAAACAGTAAAATTCCCCTACTTGCAAGAAATTTTAAAGCCATTTTAACAGCACAAAAAATTTTGTACTTCTCAGTCCAGTAAGTAAGAAATGTGTTTCTTAGAAATACCATTTTTATAAAGTTACATTTATTTTCTGATCTAAATAAGTTGCTGGCTCAAGAAGAGTGGAACAATGATGAAAGATAGTTGGGCTTTAGTTCTGTTTTCAGTCCATCCACCCCCCACACATCCCCTCCATCCCCTTCCTTTCAGCCGGCTCTGATGTTCAGCATGGTTTTTCTAAGATAAGAACAGCAGGTGGGTATTGCAGAATAAACTGGACGCTTGCACAATTAATGCATTCCAGAGATGGGGGAGCACATTAGCCTGCAAAAGGGTATGAAATACTGCTGGAGACTGGGACAACTGGGCAAACTGGTCTCCCAAGGTTGCAGGCAATTCCAGTAAAGGAAATTCTAATTATACTCAAAAAGGAAATTCTAATTAAAATTTTAAAAAATAATTTATTCCCAACTGGAAGAATCAAACACTGTAATGACAGTGAGGTTGACATCTCCACCAAGATGTTCAAATGATGTACCAATCTAATAAAATTGGACCTGTTTTCAGTAGGGAAGGGAGCCAAATTATGTCTAGTCGATCTTTCCAAACTAAATTTCTCTGTAACTTCAGTAATGCAACAATTTGTATTAAAAAGAAAAAAATTAAAAAAAAGAAAAAGGAAAAAAAGAAAAAAGAAAAAAAAAAGAAAAAAGAAAAAAAGAAAACCACAGAAAAGATTAAAGTTGACTCAGTGAGTCACGGACACACTGCACACCGTGAAAGTTCCACAGCTGAATAGAGATGAGTGTCCTCCATACTCATGTTCTTGCTGCACTGCTTTGCCATGATCTGATCAGATTGTCATAGCCTGCTCGAGGCAGGCTAGAGCAAATACCTCTTGGGTGATACTAAGAAGCTGGAAATAGGGAAGAGAGAGGAAAATCTTCAAAGCAGCATGCAGATCCACAGGATATAGACTAGACCTTACTCTCTGTCACACTACAAACCCATAGGCTCTGTGTATTTGATCCCCAGGTGGGATCCTCCAAGACGGAAGACAGGTTACTCCATGAGTCAACACCAGGCTGCAGCCTCTGGAAGAGATCTCCAGTCTGGGCTTCACTGAAGCTTGAGGGAAAACATGAAAGCTGCATGTCAGACTTGTGGTATACTGAACAGACTGTCAGATGGCTAAAATTATTCACTTATCACTCACTTTGAAGGTAGAAAACTGTAACCATCACAGCAATCAACTCAGCAGTCTTGTAGAACCAAGTAACAACTGAAGCAAGCTTTTATGGCACCTGGCTCAAAGGGATAGGATTCATCTCACACCTCAGCCACTGGAAAATAAACTACTCAGACCAGTCAGTTATTACAGCTTTCTTTCTTCTTTAATCTCAAAAAAGCAACACATATCTTGTTCAATCACTCTCAGTTGTCTAACCCTCTTCATTTACTAGAAAAACTAAGTGAAGTTCCTACAGTCAGATGACAGTCATACCTAAAAGGAAAAAATGTAAAGAACCAACTAAAAAAAAAAAAAAAAATATTTTGCCATGATTTCCATTCACTACAGCCTTCAATCTCAACATCCTTTGGTGGCACTTTGAGTCTCTTAACTTCCAAAAGTAATCTTGGACTAGTTAACTACTCAGGAAAAACAACAGGAGAGAACAAAGACAGTGATCAACAGAGAAAAATAACTGACTTTTTATTAGCACTTCAGCAATTAGCTAGTGTTCCATGGTAGAGCACATGTTAAAGAGAACCCTGGTACTATTGATCCAAAGTAACAGTATGGGGTTTTTCCGAGTACAAATGAAAAAGTGTTCCCCCTCCCTTGTTTGCTATTTTTTAAAGAAAAGCTAGATCTTTTATTAGCTACCTATGAGCAGAGACATGATGCATACTGCAGCCAGTTTGACAAGACAAAAATTAATGCATTAGGATGTTAGATGCCTTCAAATCCCCCATTTTTTTGCTTAGCTAGGAGGGAGAGAGATGGAGAATTATTTCTTTGTCTTCTCTCTTTTCCCATTTCCCTCCTATTTTTTGCAGACCTGAAGGAAAGGTTGAACACAATGAAATCAAGAGGCCATACATGCTACATTCAAATATGGTTGTCACAATGTTCTTAATTAAAATTCAGTTACAAGCCTTTTCCTGCAGAATATAACATATTAATGCATGATAATTTTTTTGTTAAATCATAGAAAAGAGATCTGCAAAATGATAGATCTGCTGTATATCATTACATTTTTTAATGTACTACCTATTCAAAATCTGTGCTTTAAGTGATCTTCACATAAAAACAGAGGTAGCCAAGAAGAAGTACTGTATTTTATATGAGGTCTCTATGCATGGTGTAATAAAAAAAATAGTTTGTTCTATTGACCAAGATGGATTAATTTCAAGACTTACTTCATAATAGTTTGTCTTCTCTAGATATGAATGGCTTCTAACACAAGGACAGTTATTTCTGTTTAGCCTTTGTCACCATGGACAGTTTTTACATCATTATGGAAATATGTGTGGACGTTATGGAAATATGACAAATTCATGTTATTAGGCAAATATTTGAATTTCACTCAAGTATACTTAATATAATAAAAACAAAACAGCAATCTATGTCATAATTTAACTTTGCTGGACTTATGGAAATTAAATAGTGCTTTTAATTAAATTAGTAAGAAGTCAAATAATCACTGGATTTTATGTTTAGTATGTTTCTGTGCTGTCCAAACAATAGCTTATTTATTTAGAGAAATTCTAATGAACTCCAGCATCTTAAACGTAGAAGCACAGAATGGTTTGGGTTGTAAGGGACTTTAAAGATCATCCAGTTCCAATTGGAACCCCATGGGCAGGGAACCGTTCACTAGACAAGGTTACTCAGAGCCCCATACAGCTTGATCATGAGCATTTCCAGGGATGGAGCATCCACAGCTTCTCTGGGCAACCTGTCTCAGTGCCTCAGCACCCTCACAGTAAAGAATTTCTTAACATCTAATATAAACCTGCCCTCCTTCAGTTTGAAGCCATTTTCCCTCGTCCTTTCACGACATGCCCATGTGAAAAGTCCCTCTCCAGCTCTCTTGTGGGCCCCTTTTAGGTACTGGAAGATGCTATAAGGTGTCAGCAACACCTTCTCTTCTCCCAGCTGAGCAATCCCAGCTCTCTCAGCCTGTGTTCACAGGAGAGGTGCTCAGGCCCTGTGGTCAGCTTAGCAGCCTTCTCTGGACTTGTTCCAACAGGTCAACATCTTTTTTGTGTTGGGGGCCCTAGAGCTGCAGACAACAATCCAGGTGGGATCTCACAAGAGCAGAAAAGAGAAGGAGTTCAAAAGTGTTTTTTTCAGCATCACAAGAATATTAGTTAAGAAAGCATCACTAAGTTTTAAAGTAGTAAGTACAATTAAAAGTCTAGGTGAACAAACTGAAACACTGTGGTCCAAATTCTGTGAACAGATCAGGTTTCTGCCTGTGCAGAACTGGACCATGTTTTTTTCTCAGACACTTAAAAAGGTACAGACTGAAAAAGATGGAGAATTTAGCAGCTGCTTAAAATAGTTAAGCAATGCAAATAAATGTACATTTCCTTGTCAGACATGAAGATTACTTGGCAAGTGCCTGATATTCTGTGTTTCATTTAACGTAAGTGTGCACCATAAAAAAGTGGAACCGTATTTTAAAGAAAAGTAACTTTCCTAAAATGTTCCTGATTCACAGCATCCATACAATCCCCAAAAGAAAAAGAACATTATGCTTAGATCTCAAATCATGTAAGCATCTATTTTAGAGAATGTCCTGAGTTTGAAGGGACATGCAAGGATTTGCTTCTGCTTGCATCTGTTTGAAATTTAAGTTTTGATGAAATCAACAGTTGCATTGTCCATACCAGCCAAAAACCAGCTTTGATGATAAGACTGAATACAGTTTTGGCACAGTATATTTTAGTGAATTTCCATGACAGAAGTACAGACAGTAAGGAAGAGGAAGTCAGTAACTACTTAAAGATGGCTATGAGTTATTAATTTCCTCTTGTAACAGTACAATCTTGGCCTTATAAAGAACATTTTCCTTCTTTTATGCATTGTCTCATTGGAGATTTAGTTTGAAGGGCTAATCTGCCCATCTTTTTATAATAGTCTATATCCCCTGACTGAACTACATCTCCTAGGAGTCAATGCAGTCTTCTCCAAAAGCCAGCTGCCTTATGACAGTGAGAGGTCCTTCCACCTCTCATTTTCTGTGACCTCTGTGACAAAACTGTAGTCGAAAATATGAGCAGAATATAAATCAATATTTAGCTTTGGTATGATTCCCTGACTTTGGCCTGCAGGGCATCACAAGTCTTCTTAGCATCTCCCAACAGCATGGCAGTATTGGGCTTGTAGAAGATGGGATTGTCCACCGCTGCATAACCAACTCCCAAAGATCTCTTCATTACAATGACCTGCACACAAAGAGTTCATGTTTGAAACAGCAAAACACCCAGCTACCATCCTTCCTCAAACAAAGATAACACAAAACCAACCTCCAAAAATGAAGGAAGGGGAAGAGACATCTCTGACCAAAACAGAGTGCTCACTGCTATGAAACTATTTTAAACTTTAATATAGCAGATAAATTGATATTGATATTTCAGAAATATTTTGTTGTTAAATACAGTGTTACATTTCAGATGAAGAGATTGTGGACATTACACATGCATTTACTTTATTCCATGTAATAAAGTCAAAGCAAGATGTGCACTGATAACCATAACATCGAAGGGTTTTGAGACTAATTTTGAAGTGCCCGTGGGACTTCAAAACAACTTTCAGCCAGTTTTAGCTATTAAATGTCAAATTAGTTAACTGTGGCACCTTCAGCAGAGAAACTGAGAAGCTTTACCTTAATTATGTTCATGTTTATTTCTCAAATTGCAATATATAGCTACGCACACTACTGATAAACAGATGTGCCCATGACTGAGTACTTGAATGGATAACCCACAGAACAACTGAGGCCACCACTGCATTCAGAACAAAGTATCAAAGATTTCACATCAAGGAAACACAAGTACATGTACTTTAGATCAGTGCAAAACTGTTAAGGTAACTAAACTGTTGGTTCAACCTGGACAGTCTAAGCTTTCTATTCGACTCAGCCATGCATTGTTTGGGGGTTTTGAGGGGTGTTTGTTGTTCTTTAATTATTATTTTTATTTTATTTACTCATATTATTAATTCTAGTGTTTCCACCTCAGTATTAAAGTCATCAGCTATAAACTCAACAGAACAGGTATTTGTACAGAAATGTTTCAGGGCTGCAGATGTAAGCATTTATTCTAATCACATCCTAGTAGAAGCACTCTATTTGATCTTTTCTATTACAGTCATAATTAGTCTCACTAAAGCCATTGATGATGATTATAGAATCACAAACAGTGCATCACACTTGCAAAGCACTGACTGTTTTGTTGGACAACTTGGAGAAAAGCTTCTTGTGGAAACCAGAATAATGGAAGAATCTTGTTAGCTTATCCTATAAACCATGTTTTTAAAATCTTGCTCAAGGTAGGTGATAACTCAACTCTGTTAATCTCACCTGTTTTGACTTCCAGACCTCAAGAACCGGCATTCCAGCTATGATAGAGTTTGGATCTTCCTGAGCTGCTGAATTAACTGTATCATTTGCACCAATTACAAGGACCAAGTCAGTTTCTGCAGCAAGACAAAGAAAATGACACTGATGAAAAATTATCTGAAATCTGACCACTGAGGCTGATGCACATTTTTGTGTAAAATCTGATATTTCTAGGCAGAAGAACCCCTAATGGTTAAGTACTCTACAAACATTTATGGAGACAGTATGCACACAAGTATTTTACAAACTTCTTGGGCAAATTATATGTGAGAATTCAAATGTGCTGCCAGCTACCTCCAACAAGCTGCAATCATCCACAACCCAATTCTAAGGGACTCATCAGACCACCCTGACAGACAAAATTTAAATCCTTTTGATTTTTAAATATGGTTGAATACACACATACTATCATCACTTTCAAACTTTTTTGTGCCTCACTTTTCTTTTGAATATTCTTCTGAAAAACCTTTTACTGGCAACCTTCTGCCTTTTAAATAAAGATGTAAGAAAGCAAGAAGTTGCCAGTACAGTGCTATACAGGTTTGCAAGACATGACAGGGTCAAGTTATCCACAATACCTGACCTAAAGAAGTTACAATAGTTTTCCTCTGTGGGGACAGGGCAGTAACAGAGATAATAAAGATACAGCATTTGCCATTTACTTCACAGCTACAAGCAATTAAAAAAAAAAAACTCCTCCCCACTTGCCCCCCACCTAAAAAGACTTCTAGTCCTCTATAAAAATAAACTGAATGGCTTGACTTCTTGACTTTCTATTGTTAAAAATCCCTGTGCAGTGCAAAAACAAAATCAAATATATCATCCAATCTACTGGAAACTTATGGCTCACATGCTAACCTGGGAAGTCTTCATTGATTTCATCCATTTCCAGTACAATATCATAGGGAACGCCAGCCTCTGCTAGCAGTACATTCAGCTGACCAGGCATACGACCAGCCACAGGGTGAATACCAAACCTAAAAGGGAACAAATCCCATTAATAAATTTGGACCACTTTGTTTAATACATTAGAATTGTCACCTGTGACTCACAAGGCTGAGAAGTTCTTAAGTATAAGCACAAATGGCAATTAATAAAATGGAACTGTTAAACTTTAACAGTTCAGCTTCCAAGCAGTACCATATTTCAAGTCTTGTGACAGATTCTTTTGGGCTTTTACAAATGAACCTTTTAACTGTAAAACTACCATTCATATTGATATGTTTTTCAGGTCCCTTACATCACTGAAAACACCACAGACTAAATAAATTCACCATGAAAAAGGCAAGAGACCATGCCACCTTTCTGAAGCAAAACCCCTTGGCAAATGACTTTATTGATTCAGGTATCTTTAGAGTATGTACAAGAAACACTTGTATGAAGAAACACTTCAATCCAACAGAAAAATTAACAGGGACTCTACTTCAAGCACAAGACAATGCCTTGCCGAATTAGGTTAACATGCCACTTTCTTCTTATGATTGACCTTAGGAAGAAATGAGAAGAGGACAAAAAAAGGAGGGGGAGTGAAAAGGTTGAGACCTAAGAAACTGTAACAGTTTAAGCATAAACATTTTAAAAAATGTTTTCAGAACAGCTCAAAAACAACTTAGAGAAAATACACTGCTCATGAGTTACTAAAACTTCAGACAGACCAACAGGGTGGCACCTGGGGTGCTCAGCATGCATGCAGTTCTCTAAGAGTAAAAACCTGAAAAAGCCAGAATGGAGATGTAAACTGGTTTAGCAGCACCACCAAGGACATATTTGGTTAGAAGCAGATCTGTTTCATGTTGGTACTCTTCTGATCATCTACTGGCCCTTACAAGCAAGGCATATCCATGTCTACTGTCCTGTGTACTTTCTGTCTTTCCATTTCTGGAGCTATCACCAGATAGAATGCTGACTCACTCATGCCAGAAGTGCCTCAGATGAACATTGTACAGGGCTGAAGATAAATGTTTAATTCAGAAGCCTATGTATACTTTGGAAGAGAAGAAAAATAGCCAAGAAAAAAAGGATTTTTGAATTCTTGGATTTTGGAACAGAAGTTTCTGAACAGAAATCCAAGTAAGTCAGGAATTAAACGAAAGTTATTTAGATTTCTTCAGAAATGAGAGAAAGACTAATAAACCAACTTGCCATGACACATACTTCTATTTTCAACTCCACCGCGATGGGAATGGATAACACATCACTGATGGACCACAAGTCACAGTCCAATCAACATAGATCACTTGGTAATTGAAGACTGTACAAATACATCCTTAAATGGGCAACTGAGCACTCCATCATCAAGGCAACATTAATACAATACAAAACTGAGACAATTGGAACTCCAGCAACAAAATTAAGGACATATGATTAATCCACATAATACTAGATATACTACAACTTTAAGCTCTAGGTTGAACAGTAGGATAAAAGCTAGTTTTAAAAAGAATGCTTTTAAAGAAGAAAGGGAATAGATTGTATTCAGCTAGTAAACATTTGGGACCCTGCTGCAAAGGATAATACCGAGAATCAGAAGGAGAGCAAATATACAGCATAAATTACTAACAGCTTATGTTTCACACCACTCACTCAGTAGCACAAGCCATGTGTAGTACTGCAGCTAGACCTTAAGTATACCAAATTCAATCACTAAAAGTACAGTAGGAGAGCTCTTATTCTGAAGTACCCTTGAGAAAACTCATCACTCCTCTGGCAGTGAAAACAGATTTTCCAACAAAATTCTCTTTTGTGTCTAATAAAATTATTTGAGTGCCTTTGTGACCAAAGCTGCTTTGGCAGTACACAAAACAAAATACTCGTGAGGTTTCTATTAAGTACTATATACACATACAATCTTAATTCAAGGGCTGGAAAGCCAAAATTTAAGCTGCCAAGAGAATGAATTTCACCTTTGACTTCACCATTCCTGGCAAGAGGCAAGGAAAGAAGAAAAGAAAGGAACAAATTATCTTCATGCAGGAAGAATTAGGGCATGAACCATCAGTAGTTAGAGACTTCTGACAGACTCTGCTTGAAACCACATACTGCATATTCACAAAGTTTGAGAAAGCTGCTCATACAAAAGCTTTTTTGGACAAATACTGAAGTGACTCCCAAAAGTCTGCTTGTACGAGACTGTTAACCAAATATGACAGTAGCTTGCCAGTACTACTTGAAATTGGATGTGCAAGAATGTCAAAAAGAATAATTAAAAAACATAGCTTCTCTAAGGCTCTAATTAATGTCACAAGGTAACATTTACACACTTCTGGAGTGAAATCAGCCTGTCCAATGGAAAGCAGAATTCAGGTAAACATGGAAAATAGATACCTAAAATCCTTAATGGCTCATAACTTGTCTAATAAAAGCATCAGTTTTGCTTCCAACTCACAACAGCAGCAGTTCTTCAAAGCTATGTGCATTTCAGCAGGAACATTTTGTTACATATGCTCTCTCAGATGTTCATAACATGAATCTCATTCATACGCAAAAATTTAACACAAATTATTTTAAAGGGAAACATGTTTTGCAGTAAAAATGCTTTCAAGTAAAAATTGCCAAGTTTCTTTGATATTCTTTTGCCATCAGTTATGCAGGAACTCCCTTCGGTTGGTTGGTTTGTTTATAAATCAAGAAGAAATCTTAAACCTCAACACATAGCAACAATCAGGTTGTGTATGACTTGAAACATTATTCTGGTATTTCACTGAAATACAGAATTCAACAGAATTTTTTTCTTTTGACCCTGACAACCTAAGGTGGGCCTTGCTTACCACCACCAATTGTCAAATACTGAAGTGTTGCTGTGACCCACCCCACTGCGGGGCTGGGGCAGCGTGATGCCAATCAATCCCAGCCCATCCCCTGGATCGAGTTTCCCAAAGAGGCAGACTCAGAGGGTGGGTCGAGGGGCGGCTCAGAAGCCTAAGCTGCACCCCCGGGCGGTGCCCGGGTACAAGCCACCTCCCCCGGTTCGGGAAAATTCCCGGTTACTCGGTCGTTCATTGGTTCTGCTATAACTCCCGCCTCTCGGTTTCCCCAGTGGCTCTTGTTACATTGTATCCTCCCCCTGGCTTGTAACTCATTGGTTGTTTTCCCCTTTCGCCGCGGTTTTCAAATTGCCTGTAAAACTGAGGACGAGCCTCGAGGGGGCTTCCCATTGCATTCCATCCCTTCCGAGCTTGTTCGGGTTGCGAATCTTCTCACAATAAACCTGTTAGAAGCCAGACCTGAACAGCCTCTCTCTTCCTTTGTCTCCGAGCTAATGTGAGCCGATACCGTCGGCTCCTGCCGTGTTTCCCTCTGCAAAGAAGCCAGCTAGCCAGCCCAGCCAGCAGCTCTTTTCCTGATGCTGAAGTCGCTTCAGCAACGCACAGAAGTAACGCAGCTGGGCTCTCTCTGACCTGGGGCACGCCAGAGCTCGTGCCTCGAGCACAAGAACTGCGTTAGGTTGGCGCATCAAGCGTGAAGTGCACATCACCTCACTACTCACACTTCATAGATAAACAGCATCAAGCAAAGATATTCAACTTTCTTAACCAGCCTCTACTAGATACCTTTTCGTTTTATACAGACAACACAGCACACGAGTTTACGTTTCAAACTTTTTCGGGTAATACAAAAAGTGCAGCATTTTATTTTAAATGTAGGCTAAATATCTAAAACTCCTGACATACACATATCTAGCACTTTCAGCACAGAAAACACTTCATCTGGAGTTGAGTGGGATAGAAAGGACTGAAGGTGGCAGAAGTAGTATGAAGTTAGCAATATCAAAAAGGCAACTATAGCACAAAAAATGACTAAAAAAATCTCAGAATGGAAATTATTTCTTATACAGCTCATAAAGTCAGTATCTATCTTTATGACAGCTGGCTGGATAACATTCTTGTAATCAATACTGAAAGAGCTGGCTCAAAAGAGCAGCACCTAACCCAGTGCAGAAGTGTTTCAGGATCACTTCATCCATGTAAAGATAGGGTTCCTGTCATTGTAACAAAGCTGGGCAGAGCAAAGTAACATCTGGCTGGTGCCTAATTTAGCTTACTCAACACTTTAAATGCTGTATTTGCCCAAGGGTTTTGCCTCACTTGAAGTTCCTCACATCTCATTCACTTTATTTAGACACCTCTTTGCAGCTCTGTTTTCAGTGCAAATCCATTATTCTAGGTAACAGGAAGTGAAAAAAACCACCAGCAAACTAGATGAACGAAGAAGAGCATCACTCAGATATTCCACAGCTTGAATTCTGCCATGTAACAGTTGCAGTGCAGCATGACTTCAGAGTATCACAGTATAATGTTCATCACACATATGGATGACTCTGTAGGTTACAAGCATCAACACACAGAGCTAGCCCAGCTAGTTTAGACCTGGTGTCGTGCCTAAAGCAACCTATGCCCCCAAAACCAGTCCCGTGGACCAAGCTCAGTGGCTCTCCAGCAGTCAAGTCAGCTAAATTTAAATTGAGTTAGATAGCTAAATTACATACAGTTAAATGAGGGCTGATACTGGTTCCCTATTTCCAACCACTATCGTTTATGACAGCAGGGGCAAGATCCAGATGAATCTTAGCTCAGTCCAATAGCCTTCCCAAGAACCCAAATACAAGCAAAAAACAAAAGCCCGCTTCCACAAAGCATCACATGCTGACCTAGTAAGGTCATCCAGAGGCAAGCTGACCCATATGGAACCGATAGCACACCTCAGCTGAATCCTTGCAGAATCAATAAAAAAAAAAAATCAAAAACCATAGGTACAACACTAAATCAATACTACCACATTTTCAAAAATACAGAAAACTTGTTTTCATGTGTTAAAAAGTAATTACATTCTCCAGCATCAAAACACAGAAATCCAAGTCCTTCAAGATATCGACCTATAAAAAGTAGGTTAAAAAAACCCCAAACCAAAACACTAACTTACTAGCAACTATTTTGAAAGGCCATTAAAACAGCAATGTGCATGTCTCTCAACTATGAATTACCAGAAAATCAACTTATTAACTATGAAATTATTTAGAAAGTCTATGCAAAGCACAATTTTAAGAGTCCTTCCATACAAAAATGCTTTTTTCTTATCAAGAACATCTTATGATGCAGGAAAACAAAACACATTGAAAGAGAACATCTCAGGAAAGTCATACTGTGGTAAAAGCTAGGACAGTTAACTTGATGTGGATATGGAGAGCATCAACAACCCTTGCACATATGAGCACATACAGTTTTAGACTGTAATTATGCTTCTATATACAAAATTACTACAGAATATAATTTTATTATATAGAAAAAATCAGAATTTCACAACCGGGGTTCTACAAACGACATAACATGTGGCTAATGAACTTTGGTAAGGCAAGAACTTTCAACAATTTACTTAGTTCTAACTTTGCAGAAATACAACACCAGTTGTAGAACAGCCATTTCCTCTCCAAGGCCAATAGATTCTCGGGGCTATGGGATTTAGCCTATAAAAAGTTTTGTTGTTTATCCATCCATGACAAGGGAAAGCTATACTCAAGGCTCAGTAATATCCAGCTTTCTCTGTGACTTTACTAATGCATTAAAGATGTGATCTGCTGCAAGACCATCTCAAGTGAGCGATGATGTTAGCTATGCAACTGTGTAACTAAAACAGTCTAAAGTTTCCAAAAACTCTCCTGTACTTCTAAATTTAAATCCTAGTCAAAGGTTACGCATCATGTTATATAATCTGCGGTCTTCACTGAGAATGTTATGGCTATAGGCAAAGCAAATTAAAACAACAGCTTCTCTGGATCAGTGGTGAGCCATGAAGCAAAAAAACAGACCATATGACAGTCGCAATTTTTCTTGGCACACGATGGGCACTACAGACTGATGCAATCCCGTGTCCATGCTGGCAGCCCTCCACAGCGTGTGTGTGAGAGTGTCACTACATCTGGATGGCGAGTGTATTAGGGTCCCAAGGCACTCCAGGCCTACTGAAACCAGAGGACAACAGCTGCACTCAATGAACACCATGGGAGCTCAGCAAAGTGATGAAAGGCCTGAATTACCACAAACCGTAAATACAGATTTATTTCATTAAAATACTAGGTAACCACTGCAGTGATTCCTTCCTGAATTTGACTCATTTCAAGTACAAGCCATTTATTTCAAGGACTCATTCACTTTTCTCCCTTTCAAAACCAACATAAAAGGAAAAAATAGTATTTTTTTTTATTTCACCAAGGTTGGTCAAGAAAAAGCTAACCCCCCAAGGAAGCACTGAAAGGAAAGCCAGAATCATACAAGACTGTCATTGCATTTGCCATGAAAGAGGTTTTTTTGTTGCACAACTAAGGCATCTTCAAATGTTTTAATGCAATCTGGACACACACAGAGCTGTTGCTAAACATGGAGAAACAAGGTGTAAAGACTGCTCCAGGAAGCAAACACACCACCACACACCCTCATTTCTCATGTATGCATGAAGATATACATTCATAAAGCAATTTTATATGCAAAATTGCAAAATCCTGGTTAAACAGTAACAAATAATTGCTTCTAAGCCCTAGAACTCTGTGTTGTGTTATCCAACACCATGCTGTAACACACTGCAAAAGCTTACAAGCAACTTTTTAATAAGGTTGGAAAAGTAGTGGAAGAAGAAAAACAAAACCAAAAAAACACTAATTACTAGAGTACTCATGCCAAAGGGAAGTCACCATCTAATTGAAATAAACATATAGAAATCAGAGAATGAGTCTGGCTAGCCAGCATCTGCCAAAATACCTTGTTTGAAATGAAAATTGAGCCTCGATTGATTTTAAAATATTAAGTTATCAAAATTAGAAAACAAGCAAAATTTCAAACAATCAGCAAGAAAGACATAATGTTTTCTTTCCAGTACTTTCAGAATCTATAAGGTCTACAGAAAAACTGAAGGAGGAAAGGACGTGAGGCCAATACTGACAACCTAAAAATTATCTCTGCTTTTTGGAGCAGCACTCCAGCAGAATAAGTTCTTGAGAGTGGAGACATGCACTCCCATAATCCTTTTAAGCAATGCTTAAAGAACTATAATAGCAGTCTTGCTTGCCACAGTAAAATCTTATGGTAACCCCATAAGTCTAAGTTGCTAAATGATTTGGAGTATCTGCCACAAGAGGAGAGGTTGAAAACTGGGATTCTTCAGCCTGCAGAAGAGAAGGATTAAGGGAATCTTATCGCTCTGTATAAATACAGATGGAGGGCAATAAAAAAGACAGAGCCAGATTCTTCTCAGGGGTATCCAGGGAACAGGCAAGAGGCAACAGTTGCAAATTGAAATACGGGAAAAATCAGTTGTACCCTAAGGATGACTGAACATCATATGAAACTGCCCAAAGAGGCTGTCATTTTCCATCTGTGGAGACAAGATATTAAAAATCCAATTGGAAAAGATTTTAGGCAACTTCTCCAGTTGATTCTGATCTGAGCAAGGGGGCTGCATGAACTAGACAATCCAGAAATCTCTTTAACTTTGCTATTCTGTGCCTGTGTCAATGCTGAAAAAAATATTAAACCAAAACTAAGACTTGCAGGGGGTTTTAATGAAAAAAACAAACCAAACCAAACCAGCTGTAATACTTATCATGAAGGAAAGCACTTACCTGACATTTTTCCCTTGTTCTCTCAACATCTTCACCAGATCAGCTATTGGGTACTGAGCTTTTGCTGCACACAAACCATAACCTGAAAGAATTTCAAAATTTTAACTTATTTTCCTGTTTTACTGCAGAAAGACTAGTTGTAGACAACAAGAGACAAAAAGACACAAAGAGAAGCTCTTATAATTAAAAATAAATAAAATAAATACATACACATCAGATTCTCATATATTCACAGCCTGCCCACTGTAATTAATCTTTTTTTTTATCTCCCTGACCACTTACAGTGCAGTGATTTGACCAGTCAAACTAAAGCAACTAATTTCACCTTTACAACAATACATGTTTCTTTCACTATCAGAAAATGATGTTGCAGACAGGTATTTTGAAAAATTGATAAAAGGGCAATTGCTAGGTTACTTCACAACCATTATCCTCAACAGAATTTCAATCTGCGTAATGCAAATCCAGTAGCTGGATATGGCTTTTAGCAGTAAACAATCTTTTCAGTCTTTCTGTCTGAGCTAATTCTTCAGAGCAACTATACCCAGGAGAAAAACAAAGAGCATATATTATTAATGGTGTCCTCAAGGTTTGACCACAGGAGAAAGAGGCAAACTCCTTGAAGATGGTTGCAAGCTTCACTAGAAACAAAGTAACTTCCAAAATTAGAACTCTGCCTGACTGATGGTCTCATTAAAGTTGAAGCAAAATGAAAGATGACTTTGTATTTTAGCATTATTCACATTCCAGTGCTAAAATGAGTTTAACACGATAGTCATGCCATTCAGTTGAAGGTGAAGTTTTGAACTGTCCCCTACCTGACTTTTTCCTATCAGGGAATGTGCTACTGAACAACATGAACAGCCAACATAATAGTTTCAGACAGCTCAGCTTTTGGTTTTCAGGTTGGGTTTTTTTACTTTAATTACATTATTTATATTAACTACATTTTGGATGGGGGTTTTTTGCCTTTTTTTTTTTCATAAACCAGTGGAGAATTGAGCACATACATGAGAAGTGTAAACAAAATCCTGTCTTTCAGGAATTTAACAGACAGATGTATTGGTACCACTGGTATTGTGGTACTGCTTGGAAATTCACAGTTAATTTTCTGTACAGCTGTTGTGGTGTAAGCTTAATTTTAAAGACAGTCTTTGTTCTGAAGATTTTAAAATGCAAATAAGAAGGACAAAGGTTGAAGAGACATATACAGAGAAAAATTAAGTGGCACATATCTCTGTACAGAGGAATGACAACTGACCCGGGAACAAAAACAAATCACATGGATCCAGTCAACATTTGACATGCTGCTGCCATGCTGCATCTTCAGGCTACAGTCTTTTCATTTGTTTTGTGGTTTTGTTTGGTTGGGATCTTTTTTTTTTTTAATAATACATTCTCTGAACATCTTGCTGTATAAGTCAAGAAAGTCTTACCTGGAGTAATAATTATACTATTGGCTTCTTTTATCATTTCAACTGCATTGTCCACATTGATTTCTGTGTGAGTTCCAGTAATTTCCATGGGTTTCCCACCAGCTGTTGACGCAGTGCCATAGCCACCAAGAATCACATTTGCAAGGGAACGGTTCATAGCCTGAAAGACAGGATGGTTTTGATCATATAAAAATTAAATTCAAAAATAAAGGTGAGAGTCCACAAAGAAAACGGCTGAAAAAATTTTCTGAAAATTATTAAAGGCTTTCTGACAATAGTCTTTATATGCTCATTTTGCCTTCTTAAAAAGGCCCAAAGCCTTTTAAAACAGGCTCTTTAAAGCTGTTTAACACAGCAATCACCAAACATCAGCTTCAAACACGCTACATTACACGTGATGGGAGAGCACCAACATTTCCCCTAAACAAAGAACAAAACAACACAAATAGCAAATATTGGTCTCTTTTTGTTCTTAAAAGAGAGGAATATAAAGGAATGCATATTTGATGCCAGAATTTCTAAAAATTTTTTTACATTCATATATATACACACACAAAATTTTTGAAAGATATTTCCCATAGTTTTTAACCAATTCGACATGTAAGCACAGCACTGCTCCATGACAGCATGGAATCCACAAAGCTCTTATAGGTAGCACTGGAGCAAAACCCCTAGAGCAACAAGACAGGAAAACACAAAAGCCACACAAAACCAGCCACACTGTAAAGAACTGAAGGGGACCATTAACTTAACTGGCTGACCACCAAAGGAAAACTTTAACTAGGTTTGAGAAGAACACACCCTGAAAACCTGGCTCCATTAGACACATAGCCAGGAAAAGCCATTGGCTAAATGCTTTTTCTGGCACGTCTACTTGTGTCTGTGGTCCCAAAGCAATATCTGTCAATAACTGGAAATAGGCAAAACTTGTAACTGCAGGGAAAAAAAACCTTTAAAAGCAGGAGAGGAACCGGATAAATTGCTTCTTTAATTACACATGTGTCATATATCTTCTGTACTAGCTGAGAAACCAAGACAAAATTTAGGAATGGATCTGGAGAAACACACATATAGAGGGAGGAATCACCCTCATAAAAGTGTGCTTCCAGATGTCCATTCTCCACTGATATTTCAAATCATGCAATTCCACAGATTTTTTGCTACAGCCTCAGAAGATGTGCCATTCCTTGAAATTCATCATCTAGCAATTAAGCAGAATGGTGATGTTAGAACTTTTGTTTTTCCTGGTCAGTCATCACTATTTCAGATACTGTAAGGGACACACACAAACACAGTGAAATCAACATCTTTTAGTATCTGCACCACACATGCCCCAAGAACACACTGCCTTTGGCATGATCACAACATTACAGCAGTTATGTGTCAGGTAAGACAGCCTAGACAGAGGAATACCCTCTTCAGATGTTGTACATGCCAAGCTTACCAGAAGCAAAGCACTTTCTACACATATCTAAACCAAAAGACAACAGTTAGACCAAGTCAGAGAGGGAAAAAAAAGAAGATAAAATATTATCAGAAATCCGAGAATCAGCCAAAAGCAAGCATGAGATTGAAGCACCCTTGCCTGGCTTCACTGCAAAGAGTCAAGAACTTCCCTTCCAAGAGAACAAGTGGTTCCAAGAGAACTCTCCCTTCCAAGGAGAGCCAAGACCTTATCAAGCAACAGTTAACCAACATAGCTGGGACAGTGTGAAAACTCTTCTGTACCCTCTTCCACCTTCTTTACCACAAATATAGAGATTTAAAGTGCAGGCTTCATCATTCACTGATAATCCAACAACTGGCAGAAAGCCCTCTGTGCTGTGCATAGACAGGTAACAATGGTCAGAAGCTTACAGTCCAGGGAAAACCGAACACCTGAATCCTGAGAACAGCAAGTGCTTCCACTGTGCCCACAGAAACTACACAGCTAGTACACATGAGTGGCCAGCATACAATTTGTAAGACTAACACAGTTTGTCCCTTCTCTTGCTCTGTTTCACCCACCCAGTTAATGGCTCCTCTTCAACCTTAAGTTTCTTGCCCATCCCATAATGATTCTAATACCAGAACTGCAATCATCACGTTTCCCCTCTGGGGAAAAAAGGAGGGACAAAGACATGCTGACAATCAAGTGTTCTGAAGATGTATTGTGTTGGCGTCTTAGAAGAGTCACAATTCACAGGATGAGCAAACAGTACAGGCTTTTGCTTTTGAAGTTAAATTTTCTGTCTTTTAACTACCCCTACTAACAGGTACAACAGAGAGATAGGTGGAAAATCAAGCACATATGAACACAAAAACTAAGTGGTTATCTAAACACATACTGGCCAATTTTATCAACTGAAGCTTTAGGAGATTAGCTGAACTGGCTTTGGATGATTAAGTTTTATCTCTCAAAGTAAATTAAAATATTGTAAAAATATGGTTTCAACCATTAAGATGTTTCCACAAATACCTTCTCACCTGTACTAGATAAGTATCAATATATATAATGGTTTTGACAGAAATCATACTAAATAATAGGGGGAAATAACAAAACCAAACCAAACCAAACCAAACAAAAAAAAAAGAAGGAAAAAAGGGGAAGGGAAAACTGTTGCTTCATTAGGAGAGGTTGCAACACCTAAAGCAGAATTTACTGAAACTCTTGAGCATTTCTTTCTCTGGAAATGCAGCTTCAAGACAATGATAGTGAATCCCTTGTTTATAAAAATGCTTTAAAAAGTAATGATCTCCATTAAAGGAAGTAAAGCAGAAAAAAATTTGCTGGGCTAGAAACAAGATGTTCTGCTTATTGTGCAGAAATCATACAAAATAATTTTAATCTTACTGGTTGATGAACTTTAGTTATCTAAGCTTATATAAAGCAGCACAAGATTTCTAGAATACTACTTCAAAAACTAAACTTCCTGAAATTGGAGAAACAGAGGAAAGCCACTCTGTCACTGCATAATTATTATGCTAACTACTCCCCTAAGCTTCCTATTTACCTCGGTTCTTCCAATCAACTGCAAGTTGGTTGCTATTTCAAAACTCTCTTGTGAGTACTAAGAGAGGTGAGCAATATTAAGAGAAGTAGGAGACAGTAAAAGAAAAATTAGGTATAGAATGGATTACTGGTAGATACGTACAAAACAGTTAATATTTTCCCTAAGATTTACAAGAATTTGATCTTTAAAGAGCATAGTTTTCATACCTGTGTTACCCATAAGCACTATTTTTCTACTGATTTGGACTAAATTCCTGAATGTATACAACTAAATATATAAGATACATAATTTGATTTCCTTTTGATAAGGAGACAGAAAATTTTTAAGAAATATAAGATTCTTTGAAATTCATACCTGGAATTGTTCATTGGAACTCACTTTCATGTAGCTGCACAAGAATACCTTTTTAAGCTTTTCTGAAATTCTTCCTCAAGAAAGATGAAAAAAATTATGCTGGGCATTCCTAACATGGTAACAATACTATTTATTAGTGGAGACGAAGTAAAAGATGACAGCCAGAGCTGACCAGAGGAAAACATATCAGACAGGAGAACAGTGGCATTGATCATACAAGAGTACAAGGGCAGAAATAAAGCAGAATTACCCAACAGAGAATGAGGAGGCTGGCAGCTGTTGCACTGTGAACAGTTTTCTTTAAACCACTATCTCTCCATCTTTGAATACAAGATTTTTATACAAATGTTCCAGAAAAAGGGAGGTTGTTACTAACAATGCAATACAACTCACACATCGAGTAGAAGCTCAAGATTGCGACACACAGTTGCATCAGCACTGAATTCCTGTAAGCCTGCTGCCACCACGTGGTACTCCAAAGTAGCTGCTCTGAAGAAAAGAGCATATCTTCCTGCACTCCAAACACCAAACTGCAAATTATTGGCTGACTAACAGCTTTTTAAACGAACATAATATTTAAAAGTATCTCCTGCTATGTATTAAATTAACTTAAATTTAACCACGCTTCAGAGGTACATGACTAAAAAATAAATTGCTGAGCACAAGTAATCATACTTCTTTGAGCCCAGATTCAAACCCTTAACGCACAAGTGAATGCAAGGGGCTTCCCTCGGTTTTGAGATATGTCTCTGACCAAACCAAAGAAAAATGACTGATATCTGCTCCAACAGTTTCAATCAAGAATGTTCTAGTCTACTGACACCTAGCAGCTTGAGATCCAATAGCTTATCTTCCTAAAAAACATGGTTTAAAAAGTTCTTTCATTACTCAGCAAACAAGCACAGTTTCTGTTGACTTCTTACCACACACATGATGTAAGAGAGGATGGCCCCAGAGGAGCCGATGAGTGCACCAACAATGGTCAGCAAGTTGTTGTTCAGCAGAAAGCCCTCGGCACACAAAGCCCATCCAGAGTAACTGTTCAGGACAGTAATAACTACAGGCATATCAGCACCTCCAATAGCTGCTGTTAAAGTGACACCCTGGAAAGGAAAGAAAATACTTCAGTGTCAGCAGTGACTAAGGAGGACACCCAGACAAGACACTCTACCTGCAGCACTGAAAAATAAATACAGAATCACAGAATGGTGGGTGTTGGAAGGGACCTTTAAGATCACTCAGTTCCAACTGCCCTGTCAGGGGCAGGGATGTCACCCACTAAATCATGTTGCTCAGGGCCCCGTCCAACCTGCTCTTGGACACTTCCAGGGATGGGGCATCCACAACCTTTCTAGGCAATTTTCAAGTTACGTAGAACTTATTCAAGTATTTTCAGTGTAAGTATTCAAGCTGTGGCCTGAGGAGTGGACTTACCAAATCTGCTGTTTTAGAGAGTACAGGAAAGTACCCCACTGTCCTCATCCTGTACTTAGTCACGTATTTTTTTACTTGCAAAAATATCCTACCAGCGCCATGAAACTCTTCATACCATTAAGGAGTTCATACTGAGCAGTCTTTGCGAGACTCAGTTTACAGAATGTTGCAATATTCAGGGCAAATTTTGCAACACTTGTGTACACTGGTGTGAGTGAATGGGGGAAATTACACAGGGGAGTAATCTTAAGAAGTTATCATAATAATCTGTAGACCCAGAGCTCTTTGAAGTATTTTAAGGATTAACTTTCCAAAAAGTTCCAAAAGAAATAATGCTTTGTCCTATAAAAAGCTTCATTAATCAATAGCTACAAAAAGGAATTATATAAATGCATTCCAGCTCTCTGGAACAGTTCTGGTAGATCTAGAAAAGTCAGTTGCTACTTGCAAGTTACCACACTGGCAGGCACCATGCCCACTGTGACTCAGGATGGCAAAATATAATCCTTGAAGAGGAAACTTGCAAAACTGGAGAATAAACTCCTCATGTAACTTGCTTCACTTTCTACAATTCCTTGACTTACCATTACAGCTGAGAGTGCTGACACAGAACCCAGGCAAGTAATTCCCGTGGTGTAACTGGGATCAATCAGGTAGGGAACCATCCCACCAATGCTGGCAGCCAGCAATCCTGCATTCAATGCATGTCGACCAGGCAAGAGCAGAGGTGCAGAATTCAGGATACCTGCAATCAAATGCATTTTCAGGCATGAACATGTACATTCTGGGGAGCCTGTTTCTTGCCTTCAGAGAAGACTGAATAACTCAGCAAAAGACAAATTAAAAAGAGAAAAAGGGAGGGGCAGAAGACAAAACAAGTTAGTAGAAACTGACACCTTGTGCTGACTCAGAATTGCAACACATTTAAAATTCCTCTAAATTCTCAAATAGTCCCATTTAAACTTGGTTTACTTCCTAATTTCACTGAAGTGCTCCAGAACAGTCACACAAATCTCTTTTCCTTTTGAAAAGCCTTTCTATTTTTCCTTCAAAAATGTCCTTTCATTTTGTCTCGAGGTCTTTGTATGTTGAATATGACACGCAGTAGTAGTAAGCTTTTAGTTAAAACTTCTACACAGGGATTATCTCAGTCTCTCAAAAGCTGTGTGCTTAGAAAAATATGACTACACAGATAATACCAAATACAAAACACTTCTGCTTTCAAATGCATTAATTTCACCACTACCCTCAATCACACAGAACTCCCACAGATTCCCACATTGGCAGAAACCTGAGGGGAAAAGGGGATTCAGTATTTGTGTGATTCAGTTTAAAAAGGCAGTCACATTTATTTCACTAGGCTTTTTTTTTTCAAACAACATGGCAAGAGTTGAAACAATGCAAGATTCTCAGTAATCACTTACATCAGAAATAACATCATCTCATTTAAATTCAGCTAAATTCAAGGGAAAGAGTGAACTGATGGTGTCAGGCAGGAGGAGTCAAAGCGCGTGACTTACTACCCTTTTCCATAGTATAGAATCAGTAGTTCAATAGTATAGACAAGCTTCATATTTCATATCATGATGATATGAAAATGCAAGGGAGAAAAAAAATAAACAGAAATAGGAGAACAGGCTCAAACAGGCAGTGAAGTTCACCAGGGATATGCGCACAAATCACTGAGGGAGTACAATAAGGAGAGAAAAAAATAACTGAGAAGAAATAAATGAGTAACTACTTAGCAGGGATACATCAGAAACTACTGACAAATCTTTCAAAAGATTATTAGAGAAGACAGGTTTCCATCCTTGTCATACTTCCTGCTTCAATGGCTGGTCTCACAAACACTGAAGAAAGCAAACAGATGTTTCCCAAAGGAACTATTGCAAAGTTAACAACAGGATTAGTAATAGGAAGCTCTTAGCCTGAAATTCTTAGTACAAGTATTGCCTCAGCATCTCAAAAGCTGTGTGCTTAAGAAACCAAAAATAAATGCAATAAAGAAACCTTCACATGCGTAAGAATCAGGGATTAGTGAGCATTTAACTTAGAGAGCATACTTACTAAAACAGCAAGAGGCATGGAGCATAGAGTTTGTGCAGTAGGTAAACAGACAGTGAACTGAATGGTTTAAAGTGAGGCAGCCTCAACTAATACTGCAAGCTGCCTACCTTAAGGAAGATTGCAATGCTAAGAACAAAATCCTAGAAGTATTAGCAGTGCTCACTGAATCCAGCAACATGAGAGTTTCAATTAAAATGTCTGCTCAGAAATACAAAGTTATGATCATCCAAGTTCAATAAAATTGATTCAAGAAAAAGTGTCAGATAGTCTTACACAAAAGCAACACTTATTTCTAGACAAGATGAACTGAGGCAAAGTTCACAGGATTTTGTAATGAATGGTAATAATAAGCCCAAGCACTGAAGACAACCTTTCATAACTAAAGCTGTACACAAATTAAACAGAATTAGAACAAAAAAAGTGCACTCATAAGAATCAAACATATAAACCTTTATCTGATGCGAAACACAATGTTTCTTTCTACTTACACAGCAGTCTAAAAGTAGAGCTAAATTCTGGGGGAAGAAAAACCCTTTAACAGATGCTCAATTCTAAATAGAAGGTCTCACCTTGAAGTTTTCCATATGCAACAAGAGAGCCACTGAAAGTCACTCCACCAATGTATGTGCCGAGATATGCCACAATCTTGGTGAGGTTTGCAGCAGGATCAGTGGCAAAGTGAGGATATTCGATCATGTACTCTGCTACACAGGTGAGCACAGCAGCCAAACCGACCAAACTGTGGAAAGCAGCCACTAGCTGAGGCAGATCTGTAATCTGGATGCGTTTAGCAATTGTCAGACCTGTTGAGAGTTGAAAACAGAAGGGAAGTCTTACAAAACACAACCAATCTGTTCAGCTAGAAATTAGTACAGGATGGTTCAGTGCGCAATGAATACACACACACAAGCCTGTTCCAACTAGAAATTACTATGGCATTGAACTGAAGGCTGCATATGTGTATTTTGTGCAAGGGGGAAATAATGAAAAATAGAAAGATTAAAGCACATCATGTTCTAAGAAGCTTCACTAAATATCGAGATATTAATTTCTGTGACAAACAGTGTGAAAGAGGGAACTTGGCAGTATTCAGTCAGGAACTGAAGTATGAAGTTGGGCAAGATCATTTACCTCTGGACACAGTTTCCCTATCAGAGATGATGTGCTCCTGCTTTTCCACCAGTCAGCCCATTATCACATTCTGAAGCATTAATAAAAGCCCTGAGAGTTATGATATTTTGTTCACACATTTGCAAAATAATATTGCACAAGCCACAAATGTCAGCTAGTCAATTCACCTGCAAGCTATACAGTATTTTATGTATATACAGCTTCCATGTATGCATGCATGGAACACATGATTGTTAGTTCATCATACACATACCTATGGTCCCACCAAGTGCCATTGCACCTGACATCTGTGCCAGCAATTCAGGCGAGGGATTAAGGCTTCCAAGAGTTGCGGCTAAACCTCCTGCAACACCAATCATACCCAAAGCATTTCCAAGACGAGCTGTTCCTTGGGTAGACAAACCAGCCAGGGCACCAACACAGCACAGTCCTGAGCCCAGATACATCACCTTTAAAATAAGAAAACCATCAATATGAAGTAGTAACAAATTGCATTGCAACAAATGGCAACAAAAACATCTCTGATTAATTAATGTTATTTATTTACTTATTATGATTAATTAATTAATAATCTCTAATTATTATACAAAAGGGCTGATTTCTCCAGAATGTGCTTAAGTGACAATTCTTAATTGAAGTCAAGAAACTGTAATGCAGAATGTGCTTTGGGCTTCACAGAACAAGAAGGACATTGAGAGGCTGAAGTGAGTCCTGAGAAGGGCAACAAAGCTGGTGAAGGATCTGGAGCACAAGTCTGATAAGGAAGGAGTCCGGGGTGTTTAGTTTGGAGAAAAGGAAGCTCAGAGGAGACTTTATCACTCTCTACAACTCCTCAAAAGAAAGTTGCAGCAAGGTGGGAAGTGGTCTCATCTCCCAGGTAACAAGTGAGAGCACAAGAGGAAATGGCCTCAAGTTGCTCCAGGGCAGGGTTATATTAGATATTAGGACTTTTCTTTTCATGGAAAGCATGGTCAAACTTTGGAACAGGCTTCCAAGGGAAGTGGTGGAGTCACTGGAACTCCACCTGGATGTGTTCAAAAAAGCTTGTGGACGTGGTACTTGAGAATATGGTTTATAGTGACCATGGTGGTGATGCAAGGCTGATGGTTGGACTTGATGATCTTAAAGGTCTTCTCTTATATTAATGATTATATGACATTCTATAACTGCTGTTTTCAAAAAGTATAAACAAATTTACATGAACTGAGCTATATATGTCCAGATAATTGAAAAAACACAAATACATTACAAACCCCTGCCATAACTGTATGTTTGGATTCACTCTTTCCAAACACACAAGGCAATACAGATTGATTTTTCTTACTATTAAAACAAATGCAAACAAAAGTTTACTATAAAAGGTGCTATAGGTCAAATCCCTGTACATCCCTCTGTGCTGAAAACTGATCCCATCCTTTTTTAACTGTCATGCCAAGTTCAACTTCCAGAAACATTTAAATCAAAGACTGATGTCTGTAGTTTCTGTAGTATTTAGACTGTAATTTAGGAAAACAGTCCAACAAATAAAAGCACCTGCTACTTTACACAAAACCAAACAACAACAACAAAGCTTTTAAAGTATGTTATTTCTGTGACGGCAATCTTACAGTTAATCAGCTTCAGATTGGCCTTGTAGGAATATGCAGCTGATGGAAAGACCTTAGATTATTTGTTATTTACTCCTCAACAGAACAGGCATGAAGAAACATAACACTGAGCACTGGGCTAAGAGCCATAAAATTATCTTCTTACTTGTTCAATGTTATAGCCACCGCTGAGAGCAGCTGTGTAGCCTCCTATGAACACACCACCAGGGAGCAGGTACAAGTAGTTGTACTCAGGAGGGTCTGTGGGACGTTTGAACATATCCAGCATTCTCTGTGTAACTAAAAAGCCACCTGGACAAAGTAAAGGAGCAATCTTAAAAAAATAAAATCTGAAATCAAGCACATGCCAAGATATAGGAGAAATATTTAGTAATACCATATTACCACACAATTTAGCAATCAATAAAGCTAGTAACCTAGAAAACCACCAGAAAGCAAAGTATAATCAGGGTTAGATCTTGCTGTCTCTTTTAGCCTTTGGAAGAACTCCAGAAGAAAAGGAGGACTTGCTCTGGCTCCATACTCTACACTGACTGTAGGACATATCGTAGTTTATGACTGTGTTCACCTCACCTACTTTAGCAAAAGTGGTATTTCTAAGTCACATTGTTTACCTTCTTGTCTTTTTTATTATTGAAGCTGGGACTTCTGAAGCTTAAGGAAGCAGAATTTTATTCTAGGCAACTAGTATATATTTCAAGTAGGAAAATGAATACAAGTACAAATCCACTACCATCTTGGGTTATACAGGAAAATACATTGTATATAATCATCATCCAAAGGATACTGCAGAAGGAAAATGCACATTTAAATATTTCCTAAAAAAAGGTTGCTCCTCAGGGTATGCAAAATATCTACAATAACTACTGTGAAAATTGGAGGGTTGATGGGTTTTTATTGATAAATGGTCTCAGATTCTATTCTCAGACTAGTATTTCTGGAATTATACAATTAAAGAGAGAGAAGAAATTTTAAAAATTACACTAGAACTTGAAGTGTGCTTGAGATAAACCCTAACATTCATACCTGCAATATTGACTGAAGAGATAAAGGCTGAAAGCACTGCTAGACTTTGGGAAATGTTTTCAGGGAGATAGTGTCCTCCCATTAGTACCAGCCCACCAACTGCAGTCAGACCTATTTAAAAGAGAAAAAAGTGTTACTGGAAAAGGTTACTGTGTAACCTTAAAAGATTCTATACCTATAGAAGTTTCCTTTCAACTGCAGGACAAATACCAGTCAACTCAAATTGTGACCCCTACTTCACACATTGATGCTTAAAGGAAGACTACCACAGTCTTTTCCAGGAATACAAACATGTTTCAAAAGAAAAAAAATACTATGTGGATGTATTTTGAAGAACAGTGTCTCAACTACAGAGTTAGCCAAGTACTTGTTCAATAAAAGAAACTTTGCTTTTAACAATCAAAGTAGATCGGACTTGTAACCTGCCACATATAGCCAAACACAGACACATAAAATCTTATTTATAAGAATTATGAATTTTATGCGTGTTTTAGGATTTTCTTTTTCCCCCCTCTCTCACAACACATAGTTTGAGGAGATGAATAAAAGAATGTAAAAAACTATGAAAGATAAAAAAAAGTTATTTTCAGGGCAACCTTTTGGAGAGATGGGACAAAGGATGTGGTCTATGAAAGGAGACTGCAGCACTTCAAGCAAAACAAACTTTTAAGCAAACAGGTCAAGTGTAAAAAATTACTTATGAAAATTAAAAGTATACAGCAACACATTTGCCCTTCTTTTGAAAAAAATCATACTCTCAGAAATACAATGTTTCAGGTGTCCTTGCTATTTATGAAACTCAAACACGCACAGTAATACTAGGCTCTTAGGCATTCTAAAAGGTATATTAGCAGACTTATGTCTAAAGTAAAAGAAGTTGTGCCTGCTTCAAGTAGGCACAAGCAGCTGTGTGACAGCCACTTACCTGAGATAGCATTAGTCACAGACATGAGTGGGGAGTGCAGAGCAGGAGTCACACCCCACACTGTGTGGTACCCCACAATTCCAGAGAGGCCGAACGTCGTCACCATTTGTGTGAAAGCAGCATTAGGTGCTACAATTCCCAGCCCTAACATACCAGCTAAACCTAGAAGGAAAGCACAGGAAAACTATGTGACTTTTCAGTGACTTCTTACATTTAAACTGTATACAATAGGAGCCTAGTACTGACACAAAAGCAAAATGGAGTTCTCTGCATGGACTAGTTTCAAAATCAGGGGGATCATTTTGTCAAATACACAAAGTTCTTTCAGTGCTAGTGTTTCTTTTACAATAGGAAGTGAAGCCATAAATATAATCCACACTTATTTGTTATGCATGCACACAATGCAGCAGATAGGTTTCCACACCAACACTGAATCCTGTCACTCTCCCGTTCTATAGAAAAAAAATGCAGAAGTCACAATTATGTTGAGACACTACTTGGATGCATCAAAGCATATGTATGAAGAACAGGGATTAAAATTAAGACTACTGAATTCATTAATTACCTCATGCAGAAGTTCTGATGCACTGAGAGTAACAAATGAAATGAAGAACAAATGCTTATTTGACAAAGCAAATGTCCTATGTCCGGTACTTTAGTAGATTGTGGACATGTAAGCCTCACACAGTACAGTAAAATCTGAAGAAAGCAAAGGCATTGAACTGATTCTGATGCAAAGTATGGGCACAGTCCCTAGCAGGAGTCCTTCAGAATTTTAAGCATTTTTCTAATATTTAAATAGAGCCAAACACACATATATGCACAGAGCATGAATCAGCACTTGCTGAAATGTCAAGACTTTTGGTTAAATTTCTGAAGTTTTATTTTCCCTCTCAAGCAGTTTTTACATTACACTGATTTTGCACCAGGATACACCAGCCATTCAACTGCTCTCCCAAATGGCCATTCAATTGAACAAGTTAGATGATGGGTCACTCAAAAATATTAGCAAAATGGGGAGTACTCTACATTGATTCTCCAGCTCTGGAAGTTGCCTACCTGCTGTGTATACAGATGCACTAGTCATGGTTTTTCTAAAAGGTGTAATAGTAGCTGCTTTTTCTGCTTCCAGCTCTGCTACAGTCTTCTGCTTCACTGGTGCTCCTTGAGGAATGTTATTTGGTGGAGGTGCTGGGAAAATCACTTTGCCATCCTGACAAGAGATATTTACAGTTATACATCACTTATATACAGTTATACGTGGCAGATGCTTAGTATTTAAAGAAGCCTTTTCTTCCCAATCCTGCAATTCAGGCAAGTGCTAACATCCTACAGCCATGTCCACAACAGGTTCCTTTTCTGCATCAGCAGAAGTTTGCAAGGCATGACCAAGTTAATCATACTGGTTTACACATTCTTCAAACAAGATTTGACATTAGTGTCCAAGCGCACCTGGTAAAGACACAGCACAAGGCTTCAGAGCAGAAACAAGAGAAAAACAAAGAGATAAAGTTCCTGAAGTGGAAAACATCTATGCAAAATAAAACAAGGTCTTGGAAATAACAAAATCTGCTATAGATGTGAACTGCAATCACAGCCTTCCCAGACCTCAGATAGGAACCAAGGCTGATATCCCACATTTCTTGTTGTTCTTCAGGCCTCTGTGGAATAACTGGAGCTATCAGCCCTGAGCTGTACACACCACTTCAGTGGTCTGGGAGAGCTGAAGTCAATGCCCTGAGTTTTTATTTTATTATTTTCTGATAAAGCTTAAAGTATTCTGCATATTCTAGTTTCACCTTTTTTTTCTCTTACTATAAAAGGAACACTTATTTAAAAAACGAAAAAAGGAAAAATGTTTTTCTGGAAGAATGTTTTGGTCTGGTAAAGTCTCAAACATGTTTTAAGTAGCTATGCTTTTATCACATGAAACATGCAACCTTTATCCTTTTCCTATTTTTTATTAGTAAACACATTAGGTTTAACCTTGACAAGAAGACAAAACTAAGAGACAGAGGAATATTCAGCTGAATAAACACAGACTTTCCCACATGCTCCATCTCAAGTCACCTCTGAAGTCTGTTGATATGCAGTATCTTTGAACATATTTTGAAGAGACAGACATGATGTTAGGTCTGTATTCACAAATTAAGAAGAGAATATTTACTGGCTTACCTTCATTACTACAGTTCCTCTAATAACATGATCCAGAGTCCCATAGTCAAAGTCATCTTTTGGATCAAAGTAGAAGTTTTCTTTGTCAGGACTAATAGCCTTTAGAAGTTTGATAATATTATTAGAATACAGGGTACTGGCCTGAGTAGCCATTCTGCTAGGCAGATCTGTGTACCCAATGTGTGTAACACCCTGAAAAAAAAATCCAAGTAAAATAATAAGGATTTGTACAATCTCTGAAAAACCATCATCTCTTCCAGTATATCCTTCTGGAAATACATATCCAAACTGTTTCACTTATTTCTGTTTATAACCTCAACTAAATCAGCTACCTGCAGCTCTGACACTATTAAATCAGGGAAAGGTTACTCACAATAGCTACAGAATCCAACATGGTCAAATACAAAACCTTAAATTCTGTTAGCAACAAGACTTCACAGAGAGGAAGACATACCGATGCAAGAGCTTGTCTTCTCCAAATCCTGCCATTCTCTCAGAACCTAACTTCTTTAAGCAATCAGGTACACACTGACAGTCTGAACCTGCTTAGCTTTACCTATGACAGGGAATGTTAACATCCAGTCAGGGGAGGTGATAAGAAAGTCAAAAAACCTATTGCTGCTGCTGTGTCTTTTAGGTAGACCAAGAAATAGATATCTAATTCCACCTTCAACTCAGAAGAGACAAACACTGGACTTGGAAGTTTAAGTAGATCTGCCTAATGCTTGGCATCTTCTCAGTTTTTCTGGAAGGCAAACACTGGCGATAACTTTCTGTGTGCCAGTGGAGTGAAGAGTGCTCCCTCAGAGTGGTGCAAGTAATATGTCTGAGTTCATACATATGTAAAAAATGTAACCTAATATATCCTCACTTCTTACAGAACTAATGAGAACTAAGGGATATCAGGCTTTAGGAAGGAATGGGAAACTGAGGCTGGCATACACACTTAGGTGTTCCAAAGAAGGCTTGTGTTAAAACAGTGTTCCCACAACTTACAGCTAAGGCCCATGCATGCTTCCAGAACTCTGGCTTCCTAATGCAATGTTCTGGCACAATCCTAATAGTTCTGTACTGCTGCTATTTTCCATAGCACAGAGCCAGTACACTAAATCCAGGGGTAATACTCTTCTGACTAAGTGTTCCATATGAACTCTTCATGCAAGTATCTGCTTACTTCTCTTCTACATTCTCTAGTTTCAGGTTTTAACCAATGACATCAAAAGCCTAGAAAGCCACAAAGACAAATGCAACATGTGATTCTTTGATATATACAAACAGAATTCTGCTTATGTCAATGACAACCATGGCAGCAGCGTTCTACAGGCTTCCCAAATAAAGGCATTATATCCTTGCATTACCAAATTACAGCCTAGGAAATCCGCTACTATAAATCTCATCACCCAGATTTCTGTAATTGTTAGGAGATTTCCTGTAAGTACCAAAAACAAAATCCAAAAAGCAGAAAGACAAGTTCTCAACTGAGCAAATGAACACTGGAGCAAAACCAAAGTAGTTCAGCCCAGACCAAACCTGCTTACTTTAATGAACCAATTTATGCTACATCTACTTTGGGTTCCAAAAGCCTTGGATACTCTATGGGAGATACATGCAGGTTGTTGAAGATAAAGACAAGCAAAGCCAGCACCCTCCTGAAGCTGAAATACTACTGAGTAAGCCAGATACTTTGTACTGAAGTACAGTACACTGACAGTCTGAACCTGCTTAGCTTTACCTATGACAGGCAATGTTAACATCCAGTCAGGGGAGATAATAAGAAAGTCAAAAAACCTATTGCTACTGCTGTGTCTTTTAGGTAGACCAAGAAATAGATATCAAACTCCACCTTCAACTCAGAAGAGACAAACACTGGACTTGGAAGTTTAAGTAGCAAGAATTAATGTAATATCCATTAACAACCAAATTACCATTACACAAAGGTGTTAGTTTCTTTTAAAATATTCAAATTGGTGTACATATGAATAGTTACCAAACACAAATCTAAAAGATTACTTCAGCCCAAAGCAGCTGAAAGACTGTTGAAAATTCAGCTACTCATTTTCAGCATGCAGTTTACAAAACACGGCGGAAGTTCAGGCAAACCAAGAATGAACTGCAGATTAAAATGCTCACCTTATGAACATACATTTCTCCAGGCTTTGTAGTCTCAATATTTCCTCCTGCTTCTGCAGCTAAATCCACAACAACTGAACCTTCCTTCATTGATTCAATCATATCTTTGTTAAACAAGATAGGAGCTTTTTTGCCTGATAAACAAGGTATAGCAAGTTAAACACAAAATACGGCTTTCTATCTGTTGAACTTAGGAGATGACTTCTCTTTGCTCTATATATAAACTTTAATTTTGTAAGCAAAATTTTCAAGTAATCACTACCTACAATAAAAAAAAAAAAATCACAGAAAGTTTGTTTATAAAGACAGAGGAGATGCTAGAACATCCCGCTCCAAAGCATACAAAAAAGTTATGCATGGGTAGTCTACCAAAGGTAAGTCCAGTTCTGTCAGCAAACCAACAGTCTTATCCAATCTTACAATTCCAGTCATAACAAAAAAATGGCCACAATACAAGTTGTTAAACTACAGACATTGTGCCATACAAAGCACTAAAATCTAACCTCTACCTTACTATGTTTCAATTACAAAAGACAGTACCATTTCAATAAGACTTGTTTCAGTGCACAAACTGTATAGCAGAAGTAGCAATGATGCAACAAATATGTAAGAGAATTATATATTCTTACTTTATTACTACAGATTCCTTTATAGTAAAAAAAACATGATGGTATTTGAGTCAGACTGATTGCCTATGAAAACAAAAGTTGTTAAAAAAAAAAGGGACACACTCTAAAACCAGGTCTTTTGTCACAAAAGGGTAAAGGTAAATGCTCACACAGATGTAATTCGCCAACCCCTCTGTTTCCATGCAGATGCAACTCCAGAATATGCAAACTTATTTATATAAATGAAAACTAGCATTTTTCATATAAAACATACCTGGAATAAGTGCTGTAGTGATGATAATGTCAACATCTTGGCACTGTTTGGCAAAGAGTTTCATTTCAGCTTCAATAAATTCTTTGGACATTTCTTTAGCATAACCACCTTGTCCCTCTCCAGATTCCTTTAAATCTACTTCCAAAGGCTCAGCACCAAGAGACTTGAACTGTTCCAGGGCTGCAGCTCTAGAAAAAGTAAATTGCAGGTGAGAGAAAAACCACTACCTTAAAAATACATCATGACTTTACCAGTGGCTTTTGTAACAGTCTTCAGACAAGAGATGTAAAACTCAAGAGATGTAAAACTTATTCTAGTGTTAAGGAGACTGTAGCCTAAGTCCTCAACTTTCTGTATTCAGTGAAAAAAGTAATCACATTGATAAATTTAGGTTCCAGACAGACTTGAATAAGGAATGAAGGCAGCCTATGGTTTCCTGTATAGCCAGCAGAGTTGCTCCAAGAAAAGCCTCAAACCTGAGGGTTTCGCTGCTGACTAATGCACTTCTCTTGTCATGACTTGGTAAATCTACAGCCCAAACTAAGATGCCTAAAACGGGAAATAACCACAGAACCTGTGACCCTGTCTTTAAACTATGAGATGGGAAGTACTAGTAAGTCTTATTTTCACAGGGTAAATTGCTGGGGGGGGGGGGGGGGGGGGAATGGGGGAAGAGGCATTTGGAGTAGTGGCTTTTTAATATTCTGTAATTTATTTTGCATCATATGACACCACAATAAATAATGAGACTAAGTTTCAGTGTTAGATGAACATTCACAACATGCAGAGAACTAAACAGAAATGTTCTTGCATCTCAAGATAACAGTATCTGGAGTGCTTAAGAAGGGAATTTTAAAAAGGGAAAAGTTTTAGACAGATTTTAGAACGAATAAAAAATGAAGGACTAATGATGGCATAAAAATGGTAGAAAGTGAATTATGACTCAGTGCAACACAAATTATTTCACTGTAATACAGCCACAAACAAAGTAATTTCAGACTGATATTACAATTTTCACACTCCTACCTAGTATCAAATCCACGAACCACTGCACCCATCGATTTTGCTGCTCCCGCAGAAGCCAGGCCAGCAACCCCGCCTCCAATGATCAAGACCTGGAATGATAAACCTCATCAACCAGCCATTTAAACAAGATACCTTCAGATAAAACCAAATTTACTTTGGCAGAGTTGCCCCATACATCCAACAATTTGAAAGCTGTAACTCCTAATTACACATATCTAAGACCAACTCTTTTGTAGCTAATAGTTTAAGTAAACACAGGTTTTCTCCTTGATTTATCTTCCTTTTTCCCTTCCCTAATTCTACTTTTATTTCTCTTCAACCCAATCCACCTGTAATTCCAATCAAGCAAACTTTTCCATTGCACTTCTCAATGCATCAGAAATACCAATCTCTGAATTTTCTTAACTGCTTCCTTACCTTCCCCCATTTTGGGAAAAAAAAAAATCCAACTCCATATAGCTAATGGGATGTCTAAAACTAAGCAAACTTAAATAAAACTCAAATTATTCTACTATTCCCAAAACAAAATCACTGCAGATGTGAACAAAATGTGGCATGAGAATAATTACAGTGATTTCTAAAGTTTCTAGAAACAGCCCAAAGGCAGGAAAAAAGTCTTTTAACACAGTTTCAGCAACAGTTTCGTGTGCTCAGAAACTCACATATCCTTTTGCCACAGTATGTGTTTAATTGCACATACCTTTGCGGGAGGAACTTTACCAGCAGCTGTGATTTGACCTGTGAAAAATCGACCAAAGTGATTTGCTGCCAGGACCACAGCCTTGTAACTGTCAATCAAGGATGAACATGCATCAGTATTTTCTCAGATTCAGTAAAATTCCATTCATTACAAACAATCTACATGATGAACATTTGACTAGAGCATGTGTAGAATAAAGCAACCTTAGTATTTTACTATTGAACATAAGCTTAATAGTCTTTGGTCATATTTCTTGCCTTTTTTTTAATCATGGAATGCATTTTCAGATATAATTTTTGGACTGCAGTATACTGGATGTCTCCAACTATTCACTCTCAATAATAAAATTTTACGTAAAAAATAAATGCCCAATTTGCCTGAAGTTAACTCTGTGGTCCTTAAAACTACCTTCCAAGGCTGTAACCTGAGGCTTGTTATGGAAGGGAGAATGAACAAATAACTGCAAAACTCAGAGTAACCCTGCAGCTAGCTCACTTAGACCAGTAGGCGCACATTCAAGAAAGGTACTTTGACCCTAAACTTTCTGGAGCTATATGGCTTAGGGCAAATAACCTTGCTACTTCATTTGCCCCATCCAAGCATGGGTAGCTGGACACCAAGTTAATACCCGCAGAGCTATCTGAAAATAAAGATTAATGTGTAATTTTTTCTTTTCTTAACAACAGGGCATATTTTCTTGCATTTTTACTAGCAGTGTTGAGGTTCAACAGTCCCATTCCACTCTTTTTCCTACCTCTAGCAGAGGGATATAGAGGTCTGTATGCCACAAAATTAGTTCAAATTTGGAACACACCTTGTACATTTTATACCTTCAAATATATTATGAATTTCTGTATTTTAGTAAAATTTCACCAAATGAAAACATGGGGAAGTAAGCTAACATGTACACGGACGTGCACTGCTTGTGTGCACAAAATCTGGCAGCCTTCTCAAAGGTTTATTGTGCCTCAGACATCATCTAAGTAAAAGGACAAAAAAAAATAATAACTAAAAAAACCAACCAAATAAAAGAAGCCAATAAAAGGATGTTGTACAGCAACATTTTAATTCACAGCAATACCTAAAATGCTAGTTGCAAAGCATGGAGATGGTCTGACAATATTTGACCTTTTGTTTGTATCTGCCAAGGCAATTGCATTCACACTGAGTGTTGTTTGGGTTAGTGAGCTCCTAACAACACCAGATCCTCATGACAGTCACTCTGTGCTCAAGATAATCTAGTTCAGAGCAAAAGGGCACTACACAAAACAGTCAAGGAATTAGAAGAATTACATTCAGGTTTGTTAATTTTAAAAGCCTTGCTCTGATCTGCTGCAAAGCTAACCATAAGAAACTAGTGGTTTGGCACCTCCAATAGCACCATCCTGCTCAAAAGTGCTGCATGAAAACAGAGATGTAGAATCACTTTAGATATACCGAATATCAAAGCACATGATTTTAAACCAGCAATACTTAGTGAAGCCAAAAAAAATTAATCATACCCAGCAATGTTGGCCATGGAGCTAAGTGCATCATATCCCTGAGCAATGGTGACCCGTGGAACCTGATCCATAGCCAAGACAGTAGCTCTTTTTTCTGCAAGTTTTTTCAGGAGGTCTGGATTTTGTGCCGGGTAGATAAAACTAATCAGGGTCGCTGCCGTCTTGAAAAGATCTGCCTCATGTACACCTAGAGATGAGTTATATATAGGAGCCCTCACCTGACAAAAGACAGAAGTTTCCAAGTTAATCAGAGGAAAGAAATCAGAACACATTCCACTTCCTTTCTCCCAGCTTGCAATCTGTCCATTCCCATCCAAAAAAGTACAGAAAGAAGAAAGTATATCAAAGGCTATTTACACAACTGAACTGAGTAACTGCACTTCTCAGCTGCAGTCCACATCAAGGAATTGGCTCTAGCTGGGTTGGTGACGGGGCAATAATTGTCAGCACACACCTTCAGAAAGATCTGATGACTTCTAACCAGCAGTCAATTGCTTTTATAACAGATAGCTACCCTCAAACCCACCATTTTTAAGCAAAATGATTACTCAACAGATATGACAATTAAGTTCCACAGGTAAAGAATCACTAATTAGGTTGCAGTGCATGACTACATATAGGGAATTTCATGCCAGATGTCCAGTAGATACTGATCTTCATCTATATTCACTCCCGAGTTTCTCACTTTTCTTCAAGGTGAAACCGACTTAAAAGGGTTGTTCACCCAGTAGCTCACAGAATTCTATGTTCAATGCTGATGGGACAATTTTAAACAGAGGAACTGAAGAAAGCCTCAATATCAAGGTAAAGGTCTTTTTTTTTTCCTTCTCTGCACAACCCTCAGACCTCTCAAGCATATCCGCTTTTAGCTGTTTTCCCAAATTTTGAAACATACTGTTGCTGTGGAATTCAGAAAAGTTACAGACTCATATTTTCAAAATTCCAAACCACTCTATCTGAAGAGTAACTGGAGTTGTATGTTACAAATTTTGGATAAAAGATTTCTTAGAGCAGGGATCTCATCTGATTAGATTCCAAAACCAGTATACCTCATTCTAGAAAACACAACTCCTCCTAGGTTGTTAAAAACTTGCTAAGAAATTATCCACAGTTTTTTCAACGCTGTCATTTACTTTTTTTTTAGTGGAGGTGCACACCTGAACTACTAAAAAAAATACAAAACTTGAATCAGAACTCAAAATGGAAAATGTTACTTTAAGGAACCTTATTTACTGAACTTTCCACAGATTATCAGAAAAAAATTACCTATACATTTCTCCAAAAACAATGTAATAGGAAATATACTAATAAAGCAATTACTTTCACAATTAAATCAGAAGCCAGAACTTCCTTGGTTCCCTGGATTTTTGCTCCAACTTGTCTGTAATGGTCATCAGAAAATTTGGAAGCTTCTCCAGCACCAGATTCCACCACAACATTGAAGCCTTGTTTAACCAAGGCTTGAACTCCAGCTGGTGATAGAGCCACTCTCTTCTCATTCTCAAATATCTCCTTGGGGACACCTACAGTCAGCTGTTTATAAGGAATTCCTGTAAGAGTGGCAGATAAGACAGCATTAGTTGTACTAAACACTAATTAACTGATATAAGGGACACTCTTCAATGTTGTACAGACACATGCAGACATGTCACAGTTAGCAGTTCTCCCTCCTAAGGGAAGAGGAAGCAGAATGCTATTTTCTAGGAATGTCATTTACATTTCCTTAAATTACACCTTCTTCCTAGACATCCTTGTTCTTTCAGCAATCAGCAGGTCAGCACAATCAGCCACACAAGCAGTAACAAGTGTTTGGTGCAGTTTATACCCATCGGTGTTTACACAGTCCTGGTTGTGTAACTGGCATTCTGATTTACACAATACCTGGTGTTCTGGTGATAACACATTGTACCTCAGGTCTGAATTTAAATCCCTCTCTAGTCACTTCCACATTATTGTGAAGAAAGAAATAAATGAGCTTGAACAGTGAAACTGCATTTTAACTGAGTATGCACGTAATGTATATCAAATTACAGCTGTAATATACATTACAGTTTGTAATGTATATCAAATTACATCGAATCACTGTGACTGAATGCAACATACGCACAAAGGACATTGAAAGGCATAAGTACATCAATAAGCTACTCTAAAAGTTGCCACAGAAATGAAAAACTTTAATTCAGTAGTAGTTGAAGAATAATGGAATATCCATCTACTAGTTTCTTCAAAAATATTTCTCTTCAAAGTTATTTCCTTGTTTTAACTTGTTCAAAGCTCCACTAAGTAACACCAGGAAACTGCTGAAGCTGAAATTTATGTTTTAGTTAAAGTTTTCAAATTACAAACATCTAACTTCGTTTGAGTACAATTTGGGGGCCTTCAGCCTAATATTTGGGAGTTAAAGTTCTCTGATCCAAACAAGTGTTTAAATACATTATTTATGAATACACAGGCTCAAGCAGAATAATCATACATAAAACTATCACACTGCTTCAATTACACTGACAGCATGCAATCTGACACGTAGGATGAATCCTGTACCAGCTTTCACTGACATCTATCCAGAATTTAAACCTGGATTGTGACATTACTATGCAAGACATTTACAGCACATATATATTAATGAACTATAATTTCAGCAGTCTAAGCAGTCACTTATATTAATGACCAAGCAACAACAACAGCAAAAACCACCAAAGAAACCCCAAACCTTAAAAAGGGGAGGACGTTCATGACACACTTGTTTTAAATTACAAATCTGCTTTTGAATTGTCCACCAATACTATGTATTGTGCTACAAAAAATTGTACCAGGCAAATAAACAAGCGAAAAAAAGCAAAAAACATACTACAGTATCAGAGCTTTGAGGAACTAGATTTAGATTTAAAATACCAAAATAATTACCTATGAAATTGCATTTGTACTACAATGTGCTTAAAGCTGACAATCTGAAAATATTTTTAGTTTGAAACTTTCAAGATACTGTCAACTTATTATGTTCTGAAAAAACAGTATAGTTGCTAAGAACTGGTACTTAAATACCTACCTGTACTTCTCAGCCTACTAACTCATTAAAAAAAAAAAAAAAATTGAACACATCCAACAAGACAGAATGAAAGATCACCAGACAAAGAAGTTCATTACTTCCAGTTGCTGTACCAGGGAAGGTTTTACTGAGCCACAGCAGGTTCAGGTTGGACACCAGGAAGAACTTCTTCACTGAAAGGGTGGTTAAGCACTGGAATGGCTTGCTCAAGGGAGGTGAGCAATTCACCATCCCTGGAAGTGTTCAAGAAATGACTGATGTGGCATTTAGTGCTATGGTTTAGTTGAGGAGGTGGTGTTCAGTCAAAGGCTGGAGGCTGGACTTGATTTTAGAGTTCCTCTCCAACCTTAGTGATTCTATTATTCTAATTACTTTTACTTTTGTTTTGGTTTAGCTTTGTTTTTGAAATTTAACTAATAAAATAACAACAAATAGTTTGAAGATAGAAGTGTTTTTGATGTTTTATATGTTGGAGAACATTTAAAATGTTTTAATCATAAGACAACAAATTCAGAAAAACATACATTAAAAGAACATAAAGTCACAACAGGAGCAAAAATGCACATCTAAAACAACAGACCCACAAAGGTAACAGAGCTTTGCAACGATTTGTTTCACCAGCATACACCAAATCTAAACATCACCGTGCAACTCAGGCCATACCTACCACAGCAGGACTAACCACTTGTTACCAGCTGTGGTAACTGTTGCTGCCACTCAAATTACCCTCGTCATTTGAAGACACTTTTCTCCTCATCTCTTCTAATTACTACACAATAAACTCCTGCTTCTGATTTTCACTAAATCAACTCGGTGGAAATGAGCTCTCTTGTCTTTTAGAAGCAGGAATGAAACCTAGAAGATTGAAATTTGTTAGGATAACAGAGACCAATCAGAATTTCAGAGGAAGTAACTCTAGGGTAGGATAGAATGCAAAAAGCACTGAGAAAAGTTAAGAACTGGAGTCCTACCTTCCCTTTCTCCTTTTGAAAGTTTTTGTAGCACAAGAATGCCAAAGGGGAGGAAAGGAGGGGAGAAACATGGGGGAAAATAGGAGAAGGGAAAAACAAGGGGAAAAGGCAGGGGGGGAAGGGGGAACAAAGGAGGGGACGAATAAATTATAGCATAAAGGAAATAGATAACTGCAAATCTAAAGGCATACAGACATTTTACTAAAGCTTTTATTTTTCTCAAGCAAATAAATTAATCTTTTTTTAGCTCCTAAGGTTCAAATGACAATAGATGCTTCTGATTTCCTTTTGCTCATTTGCTTTTGAGTGGAATATCAGAATAGAAAAGCAAATGGCTAGGAGTAACAGGACAGGAATATACACTCACTAGATGCCAGATGTGTTTCCTCATTCCTTACTTCTTTCTTTATTGGTATATCTTGCATGCAATAAAAATTAGTACAACTTTTTCAGATAGACAGTATTTGCACCTTATTTAATAAACAGAATGATCACAGACCAGTACTGAGGAACATGCTCTTCTCCAATGCTCTGGGAGATAAAATCCAAGATAAATATCCAACAAGTCTCATTTGCCTCACCTTCTTTTCTTCTCTGTCCCACTACCAGACCTCCAGTAATCCATAAACACAGAAGCAAATGAATACATAAGCAAGCTGTCAGTTTGCCAGCTTTTAGCTAGAGCAGGTATAGGACATTTTTCAAGTAGACTGCCCTGAGCTTCCACATGATTCAGCACCAGAATGGAGCAGATGTCTACAGCTCAAAAACAAAGATCTATCTTAAAACTTCAGTACAGGTCTTGGGAAGAAAGGGTTAAAAAGCAGCACACAGGCAAGGAGGATTGCAAAGCTCCCTTTCAGCTGGAAATAACTCTTGATAAGCCTATGTGAACAGCAGGCCTGTGATGATTTACTGGTGCCTGTGTCTCCGCTTGTTTTCCTCCACTTGGGTGCTGCTTCAGCAATACCCCGTTGGCGAAGTAATGGAAATAAATTTACTCTTTGCATTCTAGACATGAGTTTGTGGCTGTCCCAGCTGCCTGTCTGCCCCGACACACACAACACGGTATGACGAATACTCCGGCAGGAGGAAGCTTTGTAATTAACACAGATTTGGTTTCTTGAATTCAGCAATTTCATCGAAGTCAATAGTTTTGAAAGATTGAAATCTACGATTATAAATTTAGGACCTTGATTTAGGTTTTATTTTGAGGAAGCTCATTTGCTATCCTTGCCAGGGGTTTAAAGTTACAGGAGAGTGTGAAGCCTACAAGCTGCCTTTCTAATCCTTCATGTCAGATAATCTCTTTAAGAACTGCCTTGAGTATGTTTTAGTGACTTACTGCTTTACAACATCATGGACATCTTCCAAATACTGACTGATATACACATACCTGGAGCACCTTTTAAAGTCATGAAGTTTTTTAATATATTGAGTAGAATATACACAGTACTTAGATTCTGCCACTATCAGAAGTAGAATCATTAAATTCCACAGGTCTTAGAATGGAATATAGATTCCAGTGAAATGCTGTGGTATATACAAAATTCAGAATTTAGAAAAACTAGTAAGAAGCCACTCTCTCATTCCCTTACCATAGTGCTAACTGTGTAATGAGGACATATTCAAACTTCAAGTAAACAAAACTATAACAGTGACTTTCTCCGTGTAACTTCTATCTACAAGAATCTTACACAAGATTCTACGTTAAAACTACAGCAAAAAAATACAGGTTTTTACCTCCTTAACCTGACTTCGGGAAGTAGTCTGCAACGAAATAGTATCAATAAGTGTTAGAGAGTGACTTAGGGAAAAGGTAAAGAAGTTTTGACTATATGCAATATGTTCGGGGATTGAAAACAGGATACATAACCTGCCTATTTTTTATTTACTCTGATAACCTTTAAACAAACCATCTCACCTGTTCTGAAGATGAGGACATATTCCGAAGAACAGCAATATGATGTTGGCAAAAAGAAAAAAAAAAAATGGTACAGAAGATTAAACGAACACCTGATCCCTCCTATTACATAAGCAAGGAATTAAAAAAAAAAAAAAACCCAAAATGAAATTAAAGGAGAATATTTCTTCTTTATAAATAACATAATGCTTACCTAGAGAATTAATTGAAAATGAACTGTTATAGGTTTAGAAAAAAACCAGGAAATTTTAAGAAATAAATATCAAAATAAAAAGGATATTAAAAATCCCAAAATAGAAAGGGGTAAAAGTCACAGAGCTGTAGGACAAACCAATCTGGAAGTATACTGGGAAGCTCAGAGTCAGTCACTCCATATGCACCTTTCCCATGGCTTCAGAAAGTTTTATACCTGTTTCTGAAGCACCTGGTCATAGTCACTATCTGGGACAAGTTATGGGAATACTTGTTTACTCCTATATCAAAGTTCCTATGTTTCTAATAAGCAAGCAGCAGCAAAACAGCTAGCAGTACGAAAATTATCCATCTTCCAAGTTTACTTCTCAGCTGACTCCATATCTCTTCTCCTCAAGCAGCTATTACTCTTGTACATAACACAGCCTGGATGGAAAGAAAGCTAATCTGAGACAAGAAAAATAATAACTACAGCCTTAAGAAGAATCACTGTGACACTAGTCTTTTCAGAAAACTTACTCTTCTTAGCGATACAGTGATTTTACCAAGTGTTACTATAATCAAAGATAATTTCTGAAAGAATAAAACACAGTTAGTTTGTATCTGTTACATTTTGATTCAAGAGCACTTAAAAAGTAAATAAAAGCAATAGCCCTGCTTCTAATTTGTCATTAAATTGCTGTTTTATCCTTGATTTGTCCTCTACTGAATGACAAATCACATGTTACCAAAGCATACTACAAGGACAGCTTAATTATTAACCAAAAGACTACCAAACTTGTAATTCCCCATACTGAATAACTGCATTTCATGAATACTACTAATCCCCAAATAAGGGCTTCCACACAACAGATCTGAAAGGGTAGCACTGAATGTTTAAACACATGACACTAATCAGAATTCTCCATCCTTGTGGAAAAATTTTTCAAAAGTGATTCTTAAAAACAAGAAAATTCACACACACAGAGTAGCATACCAATTTCAGTAAAACTGTAGAGATTCTTCAGCTTCAAGATGAAATTTGTGGTCAAAATCAAATACAAAATTGATTCCAAACTCAAACAAGGACACTTACCTGGGATATTTGAGAAAGAACTTTGAACCTAGTTTCCTATGCTCCAGTTTACACTCCCAACCAAGGGACAATCTGCCATATCAAGACTGACAGATGTCTCTTTCATTCAGATATTTAACATGGAAAAAAAAATTTGGAGCATTGCAAATCTATCAAAAAAATTCTGGTTTCATCACGCAACTGTGATACAGATTTATCAGGAGCCCTCAGAGTAAAGAAACTTCCTCTCATCACATTTCTTCAGAACTTCCAAAATCTTCAGTCACCAAGTTGAAAGGACCACAAAATGCACCATTCACTGTTAGTATTGCCACAAATTCTATGCAACACAGGCTTCTCAGAGCTATTTCATGCTACTTTTGTGTCCCATGTTTTCACAACCAGACACTTCTATTTCCAACAACACTACTTTCCTAATACTCTCAAGTATCTAATGCAGTTACCTACTGTCTACATTTGGAAGACCCAAACATCATGTGTGCAATCAGTCCAACTCTCCACATTCACGTTTTGCGGAACAAGATTCTAGATCTGCGCTGAAGCAGGGTCTCTAAATTCCAAGGGAGACATGACCCATGCAGTATTAATGGGCAAAAATAGCATTAAACCTGCTTTATGTATTCTTCAGTGTTGGGGTTTTAGGAGTTCTCCTTCTGTTTCTTTTTCTCTTAAAGAATTTTCCCTATATATGTTGCCAGGGGGACAAATTACTGGGTGCTGAAGAAAAACGAAAGACCTGTCTTCCAACTATCAGGTTATGCATAGCATAGAATAGAGAAAAAAATTGTCAGTTCTGATCTTCATATATTAGGCTCATATTAGAAACTGGAAACAAGGGTGCCCCTTTCCCAGGTTTTTTTTTCCTGAAAATACCTGAACTTGTCCATTATCTGCTGAAATGCAATTTGTGCAAATACACTAACAAACCCTATACATGAAGATACAGATCAATAGTTTTTCAAAGTGATACAATGTAAGTGTTTCCTAAACAAAGAAGTTTTTTTCAGATGGGATAATAATGTCCACATATACTTATGCTTGCAGATGCTCTCTTTGTGAGGTCTGTATTTTCTCTCATGTACTTACAAAGAGCTGCACTACCAAAACTACTAAAACTCATGGGGAACTCAGGCTTTTACTAAGAAAAGCATTTATTTAAATACTTCCTTCAAGCAGGGAAAGTATTAGCAGGAGCTTGGACACTCTACCCACAAAAACTATTTGGATCCAAAGTATCCATAATAAACACAAACACCTTCTGCATAAGTCCTATAAAGCCAGTCTAAAATTGTGCTGCAACTGACTCAAGTATGCTGCTGACATGATTTAAGAGTGTTCTTTCTATTTTAAGTCTTTTCTGTACTAATGCAGATCTGAAAGAAAGAAAAAAAAAAGAAAGAATTTATATGCATGTTTTAAAATAAAAGATTATTTACAGTACTTTAATCAATTTACCTGGCTTTGGAGCTGCCTGAGACCCAAGCACCTGGTGGGTTCTAAACATTCGCAAACATGGAATCTTTGCGGAACACGCCTTTGGTGAGAACACATTGCCAAAAACAGGAGCTGAGCACCCACTGACAGTGACACGCAGAAGGCTCGCCATTGCACCCAGACTTCACAACAAATTCCTTGCCACGTATGGAATCCCTGGGGCAAATGTGAAAACAAATCAAGAGTTATTAATGACACTGGGCAGAAGGCATGTAAACGCAGCAGGTTTAGGGCCAGTCGACTGCCAGTAGCCTAGAGACAATCACTCCTCACCACCTTTATCTTTCTGGCTAGGAAACACAATCAATTTTTTTTCCAAATTAAGTAAGACAGCTCTTAACCAAAACAGCTGCCGTGACGAGCCGACCTGGGGATGGCATTTCTGCGACTCAAGGCCATTTTCTCTTTACGCCGTTGCTCGAAAACAGGAACCGTGGCACGGGAAAACCGCGGCGCCCCAAGGCGCCAAACAAACGGCTCCAATCCCTGCCAGAGCTCCCGCAGGAGTCACCCTGGGCGGGACATAGCTTGCAGGCGTCCGGGAGGCTCAGCAGAGCACGCACTCGGGGCGGGACAGCCGGGCAGCGGGCAGGGGAGCCGGGAATGTGCTCTTCCCCCGGAATCCCGCCGGGCCCCCGCGGCAGCGGCCCCTTCTCTCTCCCGCCGCTATTTATAGCCCGCGGCCACCGAATGACCTTGGGCAGGCGGCTCGTCCCCCGCCACGCACTGTCCCCACTCGCGGGACAGCCCGCAGCCGCCACCTCCCGCTTCCTGCGCTCGGAGGCCGCTCCCCGGGCCACCTGCCTCCCCCCGCGTCCTTCCTTCCGCGCGCCCGTCCTGCCACACTCCCTCCCTCCCTTTCCCCCGACAGCGGGACACCGCTGCCTTCTCCCCACCAGCGGCTGGCCCCCGCACGCACGGGCAGAACGCGGCGATGCCGACACAGCCCCTCACGACGCCGCGAACACGACGCCGCGAACACGACGCCGCGAACACGCCCCGCCCGGAGCCCCGCACACGCCCCGCCCGGAGCTCCACAAGCAGTTCCGCACACGCACCGCCACAGCCCCGCACGACACCTCGCTCTCTCCCGCGGTGCCGCCGCCGCGGCTCCGACCGACCTTGGGGCGGGGCGGGGCGGGGGCGGGCCCGAGCCCGCCAACCCGGAAGGACTGAGGGGCACGCGGGGGTCGGGCGGCCGCGTCACGCGGCGTCTGAGGGGCGGCGGCGCGGGGCTGTCGCGGTCCTGGCCGCATAACCGCGCCGAGCCGCCCGGAGCTGGCTGCTGCCGGGAGGCGAAGGTCGGGGCTGGCGAGCAGACGTGCTGAAACGTGTGTGTTGGACGTGGAACAAACGCCATAGCACGTAGGTGGTGTCCTCTTCGTTATTGTTGCTACTTAAAATGCGTGATAAAGCGGCGCGGTGTCGGAATGGTAGATGCAGTACGAGAACAGAAAATCGGGAGCTGTGTCAACTTTGGACATTAGGAGGAATTTCTTCACAGAAAGGGTGATAAGATGTTGGAAGGGGCTGTCCGGGGAGGTGGTGGAGTCGCCGTCCCTGGACGTGTTTAAGAAAAGGCTGGACGTGGCACTCTGTGCCATGGTCTGGTTGTCGTGGTGATGTTCGGTCAGAGGCTGTACTCGATGATCTCAGCGGTCTTTTCCAACTTAATCGATTCTGTGCTTCTGTAATTCTATGGCTGTTAAAATAATATATGGCTGGATGAAGAGCACGTGCGGTTGGAGAGGCAGTTCCAGAGGACAACGAGCCAGGTTGCCCATTGCCTCCATATACTCTCTTCACATGATCCTGCGTATGTTGTCTTACTTCACACGATCTGTGGGTTCCATGTACAAGTTAGGCATATTTTGGTTTGGTTTTTTAAAAATTTTCTTAAGTCTCTGTAGCTGCTCGTGCAAACTACATGTTGCTGGATGTGTCACAGAGCCTCCAGACTTGTAAATGATGATTTAGCAAGTAAAGTTAAGCACTGAAAACATGAGAGTTACTCTGGGAGTAATTAATAGGATACTCTACTACTAAATGTTCATTACTGTGCTTTTAAATAAGTCTGTGTGAAATCTGTAGAGCTTTAGACCTACAGATTATACCTGTGCTTTATGTTTTGGGCTCAATAACCATTGACTCTTCTAACAACATGCCTCAGCAGTATGGTAGCAATCAGAATAATTGCAGCTATTAACAATTAATTACCCTTTAAAAGCTAGAACCAGCCCTCTCCTTTTTTCTTATTAGAAATATCTTACCAGCATTAAAAAAAAAATAAGGCATGTAAACATATCTGTGTTCTGAATAGTGACAAGGCTACAGTTTGTGATTTCTTGGCACCAGGCACTGAAGGTGTGTGTGTGTAGTTGGTTCTGAACTAAGTTTTAGACACTTAGAACAAAGCAGGTATCTCCTAGTGGCTGCCTAGAAGTGTTCGTAATTGTATTTGGTGAAAGTCTTAATCCAGTCATTGGGTGCTTAGGCATAGGTCCTTCTATTTTGGAGCTCTCAGGGGTTCTGCTGTTTGGTCTCAGAGGCTTGAAGTAATTAACAGGACTTCATCTACTCAGGCCAAAACATTCTAAGCATAATGTTAAATAGTCTAAAGGGGTGTACTGTTGTAGGTAGTATTCAAGGATTGTCATTTTGGAATTAACTGCCTGATTATTTTTCTTAATTTTGTTTTAGGTGTCTACACCAGTGAGGAGAAATTCGGTTCCCAACCATACATAACTGCGTTAATGCAAACTTAAGTAGTGCATCTGAAAGACAAATATGGATTTGGGATCACATTCCACTCTGAATGGTAAGTAGTTGCCAAACAGTCATTAAATTAAGATAATATAGAATGTTTGCTTAGTGAAAAGAATTCACATTTATGTCCAAAAGTGAAAACTTGTTCAATAATTTAAGGCATTCAGTTTCCCTTAGGTGTATACCTTAAAGAATGAGATTTGGTAACTTGAAAGATAGGCATATTCAAAAGTGATCCCAGTATATAATGATGGAAAATTTCAGCTTTCATCTTCACATTAATGTAAGCTTTTCATTCTCCTCCTGGTAAGGCAAAGTCTACAGATGTGGACAGAGGTCACAATATAAGCATTAAAACTGGAGCTGAAATAACACAAGAACACTGAATATTTTTAGTGTAGAAATTTAGTAGCTAATTTGTGATCTTTAAAGAATTGGCAATACTGCTTAAATTAGTTTCAACAATGGTTTACACAAGTGACATATTACAATTTTTTTTAAGACTCATTCAAAAACATCCTGCATTGGCTCTCATTCCAGTTGCAGAGCATATATTTATTAGTTTATCATTCTGTATTTGCAGAAAGGGTTGCCTAGGAACAGTTTCCCATGGGCCTCATTAATTTTAACTTGTGACACCTTAAATGTCTGGCCACCTTTTTATCTCACCAAAAATCAGTCCAGTTCGTGCCTTGGGGAAGTAACAAATATCTTATACCCTGCTCCTCCCCTGTTAATAATTGAAAATGGTAACATGTAATAATAAACCCAATAGGAACATGACTTCTAAAGGCACCATTTTACAATTCAATTGGATTGTTTTTAAAATACAGGACAGCGCTATTCTGATTTTTTTTAAATAATATTTTATACATTCTTGCCTATTTTTTTCACCCCTTCATGAGTGGTGAACAGAATTTGACCCAATGCCACACAATCTTTTGATTTTGTCTGTGGCAGGAACAAGTGGCAAGGTCAGCACAAACCAGACTGCTCAGGGAGACAAAATATAAACTCCCTCAGCAGGATCAGCTGAAGTGTATTTGGGGTACCCCAGATCACACTTGTCCTCCTCATCTTGAAAGCTGATTATGATACAGAGTTTGCAAAACATGTAGAGCAAGACTTAGGACTGAAATTGAAGAAGAATGGACCAATTAAATTGTAAATGGACATGTGAGTTGAGTCATTTACAGTTAATGTGGTAATATTAGGAAAGATGCATTACATGGACCATGTTCTTCAGGTGGTTCCTATTGGCCTGGAAGGTAGTTGTCAAACATTAAATCAGAATAGCATTTGTTATCATGTGTAAATTATACATGAAAATATATTGTTATGAACAAACACATTTATATTAAGTAGCCCTAACCATACAATAATATGGTCACGTTGGAGACTTAACTTTATTGGGTTAAATTTAGAATTTCGCCTGCTGCTTTTCTATCCCTTTCTGGTGGAAACAGCTGTGTATGCACAGCGTGGCGTGATACACCTGTGGCTGCAGGTCTCTCATTGCAGCTGAAGCCTCGGCTCTGTCACGGTCACCTCGCCCCGCTCGTTACCGTGGAGATGCAGTCGCAGGCAATGCGGTGCCTCTGGAAACGCCGCTTCCAGGCTGCCGCGGGCTCGGGGCGGGCGCGGCTATCGCGGCGCTGCGCGGGGGTGAAACCGAAAGTGCGGGGCCGGGGCGGGCCCGCGCTCCGCCCGCCCCCCGCGGGCTGCCCGCCCCGCTCCGCTCCGCTCCTCCCTCCCATGAGCGCCCGAGCCGCCCGGCCTCAGCATGTCGGAGAGTTTCGACCGAGCGCCGGGTGCCGCCCGGGGCCGCGGGTGCGGCGCGCTGGAGAGCGGCGGCGGGACCCGCCCCGGGGGCAGCGCGTCCCGCGGCTCGGGCTCGGAGCAGCAGCACCAGCCGGGCGGCCTCTTCCCGCAGCAGGAGCCATTGCGGCCTCCGAAGACGGCGCCGCTGGGCACCGGGATGGCAGGTACGGGCTGCTCTCCCCGCTCTTTCTTTTCCCGAGGCACCTGCGCCGCTCCCCGCGGCGCCGCGGGGGCACCGGCACCTGCCCTCTTGGAGCGCTGTACTTGTTCCCGGGGATGCGATGCGGGCACCGCGCTGAGGCCGGGTCAGCGTGGTGAGCCCGGGGGGCCGGGGGACACCTGGGTGTCTAGGGAAGGGTAAGAGGAAGAAAACCAAAGAGAATCATGTGACGCACTGTGCAGTCGTTCACCACCTGCTGACCGATGCCCAGCAACAATTGACAGCTCCTGGCCAACTCCCCCCCAGTTTATATACTGAACATCACTTTCTATGGTATGGATTATCCCTTTGGCCAGTTCGGGTCAGCTGTAACAGTCTTTGCTGCCTTCCTGCTTCTTGTGCATCTGCTCACCATCAGAGCATGGGAAATGCAAAGTTCTTGCTTTAGAGTAAACACGACTTAGCAATAGCCAAAACAGCAGCTTGTTATCAACGCTAGTCTCATACTGAATCCAAAACATAGTGCCATACCAGCTAGCAAGAAGAAAATTAACTCTGTCCCAGCTGAAACCAAGATACAGGGTTATGAACCTGGACCAGGTAAAGGTGTGATGTTGTATTGCAGCTGCTTGCAATACTCTCTGTCCTTTCTGCCCTTTTGTGCCCCACATCTGAGTGTACTTTTTATCCATCTGTTAATCTGACTGCAGATGGTCTCAGCCTTCCCCCTACTGAAGAACTCCAGACTATTTGTAAAAATATAAACCCAACCCAGCAGTAACACAAAGCACTGTTTGTTCGTCAGCTAGGTATCAGGTTCTGTTTTCAGTAAACTTATGAGCTAGTCTGTAAAAAGAGGTTTGGAAAATAGTGTTTTAAAAACACTTCAATTGGATGGTTTGGCAAATGATATATAAAAACAGCAATAGCCAAGTGTCCTTGAGCATTTTGTTGAAAGTAAGTCTTGGTAAAAATCAGTGATGTCTGTCATTTATTGACCTTCCAACTGTATCTTGTATTTGTATCTAAAATCAATGAAAACACAGGATAATCAAATGTGCTATAAGCAGATTTACTAGTTTCTTAGGTTAACTCTTAGAAAACATGTTTTCTTGGGAACGAAGAGAGGCTTTTTTCCCTTTTCATGTTTTTTTGTCACCTGCACATGAACACTGTTTACTGTCTATCATATAGAAGGACATCTAGATTGTGGTCAAATGAATATCCAAACCTGAGAATAAACAATAAAACTTGTGTATTTAAAGTAAGGCTGTGTATTTAAAGGAAGTATATTTATAGTAAAACCATACTTGAAGTAAAAAAAAAAAACAACAAAACCACATATTCTGTGCTTATTCTGTTGAATACATACTAATTGAGTGATTTCTAAGACAAGCTGTTAACAAAAATTTTTCAGAACACCTGCAAAAGACGGGAATTCCATCTGGATCACAAGATAAACTCCCAGTTCCTGATTCTGGACCAGAAAAGGCTGAACCTCAGTTAGCTGTGGATCCTGTAGCAACATCAAACTTGTCTGTTAAAGCACCTGAATTTTATCCACCAGGATACAACCAGAACTTCAATCAGAATTTCACAGTGAGTGTTTTAACGTCTTTCCTTAGTATGTGCCAATTTACTTGTATTTAAATTAATAATGTTGTCTTTAGATCTTTTATGTCAGATAATTTGAATTCTGTATTTGCTGAAGAGATTGCAAAAATTCTGATAATAACCTCCAGAGTTGCAGCCAGAATATTAAGTGGTAATGCATGAATATTATGGTGTACATGAGAGCCTCTAGTGTGGGATATTTTGCCAAAGCTTGCTGCGGATAACCACGTTCCTTGTTGACTGCACCAAGCATTGGTTACATCCAGTATGAGAGTAAGCTGCTTTTTGATGACTACCTCTGTTGTAGTTACATCTACACTGCATTTTAAGTGAAAGCCTAGCTGAACTTTTATGCAAAAGTCACAGGGTTTTGAAGAAAGCGTGGGAGAAAGCTTGAACTTCAGCTTTTCTGAGCACAGGCTTTGCCTTTCCTGAATTTCCTGCACCACAGGTACCATTCATCATGACTGCCTGAGCTAGTGTACCATCATGTCTTCTAATTCCTTCAGTGGTTTTGTATCACCAAAGGGCAAAATAAGTATTAGACTCATTCCTAGCAGTTACCTACCCACACACCTAATAAGAAATGTATCTCTAGCCAGACTCATCTCTGATCAATCTGTAGATGCATCATGTAACAAAAGTTGGTACTTCTATTTTCTACTCCATTGTATTCCATGTTACTGCTTCAGTAATTCTACTCCAGGGAAGATCTGTGTGAATTCTTGGAATATCCTTTTGTTATGTAAGCAGTAAAACTCTGGTACTATATCTAAACAGGTGGGAACTTTTGCAAATGCAATGAAGTGATAAAAAAACAGTGCTGCTGAATCAAATAGATTTTTAATTGCTTGTAGAAACGTATTTCATTTGAGTGCTAAATATGGTGGTTTGGTGTTTTGAAATCTTTTCTTCACCAGTAAAATTCATGTTACCTGATTGTTACCAGCTTTGCCTATTTACTGAATATAATTACTCTCCTGATAATACAAACCCACTGCCAATATCCAACTGTTATAATGCCAGTGTGAACGTGCTTTTTTTGGTGAATGGATAATCTAGAGGAAAAATAACTACTTTGCCCCAGTACTGGTTACATGTTTTCTATAAAGTGTTTCAGTTTCAAGACCAAAAAAAAAAAAAAAAACCCAAACAACCTTTCAAATAGCATACACAGTGCACTCTTGAAACTGCAAAGTTTCAATGCCAACAATGTTGCTTTTCATCTATTTTGTAAAAACTCGGGAGCATGTGGGAGTTCTTGGTTGCTATGTTGTTGGAATATGCTATGAATGTGACTCATCTATTAATAAAAATACCTCTGAAACTGTTAGCAAAACATGTTGCAGGGACTTTAATCTAATCAGAATATGATAGGCATAAAACAGCTGTATTTTTTTTTTCATCCTTCACTATTACAAAATCTGTTGTTTTTTTTACTTCAGTAACTGAAGAAATTTTATAAACTGGGCTCACTTGTAATAAAAATAAGAAATTTAGCACACTTTACAGTTACACTGATTTTGACCATGAGTTTTAAAATTTGAATCAAAACAAAGCTAGAGAAACTTCTTTTTTACTTAAAATCAGTACTTTTTAGGTTTCATTTATAAAGGCCCCTGCATTTTTAGATCTGAAATCTTGTATTTCTAGTACATGGTTGTTTTGCAATAGAAAAAAACATTTATTTTTTTAGAAATAGTGTTGATTTCTTGTTTGATTGTGCACTATTGTAATTACTGTGTCTGTCCATATAACATTTGATATTGGGTCAGTTACTTTCCAGTCTTTCCAGTTTTTGATACTTAAAACTATCAATTACTCATGAAGATGGTTTAAGGGGTACAGAATACACGATTTACTAGAATTTTCAGAAAAGCTTTACCAGGACTTTGAAGGAAGGCAACAGTGGGATTCTCTGTTTGCATACAGAGTCCAACTCATGGGAGCTTGTAGATGTCTGCAGCAGAACTAGTGACTAGATGTAGGTTTGGATTTGACATCAGACTTGTTCCTTGGCATGGCTCTGTGTATAACATGGCTGTCATTCCATCAGATGGGCATAATGACGTTCTTACTTCATAGTTTTAGGGGTGAGATTTTTGTTACTTTAGGATTCCACAATCTTTCCCTCCTGCTTTTTTCTTTTTTAACTTCAGTGATTTCCATCAGAAGCCAAGCATGAGAGTGCCACTTAACCTCATTCAGCATGCATGGGTGGTTTTGTATATTCAACAGTCTTTTTGTACTTGAGTTTGCAATAACTTTATTGGAAACTTGTTGAGTTCATATAACTGAAAGGAAAAAAAGCTTGTTCCTAAGAAGTCTGAAGAAAAATCAAATAAATGATATAATATTAGTGACTAAGTTCATGAGTGGAAATGTGTATTTGCTAGATATAGGAAAATGGTAATCAGTACATATACAGAAGCTGAGTCTTAAGAGTAGATTTGGCTCAAGAATCTTGTCTATAGACTTTCTGTTTTATCTTTATGTAAATCAGAGGAGTTAGTACCTATTTAGCCTTCTACTCATGTCTGTAAGCTCATGAACTGACACATAATAAGAGAGGCAAATCTATAAACTTTTCATCAGTTACTCTTCTGTTGTGAACAATCCAGGATCCCATCCTATAGCTATCAACGATTAGAGAGAAGGATTGGAGTGGTGGCTTGATGGACAAATTATTGAAATTAGCAGAAAATTTCTAGTTGACTTTTGTGGCTGTAAATTATAACTTTGTAGTGATGTGTAATCTTACAGGCTTCTGTTAGCCAACTCCTCTCAAAAAATAACAGCCATTTGCTTTGTTTTCCTTGAGTTGATACACTACATGGTTCTACCTTTATGTTAAATCCTAAAATCTGACAATGAGCAATGCAAGTACGTTATGTCTAGAGGCTGTTGGGCTAAATTTAGTTAGTTTTTAAAGTATCAGGTAAATATAATTTTTTAAAAGTTGTATATTTCTGAATTCCTAAAGTACTCATTTTTCTCTCCCATTTGTTCAGATGCCTATCACAGTCACTGAAACCTATACTTCTTTTGAAGTTGCATATTTAGTACAGGCAGATGAATATGGTACAGTTTAGTTCTCTGTGTTTAGCATCGTAATTACAAACTGGAAGTAAGAGTATACAATAGGGACACCAGTGTACCAAATGGTATTGGAATCCCTTACAAAACAAGAATGTTCTCCAAGATTGGATTCTTGCCAAGGGACTATGAGAGGAAGATACCTTCCTCTCTGCTGAAGGAGGATCTTGTAACGATCTCATGGCTGTCAGAAAGAGCAGCTTCTTTTACTAGCTATAGCAATTGCATGCTCTGCAGCCTGGCTGGAGAGTTTTGAGACAGGTTGTTTGGAGAGATGCTAGTTCAGCTCTATTTGATTAAGCTACAGTAGCTGCACAGTAGTGTAATAGTTCTATGAAACAAACTAGTTTTAAGTTCATTGTACAGAACTCTTATGGGGCTATTTGAAATTGCTTCATAAATGTTGGTTTCCTTTAGTGAAGCAGAGTATTTAGCAAGTCATACATAGGCCTTTACTTTTTGGGTTTGCAAGCTCCAAGCCATTACAATCATAGAAAATCTTAGGTTAGAAAGAACCTCTGAAGTGCTCGTGCTCCAATCCTCAGGTTGTCAAAGGCTTTAGGTAGTAACAATTTGCCTGTTTTTCGATAAACCCATATGTTTTTTCCTATTCTGGTAGGCAACATTAAGTTATTTAGCCTTTAGTATTATTAACTGGAAAATCTTCTACTTAATTAAATATCATATGAAATCTTTCTTAGATGTGTGCCCCACCTCACTAGCTTAAGTATATAACCTTATGACATGTCTGAATGCTTTTGGAAAGTTTGCTTTTTTTACCCACACATTCTTCACAAGTCATGAAATTAATATCAGGATGTGATTTTCAACAATGTGTGTCTTTCTCATAGTTCATACCTAGCTAAAAAATTTTCACAAATCCATGTTGCTTCACAGTAGAGGAGAGACAGGCAGTAATGTAAGACAAAGTAATGAAAAATCCCTGTTAAGGAAGTAGAAGGGGGAGAGGGAGAATATACTTATAAACCTTGTTGATATATTAATGTACACTAAGTAAAGAAAAAGTTCTTTATCATTTTAGCTCAGCTTTACTATGGACATCCTTTAAACACTTTTAAATGGTAGAACAGTTGAGAATGCTGACTTTCTGTATATCACTCTTATGTCTTGAATTGCTTATTGTAAGTAACTTTTTAAGAAGTGCTTCTTCAGGCTCCTTCTTGCTTTTCTGAAATCTGAGAGATGCTTTTCACAATCTTGTGTAGCGTGACAAAGTGAATTATTTGTACTGTGTTGCTAGTGGTGGCATCACAAAGTATGCTGCTTTCTTTGCTATTCCCTTCATATACCAGCATTATAATCATCTGGAAGAGTATTGACTTTAAATACTCTTACATACATTCATTTCTGAATGGACAAAATCAGTGTTCTTCTGTTCCATTGGTGGGAGCATAAATATTGATAAAATGATATTGGGTAGCCCCTCCTCTCTTTAGAGAGCAAGTGTGTTATCTTATCTGGTTTTAAACCTCAGTAGCTGCAAATTAATTCCATTTGAATGGTTTCATTTCATGCCTTGTAATCTTTCATCTTTTGCCAAGAGATGCAAATACACTGACTTTAAAATACCATTTTTTCTGATTATACTTTTTACATGGGAACAATACTATGTATTTATTGTATTTCTTTAATTACTCCCCCTTCTGCATGTTTTGGAAGCACTATACACACTGTCTAAGTGCAAAATACTTTGTTTCAAATTTTCCATGCTTTTTCTTCTATGGTTCATGAAGCTACAAGTACAGTTAATGTCCACACCAGGAATGAGTGTTGAGCCTCAGATTGGTAGTTCTACTCCTAACAGATAAACTTACTTTGTTTGTTAGTTAATCTTGCACCCAACTTGGGAAGCTGATTTCTTTTTAATCCATCTTTTTATGTATTTTCCTGGGAGACCCTACTGTCTATAAAAATACATTACCTGGTTCTTAAAGTGATTGGACTACAGGAGGTTTCTGAGGTCTGTACTCCAGGAGGTGTTGAGATCTATGCTCTGTAAAAATGTTGAATGAACCGTGTGATAAAGATCACTATCAAGTATGCAGAGACTCAAAACCAAGGGCTGTATGGATATTTCTGGAGACAGTAAGTGTAACAATTATTCAAGGTTGTATTAAGTATTTGGTATTTTCTTTCACTTCTATAGGATTCTTCCTTTGAAAATAGATGTGATGGCTATCTGACTCTGGCAGAATATGTACAAGACTTCCTAAATCACCTCACTGAGCAACCAGGTTGTTTTGACACTGAAATAGAGCAGTTTGCTGAAACACTGAATGGGTGGGTCATTGCAGATGAAGCTTTACAAGAACTCGTTGAACTCATCTACCAGCAGGTAGTGTATTCTGTCTTATAAGATGTACATTATGCCTCTGTTACCCAGTGTCCAAGACAGGCATTCCAGTATTTGTTACATAATTGTATCAATGTAGTATTGTAATGATTTGAATTTTTTTTCCTTTTGGACTGAAATATACAGAGAAGGATTTTGCTCGAGAAATTGAAATGGTAGCTCAGATTTAGGATACCTGAACTGTATACATTTTCCCAGTTTGCTCTGTTTTCTTTGTTGTGTGTTTGTATCTCCTGGGAAACATACTACGGCTGAAATTATGGCACTTAATTAAAAGAAGTTGTATTTTAATTTCTGTATTTATGTAGTAAAGATTGAAGAAACTTAAGCAATGTTGTACATTTTTATTCTCTTGTGCAAAAAAAAAATTCTTCTTAGTCCTAAGATACTCTCAATTCCTTGGTATTTAAAAAAATTAAATCCATACCTGCTGTACACACTACGCTTTGGGAAATGCTTATTTATTGACATGCTTTTTTCTTTATTTGAAATATACTTATTTCAGAACAGCATAATTGGAGAAAAGGAAAGTTCCTCTAAGGGTAACTTGGTCCAGTCCCATTGATGGCCATGGAAATGAGGACAGAGACCTTGAGCTGAACTCTGTACTAATTGGGGGAGCCATTGGAAAGAACAGCTTAATATGTGTTGCTTAGCAAATGAGCTGTTGTTACTGTCTTTTGGGCTCGCTGCAGAGAATGAAGCCATACTTCTGGCTTGTTCTTTATTATGTTGGGTGTCTCACCCTTACATGGATTTGTTGCTTTCAGGTTTTACCTTGAATGCAGACTTTTATTCAAGTGCAGATACCTGCAGATTATTTTAATCTGGTATATGTAGAAGTGGAATGGCTGGTTGGGCATTGTACAGAACTGTAGAGTCTCAGGTTTCTCATTATGATACAGAATTAATGCAAATTTAATTGAGACCAGTTAGTGAGACTGATGATCACCTGTGCTGCATTTCGCAGCATCATTTTCCCATCCTTTATTTGAATCCATGGAAGATAGTTTAGAAAAGATTAAAATATTCCATATAGCTTTACTGGAAGAAAAAAAGAGGACTTTATGCTATTTGTAACTTCCTGTATTTTAAAATCATTGAGTCTCATTTAATAGAGTTTAACCTGTTGCTTCTTCCTCTCTGCCTCCCTTTTAAAAACAAGTTCAGCATTAGGGTTTACTGTGCCTTCCTCAACTGAGAAGCTCAGTGTTAGTCTGAAATTACATAAAAAATAAAACCTAATGCCAAAAAGCTATGCTAGTATCCAAAAGCACCTAATTTTAGATCTGTTGTATATCAAGCTGGCATAGTGTTTAAGCAAAGCCAACTACGCTTATTATCCTTCTGTCTTGAGCAGAGACTCAAGTATTTGTCTCCTGGCTTTTCACAAAACAATTAAAATTGCTGAAATTTATAAGCATCTGCTTCAGCGATGTAAATTTGACCCAACTAAGCAGATTTACAGATGCTAGGTTTGTGAAGGAAAAATACTAAAATGAGGTAAACCCACGTCCTGCAGGGTCTTCCCTTCACCTCGTGTCAGGTATCTTAGCCTGTCTCTAAATATTAATTATATACTTCCTCCTATTCTTATTTCTGTCTGAACAGAGTGAAGTGCGAGTTCTTTTGTTTTCCAAAAGTTGGACACTGACTTGATAGTTTAAGAACCCTGACTGTTACCTACTTAATGCAGTGGATTGTTCCTGTCAGAGCAACTGCAGTTTCTCAAGCTATGTCTTGGTAGATTATCCTTCATGCTTAGACTGTGACTTTTTTGAATTGGAGATAAGGTGGCATTACCAGCAATAATAGTTCCGAGAATATGATTTTGCAATGTAATTGGTTACTAGGAAGACACAGGGTAGAATTCTTTTTGTCTGTGTGTGCTATGCCAGTTTATAACACCTAAAATTTAATTATTTCAATGATTGATGCAACCACAAGTACAGACCAACTAATAAGGATGATAATATTTTAAAAATACAGATGAGGTTTGAATAATTTGTGTAGGTGTTTGAGTGCTAAGGTTTTGGTTTGCTGGAGGTTTGTTGGGTTGGGGTTTTTTTTTGTTAGGAAAGAGTATTAAAAAGGGGCACCTTATAAAAATGGGGTACCTTTTCTGGTCAGAGCAATTGATTGAACCAAAGCACCAAAGTCTTGTTAGGTATTTCACATGCCTCTTACTGGAAAGTGAATTCCATTTGTCTATCTTAATTACTTAATCTTGTTTCATCTTCCAAAGACACATCATTTTTTTTCCAGTAACTTTATGCACACAGTAGAATTACACTAAGCATATATTTTTCTCTACCTGTAAGAGGTAGAGAAAAGCAAGACGTTTTTTCAAACATGTTGGAACAGTTCAAACATGCAAACATATATATAGCTCTGATAGATGATCAAGATGTAAAAGAAATATTCAAAGATGATAAAGCCAAAGGAGAAGTTTACTGAGTTCTTAGTATCCTCATTTTCTTTTGGGCGGAGCTGGTGAAGTTATTTGCAGCAGAAACTCTTTTCGCTGCAACTGCATCTGAGAAATAATCTGAAATTCAGGCATTGTTAGAAGAGACTTGAAAATGGGTGAACAGTAATAAATTTAGATTTTGAATTATCAGATTAAAACAATATTTTTTACACAATAGTGTTCTTACCACCTTTCTTTAGATGAGAAAGGTGTAGTTTTTCAGCAATAACAGGACTTGTTTTGGGATAAAAAGGATCCATCAAGAGCCATTAACTGTAATTGTATAGTCTTACTCTCTGATTCAGAAGTTTGCTCTTCTGCAGGTTGCTGGAGCATGTATGGGAGAAAGAATTTCTCTTTACTTGCCATGTTCTTACACTCTTTCCTTGGATATTAACCATGGCCCAAAAGAGATTCTGGAACAAATAGCTCATAGACTGAAACAAGACAACTTTTTATGGTGTTGTTTGAATGTACTCATTGATCCTTGAGAGAGTAATTATTCTTGAAAAAGTGTCTTAATGTCCACTGCTGATTTTTTTTGTAAAGCAGTTTGTAACTGACCTTGGGACACTCTTTGGTTGTAGGTCATAGCGCAGAAGTAGAGTTAGATGAAGATACATGGCGTAATGGTGATTGTTTTCTTAGAGCCACAAAATCACAGTATAATGAGCTTTTAAGTGCTGAAATGCATATAGCAAAATGTTGATGCAGTATAAAAGTGAACATGGCTAATAGTGATTATTAGTCATTAATTTTCTGCTCGAGTTGTCTGATCAACATACAGATTGCAAAAAGGCTTTTAAAAATGTTTCCTGATAAAACTAATAGTTAGGCTATAAATAATTTATTTTTCCATTTTTATTTTGGAAGGCCACATCTGTCCCAAACTTTTCGTACATGGGAGCACGATTGTGTAACTATCTGTCTCACCATCTAACCATTAGTCCACAAAGCGGGAACTTCCGACAGTTGCTACTTCAAAGGTCAGTATCAGTCACTTAAAGCCTGTTACTCTCTTCAGTTACGTCTTTCTGGTTCGTTTGTTAACTCTGTTGCATACAAAGAAATACTTATTTAAAATAGTAGTATAGGTTGAGAAGTATCGAAGCACAGGTACATGCTGAGTATTGAACACAAACATTTTAAAATATTTTAGTATTTTTAAATATGAAAATAGGACTCCGTTCAAAGTTCTGCAGGCTCTTTTGAACTGAGTATATTAGACTGATCCCAAAAAATAGTGCAAATTGGAAAGCTAGTCTGCTTTAAAAGTATACTAAATGCACATATATGTACTGTCCTTGTCCTTTGACTCTTCCCAGTACTTAACTTCATTGTGGTTTTTTCTTTAACACTTTTTTTTTGCCTGGAGTTGCTGTGCAAGGTTTATTCACTGATTGGCTAACTGACTTTGTGTCTGTGATATAGCCGTATAAAATCCAGAAGTATAAATTTCTTCAGTTTCTGGTTACTGCAGATTTCTGGGGACCTTAGTTTGATAATGATTACACTTTGTAGTTGACAAAAATGCAACATTTTTTAAATTGTTATATTTCCTTTCAAATATTACTCCATGACATTTGAAGGACTATTGTAGTTGGACACTTCAGAATTCTTTAGAAATTGTGCTTTTGTTTTCTCTTTAAAGACATCTGGCTTTCTAACCTTCAGGTTTGCCTCTTACTTTAAAAGTTTTTACTTAGTCCAGCAATGTTTGGGAGCAAAAGCATGATAAACTTCTATGGTAATGCATTCCAGTGGTCTTTTATCATGAGTGGAATGTTATGGTTTAACCTGGCTGGTAGCTAAACAGCTTGCAGCCCCTCACTCACTTCCCCCACCCTCTCAATGAGATAGGCAAGAGAATTGGGGGCAGAAAAAGTAGAATTCATGGGTTGAGGTATTTTATTAGGGTAGAAAAGGATGGGAATATAACAATGGTAAAAGAATTAGCATATACAAAACAAGTGACACACCGTGCAATTGCTCACCACCCACAATGCCCAGACAGTTCCGGAGCAGCGGCCCCCAGCCAGCTTTCTCCCTGGTTTACATGCTGAGCATGAGGCCGCATGGGAGGAATAGCCGTCTGGTCAGTTGGGGTCACCTGTCCTGACTCTGTCTCCCCTCATCTTCTTGTGCCACCCCAGCCTCCTTGATGGTGGGGTGGGGTGAAAAGCAGAAGAGTCCTTGATGTAGTGCAAACACTGCAAAGCAACAGCTAAAACCAGGGGATGCAGAAGCTGAAAATGCTCATTTTTCTCTTGGGTTTGTTTTTCTTTTTTTGGTTTTGTTTTTTTTCCTTTCAAAGTTATTGCTTTTGATATTTTTAACTATCTGTTACTTGAACATGTAAGGAAATCCCTGTGGATACAAAAATGCTGCTAGCAAGGATTTTCTTGCTATTTTCTAAGTCCGTGAGAGACTTTTCTCTCTCACAGAAGAGGTAGCAGAGTTATGTAAACAACCAAACACCTGCAACCTTGAGAAGCCTTGTTTATAGTAGAGTAGAAAAATATTTTGACAATGGATGTTTTAGGATTTTAGCCAATCACCCCCAAGGGGTGGCTGATCCTTTGTCCAATTAGACTATGAAGAAAAAAGTCTATAAAAGAGTTTGTAAAATAATTAAATAAATCAATCTTGCTGCATGATTCCTGCCTGCTGGATCTTCTCCTCCTCCTCCTCCGTATGGCTGCGGGACACGGTAATATTTTACGGTGTTAATAAATCCCTGTTAATGCTGGATTTTCTGGTTCTTGGTTTTGAAGCAAACCCAATCGGTAACAATAATGTTAGCACCCTGAAGCCATGAATTTAAAGTTGCTTAAATTTTATTTGCTAATATGGGTGAAATTGTGAGTGGTTAGGGTATAGGCAGATAAACAACCTAACAAGGTGACTACAGAGAGATCATCTTCTGTTTATCAACAAAGTTTCTACCTGAAATGTTGTATTTCAGCTCTTTAGATTTTTCAGGTTCTCCACTATTTCTCAATCTTGAAGAATTGAGAATACATTAGAATTTGTCTGGGTTTCATTTTATCTCAAATATTTTTTAAATTTTGTTTTTGTACTGTTATGTAAACTTATGTATTTTTGGCACAGTTGCTAAATACTAGAAAGATTACTTCACTGCCATGGTATGTTAATCCTATCTATTTGTATTTATATTTAAATTACAGAATCATAGAATTATTTGGGTTGGAAGGGACCTTAAGGATCATCTTGTTCCAAACCCCTCTGCCATGGGCAGTGACACCTTCTGCTAGACCAGGCTGCTCAAAGTCCCTTCCAGCCTGGCCTTAAACACAGGGATGGGGCATCCACGGTTTCTCTGGGCAATCTGTCTTGGTGCCTCACCACCCTCACCGTAAAGAATTTCTTCCTAATATCTAGTCTAAACCTGTCCTCTGTTAGCTTGAAGTCATTTCCTCTTGTCCTTTCACGACATGCCCATGTGAAAAGTCCCTCTCCAGCTCTCTTGTGGGCCCCTTTTAGGTACTGGAAGATGCTATAAGGTGTCAGCAATGCCTTCTCATCTCCCAGCTGAGCAATCCCAGCTCTCTCAGCCTGTGCCCATAAGAGAGATGCTCAGGCCCTGTGGTCAACTTAGCAGCCTCCTCTGGTCCCACTCAATATGTCTGTGTCCTCCTTGTTCAGAGGACCCCAGAGCTGGATGCAATGCTCCAGGTGGGGTGTCACCAGAGCGGAGCAGAGGGGCAGAATTCCCTCCCTCACCTGCTGCCTACACTGCTCCGGATGCAGGATGCAACTGGCTTTCTGGGATTCAAGCATGCACTATAACATTGGCCTTCTCATCACTCAGCACCCCAAGTCCTTCTCGCCAGGACTGTTCTCAATCACTTCCCTGCCCAAGCTGTTCTTAATGCTTGGGATTGCCCTGACCCATGTGCAGAACCTTACTCTTGGCCTTGCTGAAGTTCATGAATTGCACAGGGCCCCCTCTCAAGCCTGTCAGGGTCCCTCTTGTGTTCCATCCCTTCCCTCTAGAGTGTCACTTAACACCACTCAGCTGGATGTCATGAATTATGTATCACTTATCATTTAACATGGCAAGATAAAGAATTTTTCAAATAGGTGTAAAGGCATCTAAGACAATGTGGTAAGCACTCTGAAGAGGGGAACATGTCTGCTTCATTTCTGTGGGCATTGGCTGCCTGTGTTACTATTGCACATCCTGAACCCGTATTCTATTGTATAAATTGTGTAACTGTATTAATTTCTACACGTTGTAAGTTGTTCTATTTAATTTTGCTGCATCAGGTATCTCAGTGCTTAGAGATGTAATAATGTAATCATATGTATTCATCTAAAAGGATGCAAATCCACTGTTTCTTTGTGAAGGCCTCTCATTTGCTTCACAGATCATACATCCCAGCATTCAGCATGTAACAGCTTTCATGCAGTTCATAAGTTCTCAGCATTCCTTTAAATGAGTAGCATGTTATGTATGTTGGAATGGCTACAGATTATATTTTGTTTTAATTTTTACAGGTGTCGGACGGAGTATGAAAACAGAGATGAAGCTACCAAAGGGGATGAGACTACTAGAAAACAATTTCATGCCTTTGTGCTGTTCTTAGCTGAACTTTATCTTAACCTAGAGGTAAGAAGAAAGCTGCATGTCACATGGATCTTCATTAATTTTTAGTTGTTTGTAGGTAAACGCTGAAATGGACTATAATTTGAAGTGTTCTTCTAAAGGCAGAAGGCAGTAAATAAAAGAACTTTAGAACAGTTTCATTACAGTGTGTATATCCAAGAAACATGTAAACAAGGAAGGAAAAGATCATTAGAAGAGAAGTGTATAAAAATTAAAGTGTAAGAATTTTTGGGAAGAACCAACCATAAACATCTTCGAAATTAAGCTTTTGGTATTTTCTTTTTACTGGCAAAAACCCCAGATGGATATACTTAACCAACATATTAAATGTTATTAAATATTATTAAATGCCTATCAGAAGCAGACCAGGATCAATAACCCATGTAATTCAGTATTCAGGCACTAATAAGAGGTGTTAACAAACCCTTGAGGCAGATGTGAAAACACTCAAAATGAGGAATTAAAAGTGCAGACCTTTAAAGGTATTTCTTCTGATGGTTGAGTCATTGGCTTATGCATGAAGTATGCAATCTTGTATTTAAATTTGTTTTCTATGTCTGTGATATGTACAAAAATGTGTAAAAAATTTCTTTGATTATTTTGCCTGTGCTTTCACCAAGTTCACTTCCTGCTGCAGTGTAGTTAAAAATATACATTAAACTTGATTATTTCAATGATTTAAGCAAACACTCTAAAAATGTTCTGCTGGTATGAGTAAAATCCTTCTCTGACTCTTCCATTTCTGGACCGTAAGTGGTCCTTGAAATCTACTTTTCACTTGCTAGAAGAAAAAGGGAAGATTTTCAAAGACTTTGGAGCAGGGGGAGTTGTCCGTTTGTGGAGTATACCATATTCTTTGGAGTATTCCATTTGTTTTGAAACTATTTCCTATAACTTTTTAAATATATAAACACTGCCTTCTGGAAGCAAGCTACTGCTGCTGTAGAGAATATGTAATGCAGTATGGAAAAGAGCATGGGGTTCTGGTAATTTGGTATTTTTTGGACCATTAGGCTGGCATTTGGTTGCTTTTCTTAGCAATTTGTTAGCAGAGAAACAAAATGCTAGACATTGCATTGTTATGTCAGAATTGAAAGGACATTACTCAGAGTAAGTTTTCCGATGATACTGAGCTGTGTGGTGGAGTCAATGTGCTGGAGGGAAGGGATGCCACCCAGAGGGACCAAGAGAGGCTTGGGAGATGGGACCATGTAAACAAGGCCAAGTGCAAGATACTTCATTGGGCCAGGCACAAGTACAGGCTGGGTGGAGAATTAATCAGGAGCAGCTCTGCTGAGAAGGACTTTAGGTGTTGGTGGATGAGGACTTCAACATGACCTGCATCAGAAGAGGTATGGCCAGCAGATTGAGGTAGGTGATGATCTAGATGATGGTTAAGGTCTCTTCCAACCCAAACCATTCTATAAAAGTCTGTGTTCTAAAATGGTTACAGTATTTGGCGTGTTCTTCCCACCACAGAGATCACCTATGTTGATCACAAACCAAATCATACAGCGTTCAAGAGAGAGCATGTGCCTAAATTAATTTCTAAAACTCAAGTAATTTAAATGTTGGGGGGTTTTATATATGTTTTTTTCAGATCAAAGGAACAAAGGGACAGGTTACACGGGCAGAAATTCTTCAAGAAGGTCTTCGGGAATTACTGAATTCACTCTTCTCTAATCCTGTGGACAGTAATTTGATATGTGCAGTGAAACTGCTGAAGGTGAGAGTAGTTTTAAAACAAAAAAATAATCAAGTTTTTAAAACTTTCTAGCTTTGGGAATAGCAGGGTAAACTGCAAATGAGGAAGTATTTATAGGGCTTTATGCATTACAGCATTAGCAGAGCAAACTACTTTTTTTTTCCTTAGTACCATTAGGAAGTTGAGCCAGTACAAAAAGTAACAAGGTGCTCTAAAAATAAATTGAAGGCCATTTATGTAGAAATGAGCAATAGAACTGAAGCTCAGGTGCAAAGGAGTAAATGCTTCCTCTAGATCTTATTTTGCTGCTTCTTGTGTGGGAGAAAACTAACCAGCCTGAACGAATTGTGAGATCTTAGGTATGTTCTGTGTTCTGAAGGACGCTTGGCCATTAGGGTCCACCACTTTTTGTGGAAAAGGTCCTTAATGTCAGTTATTTCATTCTGTATTATATGTGTCATTACTGTTGTAGAAATATATAGATTTCTCTTTCGTGTTGAAAATAAATCTCTTAGCTCATAACCCATGCCTTTTCTTGTAAAATGGTTAGCTTCTATGTAGGAGAAACTCTTAGCTTCACTAGGTATCATTGTACTCATAGTTGGGAAAACAGTCTAAATTAGGAATGAAGGTTAAGTGCTAAACAGTATTTTTCTGAAGATTTTTGGTTGGCTTGTTGGTTTTTCCTCATTCTTTACCCTTCCTCATACTCCACTACTTCTCAGACTCTTCTATCTTGAATGTAATTTCTCACAGCTGCTTTTGATATGATAAACAGAGAGTAGGGAGGAGAGATTTTTGTAATTTAAAAGCTTCATTTGAAGTTTGGATGTTTAAAGAGACTGCTTCACAGCAAGTGTGCATTTGTGCTCAATACGAGTGTGCAGTTAGTCCTTATGTTGGGAGTGCTTCCCTGAGGTAAGGCCCACTGACGAACCTTTTTAAGCAGCAATACACAGATCAGGAAGCTTTACAGTGCAGCATGCTGAAAAAAACCAGTAATCTAAATTGTTTTATAACACACCCATCTAAAAGGTGTTTCAGAACAGAGAGACTTAGTTTTGCTCATGCAAGTGTTTTCTGATGTCTTACAGTAACTACAAGTGTTGAGTATATATTCAGCTAGACTGGGCTACCTCATGAGCCCTTGGTTTCACCACCAAAGCAATAAATGTCTCAATTTATCTTTTCCATTTAATACAGTGATAGATACAGTTTTTTCACCTGTTTGCTGTGCAATATGTTTATTTTTAATTAATCTTGATGCTACTACCTAATTATCTAGGGTTACTTGCTTTTATCTTGGGATTTTATCCCTTTGTATCATCAGGTGCCATTCCAACCATTTTTGATCATGTAATATTTATGCTGAGGAGATTGCTATTAGTGGCAAACTAATTTTTTTTTTTCTGATTTAACTCCTCCTGTGCAATTATTGGGCACTGAAGTACCTATTCTTGTAGTCAGAGGCTTTCATCCATAGCCGTTCTAGACTGACTGCTGCTAAAGCTTTCTGGGCAGCAGCTTTAGCCTTGTAGACGTTTATGTAATAAAGTTCAGGTTGGCTTGGTCAGATAATTCTAGTCTCCTTTATGTATACCGAGATGGGATTTTCTGGCGTGTGTGGTGCTAGACAAGTTGACTGAAGTGTTTCTAAAGTTTAATAAAGTATTTGCTGTTGTCATGTAAACTGGTGGAATCAGCTGCAAAAATAAGACTTAAAGGAAATAAAGGAGGATAGTACGTACTAAAATCAAGTAAGATCTGACCAATGTCACTGAAGAATGGTTTCAAAATCATATTTCAGGACTGAAACCAAGTGGCTGTGAACTTCTAGGTAGCATAAACATTGGACACAGAGCTCCTATGCTGTCTGTAGTTTAAAATAAACTATTTATGAGGTCTATTAATATGTTTAGCAACGAGATACAGGCAGCCGGGAGCTTCAGCCATCAGGTAGTCCAAGTGTCATGAATTGTTACAGAATCCCTTCAGCTGACTGTTTATTAAGAATTTCTAATTTTCTTTTAAAAAAAAACAAACTAATCCTTTGCCTTTAGTTGACAGGCTCAGTTTTAGAAGATGCCTGGAAAGAAAAAGGGAAGAATGATATGGAGGAAATTATTCAGAGAATTGAAAATGTTGTGTTGGATGCAAACTGTAGCAGGTGAGAAGATAAATTAATGTGCAGTATTTCGTTTATATGAAAAAGAACACCTTGAAAAATCTTCAACAGTAATGAACAGGTCCAAAAAATTATCTTAAAAATTTATATTTATGAAAAGTACTGTGATGTGTGGGTCATTTTCTACGTAAAAAAAAAAGTGGTTTTCAGTTGAAGAGTAATGTGGATATTTCGGTAGTTGAGTTGGTTTTGTTTTGGGGTGGATTTGTTGTATTTTAGTTTTTAATAAAGTTTCAAGTTCCACTTTTTTTTTTCTTTTCCTATTAGGTCTTGAAATCCTCTGTAAGTGCTTTAGGCTCTTAATGCAAGTATGTACAAAGAGACAATGGGGCAATATCTCATAGTTTATACTTTTAATTTTTAATTGAACAGGATTAAATACATACAAACAGTACTAAATAAGTAGCAGTATTAAATACATACAAATTACTACAAATGTAAAGGCAAAATGAAATATACTTTGTGGTTTGGTTTTTGTTTGGGTTTTTTTTTCTGGAGAGCACACCTTTTTGGCAAGGTCTTAGCTTCAATCTGGAAAAGAACGAGTGTTTGACTAATGTATTAGTAATGTATTAATGGTTGATTAATAACCTGTGTGCATGAGGTTATCTGATTCTGCTGTGCTTTATCCTCAGCTTCTTGCAAACTTACTAAAAACCTGTAGAGGGTTCAGACCCTGATCTCTTGCCATATGGAGGGAGGCCAAGAGTAGCTCATAACATCTGTGGGTTGTGATTGAGCTGCCCCCAAGGAGGATGAGGAAATTTTTGCTTCAGGAACCAAAATTGATGGCACAAGCTGAGGCTTCAAAGATACAGAACAACAAACTAATTTTGTTGCCTTTTCACTGATCCTAAAATCATGAACCAGACACACTTAAAAGGGGTTACTTTTATAAGGATCCTTATGTGCACAACTCACCAGGTGGAAAAGCACCAACGATGCAAACCCAGCATAACACATATACAATTTTTATATGTTTAGCAAATTAGCATAACTGACAAGCATCCCCAATTGGAGACATAAGTGCTGAGGTGCAACCCTTTCTGAATTCCCCTTTCCTCCCCCCCCCTCCCTTAGATAGGAACTAAACTTTGCTTATGAAAATGTGTGTGGGAGAGCTGGTTTCAGCCTTGGCTTCCCAGAGAACCTAACCTTGGACCCCCAGCCTGGAGCCACTGAGGAATTTTTTTTGTCTTTCTGTCTAACAGAGTAGGTAAAATGCTAGCTATGAATACTAGAATAGGCTACAGAGCTACAAATACATGTGTAAAGAATACAGAGAATATATAAAAGAAAAAAAAAGGCAAAAATAAATTCAGCATCATTTTCAGCTGGGAAAATTTTATGAAAAAATAAAAAAAATGAAATTAAAATTTTATTTTTTAATTATTCTTTAATGATACTCTTCTCCATAGGCTAGCTTAAAAGAAGAAGGGATTTTTCTCTTATTTTAGGGACAAAATGGGTGTTGGTATCTAATGTACTGGAGACATTACTTCTTACTTTTGACTACCGCATTTCAGCATGATGAAGAAGACTGAAGTCAGGAGCATAAAATAGGAAATTAAATTAAAATTTGAAGATTATCTTCCTTTTTTCCCCCAGTATTATCCTTTTATCAAAAACGGATTTGTTCTTTAACTTGTACTGCAAGGTGTGGTATCTCAATAAAAGCTATAGCAATTTCCTTTTTCATATGAGCTTCTTACTTAACAGCAGAGAAAGGAAAAAGGGTGAATATCTCATAATGGACACTTAAAGCATCTAGACTTGCAGTTGTAGAATTGAATTGAAAACTATCTGTGCACTGGACAGATAGGACACACTGGACACAAATTTTGTCCTTGAACTTATTTTTTTGGACAGATTTAACTGCCTTGTATTTGTGCAATAAGAGAAGTCCAATTTCTTGCTTGGCACAAAACACTCTAACTTTTGTAGTGCTTCTCTATTTCAGAGATGTGAAACACATGCTTCTGAAACTAGTAGAACTGCGATCTAGTAACTGGGGTAGAGTTCATGGAACAACTCCACACACAGAAGCTACCCCTGAAAATGACCCAAACTATTTTATGGTAAGAATATATGGACATTTCAGTTCCTTACTTTCATGTGAATTTAGTTTGATTCATAGACAATCACATTACTCAAAACTACAAACATCTGTCTCTCTGAACACATATAACTTTCTGTATGACTTTATTTTTAGAATGAACCAACATTTTACACTTCTGATGGTGTTCCTTTCACTGCAGCAGACCCAGGTATGGCACAAGTTTAGCTTACCTGTCTTCTCAATCCTCTTTAAAAAGTTGTAATCAAGTTTACAGGCTGTTGAAGAACATAAAATGTTATTCTTCAAGAATCTAAAACCTATGCAACTTAAAAGACAAAATTCTGCCTGAATTCCTGGTTTGGTGGAGCACATGATTCATTCTGTGTTAAAAGAAGGTAGATGTTTGAAATGGAGAATGTGCATTTGAGTTCATAAAGGTCAGAAGTTCAGTAGTCCACAGCATTTCATCTTTCCAAAAAGCCAGAAATACTCAAGTCTGTTGTTTGTCCACTGTTAGTAACAAAATCAAATCAAAATCCTTCGTTTCTTTATCTGTAGTCTGAGCACAACATGGCATAGCATCATTTGAAGTAAAGACATCTGTCACTACCTTTACAGTTCTGTGGGAAGTTAAGCATCATTCCTAGAGATCCATTCATGTCCTGAGAAAATGTTGTAGGGGGAGCTTTTCCTGTTAATATGTTTCCTGCAGTTTATGGTTTTGTTAACTGGCTAATTTTCAAACTTTATAGTTTTCTGTTAATTTAGAAGACTAGTTATATATCTACTCAGTCTCATTTTTACTTTGCCAGATTATCAAGAAAAATACCAAGAGCTGCTTGAAAGAGAGGATTTGTTTCCATATTATGAAGAAAATGGAGCAGATCTGTCAGGACATGGAGAGCTGTATGTTTTCTTTTTTAGTGATTTTTTTTTTTAAATAATAGTTATTTTTACTGTGATGCTGTGATAGTACAGGCTTAGGATTCCAATCTTGACAAAAATGAAACTAAATAATGTAATTGTTATTTAGTTCTACAGTGGATGTATTTGTCTGGGTATAAAATGGATTTTAATCACACAAGTCTGAAACCTATTTCATATTTGTTCTATTGAGTATGATAATTACATTTCAGATGTTTATGCACATGTACAAACATACTTCTGCATTTAAAAAAAAAAAAATTGCAAGCAAAGTGAAGTGCCAGGCCTTCAAGTGTTTGTAGTGAGGCAATCTAAATTCATTTGACTGATGTGCATGAACATCCCAGCAAGACATGATTACTGAATTTCCAGTGTCTTTCAAAGGGAGGAAGTGTTAACTCTCTCTCCTCAGCCTAAGTAGCATTCCCTTCAATTAGAGGGCCATTCAGTATTCCTGTTGAGCAAGAAAAGCAAGGTAATGGTAAAGGTGGAAGCAGTAGATGAGACTATAATCTGACTTTTTGGCACTGGTTTAAAAGAAAGAAATATGTAAAATAAGAAGAAACATGGTCTAAGTAAATTGCTCTGAGCTTTACACTCACAAAGGAGGACTTTCAGATCATGATTTGACACACAAGAACATTTGCAGTGTTGTTTTTAGGTGTGGTAACACAGCAGGCCTGTATCAGTATTTTTGTTAGTAAATTAGAAAACTTTCAGGTTGTACCTCGCTGAGGGGAATGTCAAGAACTTTGGAAGATATATTAGAGATGCCATCAGAAATCAACAAGCTCATACTGAAGGGGAAAAAAAGACCCATGTGAACCTCTGCTTAGTAGGAAAAATGCAAACTGAAGACAGACAGCAGTTAAAAAACACAGCAAATCTGAAAATTACATGTAAAACACTCTAAGTCAACCTTCAAGCAAGGTGACTATAACCTTCTTTGTTGAAGGCTTAAGAAAAGCTTAGACAAATGTCTGCTGATTTGCTGTCAGCTATTTCTCATGACTGACAGACACCAGGGAGGAGGGTTCTGTGTGAGGGCTCCTTCTTCTGAAGGTTACACTTCTACAAGGAACAAATGAGGTAAATACGTAGACTGATTGCTCAATGCACAACACTTTTAAACAAAAAAACTTTTCTTACACATTTTCTATGGCCTTCTTTTACATACCAGCAAACAGGAATGCAGGGTTTCTATATTAATGTATTCTGTCTTTGAACTAGGATGCTAACCAATCAAAATTACACTGATATTTTGGTAATTTTTTTTTTCCCGGTAAATGGATCAGTACAGATGCATTATTAAATTTTGGGAAGCTTGGATTGCATTATTGCATTTTCTGTCATCTTGGAAACTATTTCTGTGTTTTAAACTGGGCAGCATAAGATGATCTAAAAAAGGTGGCAAACACTGTAGGTATTTGTACGTCTGTGCTGCTTTGAGGTTTCTGTTTATTTGTTTTCCTAGTATCCATTATTTTTTTTCCTTTTAATTCCCTTTAAGAAAATATCATAAATAACTGTCATTTATAAAGCTTTGGTTTTTTGTTGACATCTACACAGATCTGTTGGTTCTGAAAATCTGCATGTAAACCTAACACATTTGGTGATTTTTTTTTCCTCAGGTATTTTGATGAGATTGATGATGAGATGGATCCAGAAATTGAAGAAGCATATGAAAAATTCTGTCTAGAATCAGAACATAAGAGAAAACAGTGAGATGTTACATATTAATGTTAGTTTATTTAACCACTTTAGATATGGTTAGAGTGCAGGGGGACACAAAACATTTGTACCAAAATGAGGAACTTCAGTTTCTCCAAGTACTAAAGTTACACAATTTCCATTTTGTTTAACAGAATCTGCCAAAAACTGTAAACTTATGCCCTGTAACTTAAAATGTTGTGTATATATCATAGTTTATTTTATGAAAAATGTTTTTTGAACACTGTTTTGGCTGCAATAAAAATTATTTAAAAATTATAATTGAAATTAAAATTTAATGGGGAACTGTCCCATAAAACTTCCCTTGAGGAAGAAAGGGAAAGAATAATCATCTGAATTTGCTTGCTTGTTTGCTTTAGTATATATTGGGATTTACTCATCCTATTTACCATATACAATATATCTTGCATTTACTTTCTCCACTTCGCCCCCAAGAAGAGTATGATCCAAATAAGAAAGAAATTTTTTTTTTTGTCTGTAGATCACAATCATGAAAAGTGGCTTGTGGAAGTTCTGTGTATGAGTTTTTGTTTTGTTCATTCCCTTTTTCTTCTTCTTTCAAAATACACATCGGTGAGGTCTGGACTTTTCTTTTTTCTTGGAATAAATATGTCACATGTTGATATGTGAAAAAGCAAGCAGTATTTTGGAAGTGAGGTGTTTACAAGATCTTTAGTTCAGATAAGCTTATTTTCAAATCTACAAGAAAAAGCTATTCTGTAATTTGTTGTGTTCTTTAAGGCAATAGTAATATAGTTATGTTCTAAACCATGCTTCTCAAGAGTATGTGCAGTGCTTTTTTTTATTTTGCTTTTTTTTCTAGTAATGTATCTAATATGTCTTACCTTTCGCAACCCTTGTAACTTTCTTTTATTCTTCTAATTTTATGTAGTTTGATTTAGTTTTGTAGTTGGAGTAAACTCATAAATTTCATTAATGTTAACATTCTGGAGCAAACTGCTCTTTTTTTTTGACTCCATATAATCATGTTAGTTTTCCTAGGGTACTCCATTGTTGTTGTTGCCAAACGCAGTTGAATTGTTTCCTGTTACCTGTTGCTGGTTAGACTTGAGTAGAAATCCTTACCAAAAACAAACGCAAGTATTTCCCAACAGTTAGCTACTCTAAAGTACACACATTGTAAATATGCATGTAAATAATTCTGATAATATTTCACTGTTCTTTTTTTGGTTAAGTAAGTTGTGCATCTGCTAATAGAGTGAGCAGTGACTGTTTTCTGGATGTTTATTTAACACACTTATTTAGGTTGGAGTTTTGGAAAATAAAATTTAACTAGCTTTATTTCCTTTGGTATAATATCACTACCTTGTCTTCTTGCTTTAAAACAAAAATGATTTTTTGCCTTCTTTTATCTCTCCTTCACTGAGCACTCCTTTCTCTTCTTCAAAGCACACAGTTGCAGAGACTATTATCTTTCAATTCTTGCTGGAAAAATAAAATGTATCAAAATGCAATATGTTCATAAAGACTATTTTAGCATTTCAAAGTCTTTAGACTAAAATCCAGAAACTAGAAATGTGAAAACTAGATGACTTCCAAATACATATTCTCTAAGTTGCGCATAATTTTAATACAAAACTTTAAATCAAAATACAGGTCAGACTTTCTGCTGACTTTACAAGCAGATGTCTTGTGGAAAACATATTTATTCAGAGCTTAAAGTCCCAAGGAACGAGCATTCATATATGCTTTACAGTAAAGTAACAGTGACTCCAAGGGACTGCATTTTATATGTTTTAGTTTTGCATAGTTGGTGGTGAGTCTTCTTTAAGGTAGCTGTCAGCTCCAGATGTACTGTCAGCTTGTGGAAGCAGCAATTTTACATGTAGATAAGAAGCATGCCAAATCATTGTGTAAAAAAAAAAAGTCAGGAACTAGGAATTGTGTATATATAGAGCAGCTCAGGTCAAGTTTGCAATACAAGTTTTTTCCTCCACTGAAAATACTGAAAAATCAAAGTGAGACTTTTGTTCAAATTAGTGGACAAGTTTATGGTCTGTACAGATGAACTTTGTAAGTGCTTTCAGTCTTTACTGCAGCAGGGAAAAATTAGTTTTAACTCTGTCCTGCTGCCTAAGGAAGACAGGATAATCTTTTCATTAAACACTTAAGTCTTTCCTACTTGTCTTAAATCTCACAGAACTTCAATACAAGCTAGTGAATGTGAAAGAGCAGAAGAAAGCAGCAGGTTTTTCACTGTCAGGACCCCCTCGTCTGCCACTTGTCTGCCCACTCTTAATTGCTCATTGTTCTGTGTATGATAGAGATGAGTCATGAGAGGTTAAAAGATGATTTCACCTGAATTTTAGCATTTACAAATTTCAATTGCACTGTATAAAAGTGTTTCTTGTCTACAGGTTTCTGAACAGTGCCTTGCAAATGTACAACCTTTTAAAAAGATGTATTTTCCTAATGGTGGAATGGTAAATCAGTGAAGGCACAGAAACATGGAAAGCAAAATTTGGGGGAGATGTGAAGCAAGCTTCTTTATCACTGGTTCTAAAAAGAAACAGGCTTCACATTCGAATTTGAGCATGAGACCCAAGCTTTGCAGATCAGTAAAAGTATACACACAATTTGCCACTCTTGACAAATTAATTATGATTTAACAAAAATGTTTAGTATATGAAAATCACACTTTGTTTAAAGTAATTTCAAAATGGGCTGCAAGAGTTGCTGCTTTGCATGTGCTTTGCTGTTGAGTGATTTTCATATCCAGAAATGAAGTCAGCTTGTTCTCAGTAGTTTCCTTTCAAATCTGCAAGGAAGTTCTTGCTACTGGCCTTTGGCCTTCTTTTTTCTTTTTTTTTTTTTTTTTCTTTTTTTTTTTTTTTTTTACCAGAAGAGGTTACTGGGCTTTAACTGTTGTGTTTTAGAATAATTGTAGCCCTACAGAGAGAAGAAAAACTGGCCCAACTACATCAGGTTTCACAGGTATCACAACTTGCACACAGCTGGGATTTTTTTTTCAATAGAATAATCTGTTGTGGCACTGAATGTTAGTGACACTCAGTCTGGTTTGTAGTAGTAATCTCTATTTCTCACTGGGTCATTACTTCCTTATCCCATTCTGCCTTTCCTTCCTGCTGCACACAACTCATTGAGTTACTGATAGCTCAAGTTTGCAAGTTCTCTCTGCCTGAATTATAGTTCTAATCATCCAGTTGATGCCTGTAGATCATTAGTTGATACAGGAACAGAAAATGACGCTCCGGCCAAAAGTCTGGGAAGATACTACACTGTTTGTACCCTGAATTGCTGATTTGCTCCCTCTACTTCAGCCTGTGTGACCTATTTCCACAGTTCCTATGCTGAGGGTTCCAGCCAGAGCAGTGTAAGTGCCAGCAAAACACAATGCATCATCCATGAATTATAAAAATTAATATTCATAACTCATTCATAATCCCAATATATACTTTGAAACTTGCTTTAGGCAACTACTGTACATAATACTACTCATTAGAAAGAGGTATTGTGAATATAACCAGGTTATTTTGATGCATGGCTGTGTCAGCAGCCACTTGACTGAGTGTTGATCTACTCTCTGCTGAGACAACAGCTGTCAAGAATGGAAACTTGTACTGAATGCATTTAGTCCATGATTGCATTGATCTGAGAAACCTGTATTTCCCTAAGCAGGTAAGGGACAATTGTTGCAGCTAAGAGAGACCATATTGATCTAGTGTGGATCTTCAACTGCATTTGCTAAGTGCTTGGAGTGGAGGTTCTTAATAATTGTCACTTAGATGTGAACTGTCAATCCACTTAAAACAGCTTTGATTAAACTGTAAGTATTGGCGGGAGGTGGAGAGTGTATCCAAAAAAGTCAACTATGTATCATTTTAAAATTGTCCTTTGGCACCTTGGTCTTTCTCTCCGTTCAGGGAGGGTTTCTACTACCCAGTTCTTGCTACGCAGCTCTGTGTTGGCTCGCCCTGCCCTGTGAATGCGTGAATGAAAAGGAGCCGTCACTAGATAATTATTTATCTGTAGCCTGTGTTGTAGATGGGCAGTCTGCCTCCCGATTTTCCAGAGGTGCTGCTGTGGGGAGGTGAGGAATGAATGCCCAATTGCTGAGCCGCGGTCTTGCATAGGGATGCGGGAGAAGAAGTTCTGCAGCGGCGCACCTACTGGACGAGGTGTCTCCTGGAAAAGCACAGTTACACGTAAACAGGGTGGGGTTTTTTTCTAGGCCTTTGTACTGCTAACTTTCATTTCCGCAGCAGCAAAAAAAGACACCCCCGTTTTCAGCAAATAAAAACTTACTTCAAAAAAAAAATACAAAGACACCGTGTGCTGTTCTCTTAAGGTTATTTTACAGATGTGTGTATGAAATACGCTCACATTCCGTGAGGGAGCAGGAGTGTGCGGTTACCTGGCCGACTAACGGAGCTCGGTAGGGCCTCCGGAGAAGATCGCGCGGAGCTCGGCAGGAGTTCGGGCGGAGCTCGGCAGGAGCTCGGTGGGGGAGTTCGGGCTCTCGCCCCGCCCCGCCCCGCCCCGCTGTTCCCGCCGTGCGGCGGCGCGGCCGCCTCAGCCGGCTCGGCTTGAGCTCCGCCCGCGGTTCGGGCTCGGCGTCCGGTGCGATGGAGGCGGAAAGGCTGATGGTGCTGTTCGGGGACGACTCGGTGGAGGTGCACTACGCCGGGGGGTCCCGCTTGCTGCTGTCTCCTTGCGGCTCGGAGTATCTGTACGAAGCGGCGCTCCCCGCGGCCGCCCACCCGCTCCAGCCGGCGGTGACCACCCGCCAGCGGGTCGCCTTCGTCGTCAGTGCCTACCGGGTATGCGGCGGGCAGTGCTTTTGGGGACGGGAGCGCTGTACCTCGTCCCTGCGCCGTCCCAGGGACCATCCCTTGGGCAGTGCCTGGACTGCCTCCCTGCGCGGGAACGGGGCGGCCCGGGGCATCACGGCACCAACAAGAGTTCTTGTTTCTCTCTGTGAAAAAAGGAGGTGGTTTCATAGCCTCAGCTCCACAAAAGATCAGTATGAAATCAGCTTGAAATTTTATTACTGCATGTAATAACTCGTAACAAGGATTGTTTTTCTTTGCACTTCAACAGGAGCAACTTCTACGAGCGCTAGATTTCCGGAATGCGTTTTCTTCTCGCCCTTACTTGCCTTCACGTGTTATACCTCCGGAAAGAAAAAAGGTGGGAGTTAGCCGTGTAATGCTTTTGTACAACAAACTTCTCTAGCGGACTAATATCATTTCACAGGTCGTGGAGATCTATCCAGTGCAGTTTGGCTAATCTTCATCATCTTTCTTAAAACTGCCATTTAAATTAGGTTTTAACTCTTACTTAGCCCTCTGTTTATGCACTTCTTTGAAGCCAAACACTGAAGTTAGTTTCCTCCTAGTAAGGGCAAAACCTAGGATTTTGTACATTGTTACATTTTGGCAGTAGAAACTTTTCAGGGCAGTCAGGGTCACAGTGCAACGGGAGGGTGTTTTCCGTGAGGCCGTCAGATCTTCCCGTTGAAGTACCTGCGTGAAAATGCTGCTGAGGTCTGTGAGAGGAATGGGGCAAAGTGTCTCTCTGTGGGAATGGCTGCTCCAGGTCAGACTGAACATCCATCCAGAGACCAATTTACCATTTATGGAAGTTTTGCTCCTGATCAGCATCTCTCTGGGTGTACCCACCAAAAATGAGGGCACAGCGTAGTGGGAATCTTAAAACAACTGATTAATCAGGCAAGTTTTAAAGCTTTTAGACTGACCCTTCATTAGTAACACACTTCATGCTGATGTTTAGCTGCCTAAAGTACTGTTGCTCAATATCACTATATACTTAATTAAAAGACATCAGCCCTTACCAGTTCTGCATTCTCTGCAAAGTACAGCAACAAAGAGCTGATGGTCTGTTCTTAGGTGAGTGACTGGTGAGTCACTGGTGAGTGACTTCCACCTTCTCTCAGGCCTTGAAAGATCTTGGTCGTTTGGAGGTTGGCTGGGTTTCTAGACTGTTTTTAACTTACAGCATCCCTTGTGACTACCTGCTTCAGCATGCTGAAGAATAACTTTCCTAGGCCACAGCAAGAACCTTTCTGTGCTGGTTGGCTTCTCCCCCACACTCCTTTTTTGTTGCTTTGTTTTTTTCCCCCTCACTTTGAGAAAAACTCCTGCTTTTTTGAAGCCAAAATAGTCTTTCTAGAACTCCTGAGATTGTCCTTCTCCAGCAATTTACTGTCAGTTAATTGTTCTGTGGCCTGTTACCAACCAGTGCCCATGTTTTCAAGGCCTTTGCTCTTTGCCACACTCCAGCAGTCCACCATAATAAAGTAAGAGTTTATTAAGCTAGCTCTCATAACAAGTTGTTAATGAGCCTGACAGGCCAGCCTTGCACAGTTAACCTGAGACCTGTTACTACCAGTGACAATACTTTCATGGGCCACAGGGCACAAAAACACTTAGACTGCATTACTTGCCTTGTGCTTGAGCTCAAAACAACCCATTCCTGTGGTGTGCTTAGGCTCTCCTTTGGCCACTCCAACCACCCACATTTCTAGACAGCTCCATGAGGGGGATCTTGTCAGTGTTCCGAACTGCAGCTAGTATTCAAAATGCAGGTTAACTGTGAATATATATTCAGTGATATCGCTATGTGTTCAGTTTGTTCTTGTTCCATTCCTAGAATTTTCAAGCATTTCATACTGATTGAACTGCTGGTGAGCATTGAGTACGTTTTCATGGGAGTGAGAATTACAACACTGGGATCTTGGTTGGCAGCAGTCAGCTTGGAGCCCATTCTCCTATATAAAAAAAATATATAACTATATATAGTTAGGATTGCCTTTCCCCATTTAGATCACATTATATTTATCTCAATTGAATTTTTATCTGCAGCCTCATTGTCTGGTATTGATTATTTTTTTAGTGTCCTTTTGCGATTCTTTATCAAATTGACTGATAATCAGTATGAACAAGATAGTTCAGCCATTCTCTCCCATTTTTTAAAAAGCAGTTGGAAACACAAATACATACAGTTATATTTGTGGACAGTTGTGGACTGTCAGTTGTACCTGGTCAGTTGCCCATGTACCTTACTAATTTATGACTGGATATTAAATTAAAATATTATTGCTAGATAGAACTCTTTAGTATGGGAGGAAGCAGATATGAAGATTAGATGTTTTGCTTCCTCTGAGTTCATACATGCAGATAAATATGGAGCAACATTTCTTGCCATACATCACCTTGCTGAAGGACTGAATTAATTTAAATGTAAATGCTCCATTGCAGGTTCTGGAAGGCAGGTCATTTTTTATCTTGCTGTACATTCCAATCCTTTTTCTTGTATTAGATTCTTCTCAGTGATACCTTAGAAATTAAATGGCCTGACCCTGCTACAGCTGATCTGACAAGATGTTTAGACAATGGCAGTGTGAAGATCTCATCTGTAGATGGCTGTGCTCACCTTTACTTGTCAGAATTGCAGCAAGAATTTACAGTGGAGTTCTTATGCAAAGTCAGCCAGTCATCTGCAGCATACTCATGCTCCTCTGAAAAGAACAGCAACTATCAAAGCAGAGATCAGTGTGGAAAACCAAGTAAAAATTATGCTGCAGAAAAATCAAGAATAAACGGTAAGAATAAACATGTTTGTGCTGAAGGAAAATACCGGGAACCAACAAAACCAAAGGACGAAGGAGCTGGAGATGGAGTCCCTTTGTTCCACACAAATTGTTCTTCTGAATACACGTGGGTTACACAGCGCTGGACTATTTCCTCCTGCCCAGAAGAATGGAAATACCCTTTGTCCTTGGCACTAAAATGCTGTAACTTACATACTGTGAAGAATGTAATGAAGACATATGAGAAAAACAGCTGTACAGCTGTTGAAAGTGATGTTTTAGCAGACCCTGAAACACATGAAACAGTTTCTCGTTTACCTACAGCTTTGCCACTCAGCTGCAGAGCCCCACATTTACACAGGTAATTTAAGCTGTTTACTTTGTAGTTGTTAACATATGTTTTACAATTCTGCAGTTTGGAACTTCAACTTCTAGTGAAATAACTGAATCCTAGCTATAAAAAAAAGTTTAAAATTACTATCAGTTGGGGGTTTTTTAGGAACTTCTTGAAACATGACATTGTAAAACCAACATTCTGTAACCTACTGTAGTGAAGCTATAGTATTTAGTTCAGAGAAAAAGTAAATTTTATTTTCTGACATGCTGTATGAACATGCAAAAGAAAAAGAGAATGTTGAAAAAAGAACTCAGGTTTTGTATTGAAAAAAGAACACAGGTTTTGTATTGGGTTGGCTTGGTTTTTCCTCTTCATTTTTGAAAAGATAATGCTTCTGAGGTGGGCCAGTGGCATATGTTGTCTGTCAGCATCACTAAAAATAATAATAAAAAAAAAACATTTGCAGGATTGAGAAGTTTAATTTGGTAACTAATGGGGATAATCAAGGAGTCAGAGGACTCTGAAAATATGCGTCCCTTTTTCTTTTGAATAAGTGTGCATGCATCAGTTCTAGCTACAGAAATGATTACCAGCACACACACACACACAGAGAAAAACAACCAGCACATGGACTTAGTGACACTTTCATTGCATTTTATACAGGTGGACTTTCTGTGACTTCTTTCAGAATGAAGATACGGAGAAGTATTCATTCCCTCAGCTAATTCACGTTGTGTGGTGCCAGGGTGTTTTCTACAGGTATGTAGGACGTAATTTGTGTTATCTGGAAGACTTTATTTGTATGGGAGTTAAACTTTAAATGTCTTACTTTGTCCCTTTCTCACTCTCTGAGAAATGGAACATAATCTTCATGTCAGAGTCTCTTTGTTTCTTCTATTTGTTCACTGAACTTCACATTTTCTAGCACAGTATTATCAGGTCTGAATCTGAAATCATGTTTAAGTGATTATATGATTCCTTAAAGGTTTACTGGACAGCTGGACTTCCCACAGATTTCACTAATAATCATGGTACTTGGTTTCTTTGCAAATTATTTTTCTCCTTTTGGTGCTGAAAATTTCTTAGTTTATAAATGTTTATCTTGGTGACCCAATTCACATGTTTCAGGCACTTCAGCTGTGGATTTTTCTGGCGAGTCACCTTGTCCATATGGTTAACCAAAAAAAAAAAAAAAAAAAAACACCAAAAAAAAAAAACCAACAAACCAAAACACAACAATAAGACTTTAAATTGAAATTGCTACAACTGCTATTAGCATCTAAAAGTCTTTAATAAAAGTATTACTGGTGTTTAAACTTCTAATCTTTCTGCCCAGTGCTCTTCATTTTTTGTCAGTGTAATTCCTAAATTTTCAACTAATCTAAACCAAATGTTTAGCAGCACTTCAGAGCTTTTTTCTGAGAATCCTAATTTCCTTGGAAGTATGGTGAGTAGCCATACTTATTCTTATAAGTTCCACCTCCAAAGTCCAGGCATCTAACCAGAGTTGCAAAATTGGGTCATTAAATTGGTTTTAGGTTCAGAGATACCATATGATCACAACTTAAAAACCATTGATCTTTGTGAAAAACACACAGCTGCAGTGAAAATTAAGATCTTCAGATGGTTCAGGAACTGTTCAGTCTGGCTGTTTCCTGTGTACACTAGGTAGGGCTGGTCTACCAAGAAAGTTGGATTTTTCTTTTCGGGATCACCATGTTTTGTGGTCAGTGGAATGAGAGGTGTTTACCTCAATACAAAAAAGCTTCCCTTAGCTACTGAAATCCCATGCCCATGCACATGTGCAAACAAAGAGCCTGGTAATGCTAATCTTTTGTGTTAAAAGAAATTATTGGTACATTCTGCTGTTCGTCAAACAGTAGAAAATTTTCACATGTGAGTTGCTGTGTGTCTCTGCTTATTGTTTTCTTCAGGTGTACTAATCTGTTTTCCTTGTATAGTGACACAGCATTTCAAATAATTGATAAAATCTTGTTATTTTTCTTAGATTTATCCATGGTAAGACAAACATCACAGAAATTTATCCTGGTGATGACTCATTTTTCAAGTCAGAGGGAGCATTTTTGGGAAAATATTTCATACGTTATACAATCCAAAAAGGAACAAAAAAGGTATAAAACTATTTAAAAACTAAAACTACTTAGAAGTATGTTTCAAACTCCTTCAAGTTAGCAGCTTCCTTAAGACATTTGGCTGTGCAGTGTGTAGTGAAGTCAACACTGGTAATTACTATAATGCCTCAATCAAGCCATCAGTCATACAAAAAGATGAGATTATTCCTTCTGTTTCAGAATTTATTGTTGTAAATTTTACACAATAAGAAAAATCTTCCTCATTTTAACATTTATTTTATCAAACTCAAAAGTAAGATTCTACAACAAGCATTTCTCACTAATTTAGAAGTTTAGTCTTGAAGCCAGTGTACTGATTAGAGTTTAATCTCTTTCTACTTGGACGTGTTTTCTACTAGAACCTAGAAGATGCAGGTTTTGTTCTGTCTTTGCTGTTCAGTGCTGGAGAAAGGATTTTGCCCCTCTGTGTCTGTCAAGTTCTACCAGAGGAGGGGTCCTCTCAAGTGCTAATGCAGCACCTTGTATTTTTAAAGCAGAATTAAGAATTAGATTTGTTCTCTTGGAACACAGGCTTTTACTTGTAGTCAAACATTGTCACTCAGTAATGAACTATAGCCTCCTCTCTGACTGTAAAGAAACTGAATATTTGAATATTTCTTCACACAGACATAAGGTTAAGGATACACTTATCAATGAGATATTTGTCTGTGTTCTCTGGCAGATTTAAATGTGATTATAGTTGGTTTCTGAGAAGTTAGAAATTTCATAACTTGCAAGATCTTAATGCTCTTTTCATGCTATGGCACCTGTAACTAACTCATCTTCTTTCTGCTCTTCACTGCAGGTGGAAGAAAAGATGTATTCAGTGAACAGCCTGCCTCCTGATGTGTCAGGAAATCCATACTCTATATCCTCAATTATTACTCAGGCAACCAAGTAACTGTACCCTTCTTACGTTAATTCCACTGACTTTGGAAGCACAGGAGTTAAAATTACACATAACACTTATTATTATGTTAAGTATAAAAATTAAAGGAAGTTATCTTAGCACTGAGGATGTATCTAAACTTTATAAAACAAAGGTTGCAAGTGCTTAGAAGACATAGTAGGGATGAAATGCTTAAATTTTTGTTCATTTTTTTTTCTCTTCTCAGAATACTTCAGTATTGCTGCAAAACAAAACTGTCATTAAATCATAATTATTATCTTTGCTGCTGGAAAGTGGTATGTAGCTGAAAATTTTTAAATCTTGTAGTGTTATAAGGATGATTATACAGGCTATAGGGAATAGGACTTAATCTAGAGGGAAGAATGTTGAATGAATCCTCACAGATCAGAAGGCATATCAGAAGCATGTATTTAAAAGTTATATTTAAGAAGCAATTGCATGTGAAGAGAGCTGGTTGTGATCCGGAAAAACAAGTTAATTAAAAATCTGGAACAGATACAGATAGTTTTAATGATGTAAATATCCTTTCCTCACATTTTTAATGCATTTTTTTGGTTCTAGGTACCTGAGGCAGATGGACGAGAAATGTTGCCAGTTTTGCTGCATGAAAAGGTTATTCCCAGTGTAGGAAGACTGGTTGTGTACTCAGATCATAAAGTCCATGCTGGATTTTGGGATGGGACAACCCTGACTATGGTTTGGGATTTCAGCTCTTCCTGTAGTGAGATCCAGGTAACTTGTAACTTAGAAGAAGGACTATTCCTAAAACTTTCCAGGAAAAAGTATTACTAGGAAACTAATGAGGATACGAAACAAAAGTTCTGGTGCCTATAAAATACAAAAACAAGAAAGAATTAAATTCTACAGGTTTGGAGACATTTTTACACACTTTTAGAAATAATTTATTCTTGAATAGCACAAAGCAAGAGTTGGGGCTTTGCCAGGTGTTTTTCCTCTGTATTCGTCATAGCAGACAATACCAGATTCTATCCCTAGCAAAACAAAGACTTGCAAGTGTTAAAAGTGGATTGTTCGTAGATATTAAATTCTTAAATTGGCATATTATACTTGCTTTTTTTTTCTTTGGACTGCAGCAGAAAATTAATATTTGATTTTTTTTTCCTTCTAAGATAAATGAAGATGTAGGCTGGTGTAAGTTATCTACTCCTAATGGGCTACAGCAGCTAATACAGATAAGTCATCCTGGAGTCTTTGAAAGGTATAAGCAAGTGAAACAATTTAAATACAAAATGATTCTCTATAAATCCTCTTATATGAAAAAAACCAGTATTTACTGACAATATACTGGTAGGGATGGAACAAACATGTAATGATATGACATCTTACTTTTGGCAAAGATTCAAGACCTGTGTGACTCAGGGCCCATGCATGCTGTGATTCCATTATAATTGTTTATGGCAATGTCTTTTTAGAAAAATAACTAGAGCTGCAACTTGCCGTTTACTTCAGGGGATAAGAAAAAAAACCCCAAAACCATTTGTCCTATATAGAGCTGATACATAGAACTGCACAGCACTTTATCCAGTTTTTGCTTTATTACAGATACTGACCTCTGCCTGCAGATTGCTTTTTCTAATCTGTTTGCTCTAATTACAGCCTCATTATGGGAATCATCAGAAGTTTTCTGTGCTGTGTTTTAGCAAGCAGATATTCACAAACAAAAATTAACACTTGTACACTATTCATTGCAAATCATACAGCTTTGTTATAGTTCACTGTATCTGTATAGGTCTAAATATCAAGAAGATTCTGGACAAAAAGTACGAATCAAAAAATGGCAAGGCAAGCTAGGAGAAAAAGCTGGATTTTGAATCATAGCTTTTTCTTTCACATCCAGGTGGATTCCTTAATGCCTTCAGTTTTTTGCTCAAATTAATGGAGTATATTTCTCATACAAATAACTACTTTTTTGTATTTTCGTATTAACATAGGTACGTCAGAACAGCAATAGAATGGTGCAGAAGTTTGAATGAAATGAAAGAGATTCCTGAATATACTGCACACCCTGTAACTCAAGAAACTTGGTATTCATCTTTGTCCTAAATAATTGACTCTAAATAATGTTTAAAACAAAACTCAAAAATATTATAAGCTGTGAATTTTATATCTTGCATTTTCTAATGGTCAAAAATGAAAATTTATTTTAAAAGTCCATTTATTTTGTATATGGTTTCGTATTTTTCATTCAGTGTTTAAAATATTAGGTGAGTTTCAGGTGAAGGTTGTTTCCTTGAGCTTTGCCTGTCTTACTTAAAAATCAGAATTATGGTGACTTTGTCAAAGGATAATTAATGTTACAAAGATAGTATTTTGGAAGGCAAAGATGGAATACCAGACTAAGAAAGTGTCTTTTAACAGAACATCAAGCAGTCCAAAACAGTACTTTAACCTGCTTAATGGCACTTGTATCTCTTGCTGATGTACTTGTCCCTTTTAATACATGCTACTGACCAAAAATCTACTGACATCATCAGCAAACACATTGGGATATTAAAAATGTGCTAATTGAAATCAATTACAGTTGCAGTTGTTACTTAAATTGTAGCAGATTCAGCTGACACATTTTATAGCTGATGAAATTAAATTCTATCTATATTTATACATACTTACAGCAAAGAGACTATTCTTAGAGCAGAGACCCAATTTTTGGAAGCACAAGTGATTGACAAACGTCAGCCATTGAATAATGGTATCAAAGACAGAGAAAATGCTTTTTTTCACTTGCATTTTGCTGATATAATTTTCAGTATTGCTGGAAACTGTTAAAAATTAAAGTCTGAAGTAGAAAATATCCTTGAGAACCTTTTATGATACTAAATAATTTAATAGCCTTTATTTTCTTGGATAGGTCTGCTGATGCTGAGCTCGAAAAAATACAGAGATTTAATTGTATCCTTTTAAAATCTGTAAAGATTTTTTTCACTTTTATATTCTGATGTTCATCTGCATGTTCAAATATGCACTTTAGATCATCAAAGGCTCTCTATCCTGATCTTACCATCTTTTACTGTCTTACTTCTTAAAATTACCTCTTTTTCTTACTTATAATTTTTGTTTTATCACTTATCTTGTGGTAAAGATAAAAAACCAAACAAAAACAGTGTCTAAGTACAAAACTAAAATGAAAAGTCACCAGAAAATAAAGCCCTTTTATGTGTATTGCATCAGTTTTGCTAAGAGTCATCTGCTGATCTGTTCTTGAAAGAGAAATAACACAGTTGCCTTTGGGCTTGTTGTTGCAGTACAGTATCTTTCTGTTTATCAGCTACCTTAGTATTGTTCTATTTTGTTCAGCCAGCTCAAAATGTGTACTGTGCTGAATCTGCTTAAAGCCACTCTCTGTAATTGTCTTTAAGCCAGAACTGTTCAATTCTATTAGTATGAAAAGTGCATGCTGTTAAACTGCAGTGTAACACCTGTTTTCTTTTTAAAGTAACTCTTGGATAAATTGAAGTCTAAAAGACATTTTCCTATAAATGTTGTAGACATTTTAAGCAATACACACTTTTTCTTTTTTTTAGCTGTAATTACCATGCTACAAAATGTGAGACTTTGTAAGCAGAATGATGAATAGAAATGTTAATTTTTATTATAAGAAACTAATTTTTTTCTTTAGGAGGAAGAGTTTGAAATTCTTTCTTAACAAAGTAACACTAGTTTTATTAGACAATAGCAACATTTTGAGAAGGACCTCTGCTGAAAAATCCAATCCATCTGGTATCACAGTCAGAAAAAATGAAAACAGGAGTGAGACGGAAGAACTCAGCGAAGGTTGCGTCTTGGAGGCTTTGGAAAAAACTTCTAAAGTCATTCAGGATATTGAATCTTTGCTTGCCGCTTCTGGGAAGTGAAGCCCACGGGCACATGAAGCCCTGTGTTCTGTGTCTTCACCAGCTGTGCCTGAGGAGGCTCTGAGGGGAGAGAGGAATGAAGGCTGAAGCCAGAGGCACAAGTGTATTCCTGGTCAAGTCTGCCAGGTGCCAGTGTAATATCATTTATAATGCCAGTGGTATATTTGGTATAGGCAAAGAGAACAGCTGAGATAATAGAGCACTGCTGTGTAAATACATCAGCCCTGACCGGACAGTGCTGCTTTTAAATGTATGAATGTGTTTTCGAATGAATTTGATTGATGGATCGCTCCTGAAGTGACCAGGGTAGAGGTGGGAAGTTTTAACTGTAGAAACGTGCTTTTATTCAGATGCTTACACAAAGATAATACCGAATAAAATGTCTCCCAAACGCTTTCTATGGTGCTCTTTTTTAGTAAATAAATACTAATTTCAGGGTAGGAGACACTTTTCTGCTGTGTGGTCTGTCAGTGGCTCGCCATGTCTTTAGTGACAAAACTAAACTCTCACCGTCGATTTCCCTCCCAGCACTTTAAGGAGCCAAAGCGCGAGCACCCAAACCCTGTACTTAATATTCCTGGAAACATTTCCCCCTCACAACCAAGCCCCGCTCCCCGGACCGGGCGGGGATGGGAGGAGACGAGGCGGGTCCGGGTCCCAGCCTGCTCCGCGGCCACGCATGCTTCCTGACCGGCTCCCTGTCGCTTTTCCTGGCCCGCTGCCTGAGGTGCTTCCCAGCCTGCTCCGGCGGGGATCGGGGCGGCTGAACCCCATGGGGTGAAGGGCGGATGGCGGCGGCCGCACTCAGGTGGGCTCCGGGCCGGGCGGGGCGCGGGCGGCGGCGGCTCCGGGCCCCTCACCCGCCGAGGCCCCGCGCTTCCCCTCACGCTCCTGCCGATCTCGGGTTTCCAGGTTAATTTTCTGTTCGGTGTCATTTAGTTTGTTCTTCAGCATCTTGGTAAAATCCTACCGCTTCCTTCTGGGCTTTTGTCCTCTCCAACCCCAGAAATGCACTATAAATATCTGGACCAAAAATATTTGCATGATCACCACAACAGTGCATTATAATTATCTGGCCCAAAAATATTTGCATTATCACTCCAGTAATGTGTTATAAGTACCTGACCCAAAAATGCTGGCGCTGTCAGTTCTTCACCGGTAGTCTTAGGCTGGGATCTCCTTTTCCATGAGATCGTATGCTAGAGGTTTGAGCTGGTGTCTTAATTCTGCTCCATGCAGTTTTTAATATAAACAAACATCCAATATCAAATAATGAGGGGTTTAGGAGATTATAGCGTTGTAAGGGATTACAGTCTTTTAACTCCTTGTGTAGAATGCATAATTCTGTTATTTGGCAAGGTGGTGGTCAGTTGTAGGACCTGATGATCTCAGATGTCTTGTCCAACCTAATTGATTCTGTGATTCTGTAATTTTATGCATTAAATTCCTATACATATTTGCACACCTGAAAACACTGGGCAAAATTGTGGCAAAAATTATGCAGGGCAATATTTCTATGTGGTAATTTTAGCCACTGGATTTTTGTTTTCCTCATACACCATGGCCTCTTAGTGTCAGCTGTTTTCCCAAGAGTATATTTACAGTTTTGATCAAAATATCTTCTTGTGTCAGTAATTTAAAGTGTTAACTGTGCATTCATTAAAATTATCATGGTGATATCCTTAAATTAAATTAAGCATATCCACAAAATTGCATTTTGAGACTATAGACAGAGATTGTGCTTAGTTCTTTATCTCATGCAAGAATGACATGGGAAACCACAACTCCATGCAGGATTACTCTATCAGCTGTTGTGTTTTATGTAAAACCAACCTAGAACTTCCCTTCAGAATGTTAACTGGACCGACCACACAGCAGTTTTTTAAGCATTCTTGTGTGAATTTTTCCCCACTTTCCTGTTCTAACAAGAATGTAAGATCCACAACTGCTTTCTGAGATTTATAGGCTGGAAAATTTAGGCTTTACTGTGATATTTTGTAAACAGTCTGAAAAGCATCATTTTTCACAGGAAACAAGTTTCTAGTTTTACATTAAAATTTGTAAATTCAGAGATTATTTTGGTTGAACACAGTTTTGCTTTTTCTGGTCTGACTTCACTCTTGATCTGCAGAATATTTCTAGGTAATGCTGCTGTACCTGGGAATGTGATATGATTTTTGCACAGGTGGCACTCACTTTTGTCTAAAAGGGAGGCTGAGACAGGCTGTTTAAAAACAATAGTTGGACATGGCTCTTGACTGCAGTCAACCTGAAGCCAGTTCTGCAGCCTGTTCTTCATTCTGGCTCAAAGAACACATGTTAATACTACCGATAGTGAAAGTGTAAGCCTAATACAGAACTGACACAGACTTCTGTTGCTGTATTAATTTCTAGGTCTCTCTTTATCTATTCCAAGGTCACTGAGTGATGGGGTGGAATTAATAAAGAAAGCCCTGAATGGGACTCATAAATGTTTCATTAGGTGGGAATCTTCCAGGCACAAGAAGAAATCTGTAAAAATGGATTGCTCTATCTGTTGAAGTGCAATTACTCATTGGTACTGTTCTTTTTGAACTCTGTATTTTATTATCTTTTCGTTATTATCATGTTCCATTTTTATTTCTGCTCTTATCTTGTTTTATGGTCTTTTTTTCTGCTTTCTTTTACAGATCTTCAAAGCACTAGCTGAAGTTGCCTTTAGCTCAATTATATTTTTTTTACAAATTAGTCAAATATATGTTTATTCTTTCTGAATTGTTTTACTGTTGTTCATATTTCATGTGTGCTGTTTTGCATAGTATCAGTGCTTACTGGTGCCTGGTTTGGTTTTATTTAGGATGGAACAAATGGTGTTTGGTATTTCCTGCACTGGACTGGGCACACTGGATTCAGAAAGCACGGAGGCTCAACACTGAGGCATAGACCACATTTCCTACTGGAGTAAGACACCTGCAATGGGAAAAAAAATGTTCTCCTAGTCCCAGGGGAAGTTTGATTCTGAATACTGGTGTGCTTTTTAAAGGTATGTTGCTACATCGCCTCTTCACAGGTTGGATTCTTACACAGATTTTATGGTAATTTTAAATGAAATCCAATCTGACATGATGGCTATATAGAAGAAACATTTGTGACAAGATTGCCATTTTTTCCTTAAAATGGAATTTATTCATCAATGTCCCGTGTACTGGAAGGTCACCCGCCAGAAAACAGCACTTCCATTGTTTCAGGAAATACTTTGTTTCTACACATTCATTCCGAAGTGGCACAGTCAAGGTTAACAGACTCTAAACTTGACCCACTTTTTTCATCTCTGTGCAAAGTCCATGTATTATTCATGCTTTCTTCTCTTTTACTTTTTAAAATGTTTTCCAAATAAATGATTCAGTGGGCTTTTTTTTTTTTCTACAGAGATGCCAGTAGTTCTGTCTTGTGGATAATTCTACAATAAGCAGGTGTGTAAATAATCTGGAAGAAACACTCTTAACTTGTGAGACTTATAATCAATAATCAGTTTAAAATCATAAATTGTTATGTGTCATCTTAGGAAGTCTAATACACTCAAAAAAGTCCGTACAGATTAAGGATTTACCTAATAAAGAAGGGTTGTCAAGATTTAATGTATTGCACAAGAATGGCAAACTCGTGGGAAGAATCCATTTTTAGGCAGGATATAGGCTTTAAGACTGTGGTCTGTCCCTACAGCTCCCCAAAAAGACTAGCATAACAGCTGGGACAGTTAGAACTTACCTTGCAAAAAGAGGAGTTATGAGGGTAATGTGGCAGACAATAGATAAGTCCTAAAAGTAACAGCAGACTTTTCTACTGGAGCACATGCTAAGGAAAAGCTTAGGTAGCTTTACTCTGTAAGGAGGTGGTTTTGGTTACTTTGGTTGACTAAATGATTGTTGCCTTTGTGTTTATTATAAATAGGGAAGATGTTTTAGTAGGTTTGGTTTTCTTAAGGCTTATTCTATGTTCCAGTCTCCAAACTAAACAAGGTGTTGCTCAGGAGAGGGTGCCAGGGGAATAATACATATGTTGGCAAAGAATGTAAATTAAAACAGTGGTTTGGATTATAGATTAAAAACTCAGTTTTAACAGTTACTGTATGAAGAGGTCTGGGATTTTCAGCATCAGTCCTAAGAATCCTCCAAATTGAATCTTCTTTTATTATTACAGTGTAAAGTATTCATTGGATTAAGTCATGTCTTTAAGATGAGAAGGAATCTTGAAGCATATTCAGTGTATCATTATAGATATATTTCAAGTAATTTTGTAATATTTAACATTTCAGTAAGTGGAATTAGAGCTCTCCATGTTACTTGTGCTGATTCTAATTAAACAGGGCAGGTGTTTTAATTCAGAGCTGTAGTGTTCAAGTCAATAAATCAGCTTAATTGACATAAAAAATTCCCTGGGAATGTTAAATGCAAACACTGAATTTGGCTTCTTAATGCCCAGTGGTAACTGTGATAGCAAATGCTTTGTGCAAATGGATTTTCTTTGCTTAATAATTTTCTTTCTGATCTGTGACATTTACAGAACAACTGACGATACAAAGGACAATGCACAGTGTGTGTCCTGATGACATTTTGTGTGCTGTGACATGGTTTTTGTCATGGCATCTGAGACTGAAAAGGCCCACGCTCTTCTCCAGACTTTCAGTACAGCCTCAGTTATTTCCAGTCTAGGTTTGGGAATATTCTGCTTTGTAGCAGACAGACTTCTGCAGTTTTCCTTCATTCAGCAAAATGACTGGCTCCGAGCCTTATCTGATAATGCGGTGCATGGTATACTGGGAATGTGGTCCTGGGCTATAGTGATTGGACTCAGGAAGAAAAGTGACTTCAGTGAGATCACCCTGGCTGGCTTCCTTGCCTCTGTCATTGATGTGGACCACTTCTTTCTTGCTGGATCCCTGTCGTTAAAGGTAAGTCAGTAGATCAGTAATTTGTTAAATTTCTTTATCACTGTTTACTTCATTGTTCTTCTACCATGTCCTAGACAAAAAAAGTTCCATTGATAATTTAATTAAATACATTTAATAGCTATACAGGAATTATGTTTATATGCAGTTGTTACGATTTTAAAAGCCATAAAAATATTTTACATCTACTGTTAAGTTTCTGCTACTTAGAAGGAAAAAAAAGGAGTTTTGCACATATACATGCTATTCTAAGTGTATCACATAGTTGCTTTGTTATCCAACTTAAAAGAGTTAAGTGCTGCCTTGCACACTTCTGTGGATGAAGTGGATTATTCCATTTCTCTTTACAGTAAGGGTTTGAAATACCTGAAATGTGGGGTAGAAATATGTGAAACGTAGATGATAAAGCTTCCATTTCATTTCATCAGTGTTTCTGAGTAATATATTAGTTTTAGCCAGCCCTAAATATTTCTCCCAGAGACAAGCTATATGTAAGCTGTCACCTTTAAAAAGTCAGGTTGAAAAAAAATTTCAACAAGCGAAAAAATAGTAGGAAAGCGAGCATCAGCTTATTAATAAAAGTAAAAAGGTGAATTGGCTCCTGTTATACCAGATTATGGCACTCTTTTTCAGTAGTTTTCCTCCTCTAGTTTTCTCATAATACTATTACACTGTTGATAGGGCACTTTGATATAGCTCAAAGAGGAAGGATGGAAGGGACAGAGGGGGGAAGAAAAAAAGGAGGAGAGGAAAGGGAGAGGGAGAGGGAGAGGGAGAGGGAGAGGGAGAGGGAGAGGGAGAGGAGAGGAGAGGAGAGGAGAGGAGAGGAGAGGAGAGGAGAGGAGAGGAGAGGAGAGGAGAGGAGAGGAGAGGAGAGGAGAGGAGAGGAGAGGAGAGGAGAGGAGAGGAGAGGAGAGGAGAGGAGAGGAGAGGAGAGGAGAGGAGAGGAGAGGAGAGGAGAGGAGAGGAGAGGAGAGGAGAGGAGAGGAGAGGAGAGGAGAGGAGAGGAGAGGAGAGGAGAGGAGAGGAGAGGAGAGGAGAGGAGAGGAGAGGAGAGGAGAGGAGAGGAGAGGAGAGGAGAGGAGAGGAGAGGAGAGGAGAGGAGAGGAGAGGAGAGGAGAGGAGAGGGAGAGGGAGAGGGAGAGGGAGAGGAGAGGAGAGGAGAGGGAGAGGAGAGGGAGAGGAGAGGAGAGGAGAGGAGAGGAGAGGAGAGGGAGAGGAGAGGAGAGGGAGAGGAGAGGAGGAAAGAAATCCTGTTCTTTATATTCATGTAAGTAAGGAAGAAAAATGGTGTACCAATTTTTTAAAAATATTTCGGTGACGGCTAAGTGCAATAAGCAAATATTGCTTATAGTTGAGATGTAAAAATCAGATTTCCAATGGAAAAATATTTTTTATTTACAGTATCACTATTTATTGTAGAGAAAAAATGCCTTTTATTTGTGCATTTGGTCAGTTTTCCCCTCTTGGCTGAGGAGAAAGGGAAGAATCAGGTCCCTCGACATACTGGCCACATTCCTGATGCAGCCCAGGATACCACTGTCCATCTTTGGCACATGGACAGTCAGACACCAGCATGTCCTGGTGCCTGGCATCATTATTTCCTAGGTAGTCTGTAGTTCTCCCCCTTTCTGTACTTCCTCCATGGAGAAATACTTACTGTACAATTATAAAGCTATATAAAGAAAAGGAAGGTTAGCTTGGTTGATTAATGGGTCCTATAATATTATTACTGAATGACAATATGGAATAGAATATAAATCTCTAGTTATTCTCATCTGTTTTTCCTTATTTTAAAATCACTGAATGTAAGTAAATGATTAGCTAGCTATTAGAAAGTATTAACATTTTATTGCTGCTTTTTCATGCATTTGAGATGATTACCAGTATTTTTCTTAATTATGACCACTAGATGTCAGACTTCACCGATGCCTGTTTGAAAAGTTGAATATTAAATTATATCCATGGAACTGGGAGGTGACCTGCCTCTTGGCAGTGAGGCAAGGTTAAATATACTTACACCTTTCATGATGGGGAATGTTTGTGTAGCCTAGCCTATCCCTACAATGTGAAACCAAGTAAATTTTCATAATTTTGTCACTTAATTTGTAACTGTTGTTTCAGTTCCCAAGCAGGTAGCATTTCATTTTCTAATCCAGCCTGAAGTATTGTTGTTGACAGTTAGATCTAGTTTTCTTATTCTTTAAGGTTTTTATGCAAAAGACAGCTTATTTCTGTGCTCACCCCAAAATTGTTTTTCAAATCAGAAGCACAAAACACAGCAGGTAGAATCATAGCCCTTTTAGTAGCCAAGCCAAATGTACTTAGCTGAGGTAAGGAGGAGACAAGATGCCCAAAGGCTTTTTCAAAGTGAATTGCCTACCAACTCCTTTCCTTTCCACATATTAACTGGGCTAATAAAGGAAATAATCCAGTGTAGGTCTCTTTACTCTTAGAGTAAAAACATCATTACAACTTGCAAAGTTGTATTCTTTACAAAAACTCTCTTCTCAACTAAATAACTTTCAAAAAAACCAAATCTTAGGAGAATAAATTTATGTTTTCTAAACCTCATACTATTTTTCTCCTTCCCTCTGTATTGCTTTTTTGCCTAAATTACCTCTAAAGGGTACTGTCCAAAACCATGAGTAGTATTTTAGGTGAGACTTCATTTGAGCCAAATACCATAGATTCATTCCTTTCAGTGGCACAAAAATACAGTGCTTCTGTCCTTTTAAAAATAAAAAGTAGTGTATTACAGGTTCTACATCTTCTTGAAGTGCCATCAGAGTCCCTTTGGTTTGTGATATAATGTAATCCCCATAAACTTCTCTTCTGTGTGCTGTCTGGCCAGCTAGATCTGATAGTAATGTGTGATTTTTCTTTCCTTGGCTTAATATGATGTGCCTCTCAGTTTCATGGCATAATTTCAGGCTGTCACCTATGTAATTTATTACTTTGTGGGATACTTCTTTACTATGTATTTGGTAGTTACAGTCCCTTTCTTCATCTTTAAATTGCATGATTGAGCTTACCTGCTTTAAGAGCCCACCATGTTTGCTGCTTTTGCAACACAATTCTAAGTAACTAATAAATTAGTATGTCTAATTAAGTAACCACACCACTATTACTAATTTGTACCAATAGTATTTTTCACATTACTGTACACAATTACCTATAAAGCTCGTTGTCATCACTTGTAAATCTGATGATGGATTATTTTTTATGGAGTAACCTTTTTATGCAGCACAAGGCAGCACTACATTCTACCTCCAGTTGCTACCTTCACATTACTCCAGTCACCTCCTTCTGTTCCTGCTGACACAGCTCAGTGCTTGGATTGTTTGGCTACTGGTCTGTTTTTCATGGTCATGATTATTTTTCTGCAGTATTCATCACCTGGGGTATTTATATATTTGCTCTGATAAATACTTCTGTACCAAGTGCCATGTGATCTGACCTTTTGCCCACATTATTTTTGCAACCAGTATGAAGTCTACAATGACTTCATACTTGGAATTTGTAGTTCTTTGTGTTCCATGTAGTTTTTACTGTGCACGTAAGTGTAGAAGAATCTATCTCACTGACAGATCTAAAGGTGGTAGTTCCTACAGCCTGTCATCAGTCAAGAGTGCAGATATGACATGATGGGCTGCTCCCAGACTCCACCAGGATTGTAGCCCAGACACTCATGTTGCAGAATAGACATGCAGAAATTGCTGTCTTGCTACTAAAGACTCGCCAAATTCTAAAAGTGTAGTAAAGGCAATCGGTGGCAAACATACATAACACTGCTGGGAAATGTGCTGTCCATGACTGACCTGGGCTGCACAGGAGCATTTCTAGAACTGGAGAATAAACTTTGCACAAGCACAATTAATATAGAATTTAATATGTTACTATATTGTTAATATTACTACTGTAATATATGTTACATTGCATATGTTAGTATAAACTGAAGACTTCAGGCTTGTGAGGCACTGCAGAGTATGAGTGAGGGAGCATCTGTTGTTACATAACATCCATGGTGTCACCATGAGCGTTAAAGCAGATAATTTGCGTGGGTTCTCCTGCATGCAGTTATTGTCTCCTGTCTCCAGCTGCTCATTATAGTGAGAGAGGCTGGAGGAGCAGCAACTTCAAGATGATCTTGCACCTGATTGAACACATAGGCAAATGGAAAAGGTAATTTGCAAATAAATTCTGTTTGCAGCTTTTTCCAGGAGGTTTAAAGCGAAAAAGCTTGTACCTTTTTTTTTTTTTTTAAAGATCTGGTGATCTGTAAAGGCAAACAAATTTGCCTGTTAGGAAAAAGAGAGTATAGCAGCTTATATTATCAAACAGAACTGTCTGTCTCTAGGGCTTGGCAACTCAAGGATGTAAGTGTTCTTTTAGTCATAGAATGTAAAACAGGAAACAGGCTATTCTTCCCTCAGACCTTGGGCAACAGCGTATCAGAAATTTTATGGCTGTATTGCAATTACAGAATAGGACTTTCTCTTGCTAAAATTGAGCACACAGGTTTGCTATATGAGCAACCCTGCCATCTAAAATTTGTATGAAAAGAATTTAAGCATCACCTTGGCACCAATACTGATAAACTGTGTACATAAGTAACATTAAAATTTTGCTTACTCACAGTGTTGCTGTTGGCACCTAACCTTAATAGGCCAGAGGGAAAAGACTAATTTAGACATTGCTACTGGCTTTTTTCAAAATGAAGAAATAGAGACCAGTCAATAGATTATCTGCTGAAACATATCACTATCCAGGTTTTTTCAAAATTAGGTTAGTATGTACTTTTGAGGCTCTTGTTGACAGTAACAAAAATCTGACTAGGGCAGGTGATAAACAATTTCACCATCACAAGATTTTTCTACTTTAATCTGCAGCTGGTGAGGGGTCAGTATCTCTGACCGAGGAAGCTGTGACCGGTCCGGAGAGATGGTCCCAAGAGAGATCGTCTTCCCGAAGCCCGGTGTCTTCCCTCAGCTGCTGGCTAGGAGGGCCCGTGCAGAAGCTGTCAGCTCTTCAGTGATTGTCAGCTCGTGATTCCAGCTCAGCTCTGCAGGGCAGCCTCCAGGCCAGACCAGGGAGAGACGAGAGGCTCATGCAGCTGTTCCGCACGAGGGAGCTTTATTAGTTCAGCGAAGGGGAGCCAGGGATGGGCAGCTCTCTGTCCTCGCAGGGGCAGGGGGCTAGCTTTTATAGGGATACAGGGGGTGGGTGCCAGAGGGTAAAGGCCAATGGGTTACAAAGGATCTGCATAGAGTCCCCCAGAGGATTCTGGGTTTGTCTTCTTCTCGCCATAACTAAAGTGTAGCTCCCTTTCCAGGGGAGTTCTGCTGGGAGGTTTAGGCACTCTCCTTATCTCAGCAGACATCCCTCCAGGGCGGGGCTGGGCATACCCCACAACTCCCCCTTCTGTATTTATTAAAAAGGCATTTCTGCAGCAACGTAGGAGGCAAGAGAACATAAGTAACATAATAATAATTACAATGAATACCCACAAAGCTCCCTTAATCAAAGATGCAATCCATCCTGTTATTCCCTATCGTCCAAAAAGGTCATTGACCCAGTCTAGGCTCTTACCTACTTTTAGGTCTTTTACTAGTTCTTTGTTGAAGAGCATCGCAGCAGCAGTGAGGACAGCATCAACGAAGATAAATTTCATCTTTGGACAGGGATGGGGCTTCTGAGAGGGAATATAAGCGAGATTTGTTAGTTTTGTGATAAGAAGGGAGGTTTTAGAGTTTAAGGAGGTTTGACAAGGGAAGAGGATATTTTGGGGTAAAAAGGGGTGGTAACATATAAACTAAGGATCAGTTTTTCAGGCTGTGTCTGGCCTACAGCTTAACTTTTGCCATAGCATCTTGTTCAGCTTGCTTTTTCATCTGCTGCCGTGTGGTGGGACGATCTTTTCTCTGGTCGGTGGGCATTCAGCAACATCTTCGTCTCCATGCAGAGCTGGTCTGGTTTTGGGGAGGTCCTGCATTTGATTCAGGAGAGTTCTTGTTGGTGTTTGTGGGAGCAGTGTTCATAGGGCCTAGGTATGGTTTTATATTTTTTCCTGGGAACCACTTCGGGCCAGATGGTAGCTGGACACAGGCATAGCCTCTCCCCCAGGTAATCAATTGGAAGGGCCCAGAGACCTGGTGTGATTCTGGGTCCTTCACCAGCACTGACGGTTTCTCTGTGAGCTTAGCTTGGGTTGAATTTGAGAAGTGGTGGAGTATTGGAGGGTCAGGCTCTGATGAGATACCATTTAGAAAGTTAATGACATTGAGAGCCTTACAGAGTCTTTTGACAGGAGACAAAATTCCTGTTTCTCTCCGTTGCTGATTGAAGACTCTTTTGAGGGTTTGGTGGGTCCTTTCCACGAGGGATGCCTGTCTTGTGTTTTATCCCCCATTGGTTGAAGAAGTCTTCTAACTTATGAGAGGTGTAGGCAGGCCTGTTATCTGTTTTGATTTTTTCAGGGACTCCCAGGGTGGCAAAGGCAAGGAGAAAACGCTTGATGACATGGATGGCATTTTCCCCTGCATGGGCTGATGCAAACACTGCCCCAGAAAATGTGTCAACTGACATGTGCACGTATTTGGATCTCCCAAAGGATGGGAAGTGGGTTACATTGGTTTGCCACAATTGGCAGCTGCTCAGACCACGGGGGTTGACTCCGGTACCCATAGATGGTATTTGGTAGTTCTGGCAGTTCGGGCACATTGCAATGATAGCTTTTGCTTGATCTTTTGAGAGCTTGAACATTCTGACGAGGTCAGGAATGTTTTGGTAAAAAAATGCATGTGACAACTTTGCCTGGGCAAAGATGTTGGGGACATTTGCAGTCTCTGCTGGCATGGCCAGTGCATCTGCTCTCCTGTTCCCTTCAGCAATGGGACCAGGGAGGTCAGTGTGTGACCTCACATGCATAATGTAGTAAGGCTGTTTTCTGTGCGAGATTAAATGGATTAATGTAAAACCAATTGGTATAATTTTTGATTGGAGACCTCTTTGAGAAAAGCATGTTCAGCCCTCATAGCTATGCCAGCGACATAAGCCAAATCTGTGACCAAATTAAAAGGTTCGTCTTCAAATTTCTCAAAGGCTCTGACAACAGCTACTAACTCAGCAATCTGTGGTGATCCCTCTACTATTTGGATATCAGACTCCCATTTTTGAGTATTGGGTTGCTTCTAAGTCATGACAGACCAATGGGACGAGCCAGAGCCATCTGTAAAGACGGTCAGAGCTTTGAGAGGTTTTCTACTTTGGATTAATTTTGGAATCAATTAAAAGGCTGCATCACGGTAGAAAAGTCTATCTTTTGGAATGTGGATGGAAATTTGGCCTGTGTAGCTATCTAGGGCTAACTGGAGGCTCTCATGGGTCTGGAGCAAATGCTTCAGATCTCCAGTTGTCAGTGGCAAGTATATGCATGCGAACTCACACCCTGCAAGAGAGCGGAGACGAGTTCTAGCCTTTTTTATTAAATGTGCCATTACTTCTGGGAAGGTGGTTATTTCTTTTGTAGGTTGATTGCTTGTGAAGACCTATTCAAGTATCAGCAAAGGGTCTTGGAGTTGAGGGTCCCATTGGAAGATCAGTCAGTGTAAATGGGGAGCTTTTACCCAAAACTGCAAACTGGAGAGGCAGGCTGGGTTCGACGCAATGGGCTTGGCGTGAAGACAGGGCTTCTTGGACTTTGGTGATGGTATCTCGGGCTTCAGGTGTGAGGGCACGTGGAGAGTCCAAGTCTCCGCTGCCACAGAGGAGGCTGAAGAGGGGAGTGAGGTTGTCTGTTTTGACTCCTAGTAAGGGGCGTATCCAATTTATGGATCCGCACAAGCTGTGTAAGTCCCTTAGGGTTTTGGGATCATCTTTGATGGAGAGTTGCTGGGGTACGATGGTTCTCTCACAGATCTGGAGGCCGAGGTAAGTCCATGGGCTGGAGTGCTGCACTTTGTCCTCACGAATCTCGAACCCTGCTTCTTCTAGGGCTTCAATTGTCTTTTTAAGAGTTCTGTCCAAGTAAGTTTTTTCTGATGCACAGATTAGGATGTCATCCATATAGTGGTAAATGATTGCTTCTGGGAACAGGCTCCTGATAGGGGACAGAATGTGGGCGACATACCACTGGCAGATGGTCGGGCTGTTCTTCATGCCTTGTGGGAGGACAAGCCAATGGTATCTTCTGAGTGGGGCTTGTTCATTAAGAGAGGGGATGGAGAAGGCGAACCATGGTGTGTCCTGGGGATGGAGCGGGATGTTAAAGAAACAGGCTTTTATGTCTGTGATGGCAAGCATCCAGTCTCGGGGCAGCATCGGTGGTGATGGCAGGCCGGGTTAGAGGGGGCCCATGTCTTTAGTGACCTCATTGATCTTCCATAGGTCCTGGAGTAGTCTCCATTTGTCTTTGCTGGGCTTTTTCAGTACAAAGACAGGGGAATTCCAGGGGCTCATGGTCTTGGTGATATGACCTTTGGCAAGTTGCTCTTCCACTAGGGCTTCCAACACACAGGGTTTTTCTTCTTCAAGGGGCCACTGCCTTGTCCACTTTGGGTTGTCAGTCTTCCAGGTGAGTGGGGGAATAGATGGTAGCACGCGTTTCTCAGTGGCCCCAGTTTGAAATCCTGGCTGGGAATGGTGAGGGTGGAACCTCACTGGGATAGAAGGTCTCTGCCCCATAAGGTGATGGGGGCTCTTACCATGAATGGTCGGGTGGTCGCTATCATGCCCTCGGGTCCTTCGATGATGACACTCCGTTTGCTTCTCATGGATACTGCTCCAATCCCGGAGATCATGCCTACCACTGGCTCCAGTTCCCAATTCCCTGGCCACTCAGAGTGGGCGATGATGGTCACGTCTGCTCCAGTGTCCAGCATCCCTGGGCGGTAGATCCTCTCCTTTACAGAACAAGCTGCACTCAATGGTCGGTTTGTTTGAGCCCACAATCTCTATCTACATTGTTGTTGGATTGAGAGGAAGCTGTTCTGGGCAGTTCTGTGGAAGTAAAAAGGCTTGTGCAATTGGTGTTCCCTGTGGGAGAGAGAAAGGTGTGTCCGTGCAGCAAAGCTGGACAAGAATCTCTTGTCCAGGGTGCACTGTTTGTATCTCAGGTAATACAAAGAGTTGTTCTGGACCATGGAGGGTATCGCTTAGGATAAGAATGTCCCATGGGCCGTCATGCGGTCCATACTTTCCTGTGGGGATACGATAAAAACACTTGTCAACGAAGTTAAATGGCAGTGATGTTACCAGTTGACGTCTGGTTCCCATCAGTAGCGCTCCATGTGTTGGATCCTTCTCACGTGTTCTGGGATCGCCTGGGATGATGGTGCTGGGTGAGGTCCAGTTGTCTGCTCTCGGTGGTCCGATGTGGAGTTCACCGCTGCGGCAGGGTAGTATGGCCTTTGATTTGTTATCCGAGCACGGGGCCTTGACACCGCGCTCCGATGGAAGTTTTTTGAACGCTGCTGGTGCTGTTGCTGTCTCTGGTGTCCTTGGTAGGAGGCATGACGGTCCTGGGTGGGTGACCTTTGTGGGCAGTCCTTTATAAAGTGTCCAAGTTCACCACAATAGAAACAGCGGGCATTCTCCTTAGAGGCTGCTGCAGCAAATGCACCGGAAACTCCCTCTGTGATGCCCTTTACAACTGCTTGGGTCATTGTGTTCTCTGTGGATGTGTGTCTGGTACAGGTCTCTGTCTTTGTTCTATTGTGGGTTCTGTGTCCATGGGTAGGGCCCTCAAGATATTCTTACATTGTTCGTTAGCATTTGCCAGGCAAGTTTATTCAACAGTTCTTTTTGTCCATCCGGGCTCTCTGTTTCTCTAAGCTAGCTTTTAAATGATCAACAAACTGAATGAAGCTTTCATTTGCTGACTGTTTGATGTTAGAGAAATATTGTGTGGGAACAGAATCATCAGGGGTGAGAAACAGCGATGTCTTAGCTGCAATAGCTATGTCTTGTAATGCTACTTCAGATAAGGTTGTAGCTTGATCTGAGGGTTTTTGGAGGTCACCTTCTCCAGCCAGTTTTCTATTGTCCAATCTGTCTGATTTGCATCTTTAGTATAAGTGTCAGTGTTTTTAAATGTCTCTTCCAATGCCTTTCCCATAACATATATTCAGCAGGGGAAAGGATGCAGTTAATAATGTTTTTAATATCATGTGGTACTAATGTATAGGCAGAGAAGGTGGCTTCCACTAAGTTTCTAAAGAAATGTGACCCTCTCCCATGTTCTTTTGCTGCCTTGCAAAGCTCTTTGACTTCTTTGTATGGGATAGGTTCCCATGTTCTTGTAGTTGATGGACCACCCCTCCTCCCTTTCCCTGTAATGAGTGGGAAGGCTGAGATTTTTTGGGCTAGCTCCCAGTCTCCCTCGCGGTTAGCCTCCCTGCGTGTGTACGCCCAGCAGTCCTCAGATTCAGAATCAGAGCTGCTGCAACTGTCATCTGAAAATGAGCTAGCTGTGGGAGGGCGGGGCTGGGCTATAGGGGGCGTAGCGCGGCATTTTTGAAATGCTGGCTTTGCTTTAGGCAGGGCGGGAGTGGTGGTGGATCGGGGGTGTTTTGAGGGATGGGAAGGGGGTCTGTTGTGGCAGCATGGGGGTGGAGAGGCTGTGCAGCAGCAGGTTGTTTGGGGGGGGGGGGGTCGGGTTGCAGGTGGTGCTGGTTTCGCAATTCTGCGTGGAGTCAGCATGGGCTGTAGGAGGGTGTGCAGGGGCGGTGGGCTTTAGGGCAGGAGTGTAGGAAGTGGGGATTCCGCAAGAACCCGTGTTGGGGGGGGGGGGTGGTATAGGAAGGGAGAGATTAGTAGCAGGGATTGCGTAAAATGCAGCTGGGTGGGGGGGAGAGAGGGGGTCTGCTGGCGTTTGCCAGGGTAGCAGAGCCATGGGGGGAGGGGAGCCTGGGGCGGTGGCGCGGATAGCTACGTCCCACCCGCGGCGAGAGGGGTAGACACTGGCGGGGGGCGTGACGCCTGTTCCGTGCCCCTCAGTGCGTGCATGGGACTGTGCAGGACCGGCCCCGTGCTGTACCACGCCTGCTCCGGGGGTGTGGGGAGGGGCAGCGGCGGCGGAGAGCATTGCTGAGACGGGGCCATGGCGGTGGTGCTGGGGGGGGCCATGGGGGGTGGGGGGAGCGAGGCTGTGAGGAGCAGGGACGCGGCAGGGAGCTGGGATGCCGCGGGGTGGGAGGGGAGGTCAGAGGCACCGCCAGCCGGTGCGGGGGTGGGGGGTAGTGTCGTGTGCAGAGGGTTGCGAAATACCAAGGGCACAGGGAGATTGGGCTGCGGGAGGCTCAGAGCTATCCATCCCGGGGAAGGAGGATGGGTTTGGGGGTCTCGTGCGCGCTGCCTGGGGGGTAACAGCGGGACGGAGGGGGCTAGAAGGGGGATTTGGGTATGGGAGAACTGCTGGAAATAGGGGATCGGGGTTGGGAAGTGGGGTGGCCGGCGCCCCAGCCTGGTCAGGGCTGGGGGGCAGGCGGGCTCCGTGCTCTGACTGGCCGGTGATGGAGGCGGAGAGGGGGAGTGGGAGAGGGGAAGGGCAGAGAAGGGGTTTGGCTGAGGGGCTTTTGCTACGTAACACATATTAACTATTAAATGAAATAAAGGAATGAATCTGGAAACAGAGAGGTTTCCCGTTGCTTGAAAGGAATAGAGTTTCTTCCCCACTGTGTCCCAGAATGGATCAGAAAGGACAGAGTCTGTGGTGGCATCAGGAAAATTTCGAGATATCCAATTAGTGAAAGATTTAAGGTTTTTCTTAGAAAGAACACCTTTAGAGAATTTAAAGTTGGATTTTAAGAGAAGGGTTAGAAGAAAGGGGTATAGGTCTCTCTCAGATTGGAAAAGGCTGGGTTTTGCTTGCCTGTTTCCCATTTGAGTTAAGTGCCTCCCTCAGCAGAAAAAAGAGAAAAAAAAAAACAAAAAGAACTTAAAAGTATTGCACACAAGAAAGAGAGGAGAGCCCGGTTTTAAACCTACAAATCCCATCTTCTGGTGAGGCTGGCTCCTGTTGAAGTCCAAAAAAACATCTGCTGGGGGGGTGGTCCGGCCAGTTTGATCCTCAGGGATTTCTGTCCCAGATGAGAGAGGAGGGTCTCGAATTGTCCCCCTCGGAAAGGCCCTGCTACAACGTAGGTCCTTTTTTCAGAGGATCAGCACACGAATGGCTGGTTCTGTCTTGGCGTGGTCAAGACGCAGCTCAGGCCAGGGGACCATTGGAGGTCCGGGGTCCAATGGCTGTTCGGGTGCCAGTTATGGCAGCTGGTGAGGGGTCAGTATCTCTGACCGAGGAAGCTGTGACCGGTCTGGAGAGATGGTCCCAAGAGAGATCATCTTCCCGAAGCCCGGTGTCTTCCCTCAGCTGCTGGCTAGGAGGGCCCGTGCAGAAGCTGTCAGCTCTTCAGTGATTGTCAGCTCGTGATTCCAGCTCAGCTCTGCAGGGCAGCCTCCAGGCCAGACCAGGGAGAGACGAGAGGCTCATGCAGCTGTTCCGCACGAGGGAGCTTTATTAGTTCAGCGAAGGGGAGCCAGGGATGGGCAGCTCTCTGTCCTCGCAGGGGCAGGGGGCTAGCTCTTATAGGGATACAGGGAGTGGGTGCCAGAGGGTAAAGGCCAATGGGTTACAAAGGATCTGCATAGAGTCCCCCAGAGGATTCTGGGTTTGTCTGCTTCTCGCTATAACTGAAGAGTGGCTGCCTTTCCAGGGGAGCTCTGCTGGGAGGTTTAGGCACTCTCCTTATCTCAGCAGACATCTCTCCAGGGTGGGGGCTGGGCATACCCCACAAACAATCTGCTTGTGTGAAACAGAACTGAAGTTGGAGAAAATACACCTTTTGCACCAACTTAAATGAATTGGGTCCACAACATTAGACTTAAAAATTGTTGAGGCAGTTTGTGACCTTTTAGTCGCCATTACTTGATCAGGACAGTCATGGACAAGCATGTGGTAGGAAGCTAATAGAGCAAAACTTTCTGCAGGCCTTTTAATGTTGGCTTTGGTTTAAAGCATGAGCTGTTACATTTCAAGGTAGTCCATACCTTCCCATCTCTGTGTTAACTGGCTAAGGCTAGTTAAGTCTCCTTGCAGAGAAGATAGGGTTCCATGCAGTTATCTAAATTATGCATGAACTTGATGAAACTGTTCCAGAGTCTCATTGCCAGGCCCTCTTGGTGTTGAATCCTGCAAGGATTAATACAACAGAAGAATGAACAGGTTAGAGATGCTTTGTTTACTTCCTGCAGTAGGTGCAGTGAGGGATGTGTTCAACACAGCAAACAGACAACACCGTCACGTTCTATCTCTGGTGCCTGTTAACAGTCTTTCCAAATGTTCACCAGTATCTGAATTGAGCCAATGAATATTATATCAGCACTTCTGTAGATCTTTTAGCATTGTGCCGTTGTTTCTTCTGTGCTTACAGACACAAGAATCTACTGATTTGTCAAATAGAAATCCAGAATACCATTACGGGTTTTTTGCTGTGTTTGAATTTGTGGTGCTGGTGTAGTTGCTACTGAGTACACCCATAGAATATCTTCTCAAATACATATATTAAATCGACCTTATCACTTCTTAAAATGGGTAAATCTAATCTCACTAGCTAGACATTCACCTGATTAAAATCAATGTCAGGCTTTCAAGTGAGTTACTGTTAAACAGGTTGTTGAGACAAAAAGCCCAGTCACAAATGTTTCAGATGTTGCCTTATGAACTTTGTTTTGCCTGTCCATGAAGAATACTGTCTCAAGGTGATCAGAATACATGTAACTTTGATTATATTTTTGTCCTGTTAAAAATTATTGTTCTGTTTTAAACACTGTGCAACTGAAACAACATTACAGTTGACAACTCCAGTAAAATACAGGTGGTATTTTTGAAGGTAAATGCCATTAAAGCACATTATTTATTTCAAATAAAACATATTAAATATTTCAAGTGTATTGCGTGGTTGTTTTCCTTTTAATTATCTTGAAATTAAATACATATAATTAGTGCAGCAGATTATACAAGTCCTTGCATACCACATGACTATATGACAAATAGGATGCCTCATCCCTCTCCCTCCCTGTCTTGGTGTTGATAGTACTTAGGAGGATGCATGATTCATATCATACAGTAGAGAGACAGGGCAGCACACAACTCTCATGCATTAAATTGGTTTTAAATTAATTCCAATGGAAAGGAAGAGTATGTTTTTCTTTCTGCTTCCACTTAGTCACCTGACAGTACACCTGTAGACACTCATGAAACTTTTTTCTTTTTTTCTCTTGTCACAATTGTAGCCACTGGTAATAATATTTTTCTCTTCTGCAGGCTGCTCTGACTCTTCCACGGAGACCACTTCTTCATTGTTCTACTGTGATTCCCGTGGTGGCTCTGACATTAAAGTTTATCATGCAGCTTTTCAGGCTTAAGGACTCATGGTGCTTTCTTCCCTGGATGTTGTTCATATCCTGGACTTCTCATCACGTCCGTGATGGGATTCGTCATGGCCTCTGGATCTGCCCATTTGGAAAAACTCCTCCCTTGCCGTACTGGCTGTATGTGGCAATTACAGCATCTTTACCTCATCTATGTTCATTTATTATGTATTTAACGGGCACTAGAGAATTAATGTCCATAAAACATGGAATCCACATTGATGTATAGGAATAATGACTTTAAAGGTGGTTTGTGCTAGCACTGGAAATAACCTGCTTGTCTATCACTGAAGGGTTTCCTTATGTTTCCTACAATTTCTGAATTAGGCATTTTAAGGTTTTGGAGCCAATTACAGCTCTTGTGTCAATTCCTTGTGGTCATAGAACCTATTTAATGAATGACAATAATTTTATGTCTGTACATTCCCCTTGTAAAGTGTGTGGTCTTCCATGATAGTTCATGCCTAGCAAGCTGATTTATAAAGTACTTAGTTTGTCTATGTAGTAATTACATTGCATTTTGCTGTCATGGTGCCATTCATTTGATCACCATTCACTTGGATTTGTATTCTGCCTTTAGAGAATACATTTCATCTAGATAGTATTTGTATAGCACTTTAAAAGTGAGAAGTTCTATATAAATGCTAAGTATTACTGAGGATACTTCTAAAAAAACCCTCAATTAGCCTTTTAAATTTATTTATATGTTAGGAGTCCTACTGGACTCTTGTATTCAACCATTTTAAAAGAAACACTGTCTGTATTTCACACTGTCTATCCACACCTCTTTGAACCTGCAATCACAGAGTTTTACTAAATTCTATATTCCCCTGTAGTTGCTTGGTACTAAATTTGCAGATGATTACTAGCTTCAAAATTAGAAAGGAGTAGACAGTTTGGTTATAGTATTATGGTGTGTTGGCCAAATTGTTTAATTTTTTAAAATACAGTAATTATGAATACTATTTAATTTGGAATTTTAGTAAATATTTAAGGATTATGTGAAGATTCAGGGAGACACAAGGAAATAAAAATTGCTCATAATACAAGTTTGTTTAAAGACATTACTACTCAGTAAAGCATTTTCCATTAAGTGCAGTATCATCCTCATAACTGTAAAATAAAATGCATTATTATTATTATTATACATAAATAGAAATTTCCTCATAAATAAGTTCCTAAAGGAAAAGTGTTATTATGCTGCAGGTGTATGAGGTAATAATTTGCACTATGGACTATTCAGTTTTCATTTACAGACATGTCTCAGAAAGAGTCCCAAACTAAAAGTTGTCTGGTCTTGTCTAACTAGACAAGATTGTCTAGACTTGTGTAGTGTGTGGTGTACAAGCTGAGAATGTCTATTAATAATTTTAAAATTTTTTATTCATTTCCCATTAAAGAGATGGGGCCTTAACTACTCCAGCTTGTGGTGAATAGCTGTCAAAGGGGATAATTTTTATGGAATTGCATGTATAGGGTAGCATGTGCTTAAATTAGGTTACCAAGGGGTGCAAGGGTTTATGGGATGTGTACATTTACATTATTAAATGTATATTAGGATAAAGTTTAAAAAAAGATAAATTATTAACTGGGATGCCTGCCTTAATGAGTACCAGAAACTTTCTGTGGCTGCAGAATACTTAAGGCTCTTTGCAGCTTTCTATGCTAGTTACAGAAAGTGTTTCACCTCTTTAAAATGTGACTTTCCAAGAATAGTCTCTGCCCTGTCTGTTCTTCATATTAGAAATGTATACCAATGCAAACTTGTCTGATAGTACACTGGGCCTGTCTAGCCTTTTTTATAAAATGAATAAAAAGTTTCTTTCTTGGAAAGAAGATTGGAAGAGCAAAACATTCCTTAGACGGTTATCCTCATGCTGTGGATTTCTGTCCCTTAGAGTTTTCCAGAAACAGCGTAAGGAATGTCTTGCTTTAGAGCCCTCAGATCAAAACTGTCTTTTATCTAAAGGCATGATGGTTTACAAGGGCAGCATTGCTCATTCATTTACTTCTAGCCTGTATTTTAAACTACAGGCTATGAAATGCCAATAATGAATAAATTTTGTGCAAAGGGTGAACACCAAAGCCCATTTAGAAAATCTTCTGTATTCTTGTTTCATGGTATAATATTTGTATAATTTTGTGCTTTATCCAGATTTCATGCAAAGGGAAATGTATATAGGAACAAAGTGTAGAATTATACTTTCTCAGTTTTAGACTGTAGCTGTAGTGTTTCTGGTAACTGTATGTCCACCCACAGTCCTTAAGATCAATACTGTACTGTTCTAGATATGTTTAAGGATCAGTTAATGGATACATCTTCAGTAGTTTAAAACTACATAGTTTCATTCTCTTTATTTCTAGATATTTCTGTGTGAGCTTTTACAGTAACTTTGAGCTGTATTTTGAAACACTGTTTTTTCTGGCCTTGTTCTTATACCAGTTCTAACTCAGCAATAGGTGAACCCCACTCAGATACATATTAAGGAAAGTAGCAAGCACTTTGTACCTCATGACTTCTTTCCCACCAGACAGACATGGTGGTCTCACACCTCAGCCTGACATTTAGGCAGCTTTCGCTGAGGCCATCAGCCACTTTTCAAGGTAAACTGACACTCTGCATGTATTGCTGTAATTTGTGGGTAGCCAGAGTAGGGTACAAAGGAGAAGTTAGGTGTCTGTTTCAGCCTGTGTGTCGTGGGCAGAGTGGGAGCTACAGAGTTTATAGAGAAGCCCTCCTGTTGAGTCACAAGGCACAGACAGGACCCTCTTGCTTTCTAAACTCCCCACAGAGGCCTCTGGGTGCAGCTGGATCCAGCCTTAGCCCTGGACTCTGTCAATGATTTATGTTAATGGATTAAATAGGTATTATTGAACCTTTTCACAGCTTTGTCCCACAGGATTAAGGATGACAAACCAGAGATATTTATATAAAAATAAATTATTTATTATGATACTGATGAGACTAAAAGATCTTAATCAGAATTATTTACTACACAGTATAGGTAGCTCTAACTGCTAGTCTAGTTCAGTCCACTATTTTTGAAGCAATATTGAAGCAATTATAGCAAAGGTAGTAAAAGAAATTATGAAGTAGAGATTGATGTTACTCACCCATACCAATGAGTGTGGGCAAATCTCTTTCTCTCAGCTTCGAGGGGTAACCTTGAGGCACATCCCAACTCAAGGAAGGAATCTCCACACAAGTTCCAGAAAGGGGATTGTTGGAAGACTCTCCCAACTCGTTAAAAAGTAGGAGTGGGCCATATGTTTCCAGGCCAGCTGTGTAAGCTCAGCATCTGTAAATAAATTAGTAGTAGTAGTAGTAGTACCACTTGTTTGTTGCTTTATCCGGTACTTTACCAGGTCTGCCACAGCTTCACCTCTCTATCAGGTGCGTCTAACTCTGGGATTGATGAGGCAGGCTGGTTTCAGCATTATTCAGCACCAAAAGCACCAGGACAACCCCCTCCTGCATTCACCACTGATAGCTTTGCAAACAGGGCATTATTCGAGCTGTTTTACTCCCCTCCAGGCAGAGCATCCTGCTACAGTTCCTCACCCAACACCTGCCTGCTACAGGTGAATTGTCCAACAATTCCTTACCAGGATTTCAAATTCACTGATGTTTCCAACTATGCATTGATACCTGCCATGTGTAGCAAAACCATGACAATAATAAATCAAGGTACTAAAAATATAATGACTTCGTGCTTTACTGCATGCATTTCTATAAAGGGTAAATGTGAAATACAAAAAAGCATGTGAATGACACAAAACATGGTTTGCAAAGTCAAGGTATTGATGTTGTGCACAATATATGATAGATATCACTAAAATATTAGGTATTTCAGTGATTCTTTTAATAATACGTGAGTCTAAACATTTTCCATGTATTTTCAAGTTGAACTTAAAAAGTTGAAGAAAGTGTAGGGTTTTTCTGACTTACTTTGTTAGAACTGTGCTGCTCTTTTTTCTTGCTTTAACGGATTGCTGCCATAAAAAGTAGGTACTAATAGCTGCCAAGTTAGAAGAAAAATGTTAGGCTGTTTCTTCTCCCCAGTCCTGGAGAAATAAGATAAAATTCTCCTAATTCCCTAGTGGCCTTAACAGAATGTGTGAACATGTTTCCTATCACTTTGTGTTCTAGTTTAAAATGTAGTCTGTATTTTCACCTGACTGCTGGCATCACTTATTTCTACAGTGCAGTACATTATCATGTGCCCTTAATAAGGTATGGGTAAGTGAATTATTCATAATTGATGCCATGTCCCAAGGAAAATAATGCTAAGTTTGAATTAAACTGAAGTAATTTTTACTGCAGGCCACTGATACTGACTTATTATGAGGAGAAATTTCCTTTGCTAATGGAAATAAAGTTCCAGAAAGAGACAAGGGGTTAAAATGAAGGAAATGTTAGTACATAGTTAATTTTGGACACATGTATTTTTATTCCATCACTGTCAGTACAAAGTTAACTGATGAAATGCATCAGAAGAGTACATGTCTGTTTGAGTAATTGAGCCAATCTAAATACTGTCAATTATGCAGATTTATTCAGGGCAGAAGAAATTTTGTATTCTCAAGTGTTACACATTGTGAGCTTTGATCAGCTGGTAATTTTGAGCCCACAAAAAAGTTTTGTTTCCCTGCTACAGGCAGGCCTTGCAGTGAAGCAAAGGAAGAGCTGTCAAGCTGAAGTACCTTTTGCATTCATCTCAAAAAAACCAGTAGTAACACTTTTCCTCAAAATAATAAGTTGGTGCCTTCAGCTCTTTCTTAGGATTTCCCAAATTTTACATACTCTGCATTGAATTTTTGAATTTATACTTTCAAATCATATATTTGAATTCTGCATTGTAGAATTATTTCCTGTTATTTAAGCCCCCTATTAAACAGTACTTGTATTTTATATATATATATATATGTATATAAATATATATCACACACTGATTTTTCTTTCTATGTTCATATTATAATTTGCCATTTGTTTAGCCTAATTTTGTATTGATTTTTCCTGGGGAGAGGAGAAGTGTTTGTCTCAGTGACTGGGAAACCCAGGTATGCTATGACTTAGCAAAAACATTTTAGTGCAATGTGCAGGAAATCTTCAGAATATTGAAAACTAGAAAAGAGATTATGCTGTCCTTTTGATGGAAGTGTTCAGTAGGTTTCTAGGCAGTTTTTAAAAACAGATTTGTTTAATCAAAACTAATAGACCAAAAGCATTTGTCTTAGTAAAGACAAGTGAACAATCTGCATGGCACGGGATATGTGTAATGAAAGTGCTGCAGGGATAATTGGCCAAGTTGCTGCTGCTATATCCACCACCATGGAAACAACTCCTTTGGCCAAGGAACGTTAGTAATATCCCTGGAGCTTTCTCATGTTGCCAAGGGAATTCAATCTTACTTTGATCTCATTTTTCCCTTTAAAAATTACATTAAGCAAGAACTCCTTGCCTGGTGTGGGGTAATTTCCTTAAACTGCTGTCCACTCATTCACATCAGTTTTTACAGATAAGCCAAAGGAGGTTGGTACAGTAACTGTGGAAAATAAATTAAATCAAAGGTAGTGGACATAATACTGGCATAAGGAATTCAGAAGGTAGAATGCTTCTAGTTTCACATTTCCATTCAAATTGCTGATAATCAAAAACAACTCCTTTTTATGTATTACTGCCAACAATTTAGGAACATAGTTTGTGGTGACTGCTCTAAAAATTGGAGGTGTTTCTGGGCCAAGTGAATATTGTAAGATTCAAGTAATAAGGCTTTATCAATCTATTTCCAAAAAAATAATCTGTGTCATCTTGTTTGTTTAGCTGTATACAGTATGTAGATACACTCAGTTATTTCCTAGTCTTATTGTGGAAACATGGTGGTGGCTTGGGGAGTTTTGGTACAAAATGCTCTAGTTAGCATGACCTTTTAACACAAGTAATTTCTGTTTCATTAATCCATGAAGAGATAGATCTTCCCTTCTATTTGACATGTTTCATTAAGGTGAAAGTTTGAGTGCTTTGCCAACATCTTTTGTGTGAGTGTTCTGTATGCCTTATACATCAAACATAAATAAGCAAAGTAGAGGCACTCAGAACTTCATACTATAAAAATGTGTGCACATGATTTATTTGTAATTTTTCCACAAAGTGAAAAATAATTCCACATGCTCTAGCATCATGCATTTTGCATTTAAATATCTATATAAATGTTGACTAAATGGTATTTCTAGTAATTTTCTATGGCTACAGAGACACTGTCAGTGTTTCATGTGCTCTCCTGGTGCTTGACTTAACTCAGGTTGGATAATAAGCATGGTCCTGCTGCCTCAGTGTACCAGATACCTCAGCTGGCTGTAGAAAATGTAAGAGGTTACTGTCTCATAGTAAACAATCACAGAGACTTTTTGTATTCAGTGTGTGGCTGCTCAGTCTATTCAGTGATGCTTAAAATGTGATTTATCTCTTCCTAAAAGAGATGTATGCTGCTGGTGTATTGAACTGCATTCCAGTCGTCACGGATTGTTCTAACTAGATGGTACATGACTATAATTGGGACTGTAGATTGGCCTTGTCTTCCTGTCCTTCACATGATTTCCTCTTGCTGGAGGAGGAAATTTACCTCTTCACAGACTATTTTATCCAGAGGTTCTTTGACGTGTAACATAATAATGTAAACATTAAAAAGTGAAACAACTAGAGACAGTTTTCAGGAGGCACTTATGCTATAGTTGCTTCTAGACTGGCATATTTCAGTAAAGGGATGACCAGCTTTTTAAAATTAATTTTAACTTTTAAAATGCAGATGAAGCATTTATTGTAAAGTTAGACAATTTTATCAAAATTTGTCCAAACACAGGAGTTTCTCTTTGGAAGATGTCACAGCTTCAGTTAGAATAATTATTATGGCTGAAATTTTCAGTGCTAAATCTTTGCTTCAGTTTACTATTTGTTCTAGATTCAATTTAAGGACTTAAGACTAGGAACATGAAATTTGTTTAAAGTTTGCACCTTTTTCTCCCTTGAAACTTAACACAGAAGAGGCTCTGTTTAAGTATCGTAAAGTGGAGCTTGTATTAGGCACTAGTCTCTGTCGTAATATAGAAAAAAGCTGATCACCTGATACTGTCATGATAAATATTTATTGCAGTTAGAACTCCTGATACCACTCTGCAGCACTACCAGGGAGATGTGTGCTGTGTTTGCTGCTGCCATCTGCACACTCGGCACAAAGAATGAGTGCTGCAGTTAGTTAAGGGAAACCGTGGCTTGAGTATGTGCTGAATGGGGCTCCATCCTTCAGTGGTTTCCATCTGTGTTAAAACCTGTTTCTGTTACAAAGAAAGTCGTGAGTTTCCAAAAAACAGGGCTTTTTCCCTGAAGCATTTCAGCCACTGAAAGTCTTGCTGAATGATAAAGTTTCTTGAAAACTCATTTCAGGTAAGAAAACCAGTTTGGCAGTGACTTGATTTACAAGTATATTCCTGCTGTCTATTTCAAAGTGAGGAATGTTGGCACATTTCTGTAGTTCTCTGTTGCCTGGATTAGCTTTGCAAAAAAAGGACATGTTTTCTTAGTCACCAAGTGTGAGCATTTCCCCTCTTTATAGTGAACGGATAGAAAGCTTTGGAAGTGTTGAGGACAACTTTTTTTGCCTTTGGCACATATTAACAAGCATTCACCTGTCATGGTTATGAAACGAATTCAACAAAAGGTGGAAAATGCCTTGGACTAGGCATGCACTGAACCTTTAATCAGAATCTGTCCAAACTGCTTACATAACACACTGTAGGTGAATCTCCTCTGGAAGAGACTAATTGAAAGCATGCAAAAGTCTATTGGAAAACAAAGCATTGAAGGCAGAATTACTTTGCTCTGGCTTTTTTCTTCACCCAGTTGTTCTGCCTCCCTGCCTTGCAGGAGGCCTGGCCTTTCAGTGAGCTTGTTCTCATTGCCACACAGTGCGCACGTACTCCAAGCTTTCTTGAAAGGGGAAAGGTTTCAAATGCACAGGTGAAGGTGAATTGCCTGAGTGTAGAAGAATGCTCTGTTCCTCAGCTGGTGGTAGGTGATGCCCAGAGGGGGTGGGGGAAGCACCTCTTGAAAGGATTACTATTTATTAAAGGTAGAGAACACATTATTTCCCTGGCACTGGCAGTATTTCATTATGCCAGTGCATCTCTCCAGTTTCCCTGGCAGGAGTTACTTTACTCCTGGAGATGGAAGCTTTATTTTTCAGTTGAGATTCCATACTGACATAATTACATCTACAGAGGTAATAAATATTGATGTTCTCAGTGTAATGAGAACAGCTTCTACTAAATTTTTCCAAGTTTCTGCTATATCTAGACTTGCAAAAAAAAAAAAAAAGCAATAGAATTCTTTGCATTGGAGATGTTGTTTGAAAACACTCACATCCTGTCATGTTTACAAAGGGTGTTTGCTATTTCTGCTTCCTTTCCATCCCAAAGTTAAACATAATTGAATACTTTAGCTGCTTCACACAGAACGAAAGAACTTGCAGAGTTAAATACAGAATAAAATTTGGTTTACCAATGTTCTGAAGGTTTTCTGCTAGGCTTTCAAAGTCAAAACAGTTGAGCCATACAGAAAAATGAACATGCGGAAACATGAACAGTTGGGACATACAGAAAATACACTTCAACACTCATGAATGTTCTATTCCTTCATACTTCATCAAAATAAAACTTCACTGCCACTTGTTTTCTTTCTTCCCGTCCATGGCTAGTCCTTTCTTTTCTCTATCCATGACTCTCTTGGTGGTAGCATTTCACATTTGTCTCCAATGTGCTTTGTAAGAATTACCAAATCTCACTAAGATCCCTAATCAGTTTATAGGAGGAAAAAAAGCTTATTGTCTAATATGAACAAGTGGTGTAACTGGGCCAATAAGTGTGTTCAAAGATAAATTCTTTGAAGCTGAATGGATAAGGTTATGATGAAATGTATTTCTTCAAGAAAAAGACTGATCTATAGAGGAGCTTGTTTCAGACTCTGTAAGGACTAGCTTCATGGTTAAATGGTATGTACCAGTCACTTCCTGCTAGCTGACCTACAGTGATGAAATAGTTTGGGTTCTAAAACTACAAAAACAGAGCAGGTTTTGCAAACAACTTTCCAGTGCCAGGAAATGGGATCTGGAATAGTGATGAGGAACTAAGATACCAAATTCACTTGCCAAAGTAAATCAACTCCATGCCCCATATTAGTCAATAAATGTACCTGTGCAGGACTCTCTCCATCCAAGTATTTGATGGACTGGAAACCACTGGAAAATTTGAAGAAAACAGGCATTGAAAGAGATTACAGGAAGTCAGTCTGTGTCGCGTCCTCTGGAGGGCACAGAACCGTCCCTGGGCAGGACAGTCAGCATTTACTTGAAAGATTTGTCTCTTTTTCCTGTTTGATTTCTGTTGCAACCCAAAGACCGGATGTCTGAAGAAGTGGACAATTCAGGGTGGTCCATCCTTAAATTGAAACATACAGTCAGTGGTACTAGAGTGTAAATGAGCTTAAACAAAAAATTTAGTTGCCCAGCTTCAAGTGGCTATCATAACCTAAAACACATTTAAGTGCAAATTTATACCTGTGTATCTTCACGAATCACATTAACTCTTTTACATCTGTGCAGCCTCGATCTGCTGGCTGTGAGATGACTTTGGTTTGCTATGGTAGTTTCATGATATAACCTTTACTGCAAATGAGGAATATTTGGTGATCAGATTTCTTTAGGTGGAATTCAAAAGAAAAGCAGGCCAAATCCAGCAACCAGAGCCCTTCCAGTATTAATAAGCAAGAACCGTAGAACATATTATTACATATTATTAATAACAGTCTTATTAATAATTTATTTGTCCTGGGTAGTGCAGGGAGGTCTCAGTCACTGATCATTTTAGATGTTGTGTAACAGTAGCACAATCTGTGCCCAAGTAGTCTTACAGTATAAATAGTTTGGTTTATACCATGTAGGTAACATTTTACTGTAAAAATATGATAATAGAAGAAGTGATTCTAATCTTGTTTTTAAAGAACAGACCTTATAAATGTAAACTAGAACTAATGAATGCAAATTATTAGTTCTTTTTTCAAATTGTTGGCATTCCCATACCCCATGGATTTGTGAAATTCATGCTTCTGGTATGCCAAAAAAAGAGAGGCCAGGAATAATCCCACTTTTTGTGCTTTTTCTTTAAATTCATGTTAAAAAAAAACCCTTAAGTATGTTTTCCTGAGACAGTGGCTTCATGGAGAATGATGGGGAGGATCTATATCCAATTCATGCATCATTTTCCTGTTCCAAAATGTGGTCTCTCTGTGTCCCATTGTTGGTAGAGTATAGCCTTTTTCAAAAGCATGGCAAATCCGATTTTTTCCAAATGAGACAGTAGAAATTAACCCAACTGCAGTCCTGTATACTGTGTTTCATCATAACATATAATGGAGTAGCACAGTGAAGTTATTTTGTTATTCCCATTCTGAAAAAAACCAAAAAAGACCAAAAAAATTGAAAATGGCATGGGGAAGAAGCTGTTTTGGATGACTGCTCCTTGCATGGTAGTTTCCCCACTTGTGCCAAGCTACCTGACAGCTCCAGAGGCACAATGGGCATTGATAGGAAATTTATGGAAAGACAGAGTGAAAACATGTTTTGCATTGGGCCACACGGCCTGTTTAGAAAGGAAAGATCCTTCATTAGTGTCACCCTCACATTTCTTAGCCTGGGCTATAGAAAGCGTAAAAGAAGTCTTGGCCTACACTGGGCTTAAAGGAGCTGTGAATTCAGCTCCAAATGAAGAACCAAGTATGCTGTGTGAGACTGACGAGTGCAGCACAGCCTCAGAGACCTCAGAGTTGTGAGGGGACAACTGCCTGTTACCTGGCAGACCTGAGGTCATGTGAAGTTGTATAAAAGCCTCAGTGCTAGCTAAATAACAAAAATGTAACATGAGGGCATGGTGCTTTATAAAACAAAATGTAATTTCCTGGTTTAAACAACGGCTGCAAGAGATCATAGTTCAGGGTTGGTAGTGACTTCACAAGCTGCTGTCACAGTCAGTGAATTTGGGTCAGAAAAAGAGGTAGAATCGCATTTGTCCCCTGTAAAACTGGTGCAAGGCTGCTGTTCACAACGCATTGCTGCCATGTACTGCACGTGCTCCACACACACTTGTGTTGGTATAACCTTGTCAGCGGTTATGTTTGCACTGTCCTGCGTAAGCCTCTCTGACTGTAAACATGCGTAAGAGCAGAACATTTCTGTGTTTATTTATGTTGGTAGAAAAGAGCACCAACCTTTTTAAAAAACTTGACTTAATGCATTTCCATTGAACATTTGTCGCTTTGTGTTATCATCCTATGCATACGATGTTGGGTTTTAAAAGATAGGGAGATCAGAATAGATGCTCAGGATACATTGTGTCCAGGAAGACAACTTCAAGTTTTTTAGGACTCAGGAGAAGCAGGTTAGAAACAGAACATCGTGCTGATCCAGACCACTGAAACACATGGGCAGATACTGCCTCTATATGGCATGAGCATTCACATGTTTGTGAGTATACCTTCTGTCCATCCCCTATTTTGGTTTTTGCCTTTTGGAATCAAAATCACAGACTCACTTCCTCATTCGAAAAGTCATTTAAGGCCTAGGACAAGAAAACCCCATCCAAACTTAGGGGTACCTGGTCTTTGGCATTCAGCTTTGTCATGACAAAAGGCAAAGTCTCTTGGGAGGTAGAGTTGGAAAGAGGCTGTGAGGACACTGACGTAAATGTCATATTTTTTATTTGGTTTCAAGAAAAACTAAGCTATGTAGTCAAGAAGATATGTTTATTTTTTGTTGCAATGACCGCCACTGACCACTGCCCAGGCCAGCTCCTGCGGTGTGCGACAGGAGTGGGGAGCAGCTGGAGGCTCTCGGCTTTAAAGCTGCTCCTCAGGAGTTCAGCTCTGCCCAGCGGAGCTGAAGCTCCAGGCACAGCGGCTGTCAGCAGTCCCGACGAGGGAGAGGATAAAAAGTAGCAAGGAGGTTCGCCACACGAGATAATCCAAGTTTATTGCCGACAACTCCCAGGAGATAGGCCTGGAGCAGCTCCAGGGAACCTCTTATAAAGGGAGGTGTTACAATGGGGATGGTTTAACTGGGGACCAATAGAAATCTCTGCGGGAGGGATATGGACGAGGATAGACATTTCCTTGGGCCAATAGCCTCAAGGGGAGGAGGGAAAGGGATCACATGCCCCAATGGGGCATCGAGGTTTAGGGGATTTCCAAAGGGGGAGGTATCTGTATGATGGGGACCATATAAGGGTAAATTAGGAGGTTTCAGATGATGGACACTGGACCTTCGGGAACAACAGGAGGGGTTTGGGTGTTTGATAGGGAAAGAGCTAGACCAAGGGGAGGAGAACAACGCTGTAGGGAGCACCGGGGGAGAGGCTTGGGTCTGGGGGAAACCAACTGGGAATAGGAGTGGGGAAGGTAGGGATGAACCATTGGGGTACAGAAAACTTACATAAAAATACAATAAAGGTATCACATCACCACAATTTTTAAAATAATAAGGAAGCATGCAGAATTACTGGTCTTTGTTCTATTCAAAGTCACAAATCCCAATGTACTTATTTCCTGCTTGTGCATCTCAGCACCAGGTTTTCTCCTGAGCCAATCAGCCATAGAAAACATCTGCTGTTCTTTCTCTTCAGCACCCATTTTGTGGTCCTCTAAATTATGATTATTTTTTTAAAAAACAGAGATTGGGAAAGGGTCTCCAGTTTGTCCTTTTGCTCACTGCCTCAATAAATTAGGTCCTTCTTCAAATGCTGCATAATAGTGTGCTAGCCTTAAATGTCATATTGGGTATATGGAAAGGGTTTATAATTTGGCTATCTCAGATGATGGGAACATGCCATTAGAAGCCAAGATTTCCAGTTCACCATCAATAATGTACTCTTTGGCAGTCTTGAAGTAAGTTTCTGAGGTGAATCCCAGGGCTCTGCTCAGGGCTGACTTCCCAGAATGGTTCTACATCTGGAACATGATGCTAACACAGCATTATATCAAATGGTACTCCTTGCTTCTCCAGTAATTGTTTTCTGAGTGTGTGCCTCTCTAGTCTGCAACATTTTCATGGCCATCTTCCCTTCAGTCTGTTTCATTCCTTCAGAGAGGAACAGAATCACAGAACTCATATCAGCTTCTGTTTTCTCATAGTTCTCACTTCAGAGAGATTTTCAGTTCTCTTTTGAATGCCAGTCAGCTTCTCATCTCTGTTAGCACCTGTGCCACAGCATTCTCTCCTCCTCCTGTGGTTTGGCCTCCAAAGCACTGCCCTGTGAGGAACGATCCCTTTTGCTGTGTACTAAAGGTAGAGGTTTTCTCTGTGCTGTTTCCATTGGTGATGATAATTGCTGCCACAGCAAGAGCTTAAGTCCATACAGCCACCTCCAGGTAAAATGCTGGGGGGTGTATTTGTGTCTGTCTGTCTGTATGTGACTCTCTGTGTCAGCTGCTCCAGATGGAATTCAAAATACCCATCATAAACAGTTTACTGAAATGGACAATGGGAGATACTAGGTATTTCTCTGAATTTTAGCACTGCAGTCAGAGCTGGCACCTTTGCCTTCTTGGTCTGTAAAGCCCAAAATACCAGCACAAAAACCTGCATCTTCTTCCAAAGAACTCAACTTTCATCCTATTCTGTCAAAATTTAGTAGTCAGGGAATGGGAAGACCATGCCCTAAGTGCCAGGCAATAGCACAGACAGAGACAAGCCTCTCAGCAACTCCTGCAAGTGCTGCAATTCTGAGCACCAGAGAGTGCTGGGGAGGCTGAGCACAGCAGGAGCATGTGAACACCATCTGTGGCACATTCACCTGGTGGAAGGGGAATGAGCGCTCCAGTCCCTTCTCAAATTTCTTCCCTGTTTTATGTACCCATGAGATGTACTGCTGAGTGTAAGACAGATCTCACTGAGGCCCTAGCTGGCTGCTGGGGAGCTTTCCTGAGGTGTAGGTGTATCCATATACTCCCTCTTGGGCAGAGGACTGAATCTGGCTTGCCTATTGGAATTGCATATTAACCACTAATAATTTTCACAGCTCAAAGTTTTATTCTGGACTCTTTTTTTTCCCCCACAGTAAAGTACCCACAGATAAATTTCTGATATGCAGAAGGCTGAATGAGAGTTATGCAGACCATTTTAAAGTTGGGGGCTTATGGTAGGCACAGGGTCAGCTGATGCAGTCTAGAACAGGGAACATCTGACGAGGCCACAGTTTCGGGTTTTGATAACCACATAAACAATTGAGACATTGCTAGGAAGTCCAAAGTATAACTGTAAATCATTGTGAAATCTGTCCATTCATCATTTAAGCCAAACTAGAAAAAAAAATTATTACTGTGAGTTGATTATTAGGATCATTTACAGAGTAATAGGAAGTACTGTGATAAGCCTGTTGCATCTATCAATGTGTTAGAATTGCTCATCAAATTAAGTCTTCCTGGAAACAGTAAAGATCCCAAGTTGTTTTAACATGAATTATCCTGCTTTAACAAACTGGACTTAGTCTTCCTCAGCAATCAGTACTCCTGTTGCAAAAGAAGATTGTTTGACTGCAAGGAAAGGATGAAGGAAGGAACATTTACTCTTGCCTCAGCTTGAGTAACTGGAGAAAGGTAAATATAACTGAGGGTGTTACATTACAGTGCACACTGAAGTAGAATTTACAATCATTAACCTCTGCTTAAAAACTGAAGGCTCAGATTAAACGATCTGTCAGTTTTAGCCTTGCTAGCCATTCTACTTTCACAAATAAAAGGTAGAAATTCACAAAGGATTAAAACAAGCATTTTCTTTGCTTCTCAGGATAGAAGAATGACTAGCTTCTCATTTGTAACAGTTTTTGCCTGCAAGTTATTGCTTTGATTTGAGCTTTGAATGCAATCCAAGTCAATAGGTCAATAAAACTCTTTGCCTTCTTTCAGCTATACTTGTAACTAATGCCACTGTCAACTCAGCCCAATTCTTGGAAAAGAATTTCTGGCTAACTTCTTCTTCCTTTGTGAATTGGATGGCTGCCTGCACATTCATGTGGGCCATAGCACAATATTTGCTATTGTTCTCTTACTTTGTTTTTATTTTTAATTTCTCAGTCTCATAAATCAGCGTTGTTTCCTCAGTTTATATTTTGTCCTGTTCCAATAGATTTAGCATTTTAAATTGTTGACACATTATATAGCCTCCATAAAGTGGGAAGCATGTTCCGGGTCTGACACAATCCTAGTTTCTTTGCTGCACTTTCACGTTGAAGTAAATGGGCATTGATTTTATTCTGTACCTATAAATGACACCATGAACATAAGACAGACGAATATGAGATATAAAACTTGAGCTCAAGCTGAAAAAAGTAAGTTTTATTCAGTGTATAGTTGCTTGTTGCCAGCAGCAGAGAAAATAATACATAGATACCTGTATTTACTCTGTGTTTTTGAGAACATGGGAGGTGTGTGTGTGAGCAACCTCTGGGGAACACTTAGAACTTGTCATACAGGAACAGGTCTTAAGAAACGCAGAATGCTTTGGTTCTTCTGTCATCCCCATCACTACTACAGCTCCCTGTACTCCATACTCTTGCTGTGGAAAGACGATTATAATCTGTATCATCCCATGTGAAGCTTTTGCCAGAACAAACTAATTAATTATCTGCAAGGAAACAAAGCATCCTGGCTTGCAGCATCAACCAGACACTGGAACACAAAATCTAATTCTGACAGAAGCTGCTTCTTTAACATGTTACTCCAGTAGCACCCATCTGACTGTATTTCTTTTAATCTAGTTTGTTCCTCTTCATGCTACTTTGAAGAACAATAATGCTGCTAATACTCTTGTCCTTATGTAGGTTCAGGTTAATAAAGATGTTGTGGTCTGTCTTAGCTTTGGCCAGGGTGGTTTAGCTTTTATGATACAGATTTTTAATTTTAATTTTTAATAAAATGGTGACAATGAATCAATTTGCTGATTTCCCCGAAATCATATTTAAAGAACACTCGTCTTCTACTCTCTTTCATTTTAACAGTAGACTTTCATCAAAGTGTAGTAGTCTGGATTTTCCCATGTCTCTTATCCTGGTAGATAACATTGACTAGCAGAAACCAACAGCTATGAAGAAAAACACTGATAGCCAGAAAGGTTGATTGCACTTTATTAACTTATTATTAGATGATATTGCAAAACCACTGTTGGGACAGTGTAAGTATAGACTAAAGTCCCTGAGGTTAGCAATTTCTTCTACCTTGTGTTCTGAAAATTTAGGAATAGTAAGAATGGTGTAATGAGCCAGAGCAAAGATGAGCTTGGTTCAACAGTCTAGGAAATTCTCAGATGGATTTTTCTAGCTCAGCCCTGGGAAAGGTCAAAGCAGGCAGCCTGCACTGCACTGGCAGGGGCGGAGTACAGCAGCAGCTTGCTACCCTTACAGCCACAGTGCTCAGTTCAGACTGAAACCACACAGTAATTTTTTTAGGGGTTTGGAAGCTTTGAAACAATCCTGAAAGCCAAGTGTGACAGGAGTAACATGGTCCTTACAGACTGAAAATTCATAGGTCAATGAACAGGGCAAAGCTAGAGCAAGGCTGGGGTCTCCTTGAGGTTGTACCTGTTTGTACTACAGCAGGTTTGGCCCACAGCATTTCACGTGTAGCTTCCATGGAATTGACACCTAATAGCAGAGGAGTTTTTTTCTTAATCCTTAATCCTGCAAGTACTTGTTTCTGAAGTACTCCTACCCTGCAAATCTGTTGCTGAAGAGCCTCATCAGTGAGGAGGGCTGCGGGGATCTGGCTGTAAGGCAGTACCATCTTGGGGAACTGTGTGGAATACAGCCTATCTTCCCATCTGGCAAAACACTGAACCACACTACAGGTGTGAGGAGGAATACAGGTAAGAGGTGGAATACAGGTGAAGGTGTCTACAGGTGAGAGGAGGAATCCTGCTGAAGTCCAGAGTGCCACACAGGACGGAGCCGACGCCAAGCTGCTGCTCAGGGTGGGGCTTTAACGCACGTTCATCCCCAGCAGCCAGCGGGTAGGGTCAGGTGTTAGTCCTGCAGCTCACCGCCTCATCTGTGTCTGTGCTCCCGCAGCTCCAAGGAGGAATGGATGTGAAATTTGTCACTCTTTTGGTTGTTCTAGCAGTCACGGTTAGTCAGACGTCTGAGAGTAAGTAAAACTGTACTTCATCTATCTCTATACTTTAATCTTTTCAAGAAAAAAAGACCTGAAGTGTGGCTACATGGAACAGTGTCTGCTTGAGCCTTTGCAGCTCTACACAGGACCAGAGGTGGTAACATAAAGGTCTGTGCTGCTTTTCTTCAGAAAGTCAAACCTGGCTGCCTTGACTGCACAGAGCAATTGGCATTTTCAGTGGAGTCAGGGCTTAACCTGAGAATTTTCTCTGTAAACCTGATGTTTCCACAACAGGTGTGGACAGGTTATAATTCTGTGAAGTGGCTAAGCAAGGAAAAGTCATGTGAGTTATTTGTCATAGGAAACGTATCACGAAAATTTTAGCTGCTTAAGGTGTAAGACCTTTAAAGCAGTGATTTCCTGAGGGAACACCTAGTAAAATGTCAGTATTTGTTTAAAGGGATCTCTCAAGTTCAGGTGTAAATTCCTCCTTTACAAGCTTCCCAGAGGAAATATGTTTAGAAAATCACTTGGTCTTTTTCCTTTAAAGTGAAGTTGCCCTGGGTGGCAGAGGTTTCAAAAAACTTTTTATGACAAACTTCAAGTAACTGATTTCTCCCAGCAGAACTTTGCTGTGCATTCAGTGCAGCATGTCTCAAGGATTCAGGAGATCAAATAACACTTGAAAAGTAACTTAACTTTAAACTTAAAATTTATTAAAAATTTTTGAAAAATAGAACAACTTTAAAAGTTTTCAAAACCAACTAGGCAATGCTGTACTTGAATTCTTAGTTTGTCTTTGTAAGTTTCTACTGTAAAATAAACTGTGTTCACAGAGAAGGTAACTCAGATTCTGGAGGATGATCCTTTCTCAGGCTCTATTGGCTTAAGTAGGATTAGGAATTGTGGAATTCTTTGTAGACAACACAGGGAAAAAATCTGCCTTAAAATTCTATTCTGTTAAAATGGCCACTGCACCTGCTGGCGTAGGAAGGCTCTGCAAGTGCTTTTGTTCAAGATATATGATCTGGCCAGTCAGCAAGGTCTTGCACAATAGGACTGACACGTACATGCACAGGTCAAAGTAAAGGTTCTCTTAGAATAGCTCTTTCACACTGAACCACCTGACACAGGGGAAATGCCTTTACCACCTAACTTTCCTCATCCAGACATGCTCCATATTTGGCTACAATACTCAAATGGCAGAACCCACAGTAAAAATGAGAAGAACTGCAGGTGGCTAGCTGGGCACAGGCACAGCCTACCCTGAGCTGAACCAGATTTGGGCTTAACCCTACCTAGGCTTACGCTTCTTAGGCTCACCATTATGCTTCCATTTATTTCAGGGTGACAGTAGATATACAAGTAAAATTTGGACTCGTACATGTAAACTTGCAGAAGTTTCCTTTGCTTATGGATGTGAATTAGTAGCTGTTGAGAGAGGCCAGGAAAGCCATCTGTTGGCCAAAATCACACCTAGCCACAGGCTTAAACATGGCCCAGCCAGGCAAGGCCAGAAAAAAAGATTGAGGTATTCTGTAGAGTGTGATGGGGATTTCCCCCTCCACAACCTCCACCCCTCTACCCCCATGTCCCAAAATATAATTAAAAAGAAGTTTTTGCAATTTTACTTTAAAAAACCCTGGTAATCTTCCATGATCACATCTCAGTGCCAGGGATTTACAGGGTCCTACACCTGCAGTGAAGGGGGCAGCACTGCATGAAATATGCAGCAGGCTGGACAATGGAGCTTATTCCAAAGATTGTTGGTTTGAATTTCAATTTGAGAAGACAGAGTTCTCTTCCGGAAGCTCCTACATGTATTCATCCTGAAGATATGAAGAGAGAAATACACATACAATAATAACATCTGCACCAAATGTTTGATGCTACTGCATAGGAATAACAACTAAATAAGACTGTCTGAGACTTCCCAAAGGAGTTATCTGGAGTTATCCTACTGAAGGTACTCCAGTAATGTTAGTCTGGTCTGTGCAGTGTGGGAGATGGGTTCCCTCTTTTCAAAATGTGTTGCTTTATAGAAACAAACCAGATTTATGTTCACATGACAGCTTCTTTTTGCATCTTAATATGAAAGACATTGTGATGTTTGTTTTTGCTAGGAACACCAGAATTTTCCCCTTCTGTTAAGGCAGTAGATATTACTGGGTTTTTGACTACATTAGTATTACACTCTGTTTTGCCAATTTTCAGCCTGCATTTCCTTGATGCTCTGTAATTCGAGAACCAAGGATGTTGTATGGAGACAGACAGCTTGCAAACTGATCATGATTTGATGGACAAAGACCCATGTGAAAATCCTGACTTGTATGAAATAGACATCTATCCATTTCCAGTCAGCCTTCCAGCTTTGAAAATGTCCATATTAACAGCAGTCCTCATAGCAAAACAGGAAAAGCATCACTGCATAGCTTCATTTGTATTTATTCTTTATATAGCATGCTTTATATATATATATATATATATATATATATATTATTGTTTATGGTTATATGGTTATAGCTTAGAACCCCTTCTATCTTTTTTTAAACTCTGTCTCCAAACTGTGCTTTAGCTGTGTGTATTACCATGTCAAAATAGTAGGATGCATTAGAACATTTTTCAGCATTTGAGTTTGCCTCTCAAATCCAGCTATTAAGCAACCTCCTTCGTTTTTACAGACTATGTCTATGCTGCATTTGCCAAGAATCCTAGCATCCTTCTTTGCTCACCTGTCAACCAGGATCAGAGCCTTCTGCATAATGAAATAGTTATTGGCTTGCTTTAGGTTAAGCTGAAAAAAACCTGCCTTGATGTGCTGAACTCTTAAAATAGCCTCAAGCTTGTTTTAAATGAGAGGAACACTTTCTGATAGCTTAATGAAATGAGTGCTAAATAAGCTGCTTTACAGTAGTTACTATTAAGTGTAGGTGATGTGATAGTAAATTTCCCTCCAAGAGCAGAGCCTGGATTCTATGTTCATAAGCCAACAACATGGGACTAGTGAAACTCGTCTGTGGAAAATGGGTGTATTGATACCAGAGCATATCACACAATGTTCTGAATAAGCGAGATGTCAATCTGATTAATCAGTGCAAAGTTGTGTGGGTTTTCTTTCCAGATGTACAAAGCCTACTTTGTAACCACAAAAGAATTCCACTAGGAAACACCTAATGCCTGCTGCTAATAGCACAGGTGTGCCAAACTTGTGCAATGTGTGCAGAGCTGCAACCATTCAGGGTGAACTTGAGGCAGGTCTCACATTTCAACATAGAAACATAAAGTGCCTCAGATTTATGGATCTCACCATGGAAGAGAAGCATTCCCTCAGACCACACAATGTGTTGGGAGAACCCAACCTGCTTGATAATGTTATCCATACTTGCCGGGCTCCCTTAGTTTGTGTAAATTCAAGAACTGTCCTGGTAAAAGAACAAATACAGCACAGCCTTTCACTCAGCAGTTCATGGGTTACATGCAGTTCACAAAGGTCAGCCAGGTGCTCTGCCAGCAGTACTGACAGGACGCTGTGTGCTGCCAGCAGGATCCAGGAGAGACCACCAAAAGCCTGGTGAAAACACTGACTGCTGGAGTGAAACTTGTGAAGAGTTGCACAAGTCCTGCCTAAGGCAGTTGGGTTGGGTCTGGAGTGGAGGGAGATGGAGAAAGGAAGGAAAAATGCCTTCCCTACTGTTCTTGCTTAAAGAACAGGGATTTCTTTATCATGTTTAATCAAAAAGACCAAAATGAAACCAATAGTTAAGAGCAAGTACAGGTGTTGGGGACACAATGGCTCCACCACTCACCATCTATTTCCATGTGGTATCATCTCCTCTTTTTTCCTCTATCTGGCCCTCCTTCATGAGGCAAAGACCTGCCCTGCTGCGTTAAATTCTCTGTGGAGGAGGCTGGCAGAACCACTAACTGCCATGTCTTTCCTTACCAGTGCTCTGCCCTCCCCCTGCCCAGTCCCACCTGCCTGAAACTGCAGTCAAGAGCAGTACAAGAGCCCAGCATGCTCCCGCTGTGTGCCACAAGAGGGCTCTTCATCAGGCACGACAGTTCCCCCAAAAGACTTGGCAAATCTTGGAATATCAGCCTGAAACTGAAGAAAGATGGAAAAGTTCTTTGGGGCCCCAGAAGCCACGCATGCACCAATAATTGTTTTTATTATTTCTTGCCTGAACCGTAAATGACCAGCCTCCTCCGGCTGATTAACATGTGGCTCCCAAGTTTGAGCATGACAATGAAAAAAATAGAGCAGAAGGGTAAGACAAGTTCCTAGGGACTAAATTTGGTCAGGAAGCAGATAGGAAATGGAAAAAGAAGTTTAGGCAGTCAAAGAGATTTGATAGTGATCCACTAAAGTGTAAAGACAGATGTAATGGACAGTACTCATGGAGGTCTTGTTCCAGGAGAGGCTTTGTTTTCACTGTGCTCCATTCCCAAGTATTCCACTTCAGTCATAGAATGGTTTGTGTTGGAAGGGGCCTTATAGATCATTCAGTTCCAACTCTTTCTGTTCTGTGCAAGGACTATTTCTCTGGCTGGTTTTTTGGGGTTTTTTTGTTTGTTTGTTCGTGTTGGTTTTTGGGTTTTTTTAATGAATGTGCTAAATAACTTTGAAAACAACAGGTCATTCCCTGGAGTTCCCAGGGAAGAAATACCAAAATAGGTAATATCACCTGCTGAAATAACAACAGCTAACAACAGAGGAATCCCTTCTGTCCCAAGGTCCACCACTAAGCTTGTCAGTCCTTTCAGCAGCTCCTTTAGCTTTAGGAGTCTCAATGTCACACAACAGGTCTAAATAACTTTTGGGTGAGCTGCTGTGTATTTCTTACTGTGCCACTGACAGAGACAAATGAAATCAGAAGCACCGAAAAAAATCCCATTGACTGATAAATGGTACAAAAAAGGCCATTCCAACATCCATGTGCAAACTCACAGTCCTTTCCTTTTAACCACTGTTTAGATTAACAATTACTAATAACCCTGATCTAATTGCTGAAACCACAAAAGACCATGGCCCTGGGTTGGGCTGAAATGGTTAGCTTTGCTTATTACATCCTAATTTCTTCCCACTTGCAGGATTAGAATGAAATTATAGTAACAATGGAGCTGCAGGATGGCTCAATGCTCCATGAGAGCAGCATCAGCTCTCCCGGGCTCTGGGGAAATAAAGGAATTCCTTGGCTCACTGCTCTCATTCTTCACACACAGGAAAAAAAAAATCACTTTTAAAACTGACTTCCATGTAAAAAGGTACCAGTTATCATAAGTGCCTCTGTCAACAGAAGGTTGCTGGTGACACTTTCGTGTTCTCCGACAGAAAGACCCTCATGCCACGCATTCATCTATGATTCACAGATTGTCTATTTCTGTTTTCCATCTTGTAGCTGTGCTTTCGTACACATAACAAAAATACAAAAAAAATACTTAAAGGTGACAGCTTCTTTTTCTTCAAAAAACCAGTGCACTTCAGAACTCCTCAAGGAATACATACCCGTGGAGACAAGAAAGCCTCCCCAGGCACATACCTCTAATAAAAAGTACTAGCAGACTCTCAATCTCCCTAAGAAATTCTCTTGCCTCGTTAGAAAGAACATAAGCACCACTCATTTACATTTTATGCAGAATTTCAGCCTGGTTTCCGTTGAGGCATTCCCCAATTTCACACGCAGCCTGTTGCTTGTGCTTATGCTGCAGGGCACAGCTTTTGTACAGCCGCATGGGTTGGATGTCAGTGGTATCCAATGCTCCAGGTCAAAGATTGACTGAGCAGAGCGTGATTGAATGGCTCTAAAACGGCAACTCTGGTCATGTGAGTGGTGTATGAAGGTGGAGTTCTAAACAAGTTGCTAAAGGATGCAACTCCTGTTGGTTAAGTTTGTTGCAAAAGGGCAGCCAGTCAGCAGTGCCCAGCAAGACACACACAAGCCCAGCTGGATGCATCAGGAGTTTTGCTTTATTCTCCTTGGTTGAGCCTGTGTATATTTTTCCTTACAAAGCTATAAAAGTACATCAATATTAATTTCATAATTTTCAGTTACAAAGTGTACAAATGGCTAACATGGTGCTATATAGTGCATTGTAAAGTGCAATACTGATAGTTCAGATCTGAGTATCAAAGCAAGTGATGATTTTAAGTATATAAAGTAGGATGAGGGAAAGATAGTAGCCAAGCATCAGCAAAACCAATTGAGGAATAGTTCAGGGGACAGTTGGTTCTCCCTAATACCTCTGGTAATACTCAGCCATTCCACAGGAGCTGGTAGTACTGGTCTTGCCAAGTATTTTAGTTTACTAGACCCCAAAGAAGTACAGAACTAGACCTCTCCAAAAAGCACAGCAGGCAAGTTTAAATATAGAGTTTAAAATAGATAGATATAGTTTAAAATATAATTACTCTTCCTTAAGTTTTTATCTGACAGAATCCTTCTGTCAGGAGTTGGCTGGCAATGACAAAAGTTTATAATTTAGTTTTACCAACTCTACCTTGAGGACCCAGAAAAAAACTTAAACTTAGTGATGCTCAATGAGCTGAATTTCCATTTGTGAACATCAATTAACTTGCTTCCTAAGAAGAATGCTGTTGAAGAGAGAAAAACAAAGAACAATGGGGAAATAACAGGTAACATTCAACACTTAATTAGTCCTTCTGCAGCATATGATTATTTATAGCCCTCCTCTCTGGGTTGCTGAGGAGACAACTGCTGGGCCAGCTTCTGTCTTTCCCCCTCCCTTCTGACTGTGAGATCCCAGGGCTTTGTCATCACGCCCACGGCTACAAAATGCCCCTGCAAGCAGCAGTGGGCAATGTTATTGCTCTCCAGCGACTGCAGCTCCATCGCTGGCTGCTCGAGCTCACTGCTACAGCTGTGCCAGCATCTGTTATTCCAGCATTCAGCAAGCACTCTTGTAAGGTGCAGAGCACACAACTGTCTTGCTTACAGGAAAATTTTTAAACACACTTCTTATCTCCTGCTTACTGAAGCTGAAATTGATTCTCTGGCTTTTTTTTCTAGTTCATGACTCTTGTGTTCAAGGCTAAATGATTACCTAGGGAAAGCATGGATAGGAAGAAAAATGAAAACAAATAGGAAGACTCTCTCCCCACTTCTCCCACATTAGTTCAGGGTCTGGGACACAGGGGTCCTTGCCATGCTCACTTTGAAGTGTGGGTTTAATACTGAGACCTTCATCCTAGATAAATCCCTGAGCAATACAGCTTTGCTTGTCCTTGAACTGATGGAGGAAATCCCTTTTAGAAGATCTATTTCTGTGCTAGCACAGAAGAAAATCAAACCTCAAAATGTTAGTATTTATCTTTAAAAATAAAAACCCACCTAGATTTATGATCTGCTTTTTAAAGTTCGGTGACATTTTTTTTTCAAAATGGTAATAGCAAACAGGAAAAAATCTGCAGGAGATAATTCCATAGTGGAGGCACATTCAATCCTGGGAGCCCTTGGGGTAAAAGAAAACACAAAGCCTAGCAAGAACATTAATAATTTCAAAAAGATAACAAAAGATAATGGGCCTGATTTGACCTCAAAAGGCAGAGCTTTTAAATTATACTCCTGACAGTTCCTATGTCATTAATGTTGGTGATCCACAAGTAAAAATAAATCTTTAAAAATTACTTTTATAGAACTGTAACAAACCTTTACATACACATGCACGAGGAGGGGTAAAGGAAACTGTTATTTAAACAACTAAACCACCAATCTCTCTTGTGGGAGAAACTGAAAAGACAGTATCTCACCACAAAAGCTGTGAAGATAACTAGCCCTTGACAGCACTCCGAATTGCCCTTCCAGTCAGGCGTGCAGCATGGGCAGCAAACAAGAGTATGATGTGTGGCTGCAGCTGCACTGAGCTCAGGGACATGTGCAGGGTTGGCCCATGTCACTGCTGTGCTGCAGTTGAGGGATATGGGCTGTTAGGAAGAGCAGGCTGGAAGGCAAGGAGAGGGAGTTGGCCTTTATGCAAGAGGGCAGCAGGAGTGCACTCTGCCTGGGGATGGGGGACGAGCTGAGAGCTTACAGTCAGGATCAGTGGGCAGACCAACAGGAGTGACATGGTAATGTGGGGGTCTGCTATAGACCTCCTGACCAGGAAGAAGAAGCTGCAGCCTTCTTCAAACAGATGGAAAAATCCTCATATTCACAGGCCTTAGTCTTCATGGGGGGACTTTGACTATGCTGAGATCTGCTGCAAGGGCAATACAACAGTGCTCAAGCAATCTGTAAGTTTTGATGTGCATTGATGACATCTTCCATGACAAGTAATCCAGGAACTGGCACAGGAAAGCACTCAGCTGGACGAGATACTTGCAAACAGGGTAGACCTAGTCAGGGGCCTGAAATCAGAGGCAGCATTGGCTACAGTGTCCATAAGATGGTGGAGTTTGGGATTCTAGGAGAAGTGAGCAGGGCAAAAAGCAAGATGGATGGCCCTGGATTTAATAAGAGCAGATTTAAAACCTCTTCAGAAGTTTGAAAGAATCCCATGGAATACAATTCTGGATAGAAGAGGGGTCAAGCAGAGCTGGCTGATGTTCAACCGTCAACCCCTCCAAGCATTAGAAAGGTCTGTCCTGACAAACAGAAACCCAAGCAGTGTGTCAGGAGACCTGGCTGGATGTGCTCTGAGCTTTTAACTGCACCAGAATATAAAAACAATGTGTGGAAAGCAAAAACAAAGGGGTGGAAGCAGTGCCAGGTGACCCAAGTGGAGTAGAGGGTTCTCTGATAATGCAGGAATAAGGTTAGGAAAGATAAAGAAAAAGCTGAGCTGGAGTTGAATCTGTCAAGGGATGTGACGTGTGACAAAATATTCCACAAGTACATAAATAACAAAAATGAATACCCACTGCTAAATCAGACAGAGCAACTGGTGACAAATTACATGGATAAGGCTGAGGTACTCAACACCACCTTTGTCTTACTCTTTACCATGCAAACTGGGCTTCAAGAATCCCAGGTTCCTGGGACCAGAGGGAATGTCTGCAGCAAGGGTGATTTGTTGTCAGCAGTGAAGGACCAAACTAGAGACCACTTTTAAAAACTGGACACATATAAGGCCACAGGAGAGATAGGATGGGGCACAACCAGTGCTGAGGAAGCTGGTTGATGTCATTGGGAGGCCACTGTCAGTTACCTCTGAACAGTCATGGCAACTGGGAGAGGTTCTTGAAGATAGAAAGCAAGTATTACCCCTATCTTCAAGTAGGGCAAGAAGGAGATCCAGAGAACTATAGGCTGCTCAACCTCATCTCAGTCCCTGGGAAGGTGATGAAGAAAATCCCCTGAGAAAGCATTTCCGAAGATCTGAAGGACAAGACAGTCATCAGGAGTGGTCAGCATGGATTTATGATGGGGACATGATGCTTGACCAACGTGGTAGCCATCTCCAGTAACATGACTAGCATATTGGTCAAGATGAGAGAGATGTGTTTTGTGCACCTTGACTTCAGGAAAGTCTTTGATACTGTCTCTTGTAATACCATCATAGACAAGCTGACAAAGTATAGGGTAGACAAGTAAAGGTTGAGGCAGATAGAAAACTGAATGAAGGACCAGGTTCAGAGTGTTGTAATTGGTGCCACAAACCCCAGAGGTCAACATGGTCTTCACTAAAGACCTGGATGATGGAACAGAATGTGCCTGTGGCATGTTTGCAGATGATAACAAACTGGGAGCTGTAGCTGATGCACCACATGATTTTGCTGACATAGAAATGGGCAGAGAGGAAGCTCATGAAGTTCAACAAGGGGAAATGCAAAGTCCTGCATCTAGGGAGAAATGATGGGAGGCTGGGGGCTAGTAGGGAACAGAAATAGAAGTCTGACTGGTTTGTCTCTTGTTTCTCAGGAAATTCCTCCAGGGCCTCATAATGAGGGAAGGGGCATGAAGACATGACTTGCTTGGTCACAGAATGGCTGCTTCTCTCATTAAAAGGAGTTAATTAAGCTAACCACATTATCAGGGGCTGGGAGCAAAGCTCAAGCAGGATGCAGAGACCAGATGTCCCTGCTTGAGCAGGGGGCTGGACCAGATGACTTCCAGAGGTGCCTTCCAATCTCAACCCCTCTGTGATTCTGTGCAGTCAAACTATGACTTGTCCCTCTCATATCTGTGTTGTTTCTAACATTGCTATGCCTCTTTTTAGCTTTGTTTCCTGGGGCCTTTGACTGTTGCACGAAAATTTCAGATGAAATTCCAAAAGGAATTCTCAGAAGAGTGGAGAGGTTTGAAATCCAGAAAGCTGATGGCCTGTGTCACCTAGAGGCTGTTATGTAAGAGATATTTTGTGTCCTTCCCTGTGAAAGGGATACTGCAAGTTAAAATCTATTAGGCAGCATTTAAATAAGTAGAATCTTGGAAAGCTAACACAAATTCAAAAACTGACATTGTATGTGATTTAAGAATTGTCCTTCCTTGTGCTCTTTAAACTTGATTGTTAAAATTTAATTCTTTTTTCAGTAATAATACTGAATGTTATTCAGCCTTCATTGACACTTGCTTTATTTTTAGAACTGAGAAATTACTCATGCACCTTAAGATTTATCTGCTTTTTCCAATTATTTATCCCCTAAAAACCTTGCCTAAACTCATTAAATCAGCTTTACTTTCTCAAATAAGCTATTTCTATTTTTTTTTCCTGGTATAATGTCACACTGTTTGGATTAAATTGGTACATTTTCTAGACTTTTGCATGATAATCATGACAGTCAATAATTATACAGTGGTCCGCTTATTTATTGGCCATAGAAATGTACTGCTTTGCACCGTGGATCTTTTTGCACTGAAGTAGTAAAGCTTTTTTTCAGATTTTGGAATGTAAGTTTAATAATGTAAAACTTAGATCCTAACTTATTTGAAACCACAAGAAAAAGTGAATAAACACAGTATAAAATATAATTTAAGATGGACCAAGTCCAACTTTGTGGTCTTCATAGGTGAGTGATAAGTATGATGATTTTTAAAAGCTGGGATTTTTACTTTTTTCTTTGAAACTGACAACCATTTTTTTCTCTGTCAGTCTCCACATAAAAGGCAAAAAGTTCTGTGTGAATCCATGGAATAGAAAAGTCAAAAAAATGATGAAGAAGATGAAGCACAAGATTCACAGGATCAAATCTCATTTTAGAAAGCAGAGAAGAATCAGAATTACCAAACAGAAAGAATGGAAGCAGTAGCAAGATGAAGCAAGCCCCATGATGAAGATACTGTGGCATAGGGCACTGCAAGCAAGGATACCATATTTTACCAGTGATGGATGATTGTTGCATTAAAATATCTTTTCAAATCTCTATGTGCCAGAGAAAGCAGAGGCAGAAAACCTGTACTCAGAAATCACCTGTACTCAGAACGATGCTGATCAGATTATCAGACAAACGACAAGGTGTTCCTGGTAATGTCTTGTAGCAAGTGCTCACTGTACCTCCTGGATCTTTTGGCAGACTTAAATCTTCCTCTTTCTCACCCTGCCTTCATCACAACCTCCCCTGTGATTTCTGTTTTAACATACTGTTCCCTCACATTCCTCCATTTGTTTCCAGTCCTATCCATGGTCCTTATTCTTCCCTGTCTGCAATCATCTTCATGCTGTTGCTTGTTTTGTTTATATTCTTCCAGTCATTAATCTTTCTTTTTTCTTCATCTTACCTAGTTTTACAAACACAATTTCAGACAGTTACAGTTTAAGTTTGCCAAAAACATGTCTTTTACCTATTCCAAACAATCTTTGCTCCCAGCTGTTACTATTATGAAATGTAATTGCAGTGATAATATCCAAGCCTGTCCATAGGACTCAAAGTGTGGCATTCAGAGCTATGCAATAAAGATCATCCTATTGCTTTTGTTTGTTCAGTTCCCTACTCAGATCCTTCAGATGGGTCCTTCCTACTCTCTTTGCTGAATTTCTCATAATTAGGACTGAAGTTTACGTGTGTCCCTCAAGGCCTTTTTTGAAGACTAGCAGTGATGACAGCTTGGCCACTCCATAGCCTCTCTTCCACTGCACAGCACTGCCTTCTCCTGTGTGGCACAGTCCTGATTTCCTCCCTGCTTCCTGGAAACTTCCAAGTAATTTAGTGTTTTCACAAAGACATCTCATCAACAGCACCTCTCCTCACAGACACGTACACAGAAAGCAGCAAATGAGGAGGGAGAAGAGAGGTTTTTAAAAGAGTTAAGTGCCATAGAATGCATACATCTAGTGAGCCAAAAATACTTATAGCAGCACAATTCCGTTCTTTCTCCTCTTCCCCCAGCAATTACTGTTTTTTTTTCAATCACTGCATCTGACTTAAGTGAATTCCTCTGAGTTGCCTCTTGTGTTTGTTTTGAAATTTTTATGTAAAACTACATCCTGAAGCATGGGAGAAAGCAAGGCCAATGACAGGGGATAGAAGCAGCTGCTGGTATGTTCCCTAAATAAGAAAGAAGATGAAAAACCGAAGCAAGGTCACTAGAGATAAGCACCATACTTTACAGATGCAAATCTGGTGAGAGAAACTTGACTCCCTCCAAAACAGATAAGAGAAACCATTACTGCTCTTAGGAGCCAACAGTCTTTGGACAGGGATGAGGCAACTAATATAACTCTTCTTCCAGATTCTAGGGAATATTTTGTACAGCACATACAATGGCATAGCTCCATCCTCTGCCTGCTGCAACTCTATCCAGGAAGCCTGCTGCTGGGACCAGGAGCTGGGGCTGCCGTCTCTGACTCTGAGCCTCACAGAGGCTCTTCCTCCCAAGGCTGTGCTCAGCACATTGCAGAGGCAGAGGATGTGACCCTGGCTGATGCAAGCTGAAACAGCACACGGTTTCCACCATTTCATTTGCACTGCCTGGACACCACATGGATAATTAGCTAATGGGTATTACACAGAATCCAACCCCCCTGGGCCTAGGTCAGCAGAGCACCAGGAATGCTAAACTGCAGAAGCTCTTTACAATATGGCAGCAGCAGTTTACTGTTTCTGGCAGTTCTATTTTCTTCCTCATGTTCTGCTCTGCATTCCAGATTTTACCTTCTTCCTTCCCTCAGATTTCTGGGTGGGTTTATGATGGCATCTGAGCTCCTCAGAGTTGTGCCATCAATGCAACCAGTGATCTTTTGAGTGTATAGTGTACCCAACATACTGACTAAAGCATGGACTGTACCCCAATTTCCATGGCCCTTCTATGAGAGAGAGCATTTCACAGGATTAGAGCCTGGAACAACCTTTCCAGAGAAGGGACGGGAAGGGAAAGGGAAAAAGAAAGGGAAAGGGAAAGGGAAAGGGAAAGGGAAAGGGAAAGGGAAAGGGAAAGGGAAAGGGAAAGGGAAAGGGAAAGGGAAAGGGTCCATGCTGGTTTAGGTACAGGCTGCTGGGAAGCTCCATGCACTCTTGGCTTGCAGACCTGTCCTCTGACAGCTGTAGGTTCACAGCACAGCTGCAGTTCTCTCTTCTGTTTGTAAAGCAGTACAGATACTGGTGGTGACTTGTTTTTGTACTGTCAGCTTCCCTGGCCTCCTCATCTTATCTGATGATTCTTATCAGTTCAGCAATTCCTGCTTCATATTTGAAATTAAAGACCCAACCAAACCTGCAACTCAAATGTTATTGAAATACTTGCATTTACTGGACCTTGATATTTTTGTTTACATCTTTGAGTTCTTCAGTGTGATGTCTTCTATCAGGTTCTCCTGAAATCAGTAGATCAGACTGAGAGATTACGAGATTACAAAATCCACTCCCTCCTACCAGCTGTATTTCAAGTTTTGGTTCCAGTGCATTCTTTTGGGAATTGAATTAGAAAAACTTCTACCAGTCATTCAACCTAAAAAAAAAGGTTCCTCCCTGGTAATGGCATACAGCACTTGAAAGATACACTGTCTCATACAGTTTCATTTATCCCTAAACCCTGAAACACAACATGTAGAAGCAAAATGTTCCAGTTTCCAAACTTTCACTTGAGTGACCTCATACTCTCTGTACCTGAGCATTATTTTTGACCTTTGCCATTTTGTACTTGGCAACAAAATAAAATCAATGCTTTTTTCACTAAAGTCATCTCACCATCTTGTTTGGTGGAAGAGATTATTAGGGCTCATTACTTTGTTTTCCCTGAAAATGCTGAATAATGCTCTCTTTTCAATGGGTTTCAGTGGCTTAAAGGTGTAGTTGGTTGCATTTGAAAACCCCAGTGAGTATTTTAGTGGCTTGGAAGTGTAACTTCCATTGAATTAAGATCCAGATTAGTCTTGTAATTAATATTCTTGAGAATTCTAGTAAAGGCACTCCTACACACTTTTAAGAAACAGTTTAACAGATTATTATAATCTGTCTTTTTCATTTATTTTAACAGTTATTAACTTAATGTGATGGCCTCTAAGTCATTTTTAAGATGCTTTAAAAAAATCACAGATAGCATTGCCTAAGAACTGCTAAAGAGAAGAAAAGAACCTGTTTGGTCTATTAAGGCAAAACCAGCACCCTGAATTTGATACTCTTGCTTAAAACTAGAAAGTGAGTCATAACACTGCAAACACTTTTCTTTCAAACCAGTACTGGGTTAGGAGTTCCCACACACTTTTACACAGTTGAAAAACGTTGATAGAGGCTCAAATTCAAACCCATCTTTTATCAAAACAGCCTGGATTTTAACAGAAGAAGAGGATATGCGCTTGCCCTCTCAGTAGCACACCTGAGCATGTTTCTGAGACAAGGTTATTCTGAGTTATGCTGAGTTTCTTTGGTAGTACCATCTTTATTAAAACAACCTGTCCTTTCTCAGGTTTCCAGTTCTAAGGTTACTGAGGTGCAACACTCAATTTGATGCATTAGTCCAAATTAACAAATAGAACTTGCAAATACAATTTTTGATTATACATCTCCCTGGGCAGATTGATTAAACTCTACAGCCATGAAAGGGAAATGACCTGCATTCTCACTAGCTGGGCTGGAAATAGAGCAATCACATGTCCGAAGCACAATTTGGTTAGAGAACTATAATTAATTACCTAAGAGGTTTGGAATAAGATTCACCAACAACTTGAATGATATGAATGCAATCTTTACAAGAAATTAGTGTAAAACAATTGTAGACTATTGCAACAGCAGCATAGACAGACCCTTTCTTGTGAAGAAACAATTGTAATTTTTTAAAGTATTCCCTTGTAATACACTCTGGGGCAGGAAAAGCAAATAGTCTCATAGAGCTGGATAAAAAGAACAACACTACTGACAACAATTATAAAATAAATTGTATTGATTAATAAGAAAAAGTAGGCTCTAGATCTTGGGCTATAAGACTTAGTCATCAAACTAGTCTGCAAGTGGAGGACATCTGGACTTGATACAAATTTAAATTAGCATCTGGATCCATAAACATCCTGAGGAGACAAAAACAATGCTTTTAGCAGCGTAATGACCAGGTAAATCTCTAAATATCTGGTAGAGATACATAGACCATGGGAAAGAAAGCAGTAATATGGATCACCTCCCCAAGCTAATCTTAGTAATTTTGTCAGGGATTTTAATGAGATCTGTAGAAGATGTAATAAAAAAGATTATTTTTTAGATCTGCATTTAGTGTTGACTATACACACACACACACAAAAAGAACTGCAAAACACAATTCTGACTTCACCATTTTGAAAGCAAGTAAGACATTTCTCAGAAGGAAACCCCCACCTGAGTGCAGGCTCCCAGGTGAGCAGGTTTACATCGCCAGGAGCAGCAAGAGCAGGTGCAGCCAGAGCAGTTACAAGGCGGCAGGCAGGGCAGTGACCGGGCCAAGGGCACGCACTCGCAGTGCCCAAACAAACACAGAGAGCAGGGCCAGTGATGGCAAAACAGGGTCAACCAAGAGTCCAGGCTTCCAGACAAGTTTGTAGGGATGAGTAGGTTGGAGGTGAAGCTGGGGGGTCAAGTCACTGGGTCAGGATCAGCAAGGGTCGTACCAGGCACAGGCACATTCATGATGCCCCTCTGGCAAAGGCCCAACTTTGAACACGGCTCCCAAGCGAAAGGGAAGAGGTGGCCATGGAAGCTTCTCACAGCTCCATCAGACTACTTTCTCCAGGGGAGTCCCATCCCAGGCTACCTGAGATGTGGGAACCAAAGCTGGCCTTGTGCACAGCCAGCTGAGCCCCCAGGGAGCAGGGAGATGGGCTGCTCCATCTGCTTCCCAGCACATCTTCCATACAACCAGGACAGTCCAGGCATCCCCATGTCAGGAACATTTTGCCACCAAAGTGCATGTTGAAAGTGCATGGTATTAGGAACCCATCTTGATGTCTAGAACAAGGATACAGCTCTAGTTCTGGATCTTTGGTTTTGTTTGTTTGTTGGGTTGCTGTTTTGGTTGGTTGGTTGTTTTGCTGCTGTTTTTTTTTGTTTTGCTTTTGTTGTGGGATTTTTTTGGTTGGTTGGTTGGTTTTTTTGTTTGTTTGTTGGCAGGAATGGAAAAGAAGAAGGAATTGAAGTTTTAGAATCCCAGAGCAGATGAACTTTCCTAACAAGCCCCTTTGGTCTGTAGGCACAGGAGGCACCAGTGTACATGATGTAACATGATGTAACTACGCCATCACCAACCAAGTTTGCAATTTGTCAACATGTTTCTTTCAGAATAACAAATGGAACTGGCTTGTACACTGGCTGGCACAAGCTTATCAGGAGACGTGCAGAAAAAACTTCTCTCGATTTCTCAGTGGTATTTCTCAATCCTTGCACTACAGATAGTTATGTGACAAATCTGTGATGATTTTGCATGACAATGGCACAGCAAACAGCTACAAGTTCAAAACAGATTGAACAAACAGGACAGAAATTAACACTTTCAATGATGGCTTTTCCATTTCCTTTGCAGTATTTTTACCTGCCCCTAAGATGGCAGTTTAACACCCTGGAGTGGTGTGAGGTGAGCAAGGTGGTATCTTCTGCTAGCTATAGCAGTCAGATCTCACAGAACCTGACAGCTGCTAAGGGAGTACATTTCCTTGACTTGAGCAGTGGTTTACAACCCAATTATCCACCCTATAAAATTTGTGTTTGACTTCTGTCAAGCAACTTCCCATCCACAACAGACGTTTGTGCTCCCAGTTCTCTGGGGATGTGCAACAGTGGAGTAGGTGGATATAAATCATCTCGCGGCCTAAAGGCAAGCGAGGCTCGCAGGAGGAATCCACACATTAGCTAACTGCCAATTTGTCAGCACTAAACCCGTGATGTGCAGCTTGCCACATGGAAGATTTAACGAGCTCGGACGAAAATGTTACGAGAAGATCCAGGGCAGGGCAGGGCAGGACATCCATCATATCCTCCGTGAAGCAATTCTGCTGGCAGAGCTCCGTGCGAGCGCCGGTGCCTGGGCACGCCAGGGTCAGGACACGCCGGGGCCTGGATGCGCCGTGGCCGGGATGCTCCGCGCGGCTCCGGGCGGGACAGGCGGACCCTCCCGTTGCTAGGCAACCGCCTCGCGCCCGGCCCGAGCCCTTCCTACCCTCACCCGCGGTCGGCTGCGCGCTCCCATTGGCTGTCCCCGCCCGGCGCTCGGCTCCCATTGGGAGTCCGCCGCCTCTGCCGCGTCCCCATTGGCGAACCGCCCTCTGCCCACGCCGCGTCACTTTCTCACGCCATTCCCCCCGCCCGCTCCGCCCGCCGCGCGCCGGGCGGGGGGCGGGACCTGGGGCGGTCGCGGCTGTGATTGGGCAACGACGCTGCCGCTCAGGGCGCGCGCCGGGCGGCGGGCGGCGCAGCTGCTTAAAGGGGCCGCACGCCCGCCGGAGGCCGGTGCTGTCCTGAGTGCGTGCGGAGCCACACCGGGAGCGACATCGGGAGCGACACCGGGAGCCATCACCTCGGACGGGTGAGCGCGGCTCGGGCCGCGGAGGCCCGCGGGCCGGGAGCGAGGGGCTGCGGAGCCGGGTGGGGAAGCACGCGAGGGGCGGCGGGGCTGGGAGAGGGAGCCGCAGGCAGGGTGGGCATAGCTGGGAGCTGTCTTTCCAGTGGATGGGAACGCCTTTGGAGGAACACCCGTAGCGCGGCAGGGGGGAAATAAAAAAAAAAAAATATTAAAAATGCAAAAGAAGAGAGGAAGAAAAAAAGGATAAAAAACACCCCAAAAAGGTGTGTCAGGGTCCTGACTTAGGTGTCGCCCTGCACCCCGCGCCGGCCGCTGTCCAGAGCATCCCGGCCCGTGGGGCGGCGCAGCGGGCGACGCTCACTGCCCGGTCAACCAGGTGCCTCCCGAAAGAACCGCATCCCGGGACGGGGGTCCCTGCCGCTGCCTCCCGAAAGAACCGCATCCCAGGACGGGGATCCCCGCCGCTGCCTCCCGTCCTGTCCTCGCGGGAGGCCCGCGGCTGTGTGAGCTGCGGTGAGCGGCTGCTGCGGGGCTCCGCCGAGCTCTGCCCCCGCCTCGGAGGCCACCGAGAAGCCTTCGGTGTGTTCCTTAATTGCCTCTCAGTGTCGCGACAGCGTCGCCCTCCCAGGTCGGGAAAGGCAGAGCGAGCGTGGCCCCCTGCTCACGCCACCTTCCGTCGCCCAGGCAAAGGCAGCCGGGTGCTTCCCCAAGGGATGCCGCCGCCTTCTTTCCTGATGGCGTTTGCCGCAGGGGTGTGAGCATCCCGGCGCCCACCCGTGTTGCTGACGGAGCCCCGTGCTCGGATGTGCCGCCATCCCCGCGGGTGAGGCCGCACGGCTCCATCCAGCGTTCCATCCCCGCGGCTCTGCGCAGTTTGCCCGTGTTCCGGCGCACGGAGGTGAGCGAGCATCCCGCAGGGATGCCCGTCCCGGCCCCTGCCGGCGCCCAGAGTGAGTGAGCATCCCGCGGGGATGCCCGTCGCGGCCCATCCCGGCGCCCGGAGCTGAGCGTCCCGCGGGGATGTGGCCGCGGTCCCGGCGGACGCGGCGACCTCTGGTGGCGGCACCGGTGTCGTGCGAGCGTCCCCTGCGGGCCCGTGCGGGGACAAGTCGGTGATGTCACAGCCGGGGCTGCCACGGGCACAGCCCGTCCCACTGGTCCTCTGGAGCCAAAGGCATCGCCTGTAGCAAACAGGGCCGAGACTTATTTTCTACCTTTGAGTAAAGTGTTCTGTTAGAATTAAAAACTTAGGTAAGAAATAAGATTCAAATTACTGACATAATTTTCTCATATTCCTGAGAAAGACAATAATGCTACCAGCTGTTAGGAGAGAATGTGTTTCTGGTAACACCAGCAGAAAGAAAGGGTTGCTTGTCTTGCGCTTCTCATTCATTCCCAGCGGAATCATAAGGAGACACAAAACAAAGTAGGTTTCTCAATTTCATAAATAAAAGCATTTGGGATTCTTGGTCTTTTAAAACAAATCATACTTCTGAGAAAGTTTTTATTTTCAGTGAAAGGGATAGGATGTTGTTTGCTGCTTGACCAGGAAGACAAAAGACTGTCTGTTTTACACTGAGTAAACAATTTTTTTTCTGCAATGACTGACTGACTCAAGATGTCATACATCCCATTTCCTTCAGTGGTCAGAGTACACTTACAAAGCAGTGCTTCTCATAGCAGTACAGCCCGGTAGCACAGACTGCCGTCCTGTTAGGTGTGACTGGTGAGCTTGGTATTTGGTGAGCCTGGGAACAAGACGGAAACACCCTCCCTCTAGTTGTGTTCTGCACAAAGTTTCCTGATGAGAGAACTGCAGCAAGTGATATCACTTGAGTGCCAGTTTTGGCATCTCAAAGTTCTGTAAGGAGCAAGCACAGAATACACTGGTTTTCCTTAGCTCTCACCAATACTGCAGTTCCTTTTAGCATACTGATTTTCCCAATAATTCACTGCCTGGTTGAAAGCTGCTGTTCTCCTATGCCCATTACTTGTCAAGTCCATTGCATGCTGTGTGCAGGCTTCAGGGAGGCTTTGCTGCACCCTTTCAGTGAGCTTATTAAAAAACAGAGGGAGAGGGACTTCTTGCAAGAACGTGTAGTGACAGGACAAGGGGGAACGGTTTCAAACTGAAAGACAGTACGTTTAGACGAGATATGAGGAAGAAATTCATTACTGTTAGGGAGGTGAGGCACTGGCATAGGTTGCCCAGAGGAGCTGTGAATGCCCCATTCCTGGAACTCTTTAAAGCCAGGTTGGAGACTTTGAACAACCTGGTCTAGTGGAAGGTGTGCAGGGGGGTTGGAATGAGATGGTCTCTAAGGCGCCTTCCAACCCAAACTATTCAATTATTTTTGTATAAATTTTAAATAAAATTAAGCCTCTTGAGGTTCTCTGCAGCCTCCAACTTTCAGCTTTCTGGCCCTTGGAGCAGCAGAAGCTCTGCTCTGGGTACGTGGCTCACCCTCGGTGTGGCTGCCACACACTGATGAGCTGGTATTTCCTTTTTGAAAAAATCCTTTTGAAAAAAATGAGGTGTTTCATGCCAGAAGGAGAGCTGGACCCCAAAGGCCTTTTCCCAGCTGGTACCTTGGGATCTCTCTGTGGGCAGTGTGTTTACATTCACATGGGAGCCAAAAAGCTTCTTCCTCCCCTGCAATGCCTGTGCAGATTTGGGATAAAACGCAGCGCTTGGAGCCAAGATCTGGACCCCAGCGCTGCTCTGTGTCCCCAAGCCGTGTGACTTGTTCACGGTACTGCTGAGAAAGGACGTGTCCTTTCTCCCCGCAGCTCCTGGGGGCTCTCTGGACCAGCACCCTCCCTCCCCTGGCCGTTGTTTCAACGAGTCGGTGATGGCCACTCCACCAACAGCATCAGCCTGCTGCTGCGCCGTAACAAATCCATAATCCTGCCCGACAGCTTCCAGGACGCAGGAATAATGATGGTTTTGCTCAGCGTGTGGGTTGTTGGGGGTTTTTTAAATCTGTATAGTTTGAAGCAAGATAGGAAGATACGGCACCGCTCCACTGTGCAAATAGAAGTGAGGTGCCGAGGGATTGTCCAAAATAACAAACAAAACCAAAACCACACAGAAAGCCTTCTCAAACTGGGATTTTGGGTGGGGGAGAATTCAGATTCATTTCCTGTCGGGGTTTTTGCGAAGCCAAGCGCAGTGTCCCGGCGCTTCCCGCAGCCCCGTCCTGTACGGGCGTGGCGCCTCCCGGCGCACGCGCACTGCTCGCGGCGCGCATGCGCAGCCCGCCAGAAGCCGGCCATGGGATTCCAGAGCGCGTGAGGGCTGGACGGCGCGGCTGCCTGAGGGCAGAGGTGGGACGGCGGGAGGGCGGTGGCTGCGTGGTGTGCTGGGCACGGCACGGCACGGCACGGCACGGCACGGCACGGCACGGCACGGCACGGCACACCCTGCGGATGGGGCGCGGTGCGACCCCCTTTGCGCCCCTCCCCGCGGCGCCTGCCCGGCTGCCGGGCAGGTTATGGATAACCTTGTGGTGTGGGGGGAGGCGCCGGCAGGGGACGGAAACAAAGCGAAATTGGTTGTGTTGCTTAAAACCGCGCAGTGCGCTGGCTGTAGGGCCGTTCTTTGTCCCTTTACACAGCTGGTCCTGGCTTCTGGAAGAAGCCGGGTGAGGTAAGTGCGGCGGTGCTTGGAGCTGGGCACGGAAGGGACGAGTGCCCCGTAAGGATGTTAGCCAAGGAGGATGGTGCCGGGCTGTGTAATTGAGGTAGGGTTGAAGTAATGGATGTAGTATGTCCTTGGGGGTAGTAAATCCTCTAGTGTGGTGACAGGGAAGTTGTGGGGTTGGAATAAGGAAACTCGGCCTATCAGGGAGAACACTGTTCATCTCAGCATTAAATATTCCTCCAGGCTTGGTGTTAGGAGTTCCAGTGTTCTGGAATGCCAAAATAAAGTATGCCTAAAGCAAACAAAAAAACCGCAAAAAGCGAACACCAACACGCCCCTCAAAACAAAAACAAAACTGAAATAACACAGAAATAATTCTGCCTTGTTGCAAGTATAAGCAAAACAAAGTGACCTATGTCATTTTTTTAAAAAATAAAAACTATTTTGAAGAGTCCTGGCCTGTTTTAAGAAGGTGGTTTCCTAGTAAGGGTTTTCAGCTAGCAATGCTAATAAAAATATCCAGTGTTTCCAGCTTGGTTATATGCAAAATTGAGACTTTGCATATAAGCAGAAGTAAGATAATGAACGCTAGTTTCTCAAACACTTAACACTCAGTAAGTGTGTGTTTTGCTTCAGAAAGATAGCTTGGGCTTAACCTACATCTGTTCATCTCCAGGGCTGAAATTTGTATTTTCACTTAATTAAAAAAAACTTACTCTCATGCCAAAGCTTTACCAGATGCAAAGGCTTGCCTTTTGCAAATGACCTTATAGAGTATGTGCAACACAACTTCTTCCATAAAATTACAGGAACTGAAAGTAGGTCCCTCTAAATATATGTAAATAAATCGCATGGGTTTGTGGTTTTCTTTTTTATTCTTAAAGATCTGCCACGATGCCTGGGTCTCTTCCAGTGAATGCTGAGTCCTGCTGGCCCAAAGATGTGGGAATTGTGGCACTGGAAATCTATTTTCCCTCTCAGTATGTTGACCAGACAGAGCTGGAGAAGTATGATGGCGTGGATGCTGGGAAGTACACCATTGGGCTAGGCCAGGCAAGGATGGGGTTCTGCTCTGACCGGGAAGATATCAATTCCCTCTGCCTGACTGTGGTTCAGAAGCTCATGGAGAGGAACAGCCTCTCCTATGATTGTATTGGGAGATTAGAAGTTGGAACGGAGACCATAATTGATAAATCGAAATCTGTGAAGACTGTCCTGATGCAGCTTTTTGAAGAGTCTGGTAATACAGATGTGGAAGGAATCGACACCACCAATGCATGCTATGGAGGCACTGCTGCTCTTTTTAATGCTATTAATTGGATTGAGTCCAGTTCCTGGGATGGTAAGTCAAGGCTATTTTCTTGAAAAGTTGAATCATCTTTACGTCAGTCTGCCCTACAATGACAGAGTTCATGTTTAACCATATAAAACCCAGAGGGTAAACTCTTTTTCTCTTCTGCAGTTTTTGTTCTTAAATGCCCTGGGCATTTGCCACTAGTTCAGTCACAGTGTGAATAACAATGACTTAGCTACTAATGTAAAGGTTTTCTGTAAATTCTATTGATTCCCAGTTGAAATGTGGGGGAAAAGTCAAGATTGAAAAGCCCTTTAATCTCAGTGTCATCTCCTCAATAATTAAAAACTGCTGATGGATGTTCAGATGTGCCAGACTCGTGGCTCCTTCTCACCATTTTTTCCTGTGTGTTTTTCCCAGGACGCTATGCCCTCGTGGTGGCTGGAGACATCGCTGTGTATGCCTCTGGAAATGCCAGGCCCACTGGGGGAGCTGGTGCTGTTGCAATGCTGGTCGGCCCAAATGCACCATTGATTTTTGAGAGAGGTTAGTTCTGTGGGAGAACATACACTGTTCAGGTCAGATAACTGCATTTGTCCTGAAGCCAGTTCCCTGGTTTTTGTGCCTTGCTGAAGCAGGGGATTAACTCCCAGTAATGTCAGAAATTGTTCTTTGTCTCCTCTTGCTCTGGGCTAATTCAGCCAAGTCCTGTTACAGGACACAGCAGGGAACAATTAGAGATGGTCTTGTTTGTTTATTTCCTTGAGGATTCTCCAATAAAATTGATAGAGTAATACTAAAGCTGAATAACACAACATTCTACTTCCAGGACAGTTGAATGACAGTCCTTTATTGCATGTGTTTGTCATGCTCAGTCCTACTCTGCTTTGCAGGCAATTGAGAACTCTGTGTAACCTTACCTTAAAAAGCCTGAAGTGCTACAAAAAACTGCAGGACTGGCACCAAAACTGCTTCTTTCCCCACTTGTGCCAACTGGCGCATCCCAATTGACTCAAAGCAGCTGAAGGAACTAACTTTCAACTTTTGTCAATTTCTGTCCACCAGGGCTGCGTGGTACCCACATGCAGCATGCGTATGACTTCTATAAACCAGACATGGTCTCTGAATATCCTGTAGTGGATGGCAAGCTCTCCATACAGTGCTACCTCAGTGCATTAGACCGCTGCTATACCGTCTATCGCAACAAAATCCACGCCCAGTGGCAGAAGGGTGCGTAGCCTCTCCTGATGATACTGCAGATTGGCAAATGCTGGAGTGTGTCCTACGCAGACAGTTTTAGTATCTGATCTAAAGACTAGTCTAGAAGTCTCTTCGTATTTGTATGTTCTGAAGCAATTGAAATATTTGCTCTTTCCTGTAAGAAATTACTTGTCTCTGTTTTGGCATGGCTGAGTTTCTGGCAGTCTGTAAGCAGTAATCTCCACAAGCATTTGTTGGTGTAACATACAATACCTTGGTTAAAAGCATGCTATTACTCACCTCCATCCAGGCTTTTAAGAAACTTAGGTTACTATTTAAATGTTATGTAATGATACTGATTTTTTTTTTTTTTAACCCAATATGTTTAATAATTGCTTCAATTATATTAAGAGGCATAGGTGTGAAGAGAGGCAAATTAAGTCAAAATACTGGATAGGAATACAGAAATTCTGTTAAACATAGCTTTTTATTCTAGAAAAAGAGCAAACGTTAGCTGGTACAAAAGGTGCTAAGAAAAGAATTTTTAAATAGAAGAAGTGCAGTATGTTAAGTGCACTTGACAGCAGTAGTTAGTCTCATTTGTATGTTTGTGTCTCTTCTATGCCAACATGTTAGGATAATTGGTGTCCTGACAGCTGCCTGCTTTATTTCCATAATTGAAGTGAGTACTAAACATAGGTTGTAACTCAACACTTCTTCCATTTCCAGAGGGGACAGACAGACGTTTCACCTTGAATGACTTTGGATTCATGATCTTCCATTCTCCGTACTGTAAACTGGTGCAGAAATCCGTGGCTAGACTCTTGCTGAATGACTTTCTCAGTGACCAGAACCCAGAAACAGCAAATGGTGTTTTCAGTGGTCTGGAAGCTTTCAGGTGAGAATGGCTGCTGTCTTCCTTATTCACATAATCAATTACACATCCAAGGTGTGTTTTTACTTTCTGCTATTTTAGTAACTGTTTCTGAACTTCTTTTTTTTTCTTCTCTTTTGAGTAGGGATATAAAACTTGAAGATACATACTTTGACAGAGATGTGGAAAAAGCTTTTATGAAAGCTAGTGCAGAGCTCTTCAATCAGAAAACCAAAGCTTCATTACTTGTATCCAATCAGAATGGAAATATGTATACCCCTTCAGTCTATGGTTGCCTTGCCTCTCTTCTAGCCCAGTAAGCATAAAATCGGGAAAAGCTGTTTATTAATAAGGTCATAAAAGGTTTTTGTTTCAGAAAGTCTTTTGTAAAAGCATTGTCTAGCAAACCTTTTCCTATGAGATTGCCTTAAGCAGAAAAACTAAAGTTAAGACACTATTCTGTGCACACATTCAGTTCAAGTGACAAGCAGAGTGAAAGTGTCTGTGTCAGAAACTGATCCACTGCCTCGCAAAGTAGGATCATATTTGTAAGGTGGCATCTCTTCTCAGCCCCAACCTTCCCCCTCTCCCTTCCTCTAGAAATACTCCTGAAATGGAAAAGAAAATTCAAATTTCTTCTCTGTCTTACTATAATAAGCAAAGCCACATTAAATTAGCATTTAATTATGTTTTTTTTCAAATACAGTCTTTTGCAAAATCATATTACATTTACATTAAACCACTCCTCCTGGGTTTTCTTTTTTTCTTTTTTTTCTCCATTTTTCTTCATTCTGACATTGCCTTCCATGATGTGTTTATTCATTTTAGGCTTTAGTTTATTTAAGAATGATATCTGGCTGCTTTCATCATATTCTGGGCATTTCTCAGGCATATTTTGCTGTAGGCAGCTTTGGAACCCATCACGTAACAGCAGTACTTGAATTTGTGTTTTTAAAAGTCAGCATTTATGCACATAGCATGCTAATTGTGTATTATAGACACTGTAATTTGCTGGCTGCTTTTCTGAAGCTAGCTGTAGTTTCTAGATATTTAAAATTGGCACTTCGACTTAATTCTGACTTTAAAAAACTGTTGTATGATTTGCAGGTACTCCCCAGAGCAGCTTGCGGGACAGAGAATCAGTGTGTTCTCATATGGCTCTGGTTTTGCTGCTACCCTGTATTCCATCAGGGTCACACAGGATGCCACTCCTGGTGAGTGACAGGATTTGATATCAACTACCTCCCTTGCACAGCTCGCTCTCGATGCCTTGTTACACAACCCACTAGCATAAATAAGCCTGCATAGCAGTTTTAATGACAGCAGTGCCACAGTGAGAATGTGCAGCTCCAGGGAGTGTTTAAATGTCTTCTTGAACAAATAAATAATATTCTTCAAACGCTGTTAAATGTTTTGAGTTGGTAATTGGGAATATTTTTAAATGTCTCATACTTGAGATTCTGTAAGGCAAAGTGCTTTTTGGGTTTGAAATGTTCACGTGCTAGTGTGCAGTTCTCAGTACTGGCTCCACCTTACATGATGGTTCTATATTGCAGGTTCTGCACTGGACAAAATAACTGCCAGCCTTTCTGATCTCAAAACAAGACTTGACTCAAGAAAATGTATTGCACCTGATGTCTTTGCTGAAAACATGAAGCTCAGACAGGAAACACATCATTTGGGTAAGAACTTAATAAATGTACATCATTCCTAATCCTAGAGCAAAATTCTCATCACTTAATCCACCTGACTTTAAACGCTTAGGATGTAGAATGAAGGAAATGTCCAACCCTTTCTGCTTCTGAGTAGCTTGTGTTCATTGGCCCAATATGTCTGAAGTAAAAATACTGGCTTGTTTTTTTCTGTCTCAGTGCAGCCAATCTGGAAAGGCCTGTGTTGGGTAAAACTCTTACCAGGAAACAACTAACAATGTGTTACTCCTTTTTTTACAGCCAATTATATTCCACAGTGTTCAGTCGAGGATCTCTTTGAAGGAACATGGTACCTTGTGCGTGTGGATGAAAAACACAGGAGAACTTACGCCCGGCGCCCACTCATGAGTGATGGACCTCTGGAAGCAAGAGTTGGAGTTGTCCACCCAGGCATTGTTCATGAGGTGAACACTCGGCACTCTTTTAAAGTTTGATGTAAATGGTTGGAACCATTTACATGTTTGTCTTAGCATGTGCATGTATGTTAAGAGGAAGTGGTTTTATGAGTTACATTGAGTACTTTGTTAACATGTGTAACATGCAAGCCAGAAGTAAAAAGTTGAACATGCAATTTTAAAAAGTACATTTCATCCTAAAAAGAACAAAACTGCACAAGAATGAAAGAAGAACAAACTGGCTCTTCTCACACAATCTGTTTGCATGAAGCATGACCAATTTGATTGACTTAAAGTCAAGCCGTCCAGTGTAGCATGAATGTTGTTTAAGAGTTGGACTAGCCATGAAGTATGAATGTCTGTGAACTAGAAAACTGTATTTAATGTTTTTTTTCCCTTCTTCTTAGCACATCCCAAGCCCTGCTAAGAAAGTGCCAAGAATCCCTGCAACAACAGAATCTGAAGGCGTTACTGTCGCCATTTCCAATGGGGAGCATTAAGATACCTCTGTGAGGTGGGGAAAGAAACAAGGTGTGAGGGCAGGGTGAGAGAGAGAGAAAAAGGATTGCAGTAGCACTGAAGTTTCAGTGTAAAGCATGTAATTGGAGCATGAAAAAACTGTTAAACTCCTTGAGAAAAATCATCATATTATGGTTTGCTGATTTTATACTATTTTCAGAACACTAAAATCAGGAGTATATTGGAGATAGAGGGACTTGCCAGGTGCTGTGGGGATTCCTTAATATGTCTGAACTTTTTTAATTGCTGAGAAGTAGCTGTAGTCTATTACAAAGTCTTCATATACAGAAAGAAAAAAAAAAAAAAGGAATCTTCTGCCTGCTCTTCCATGTAAAATGACTTGAAACCTACACTTTTAACTTCTACTTTTACTAGTACTCAAGTGTGTGCAAAATAGTCCAAGCTTTGAATGTTAGGGTTCTCAGTGCCTTGACAATAAGCAGTCAACCTTCTGAATACTGCAATTCTCTTTCACTTTATCACCTTCCCTTTCATATCCCAGTCTGCCTCCCATCCCCCCATTGCTTTGGGGCAGGCATAGAACCAAGAACATCCATTGTTGGAATAGATGTCTCTTCCCTGTCAAAGTGACTGGATCAAAAATGGCTAGGCTAACAAGTGGTTTTTGTAGAAGAAACTCTGTGATCCACTGTGTTAGTTACTGTGTAATTCCTCCTAACATTTTATGTGTTTTATACCTGCATTTTAAGTCACAGGAGTCTGGGAGGAAAGATGAAGAAGAAGGGAGGTAAATTTTTCTTCTAAAGAAATGGGATCATTGATTTGGCACCATAATGGATTGTTCAGCAGAAATATCCAAGACAGCAGAATTTTCAAATAAAACTTAGAGATATTGTGGAGCTCTTTTAATTGGCTAACAAAGGAAGAGAGTGATCTTCATCACTTTGTCTGGAACTCTGGCCTATTACTCATTGTTACATAACACATTTCCAAAAGACTCTTTCTAGCTTTGAATTTGGCTTTGTACTTTGAAGTCCTTCTTACTGTTGGTAATACTGTAGGAGTGGAGTCTTTTATTTCTTTCCCCCCTCCCCCAATGTGCAAGCTAAAGCTATCCGTTTTACAAGCAGTAGATAAATATACAGTGGTTATGGGGAGTCCTTTCTGGTTGATTTTTAAAGCCCAGATTGGAAATGAACTACGATATGAGCCTTTTAAGCTTGTAATATATATATATATACATACATACATATATATATATATATTTAAGTTGAGCTAATGTACAGAATGAAGTTTCATTGAATTTATTTCTTTGCTAATTCTACAAAGCTACATTAGTTAATATAAAGTAGCAAAAAATAATTTCTCTGTTAATTACAATTTTTTTGGTGTGTGTAATGAAGTGTTTGTATTACCTGTCACTCAATAGGATTTGATAACTTGCTGTATTTGTACAGTCAAGCCTTGGTAAAATAGTTGTTTATTATAAACTGATGAATACTAATCTGTTTGTTCTGCTGACAGTGATGGAGCAATGCATGATGGTAGTGTTTGCAAGTATTTTGGTTTAGGTTGCCCTCATGAAACTTAACCTTGGCACCTGTAAAACAAACTGTCATGGAACAAAGTCCATTGCTGGCAGTGGACAAGCCAAGAAGCGAGCTACTGGCACAGACCTCACAGATCTGTGAGGCTGATCCTTTATTAAAATAAAGTTTGAGATATTTGAAACCTGTTGGAGAGTGCTGACTTGTTGGATTTTTTGGATGGATTTCTTTTTCTTTAACAGGAAGGAGGAAGCTGGCTCTGGTTAAAACCCAAAGTTCTGGGTTCACAAACTGTGTAGACATTCTGCATCTTTCTTCTTAGTGTCATTCCGTTATGAAAGTGGAAAAAGGAGTAGCTTAGGCTGGTGTAAAACAATTTTATCAGGGCCATGTTTCAAGATAACTTAAATGCTTTTATATAGAAACTGTTTATAGTGGAGGAATTAATTACTGTTTTATTAAAAATGTATTATTACCCTCAGAAACTCTGTGAAGGAGGCTTAGTTCTTGGCTTTGTACATACCTGAGCCTCACTGAGTCCAGTTTCCCATGGGTGGCTTTTCTGAGTCATTCTGTTGCTCATTTATATGAATTATTTCTCCTAAAGTGAACTGATTGTCTCATCGGTGTCATGACAGATAAGGCATCTGCCTTTAAATGTGAAAGCACCAGCTGTACCTGTGTACACCTTGTATGGGGTATCTTACCTTAACTAAACTCACAGGTTCTACCTCTTAGCTTAGGCATGTCAGCTGTCCCTGTCCAGAGAACAACTACCACACTTGCCCTTTGCACTGGAGTTGATGCTGTTGAAGATGTAAGTACAGAATAAGCCATTAAAGCTGAAAATTGGAGTATCTGCATTTTGGTGATGGTCAGAACAACTGGAGTTGTCAGACTGTCCAGCTTTTAACGTGCAGTGGTCAAGTGTCAAAGTCAGCTTTGTGCCAGCTTTGGTTGCCAAAGCAGGATGGCAGGAGTGAGGACAAGCCTGTAATGCTCAGTTGATATAAGCAGATTTGCTTATATTATGCTTATATATGCTTGCATTCAGCTACTGGTAACAACGGTTAAGGCAAGAACTTAAAGCTACATGGGTTTTGGAGTATGCTTAAATCTTTATTTATTGGAGTGCAGCTGGAGTCCAAGCAGTTCCAGATTGGCAGAATCGTGCAAGCTGTGGAAGAGGTGTCAGAAGGGTAATTGATGGTTGCCCAACCAGTCAGGCACCCACACATGCAGTGTTAAAGTACTGAATCCTGATTTGTCTTTTGGGGTCATGACAAGTTGGGAACTGCAGCCAACAACAGCTTTGCTGTTTCTTGAAAGAAAATAAAATGCTTTTTTAAAATTAACTTGTTAAATTTGATGAGTAAGTTTAAAAGCAGAATTTGCAGTTGTTTGGATTATGGTCTGGTCTCTGCTTAAATTTAGTTCTCTGCAAAAACTGTCCTGGTTTGCAGAGGTAAAGTTGTGAGAAGATTTAGGTACAGCTTTTCAGAAGTTAGCTGTTAACATGCCTGTACAGAGAATCTCCCAAGCGGATTAAGTGCAGTAGCATGGTGTTTATTAAAAGATCCCCTCCACTCATGATCCTTTCAGGTACTGGGTTCTTGCACTGGCTATACCAAGTGTCTGGAGAAAGGGTCAAACAAATGCACAAGAGCTCTGTATTTGAGTGCTTCACTGTCACTTGAGAAATGCAAAGAAAATGAGGCATTTTTGGTTTATTCAAAAATTACAAAAAAATGTAACACTAGAACTTAAGGATAAGTGAATAATCCCCTTTGTCAGATGTGCTGAGCATAAAGCCTGCAGTGCAATTTTATAAAATAGAACACAGCTTGGATGTGTGCTTAATCCCACTGTAAGAATTGATTCCATTCCTTGAGTCATCTTCTTTTGGATCTGGCTGGGACATGATAGGAACAGATTCAAGTGCCCTTTTCTTCTGTACTCTGTGCAACACAATTCTGTAGACCCCTGTTACGGAGCTGCGTGCGCCTCTTCCCCGGTTGTTTTGAATGTGCTGTTCTGTGATTCCCAAATCTTCCAGAATATTTTTCACTTCCATTTCTTCTTCTTTGAGTGTACTGACGTCTGATAAATACTTTGGATCCAGTTTAAATGTCTGTAAGGGTTTGGGGAACTGTATTCCTTGCATCCATTCACTGTTCATAATCAGTTTGACAGAGTATCGCTTGGTTGGTACTGGCTGAAGGACACCTTTTATCAGTTTCTGGCAATTTTCTGAGAGACAGGGAGGCAAAGTGTATGTGCCTTCAAGAATGCACTTTTTCAGTTTGCCTACTGTATCTGCCCGGAATGGCATGCTACCTGTCATCATGAAGTATAAGAGGATTCCCAGTGCCCAGATGTCTACATAGATGCCAATATAGTTTTCATCTCGGAAGAGTTCAGGAGCGGCATAAGGAGGAGAGCCACAGAAAGTTTTTAAAGTTTCATCTCTTTTACTTATTGTGCTGAATCCAAAGTCTCCCACCTTAACACAGGTGTTACTGGTGTAGAAGACGTTTTCTGCTTTCAGGTCCCGGTGAATGATATTATTGTCATGCTGTGGAAGAAGAGGAAAAGTTGGTATTGGTTTGTTCCCAAGAAAGTTCTCAATGGCTACCTCTAATTTGTTAATTACCCCATGGGAGAAAGGGAGTTATCTTGGGCAAAGTCAGAAACTAGTATTGCAGTTGGAAGATATAAATAAATTTAACTTAATTCTCCGAAGATAGGAGAAGAATTGAGTAGGGGGAGAAGAAGGATGCTGGGACTTTTTAAGCACAGCAGTCTCAACTTGTTAACTAATCATAACTATTTTCATGAAGCAAATGTATGAGGGCAGTGTGGCTTATTCTACAAGAGACATCTTCATGTGCAAAATATGTTCAAATATGTGCAAAATAAGTTCACAGCACTTGTTTTTGCAGTTACTACATGTAACTTACAGATTTAAGCATTTAGTTCACCAACTGAACATTATCACAGATAAAGTAAGAAAGTTGTGACAATGACATTCTGTGATCTAATGTCCTGTGAGGAATTGGTGATGGCAGGAGAAAAGGACCATAGACTTGTGCCTCGTAGTATTTCATTTTGCAGGACACCCAAGTTTAGTGGTGTCTTCTAGTTTTAGAAATATAAAATACATACACCGTAACTTCTACTTTTTTTCCCTTGGAAATGTCAGAAGTAGCTAAGGACTCAAACTGAACTTTTTGTCTTGATTAAGTAAGAGTTTAGATTCATCTTTGGAATAACTAGAAGGAATGGATGAGCACTCTCTGCTTTATCCTTTGGAGTAACATCGTGCAGTATCTGGAGGCAATAAGGCAACCCTTTGGCATCCTATTTCAACTCTCATCAGTAACAGCCAGGGACCCTCTGTCCTTGTGGACTGGCAGCAGTGAGATGGGATTTATGTAACCTGGATGTGATGACTTAGCAAAAGTGAAATGTGCAGAAGCCTTTATGTACAAGTGAGGAGGTTAGCCAGCTCAACAGTCTGTGTTTAATTCTAAGAAATAGATGTGGTGTAATTCTGACACGTAAATTCAGTTCCTGTAGCTGCAGGGTGCCTGCCCTGTGAATAAGGTGTTGAAGCTAATCCACCAGTTAAAGCACATACGATCATTTAATCAAAAACCGTAAGAAATGCATGCTGTTTATGTAAGCCACGAGCAGCGTGCGATGCAGTTTCTCTATGTCTGACCTGGGAACACCCTTGTTCCTGACTTCGCCAGAAGCTACTACGTGGCAAGGAGAACATGAGCCACCGGAGGGCACCCTGAGCCAATTTTAACGAATGCTACGTCTCAGACTTGTAGAACAGTTCTCCGTGTTTTTATTTTTTTGAAGTAGCTGTAATTACTCTGCAAAGTTTAGAGGAGATGTACCGAAGTAGTTAACTGCTCCTTTTCTGCCTTGACAAGGTGCTTCGGGCTCCATACAGATAGCATCATCCTAAGTGTATATACTGAAGACTAGGCAAGAAGTGACTTGCTGGGTCAAACCTCACAGATTTGCATTGAAGTAAGGACCAGGAACTGACAGTCTTTAAGTGGCAGACTCCCATATTCATTAATAAGTAAGCCGGATGTTTGCAACACCTAAGCAGCCTCTCTGGAAGCAGAAGAGTGACTGATGCTATGTTTTGAAACAGGGAGAGAAGAAACAAAGCTTTGTTCACTGGTGCCCACAGCGCCTTAAAGCAAACGGAACACTGTTGCTAAAAGCATGATTCCACCACCCAGGTGTTCCCAGTTCAGCCTCCTTCTAAAAGCTGTCAACAGAGAGGCAGTAACTCGAGGTGGATGTGAAAACTCTCAGATACCTTTAACATAGCTCTTCTGTAGCTGTTTTGCTTCAGGCTGTGGGCCTGAAGTTTTGGCTAACAGTAAACCTACTGTTGAAAGTCAAAAGAAATATCCACAAAATGTACTAAGAGTAGTGAGTGCCTGTGTAAGAGCAACTTACCATGTGCTTCACAGCAGACACAATCTGGGAGAAGATTATTTTACACTCTGTTTCTAGCAGCTTTCCTTCTGTACTGATTTTAGTGAAGAGCTCCCCACCTCCTGCATACTCCATCACCAGGTGCAGTTTTGAGAGCGTCTCCACCACTTCATACAGCCTGATTATATTTGGGTGGTGCAGCTTTTCCATGCTGGATATCTCACGAGACAGCAAACGTTGAGTCTTCCGGTCTAGCTTTGTCTTGTCCAAAATCTTAATTGCAACTTTCTCTGAGAAGAAAAAAATTTTTTCCATGTTGTTAATGCAATAGGTACAAACAGTAATACTATTTACTTACAACTATGTTTGGTTGTAGAAGTGCAGTAAAATTTCTCCTCATTAGTATAAACTAAGTTGCAGGGGCCTACCTGCACTCTTCCACACAACCCCTGCCCCTTTCTGTCTAGGACATTCTATTCAGTGCTGAGGAAGCTGAAAGCTGGTAGAGTATTACAAGGGCTGATCAAATCATCTGCCTTGGTGTGCTTCGCTGTGAGAGGTCTGAAGGTACAGCATCTGGTTTTGGTGTCCAGTGCTGGTAGAGAAAGTCTGTGCTTTTCTTGTTAGCTCAGAGCTCCTCAGATGAGCCAGGTACTTGGGGGCTAATAGAGGTGCTAAATTTCGGTGCTTTGTTTCAGACCAGACAGACAAACTTGCGGGGAATTTAGAGGCTTTGGCTATTTTATTCTGAGCAGTGAAGTAGAGTAAGTCGCAGGGATCCTGTAAAACAGCAAATCTAGCCAGCATAAGCTGTTCTGGTAATACAAAGCTGCTATTAAGTCCTACATGTTTCTGGAGCATATCTAAAGTGAAGCCAAGGGCCATAAACCACATATTTATATATCTGCAGCTGCACCACATCATCAGGGTAGCTCAGAGCAGTATGAGTAGGTCAGTCACAATTGCCCTTATGTTTCTATATTAGTCTGTAGGTTACAGCTTTTGTCTTTGCTCTTCTGAATACAGCTGCTATTTGAAGGATTAGTCTGGTTAAAACAGGTTTACAGTGGCTTTGTATAACTTGTCAGGACAGCAAAATTAAAATGCATCACAGCAAGAAAAACAACTATTCCTGGCAAGAAGGGATTTCTGGGGTTTTTTGGTTTGGTTTTTTCCCTCAAGACTATCTTAGTCAAACAATCAGATTTCTTACTAATTAATCACTTTCAATAAATCTTTTAGAAAAAAAACTTCACCTTGGTTTCTAGTAAGCGGGAATAAATTAGGAAAAAAGGTATTGTTCACTTGTTGCTGTAAGAAAAGAGTGAGAAGGCTATTACATTTGTACACATGTTCTGGTATAAAAGCATTTAAGACTTTTTTACTGAATGTGATTAAGTTTTTAACTCAAGTTTAGTATTTCAATATACATAAAGGAGATGTTAAGGATACTTATGCATGTAAAGGATACTTACGCATGTACCTGTACAGATCAAGAAAACGCCACATTTGGTATATTTACATTTTTTTAGTATGATACATGCATCAATTGATATCCCTACTGAAGTGCAGCAGATGCTTGAAGCACATGTGATTCTTGTGGTGGAAGGTGCTGAATTATCCCTTTATGTGCCTGTTTTCAGGAGTCTGTGCTAGTACAGGGCAGTTTTCCCAGCCACACTGCTTCTCTATGACTTGTTCCATGCTTTCTAGGGAGCCCCTCAGGGAAGCAAGTACCTCCTGCACGGTGTGGAGGTGGGGTGAACCAGGAGGAAATGCAGCTACTGACAGTGGTGCTGGCAGCACTCTGACTGCTGACCTAGTGAAAGACCCTCATCATGTTCGTAGTACATTGATCTCTTAAACCAAGAGGGAAGAGCAGCAGCTTGCAGTAGGCTATATTTGTACAACTAAATGCTTACAATTCTTACAATCTCCACCATGTAATTTCATCATTGCATCTTGATCTTTAGAAATTGGGGATATTTGGGCGTTAAAATAAAGTATTCTAAGTTATATTTTTTTCCCTTTCATTTTGCTGGAATCTACTTTTCCTCGTGGTCAGTTTCCCTGCAAAGTTTTAAAAGGAAAAAGGAGGGGAAAAAAAAGATTTAGAACTAAGGGCCTGATCCTATTCAAACACCACCATAAATTCAGACCAAGCCCCTTTAAATCTACATCAGTGCAGTTGCAAATGCATGATATGCAAAGAAACCTAGAGTGCAAAAGATCTGGCACCTTCCTTTCCTATTCTGAACTCTTCCTTTCTCCTTCCAAACAATGCTTGGTTTACAAATCCTCTATTACTCTTGCTTAGCAGCTGTGCTGAACAGAAAGGCATTTTTAGCAGGCAGCTTATTTACCAAAATAATTACAAAAATAATTGAAAGAGATTTTGATTGACTATATGCAGTGTATGCTGAGGTCTGAAAAGTGCTAGGTGAAATCTTAGTAAGAGAAACTAGGAAAAGGTTGGGAAATAACTTCAGAAAGAAATGGTGTATGCTGTGATGGCAGAACAAAAAAAAACACAAAACCAAGTTAAAATTGCTTTAAAAAAAAAAGTAAACTGGGTGCCTGGACATTCCTACTTTTCCAATTTGTGTCACGTTCGATGGACTTCTTGCTAGCTGTAAATTTTTGATGCTCTTAATTACTTCTATTCAGCTGTGCTCTCACTCTTCCTTTGTCAGCTGGAAGGCATGTAAATAAAGGTTATACAGGGCTTAGGAATGTAACAGTCCTTAGCAAGAAACTCCATGGATATCTGGAGAAAATCTCTGCCAAAATTCAGGTTAATATAGTGGGCAATGCCCCTGAATAACACAATACACATAGAAACATAAATCAGAAAAGACCTCTAAGATCATAAAGTCCAACCTGTCAAGTCCACCGCTAAATGTTGTTCCTAAATGGCACATCTACACATCTTTTAAATACCTCCAGGGATGGTGACTTCATCAGTTCACTGTGGAGCCCATTCCAAGGCCCAACCACCCCTTTGGTATAGAAATTTTTCCTAATGTCCAACCTAAACCTCAGCCTTCCCTGGCACAATTTGAGGCCATTTCCTCTTGTTCTGTCCCTTGCTACCTGGTAGAACAGGCCAACCCCCACCTGGGTACACCCTCCTGTCAGGCAGTTGTACGGAGTGAAATGGTCTCCCCTGAGCCTCCTTTTCTGCAAGCTAAACACCCCCAAATTCCTCAGCTTTTCCTCAAAGGACTTGTGCTCCAGACCCTTCCACAGTTCTCTTGACCTTTGGACCCACTCCAGCACGTCAATATCTCTCTTGTAGTGAAAGGTCCAAAACGAATGAAACACAGGATGTGACATGTAGCCTCACCAGTGCCCAGTACAGGAGGACAATCCCTGCCCTGGTCCTGCTGGCCACACTATTGCTGATCCAGGCCAGGATGCCATCAGCCTTCTTGGCACCTGGGCACACCCTGGCTCATGTTGAGCTGCTGTCACCAGCACCCCCAGGTCCTTCCCAGCCCCTCTGTCCCAGCCTGTGGCGCTGCCTGGGGTTGTTGTGACTCACGATCAGGACCCAGCACTTGGCCTTGTTGAACCTCACACCATTGGCCTCAGCCCATGGATCCAGCCAGTCCAGACCTCTCTGCAGGGCCTTCCTGCCCTCCAGCAGATCAACACTCCTGCCCAACGTGGTGTCACCAGCAAACTGACTGATATTAATCAAGGCTGGCTCCAGTACTGAGGCCTGTGGAATTCCACTAGTGACCAGCCCCAGATGGATGTAACTCCATTCAGCACCACCCCCTGGGTCCAGCCAGCCAGCCAGCCAGCTTTTTATCCAGTGAAGAGAGCACCTGTCCAAGCCATGGGACATGGCATCCACATCATAGCACCAAAGATTATTCTGTTGTTTTCTAAACAACCAAGACAGCCCTGGTGAGGGAAACAGGGTTCATCACCCAGTATGATCCTGAAGTTTTTTCCTCTCTCTTTCTCCCTCTCTCCCCCCCTCCCTCTTCTAGAAATCACGTGTCCTGCTGCAACAGATCACAAGGGCAACAGAAAAGCACATAGATGTAGTTGTTACAAAGGCTCATCTTAGTAAAAAACCAAAATTGTTTCTTTTTTTGATACAGGATGACATGTAAGGAGAGAGACCACACAAAACTGGCAGTAACTGAAGAGCTGAACAGCACTCTGACACATATACCACCCTCTACCACAGAGATCCAAACAGTATTAATGATGAAGCCTTTTATTTACATAATCAGATTTAAAAAAAAGACTTGCACTCATTAATACTGTGTAGGAACATCATTTCATTGCCAACACAACAATGTGTATCTACTGCAAAAAACAGAATCTTCTTTGTGTGTGGTGGTGGTGAGTGTGTATACATGAATCCCTGTGTGCACCTTCCTGTTCTTCTGTCCCTGTACTGTATTTTATTAGATACAGATAAGCTCACAGGCAGAAACAAGTCAGAAAATGTTTATCTTTCTTTCTTCCTTCCCCATGGCAGTTACAAACTTAGCATCAATAAATCAACTCCCTTTCTAGTGAATATTTGAACCAAAAAAGTTACAAACAAACAAAAGAAAAATAATTTGAGAGATTTCTGTTGAAAAAGAACCTTTTCCAGAAAAAGTACAGTTTTGGTTTTGGTATTTAGTTTGTCTTAGCATACTGTATTCACTGAAGTTCAAAATTTTTCAATCAGCTCTACTCAGATACTAAAGCAACCTGTATCCTAAGTAAGCTCAGCAAGTAAAGGGTTCATCCTGATCAAATTTCTAACTGCCTTTCATTAGCATTCCTTATGTTCCCAGTACAGGAGCAGCACTTCCTCCAACAGTAAGCACAAAACAGTTAACTCTGGAAGAAAAAAAAAAATCACAGAAGAGGAAACAACTTGTTGTGGGCCAAGTAAAACAGAGATGCTTTGCTGAAACAAGCATAACCAAAAAATCAACACACAGTTAAAGCAACCCTTGGGTGTTGGCAAGCTTAAATGTACTTAAAATTAAGTACCAACAGTTGCCCACTTAGATTCCCAGTGCAGCAACTGCTGCACCCGAGTGATAATTGTGACTTTTCACCCCTCTTATATCTGGGCTGAAAGAGGTTATTAGAGAAAATAACAACAGATAATACAGTTTGGGGGCATATCTCATTCTCTCACCTGTAAGAGGATGAAGGGAAGGGGAGCAAATCAAACTGAAAAGTAAAGACTGTGAGAAGAAAAGCAAGACAGTAGTGTACAAAGATAGAGAGAACACCAGTCACCCTGATGGAAAACAACAATTTGTATTATTGTCAGACAAAGGCAGAAGAAGAAAGAGGACAGCTGATAGTTAAAATGAGAAAAATAACAGACAATTCAACACAGTTTGGCAATACTAGAGCTTGTTTCCCTGCACCTGTTCCTCCTATAGTCCCATCCCAGCTTTTTACAGTGAAGAACCATCAGCAAATGAGTAGTAAAGTAGGCATAACACTTCTCACCAAAATTACTGTGACCAAATACAATTTTTGTCCATACTAGTAAAATTTATGATGAAACAAAGGAAGCCTTGCTACCTCTGGCTGCAGGCAGGAGCATGCCTGGCCCACTGTCCTGGGCGTTCATCACCTGTATCCCTGCAGGCCAGGAGCTGGGGCAGGGGAGAGGGCAGATGGACAGGGCAAGTTGTAGGAGGGGAGGCACAACACCACACTTCTAAGTGTGGAGTGTTTGAGCCACAGGATGAGATGTGTTAACTCCATGAAGTGCAGTGATGACCTTCTCCTGTAATAGCTTCCATCTAGAGAAAATATGCCTAGTTTCTTTAAAGCCTAATCCAACCCTGAGCATTCATGTATGACTCTGCCTATAGATAAACTCAGTAACATTAAAAAATACACACACACACTATATATGTGTTTAGGGTTCACACAGCATCTTTCTTCCCATTGGAAGCTATTTATATACAGCACTCAGCATGCAATGGTGCCTACCTTTGGTCAGGGAATGAATTCCAAGCTTCACTTGTGAGAAATTCCCATTTCCTATTTCTCCTCTGACTCGATAGAAGGCAATTCTCTTTCCCAGGGTTAATTCTTTGACCACTTTTTCATTATGAGACATATCCTGCATTAGTTTCTCAAAGGGGGTCAGCCTGTTTTGTCTGCCCTCTTCATCTCCTTCATGGCACTCCAGGTGCCCATCATCTTCTCTGCTGTCCTCGTGATGCCACCTGGAACAGCGGTATTTTCCAAGACTTGCTTCATTCACATATCCTGTTGTCATAGTCTATAGGGTAATCACTTCCCCATTTAACAAGATGTCCTGAAGTTTAAATGAAGTAATTCTGTATGAATGTGCAATCCTGCACATTATGAACACTGTGACAAATGCAGCAAAAGAAAAAAAACAAAACAAAACAAACAAAAAAAAAACCAGCTTACAGAAAGTCCAAAGACTAGTTTGAAGATTTGTAAATTTGTTCAAAAACAAATCTGGCACATCTACATATTGCACCTCTTGTTCAAAATCAGAGATAAAACTGGAAGCTGTATACATCCATTCCTCACTAGCAGATTTAGTGTGTCAGGATCTTCAGCTGCAAGGTAAAAGAGGCTTTGCAATTAAAACTATGAACTTTGTGCAAGAAAGCAGTGGGGTGCTCACTGTCTATGCAGTACATTTGACACATGCAAAATATGTGACACAAATTTTCAGACTTTAGCTTGATGCTTTGAGAACTAACTTGATAGATAAAGGTCAAACAGAAAGCTGATTAATTGCTCTGAATAAATCTAGATACTTCTAGTTAATTTTGAATAGCTGACCTTAAGAGCGTAGTTCTCCTTAATTCTGGTAGAAGTCCAAAAGCTAACTGTAGGGATTGCCTTTGATTCATTCTTCAGCCTGTGAGCTTGTCACTGTACCTTGGAAATGTCACTTGGTGTTGAAGCCTTGCTGTAAAAACTACGTTGCCCCTCCGTTTCTTTCCCATGGTGTGTTCAACAAAGCAACTGATTCTGGAAGATGACAGGAAAAGCATAATCTGTGCACCAGGCAAAGGAAATGCTGCGCCTCAGTATCCCTGCAGTCACATGGCAGGACAATACAGGATTAAGTAACTGCAATGTCACGTTAACCCTCCTTTATTTAGATGAGCTTTCTTTAATGCCTTGAGCCTTCTCAAAATTTTGCCAGACGCGTGATGTTCCTAAGCAGACATATGAAGAAAGTATATAAAACCTTTACATAACAGCCATACACTTCACTGAATGACAGCATGACCCATACCGTTTCACCAGTTTAACTCTGGCAGCACAGACATAGAAGTACTTACCCTAAATACACGAGCAACCACTTACCCTTAAAGCAGCACATCACTTTTCTCTTCTTTACCTTTCTTTTTTAACCTTGAAAAGCAGGAGTTGATCAGCAAACGCTGATCATGCAGCCACACGCCTGAGGGTGGTGAGCTGGGCACGAGAGCTCTGAGACAGCACAGGCAGTGGCAACGCTCACCTCCCCGGCTCTCAGCCTGCAGCACTCCCGACTGGTGGACACGGGAGACACCCGACTGCCAGAGCAGATGCACCCGACTGAGGGGGAGTGAATCAGACCAGTAAGTAACTCAATGCCTGAAGCTTAGGTAGACAGTCACCTAAGGTGCCACACTAGCAGAGGGCATGTGACATTTGCCAGGTGGAGCTGCCCTCTAAACCCCCCCAATCTCCTGTGTGAGCAAGAGGAAGAGAGGTCAGAGGCACGACCTAAGGGCAAAGAAAAGGCAGCTGATGATAGTTTGATTAAATGGGAACTGGGGTGGCACAGAAGCACTCATCTGCTCCTTCAGAGAGGCCAAGGTGACCAACCCAGGCTCTGGGACACTGCTTCTTGCCTTGAGACACATTGAAGAAATTTTGCAAGCCACTTCACCTCTCTGTGCTGCAGCCACGTTTCCAACAGACAAATCTGCCTCAGGGTGAGGCAGAAAGCCTGGCTTCTCCTTCCCCTCAGAGTCCGTGACTCTCTCACCTCTCTGAACCAGGGATGCTTCTTACTGTGTGTGCTGCAAACTTAACTGATGCAGTTTGTAACTGGAACAGAGGGAAAATGTACTTCTTCCAGAATGCCTTCACTACTCTTTTTGGCTTACTCATGTTTGAAGAAAAGGGCCCTTTCATGGCTGACATAAACTTAAAATAATGCATAATTGTATTATTCTCTGGATGTAAATAGAGTGAAACCCATGAAAAATACTGTATGTATACATACAGCCAAATGGCCAAATCCCGAAATTCTTATTAGGGAAGAGACCAAGTGACAAATGAGAAAATTATTCTCCCACCAAGCCGATATTTCTTAGCACCAAATGTTCCTCCTAATTTTATTATTTTATACCTCAGAGGAAAAAATCTATGTGGAAGGACACTCCATCCACTGAAAACTGAAAACCTAAACCCACACCTTACATTCTGTTTTTCCTCCATTTGGGAAAAGGACGGTTTCTTGCAGGATGGCCTGAATTCTGGCCCACAGTTGTTTTCTGCTTTAACCTGTTTGACATCACAATTGTAAAAGTATTTCAGGTAATAAAAAACTCTTTACATGAAATTTCACTATTTCACAGTTTAAATGGTGGATGACACTCTAGCAGAGCAGGGAAGCCACTCATCTGCTGTACAGTGTCACAGCAATTCAGAGGCAGAATTCTGGCCCCATTCTGCTCTTTGATCTTGAGAACAGCAGCACAGGTTGTCCGTATGAAAAGCCTGGAAACCTCCACAAGCAATGTCAGGCATGCCATGTACAAACTATAAACTATTATTTAAACAAGTGTCTTTAGTTGGGCAGTAACATCCTCATAACCAGAGAATAGCTGTAACTTACGGCTATAGCCTCTAGAGTGGCAGGTATGGACAACTGTGCTCCTGCAAAAGAAGAAACACAGAACTACTACCATCTTCTGCAAAAAATTATTGCAGTTAACTGGCTGTGCAGAAAAGGCTGACTAAGAAGAAGGATTTCCTTCAAAAAACTTGTGTAGACAAGCCCCTCCTGAACATTCCATCAAAGCACAGAAGGCAGCTAGCCAGTCCACATGGATCACAGAGACAAACCACATGGGAATGCCAGAACCCTGTCAGGACAGAGGAGCCAAGAGAAAGGTAAAACTACATTGAGGCATCAGCACACAGCTCTTCCTGAATTTGCTCCTGCAGAATTTCTCCTGTGGCTCAACATGCTCTTTTTTAGAGCACAGCCTACCATTAATCTCCCTTTCAGGACTGACGCTTAATTTTCAACCCTGCAACCTCCTGGCACTTGGCCAACTGGATAGGCTTCCCCTGTCTTTTGAGATGAGCTATTTCAGTATACCTGGTGTTAGCAGTACATATACCATCTATTTATGGCCTACATTCCTTCCTGTAATCAAACCCAGCAAAATCTATCCTGGTATCATATAAAAGGGCACTGACTGTAAAAGAAAATAATTCTAAGACAGAGGAAAAGCAAGGAAATCAAGAGTGATCCAAATACAATGAAGGACCAACAATTCTTTTTCTCCAGTCTGGCTGACTGGTGACCTGAAGAACCTCTCAAGAATTTATCTGACCAAATAGTAACTTTAAAAAACAAAATAAGCGAACAAAAGAAAACCAAAACCAAACCACCATAAAAAGCAACACAAGACAGATTGAACAAACGTATCAATCCTTTAAGACCCGTGCCAGCCTAACACTGCTGCAGGCTCAGTTTAAACCCTGTATCACAACTCTGAGGAAGTTCTGAATGAAGGGGAAAAGAATTAAACCAAGAAAGAGATCACTGGGTATACAGACTTTGGTTCCTAAAATCCCATCTTCACAGATATATGAAAAATGACCTGATTTTAACCAGCTTTGAATGGAGCACATGAAAGCACAGAAGCAGTTAGACCAGCGCTCCAAGCACTGTGTTTTACAAATTGGTCTCTTTCATTAAACCTGTCTTTCATAGAGGCAAAAAGCCACTTGGCTTTGAGTGCTTAAACTGCTGCAGCTCCTATTACAGTAAATGTGAAGGAAGTCACACTGGAGGGTCTCTTACCACTCATTTTGTCAGAATACCAGGTGGTTTTAATGAGGATGTTACTGGATATTGCAACTCATTCACTAGAGCTCCCTTTTCAGCCCCTCTGCTGTCTAGTTTGAAGAGATGAAGATTTTTAAGGTATTTCCCTAGGGTAGGGGATTAGTTCAGTTTTTTTAAATCCCTTGAAGAACAGCATGTCTCGTGGTTAGTAGATTACATGCACCATGCGCCCAGCTCTGGAACAAAACTGAATTTAAAGTAGCAGGGATTTTTTTTAAGTCATCTGCAAGAAAAATATTGACCCCTTTTTTTTAATCATAGCTTTGAAAGTTCAGTTGTTGCAAGAAAATACCAACAACCTAGTATACTCGTGTGTATAGAAGACCTATCTTTTATAGAAGATGAGAGCCCAGCAGAACAGTCCCCCAAGACCTGTGGCACAGACCACAGGTGACACAAAAGCTCTACTGTACAGACAGACACCACAGGGAAAGTAATAGCTCCACTTCCTTGCTTATGCTCAAGTAATATTGAATGCATGGCTGTTGTGGCCAAAGGAAGTCAACATTTGCCCTGAGCCAACAAAGTTTGCCCTGAGCACATTTTTTTGATTTACATGAGAAGCACTTTCAGTCTTATTTCTGTGAATGCCAGAAAACAGAATGACTATATAAAATACACCCCAGAGCTTCATGTGAATTGTTAAAAAAACCCAGCTATTCAAAATACAAAATATAGCGTGTTTCCAGGCTGAACACAGACCTGTATGTTCCCAGCTCGAGTAGGAGGAAATACTAACAGAACCTCCAGAAACAACCTGCCCTCTCTGCCCAGGCCCACACACCACCCATTTCCATATATCCCAGAATTGCTACTGTTAGCTGGCACAGCATCCTGTTTGCCAGTTATCACTTGATGAAAACCAGACACAATGAACTCCATTCTTATCACCTTCCTGCTGTGCCTGGGAATGTTTTGATAACAGCCACAGTGATGAGCCTGGGCTGGCAGGTGGGCAGGGCATCACTGCTGGTTCTGTGCTGCTGCACTGGACAGGCTGGAACTACAGAGTGAACTTGAGCTGAAGGGACTGTGACCTGTAGATGACATGGGAGCAGGTACCTCTCAAAGTGTCTGTGGCTGCAGTTATGACTGTGTCACAGCAGGTTCACCTCTGGAGGTATTACGACTCATGGAGGCCACACTGGAGTTGGTGCACCTCAAAGGGCTGTGCCTGAGTGAATCTATGCCACAGCAGGTATAGCCCTGAGGAGACTGTGGCTCATAGATATGGCTCCACTTGAAGCAGGTGCAGCCCTAAGGCACTTCAGACTATGGGTAAATCCAAGCTGCAGCAAGGGCTTGGGGAACAATGTCAAACCATGACATGTTGGACTCGATCACCTTAAGAAGAATCTTTTCCAACCTAAATGATTCCAATGTTCTTAGCCTAAGACATGGCATTGTTTTCCCACAAATATTAACAGGGAATATTAACATATGCATCAGCCCTGGCTGAAACAGAACATAAACACCTTCAAGGCTTCTGTACAAAACCTCACTTATTGGCCACAGCACCAAGAAGGGACGCAGGAAGAGATAACAAACAGTGGCACAATGAAATCCTGTTCTACACGCCATTATCAAACCAAAAAAACCCAAGAAATCCTGGTGTAAAAAGAAAAAAACAGCCAAAAAATACCCCTCCCCACTGGAACACACTAACTCTTGCCTGCAACTTAATTCTGTAATTGTGACTTAGAGCAGATGACAGGGGACTCTGCAACCTATTTAGAAGTTTAATAAGTCTGAGCCCTTCATACTGAAGTAGAATACAGGTGGATGCTTACTCAAGTGTCCCCTAACCTCAGCAGAAAGACTAAAACCTTCATCTTTTGGATTGACCCCACAGTCATTCTGGGATGGATCCCTAAAGACAAAAACAATTACTTAGAACCTGATGGAACAGGATCTCTCAAGGCTTTTACCTGACCAGCCCATTGCCAGACCTGCTGACTGAGCATTATCCAGCACAGGTCACTGCAGCACAAAACTATAGATCTAAGCAACCTCCCACATTTATTTAGTCAAACTTCCTTCTTGCCGAAACCAGAAATGAGAAATAGAGGAAAACCACACTGGTGTGCCCTATTCTGTGGTCCACCCCTAAAAGGTCTCTCCATGATCTTCAACAAGCAGTCACTGGCTGTGTCCCCGAGTGCTACAGCCTGACCCACAGAGACCCATGCAGAGGGAACCCCAGGCTGGGCCAGCACAAGCATTCACCCACCCAGGTTGCCAGCGCCTGTGTGGCAGCAGCAGCTCAGGGAGTCCTGCAGGGCCACTGACAGGCACTTCATGCAACACTGGTGTCAGGGTGCAGCACAAACTCACCTTCCCACCTCCCCAGGGGTTATCTGCTGACAGGCTGGAGCAAGCTCTTGGCGAGATGAAGGAAGGCTGCAGAGAGCCCTCAGCAGTCAGAGCTTACATAACCCTGCCAACACAGGTTGGGTGCCACCCAGCTAGTGGAGTCTCACATCAAATCTGCTGTCTGCAGTGTACAGGCCATATGGAAAAGATAATCAAAGCATAGCAATCAATGTAACATAAACAGTACCAAGCAAGTATATTAAGACTTGTGAAATAGAAACTAAAATGGGGGGGTGGGGGGGTGGAACTCCTTTCATCCTTTCACAGCAATGCTGATAAAACAGCTAGAAAGAGAATTAAAATTAATTAGTCTTTGAATTGTGCAGAAGATAACATTAAAAACAAAGAAAAATAAGAATTTATTAGTAGAACCCATTGATTTTCCAGGTCTTTGAAATACATGGGAGGGATTAATTTGAAGTCTGACTGTATTTTGAAATTAAATTTTCCCTTTCAAAACTTTAGCCTGGCCAGTCTATTTTGTTTCCTTCTTTGACGTATAATGCAAATGAGGTCAATTTAACTCAGAATTGTTCTTCCAAGATAAAATCAATTTCCATTAAGTATGTATTCTGAGTCAACAGGCATGCAACAAAGTCTTTATTAGCCTCTTAAATAACAGAAAAAAATTACATCCAATTTGGTTATTTCACTAAAATTTAGTTCGACTCATTTTTCAGTGAGAATAAAATAAATACTCTGGATAAAGCAAGCTATAGGCCAAGAAGTAAGAAACAGGCAATACTTAGAGTCCTGCTGAAATCACTGAAGAAATCAGTTTTCACTTACATCAAGAAAATGATTGCATATTTAGGCAGATACGCATTGCGAAGAAGATGGCCTGCAATAAAAACATCCTATCATTTTCAAGGAAGAGAAACCTAAAATGTGTTCTCATACAAGGAAAGCAGAAAGTGTTCTGGCTTATATTGTCTATCACAGTTTTCTTTCACTACTCCTCACTTACTAGTTGGGCCTTAGCAAATAGGAACAACTCTGGCTGATTACCTCTTACAAGGTAATCAAATTCAGTTGCATCACTCTATATGCACGACTCAAAAGTACTGAGTACTAAAAGGCTAAGCATTCTAAGGTCATTTTTCAATGTAACTGGACAGAATATAAGCAGCTGATATTATTCTCCAAAGACCTACTTGAAAATATATAAATCCTGCACTGCACTTTGAAATATACTTTACACTGACTGGAGTTTCCAATTGTTCAGAGTAATGTCTAAGACACTTGATATTTACCCTGAGTCAGTATTAACAAAACACTGCACTACAGTAATTATATTGGTCACTAATAGAAGACACAGATTTAGAAATATAGTACCCACATAAAAGTGGTAGGAGAGCAGCATCATAAAGACTGTCTGCTTGGTTTTAAAAATGCTGAAGAATTATCCCCTGAAAATGTTGTTGCAACTTCTCTGCCCCTGCCAATTTTAAACATCCCAAAGTGACTGCAGCTTTGAGAACTTCTAGAGCTTTTAGAGAATAAAAACCTAGACAGAAACACAGGTATTTGTATTTTTTATCTGACTGACCATCAGACTGGAAATGTCTAGAATATACCAGAAAACAACATGGAAATGGAAAACAGTCCCAGACATATTTCTCGAGTAATTTGTGAGTGAAGCATGTTCTCAGAAGGGGTCCCCTTGCCATGCACACGTCCTTCACACCAGCTCCCATCTCTGGAGCTCTACTTGGGTACCACATGCTGAAAAACCTCTGCATGTGGCAGTGCACTGCTACCAGGTTTGCCATATGTATGACCTCCCCAAGCTTTGCAGGCACAGAGCCACAGAGCAGGGGAATAAGCACAAGCTCCCCAGCATTGCTGAAGCTTTGATTAACCTCTGGAAACTGCTTAATGCACAGCACATCTTCAGGACATGGCAAGGAGCTTAGCAGGAAGAAATCTGATCTTATTTGACAGGTCGTAAGTTACTGATCTCTGTGTATCAAAGAAATCTTGCTCACCAAAGATTCCTCTTCCACTGGATTGAGAACAGAAGTGAAATTAGGATAGGTATTTTTGAAACTGGGGCCTAGAGAAACAGTACAAAGGGAGCAAGAAACATCCAAGACAGCCTGCTGCAAATTGAAATGTTCTATCAGCTTCATCACTGTGGTGCACAAGGATCCTAAGTGAGGGATATTAACCCAAACAGGATAGAGCGCAACCCTAGATTTTGCTCTTCTTTTGCAACTTTGGCTTCAGTGCTGCAGCTTAATGCTTCGCATGCATCCTAGGCTTCTTTTACGACCCATTTTTTTCCCCTTTTTAACTGACCTGGTTTTGGAGCACTGAAAAATTCATAATGCTGTCTTAGACTGAATTTCCAAATGCAGCAGTGTGTGCCAAGAAAGTTGCCAGCACATTTAGGCAACTGACCTCTCCCGATGCGAGGATCAGCAGAGCAGACAGTGTTTGAGGGCAAGCACAGACCAATACCTGGGAAACTGCAGAAGAGGAATACTTCAGAGCTCCAAGCAATACAGACCTTGCTACTGATCCACTGACAGAGTCAGTGAAAAATCTGCTGCATCTCAAAGCCCGAAAACCCATCCTACTTTTCATATCACATTTAAACAGTGAAAGCCTTCCAGAATTGAATTAATATTAATGTTAATCAATTTGGCTAGCATTTAATTTCATTAGCTAATCTTATAGACATTTGTTGAGCATCTGTCCTGGAACTCAGACTATTAATAATAATATTGGTATTATTATTATTGCTGCTGCTGTTCTCATTACTATTATTACTGTGAAAATGAAGGGTTATGTGAACTATGTTCCATTAGAAAGAAGAGTGCAAATCTGAGTAAAAAAGATCATAACATTTACAGCTGATGTTTTGTTAAAATGGTAAAGAGTAACACATTCAATGTTCAAGTTTAGGGAAGAGATTTTGACAAATCTGCAAAAAAGGAAATTAAGAAAAAAATCCATGGTATTACATGTAACTATTATTACTCTACGGTATTATAGAGATACTAATTACATTCCATGATTTCAAGGAGTATAGGTTCAGTAAGGAAGCAGAAAGCAAATAACATGCAGAAGTACAGCACAAAAAAATTTTAGAACATCTTTAAGCCATAATCTTCCCTGCAAGCATCCACTCCCCTGATGCAGTTCTGTGGACAACAACCATTCACATAACACAATCCAAAATCCCAAGTTTATTTAGCAGTCTATAGGTAAGAGACTCCAGTTTCTCACCTTTCCTCAATCTTCTCCCTGAAGAAATCTGCAGGAGAATTTATCTAGAAATGTATCTGAGACTAGAGGCATGCAGATGACTTTATAAGCTATTCCTATTAGACTGAAGTTCTAAAATAGCAATCTATTTTAAAGTAGACAACAATGTAATGCTGCCAGCATTTCATTCACTGACTAATCTATCCCGGATTTGCTTAATGCTACACCCTGTTCCAGCAGCCTTCTATCAGTTCAAGGAAAAGCAGCTGTCTGAGTGCAGCAGAACTCAATGAAAAGCAAAAAAATCTAGTTTCATTTTACTTTGTAAAGCAGGGGGGAAAAGACAATAGGAAAACAATCAGTGGAACTAGTTCACAACTAGTGTTTAGGAGAAAAGAGAAAAGAGAAAGAAAATGGATAGAGTCAAAGTATTATAAGGGTCTATACTGCTTTAATGGTGAGAATTGCTTGAGCACAACTTATTTTTTCCATTTATGACTAATTAAACTATAAAACCTACTGAGTGGGAGTTTTGTTAAGACACTTAAGAATGAAACTGCTGTTTAAGTGGTATGTACATGAAATTATATACCAGCAGGAAAACATACTGAGAAAAAAAAAAGCTTTAAAACCATAATGATGCCTTTGTATACTACTAAAGGCAACACAGTGTCACTAGCGGTTCATGTGATTGTACATTTAAAAACATCAAGTTGTAAGACCTGCTAAGGTTTCTAGGACAGCTTTTGCGAATAGGGGAAAATGGGAACAAGAAATAAGAGAGGAACAGTCTGTTCAGTTTTTCAAAACCCAGCAGGCTAACACCAGGAGGCCAGCAAGATAAAACAAGAAATGCTTAATGTGGCCCTGCAATCTGAACAAATTGCATCTGGCATTCCAGAAGGTCACATTCTCTCGGGACAAACTGTGACTTATCAGGTGCTTATGCAGGGCAGGATGTCACCTGCTGTCAGGATGACAGTCAAAGCCTCTGGCAGTAAAAGGCCTAGTTCTCATGCGCCGGGTGTATCACCCCAAGCTCAAAGGCATGATGGCAACACTTTCTCTCAAGAAAGGGCACCCTTTCACCTTCCTGATTATTAAACAAAAGCATCACAAGGAACTGCAGCAACAAGACCAAAATCTTTTTACTCTTCACAGCATTTTACAAATGACATCATATCATTTTAGCACCACAGTGACAGCAGGAAACAGGTCAGGAAATAAAGACATGCAAAGAGGTGCATGTTGTAACAGCTGTATTTTCAGGTAAAAGGGGATTGATTTGTTTCATCTCCTATATCCTCAATCTAGTAAACAGGTTCCATTAAGAGCCTGCAACCTCTCAGGAAGCATATTCATGATCAGCTCTGAAGAAATTTGAAGAAATTCTCCAGCAAGCATCACAGAGCAGACACAATACTGTCCATAATCTTACCTGGTGATGTACCAGAGCTAGAACAGCCTGCTTTGCTGGCACCAAGATTTTCAGCCTTAAAGATTAACTGATTTTTCTGGTTCTTCCAAAGGTCTCTGACTGAACCTTCACTGACAATATTTACTCTTGTGTCTCTCCACAGCAGCAGCATTTATCAGTGCCATAGCACTAGCTGAGAGACAAAAAGAAAGAAAATGCATGTCTTTTGCATCCTCTTCATATAATTAGTACTTAACCCAGCTAATCACACCATTTAATCTGATGACACCATGCACAGCTCAACAGGACTGGAAAGAGATTATTCTCACAACCTCTAAAGCACAGGCCTGGCATAATTTGATTAACTGGGCCAAATAACTTCATACATTTCTCTCATGTCTCTCAATGTCTCTCATTTTTAAACCTAGGGGCACGCCTAACCACTCTAAAGGCAAAGATACAGTTATTTACCATTCTACTATTTAACACTGTAGACCTATTTATTCAACATAAAAAACCCAGAAAACCATTAACTTGAAAGCCCACACCCAATTCAAAACCAGCATCAAGCCTATATCCTGCACCTCTTGCACTCTCAAAATAGAATTCCATAATTTTTCACAGACATGATACAGAACTGCACACATACACCATTTGTGTGCATTGTTGAATCCAAAGCCAAGCAAAAAGACAACCTCTCCTTGGCTGTGCTCTCTTCTTGTTCATGAAAATTAAATCATATGTGCACACAGACTTACTGTTCACTCTAGACAATGTTACAGTTCCTGCTTTTTACTCCTGATAATGATACTCCTAATATTCCTTTAAGATGTTTTACATATTTTTCCTTTGTAACAAAAAATGCACAAAAATGACTGCTTGTATGTACAATTCACTGTACAGAAGTAAAAGAGTTAAGCCAACAGCTTTAGTGAATTGTTACTGTATGCCAATCACACACAGATGACCACAAAGTTTTTTAAATTGTTGAAATTGAACCTTAAAGATTGCTAGAACCCAACTGTTAGCCTGACAGATTAAATGGAAACAACAGAGTCTCATTTCTGATGAAGATGGGGTATGTTCACCTTTTCTATTTTAGTACCAACAATGGAATTTCTCATCATGTAAAGGAGTCTTAACAATATATTTACTAATTCTGGAAGTTCTTATTACAGCACTAAATGTAAGACAGAATTCTGAGCTTTGAAAAGTTTTGCAATACTACTGAATCAGATGAAAAAAACTTTATACACGGACTTCTCATACAGCTTGATGAAGCTGAGTTCCCTTCCTTCAACCCATATGGGAACTCCAACTCTAACAGAGTTTTCATGCAATTATTATTTCAGAGTAATTTGGACTTTCTTTTAATTCTGATTTCTAACTTAGTAAGTCAAGGAAGACAGAAAAAATACTGTTAATAGAGGCATTTTTTCATTGTTCCTCAGTGGTTTCACTAGGTGACCTAGTGTTTGCACTCCAAGAATCAGACAAAACACAGACATCTTTTGAGCATGTCTGTATCACTTCTGTATTGAAATGCATATGTCAATCCCTCTATTGGCAGAATGTCTTACACAGATGAAAATTACAGTAGCAGATGTAAAACTTCACTGTACAAATAGAACATGAGACCAAATAAGCTTTAAAACTCCAGAGGCTGTGGCAGACGTCTCCTGTTCACATTCCTGAAATCCCTTTCATACACCATGCTGTATTTACTGCTGGGAGGATTAGTGGAGACCAAAACCAAAAGCGAATTCCCAGTGCTAAAGCTGCCAAACTTCACAAAACACTTCTGAAGGATAAAATTTCTGGGGAACTGTATTGAAATTAATTGTCATTTCAGTGTCTATCAGCTGAAGCAGGTACATCTGGACAAAAACAAGTTCCGTATGTTTTCAAACAAAACAAACAAAAGTAACAGAACGCAGGCCAAAAGAGCTTCTGCAAAGTAGTCTCATGACTGGAGCACTTACTCAGACCTTAGTGGTATGTTTGAATCCCTATCCTGAATCCAGAAGAAGGGATTCAGATGCAGTCTTTCAACGTACAGAATAACACTGCTCAACTATCCTACAACTATGCTTTGAAAACCATTAAAGCAAATTTCTAGAAAGCTGGAGAGGGCAGTTCAATGACTCTGATGCAGATCCATGGACCAACTTACACACAAAGTTATGTATGAAACTATTACACCCTCATGTGAAGGAAAGCTAATAAATAATTTCTCAGCATCAAGCTTATGGGCACAGCTCTATGGAAGACACTTGAATAAAGTAATGTGATTGTTTAGCAACAATCTATATTGCTACAATGAAGCCTCGGTTTCAATGTGTTTGTTAAATACAGAGTTTCAGCAACTCCAATCTATATTCCCATATATATTCATTATACTTTGCTTAATGTCTACATTTTCATGTCATGTGTAGGGCTACAGATATTTCTTAACTTCAATCTTTCATTTTTCTACCAAACAGGATCTCAGATAGTCATCGGATCCTAGGTTGCCAAAAACCAGCAAAGAGGATGATACAATCCACATCTGGGAAAAAGGCCAAACCCAGCTCTTACTGATGCTCCTGCTCTTTGATTCTTAAGGGAAACCTGCATTTCAATTTTTTCTACTTAGCAAGGTATCAGCTGTTTCAAGTGATATCAAGCAGCCCAAAGGGGGTTGGGACAGAAAAGCACGAGGGATTAAAAAAAAAAAAAAAAAAGCCAAAAACCAAAACCCCAAGGAAGAATAAGGACAAAGATATTGAAATAAAATACTTTTGAAAATCATTACTTCTGCAAAAAGTTGTCAATCTTAATTAAAAATGAGCTAGTGTCAAGAGAAATCTCCAAATGGAGCTGATTACACTTCAAATTAAGATAAAAATAAGCCACTGATATTCTGCAGAGGAGCTGACACTTTGCACTAGTACTACTTCTGAACTACTTTCCTTTGATGTTTTTTCAAAATCTGATCCTTACAGAATCTGAGCGTTTTTCAAGCTGTCATGGATGTCCCCAGGCTCAGGACAGCTCTCCAGGGGCAGCCCGAGCCTCTGGGTGACACCTGCAGAAACGCAGTTCCAGTTACAAACACAAACCCTTAACGGTGAGAGCGCAGCGGCCCTCTGCCCTTGCTGCAGCAGCACCGGTAAAGGAAACGCAGGCTGAATGTGCTCCCTTCCAAGACAGGGATACAACACGTACAGCCACAAAGGTCTGCAGTGTCTGTGTTTAGCGTGGTGGTGAAGCTCTGCAATGCATCCACACCTCAACCAGCTGTAGGCTACGAGACTGGGGCAAGGTGTTGGTAAATGCTTCACTGCTTTTCTAAGAAGCTCTTGCCAAGAGTGGGAAGCACCTCACTGAGAGTGGCTGAACATCCCTGGAAAACTGAAATCTCTGTGCTCTGTGGCATGCTTTTTGGTAGCTTAAACAACCTTGCACACTGCTGACAATAAGTAAAGCAAGACTTTCCTATTAATTGCTAATGAAAATGTGCCACTGGGAATTAAACACTGACTACTCAGTCATCAGCTCTCCTTTGGTGCAATTATGCCATGCTTGGCCAGAGAAGTGGAACTTCATTTCAGAGCAAAGCCCCAGACTCAGTCCTACACCATAAATTTTGTGCCTCCTGATTATTGGACCAGACCTGGGCACAAGCAGAAACACTCTTCAACCTGAGTTCTGGAAAACCAAGCTCCTAAATGAGGATTCTGTGGAACCCGTAACCAAAGAGAAAACTCCAAACTTACACCACTTCACTGTGTGTAAAAATGAAACTGAAAATGAGAAGCACTGTTACACTCTCCTTCTATAATTACGAGCCCAGTGCCATGCTGCCCCTCTCAGACAGCAATTAGCTCAATTCACGGTGGCCTGCCAGGGCAGAGAAGACAACTGGCAGTACAGTCCAGTCCTGTGGAGAAAGAAAAATGGATTTTTTTCAACTGTGCTGTATAAAAAAATGCCCCATCTACAGGCCTGCTGTAGAGAAGGCCAGTCCTTTTACACAAACACAGCCTCTCAAAGAGGCTACCTTGCACATGTGAACTGAACCTGCTCACCTTGACTTCATGAGAGCTTTCTCAAACACGCAAGTTCGTAAGTACATTTCAGCGAGCTACAGGAAATACAACAGAAATAATAATATCGTAATTGCAAAATAATAAAAGAGGGATCAAGTCACACCAGTAGTAGCTGTCCTGAATTGTTCAAAGACAGGTGAGTTTTCAAGCACACTCTAATTGCCTTGCAAGTAATAAGTTTTCTAAGTTCCCTCCAGATCAAACACATTCTTATTTTGCAATTAGAGCTTTAAAGTCCTGATAGTATCAGCACACATTGCTGCACAGTGTAATAACCAGATTATCTTAATGAGGGACTAAAGAGTCCTTAGACGTCTGATACAATCTCTAAAACATAAATGACATAATTCAGACTGATTACTTATTATAAACACCTGAAAAATATGCGGCTTGGGACACTGAGGCAAGTCATACACTGCCATTACAACAAGAAATTGCTCCATGTATCTGATAAGATCGGAAATTTATTGGCTGGACTCTATTTCCAGGAAAGTGAACAGAGAGAATTTAATCCAGCTGTTATCTATCTGCTCAGAATTGACGATCTTATTTGGAAACTGGATTAAACTGCACGCACAGATTAATGCACTGCTGTACAGCTTCATGGATTTATGATTGTCAAGACAACCAGCAGAAAATGTATCCCTGTAATCCTCCTCACACAGAGCTGATCTGTCTCCATGCAGCATTAACAAGATTTATCACTAGCACAGAACGTACTTGCAATGATTTCATTGCAGATATCCAGACTGGTATAATCTCTAAATCTCCCTGAATCTTAAAATACCAATTTGCAACCAAAAGAGAGGCTCAGATAGTGCACTAATGCTTAAAGCAATGAAAATCCTTGGATACTATCTGAAATATGTAATTTCTTAGAAAATATCAGTGTTTTTCAATTAATTTTAAAGGGTACTGAGTAAATTTGTGTTTATTTTACTAACATAAGAAAGTGAGTATTACCCTATACTTCCCACATTAGATATAGTCCTCTCGTATTTCAAGCAAGGGAAACACTGATTTCTATTTTGGAGTTACCTTTCTTGATAACTTGTTTTCCTTGCAATGAGAAGAGTCTGGTTTTATGCTTCAGGAGAGAAAGCCAGAAAACTGGACAGTATTTTCAGTTCCACTACTGCCTATTTTCTGTTCCACTGCTTGCAGTTATTTAGTCTGTGTAACCATAAAAAATACCCAACAATTTTTTTAAAAAGGGAAAAATAAAAGCCATTTAGGTACTTTACAGAAAGTGCTAAGAGGCTGAGCTAAATAATATCTACCAAGCATCCTAAAAGAGGGCTGTCTATGCATGAAGGACTACTTTCTTCTAAACACACAGAACATGCTGGAGATTTTCTCAGTGCTAGCCAAGAAGTTCAAAGGTTGAACTTTATTTCCCAACTCACAGTAAACATCACGAAGAGAAGCAAACATGCCCGACTTCTAGGGCTTTGCAACAACACTGGAGGCCAACACTGGCCATGAAAAAGTTGTGTGATATTCCTGCTCTAAGTTAATCTCATCACTTGTGAGTACGGTTCAAAATCATGAGCTGTCCTTTGTTGTGTTCCTCCACCCCAGTTGTAACTTGGCCTCTAAAAAAGAGCAACAACCCCAAATCCTCCCACAAAGAGCACCTTTTCAGTGTGTATCTTACAAGCATCTCTGTAATATGTGCTTCCCCCAGAGAAAGCACCACAGCTGCCACAATGCTGCAGCTCCTTGGGTCAGTGCCTCGTTGAATGGGAACTTGCAGTGGCCCAACTCCAGAGCATCTCCTCAGTGGTGAAGTCCAGAAAATCCTGCCATGAAGTTCAGCTTACAGGAACCAAATAAAACTCCTTTTTAGTGAAGGGCCAACACATCAGTTTATTGTAATGTAGTTGCAGTATGAACAACCGAATTTTTTTCCAGCGCAATTTAATTGCCTTCAAAACAGCACCAGTACATCAGAATGTGTTATAATGAATTATTCATATTTGCAATAGTGCATATCCTGTGTTAGTTCATAAAATCACTGTTTTTTTCATCTGGAAAAGCTAAGGACTCCACAACTGGACATTTTTAAAATATCCCAGAGCTGCAATTTTCAAAACACTCTAAAAAGATTCCAAACAAGCAACTGTAAGAATAGGAAAACTGGCATATTCAAGTATTTTATTTCCTGATTCCCAACATATCGACTGTCTAGGACTAATTAAAATGCTAGTCCTGACCTCTTACTTGTTGGATAAGGCACTGTTTAGAAAACAAGTATCATTGAATGCAAGGCACTTGGCGATAAAATTAAAATGTTCAGGAAAAATAAATAAATTCAACCAAATTATTTGCTCATTTACATTCATGAGACTGCTCAGGCCCTGGAACTGCTATAGACCTGACAAAATATTTTAAAAGCAATTACCTAGTGCAAGAAAAAAAATATGTAATTTAGGACCCTTTTCTATAGAATTATATTTCTTAAATTCAGGTGCAGTTTTTTAATATACACATGAACAAACACAAATATCAGAGAGAAAAATCTTCTCTCTCTTGTTAACCAGCACCAGTTTTTAGTTTCCCTGAGCTGGGACCACCTGAACAGGCTGAACAGCTGCGCACTCATGATGCCAACACACCTACTTGGTATAGATGAACTGGGATGCCAGACTATGTCCTTAAAGGAGAAGGTCCTGAAACTAGAGGTTTGCTCTGACGGGGACTGTCCCTCCCGCTCTGAAGTTGTCGAACAGACTGCACTGTCCAAGGAATTAACAACCCCACCTAGAAAACACTGCACCGTGTCCCTGCTCCTCCCACAGAACTAGTCGGGTGTTTTGTAGCTCAAACACGGGATGAGATTTCTTTGAATCAAAATGTTTTTTGCTCCAATTAGTCCCAAGTGTGAGAAGGTGTCAGATAAAACACGGGTATGCCTCAAAGAATCTGCATATAAGTAACAACTGGAACGCGGGGCTCACACCGAAAGACAGCTCAGCATTATAAAGATGCGGGATGCTGCACCCGTAATCTCTTCGGGAAAAATCGCAGAATCCCGAGGGTTGGAGGGGTCTCTGGAGATCATCCGGCCCAAGCCCCTGCCAAGGCAAGATCACCTGGAGCAGGTGAGACCGCACCGGGTCCAGATGAGTTTGGAGTGTCTCCATGATTCCACTTGGCCGGCGTACTTCCTCTAGGAAAACCAACACACATGGTAAAGCAGCAGCGACGAGGTATTACTGAAATTAGCAAAACGCCTCCGGCGGAGTGTCGGCAGAGGCTGGAGAGGAGGCTCGTCCGCCGGCCCGCAGTCCCCGGCCCTTGGCTGAGCTCCCGACGAGGGGAGGGCGGGTCCCTCAGAGCCGGCTCCCGCCTCCTCCGCGCGGCTCCGCTGGGTCCCGCCGGCCCGGCCCTTCCCGGGATTCGGCCGCGGGCATCGCCCCGCTAGGCCGGCTCTTCCCGGGATCCCACCGCAGCCATCGCCCCGCCGGCCCGGCCCTGCCCGGCGCCGCCATTTGCGGCTGCCGGGCGGCCGCGCCATTTCCCCGCCTCCCGGCGGCACGGCCCCAGGAACTCCCACAGCCTAGCAACCTTCCTTCTTCCTGCAGGACCAAGTGCTGCGGGAACGGGGCCCGAAGGACTCCACCGGCACCAGTGTGGGCTTCCGTCACTTGGAAAGAAAGTTAGAGGGAACGGGGGGAACAGCCCTCTGTAGCAGTTATGTCTTGAGGAGAGCCTTCCTCCACGTCTCTTAGGGTGAGGAGGGGACACCATGCTCTCGCCCAGCCTCACTGGGAGTCGGGATGGGCACCGCTGGGCACAACCGCAGAGCACCGCTCCTCTCCTACAAATCCATGAACTGTTGTTTAAAAAGAGAGAGCAAACAGAACCAAGAAATAGCCCAACTGTGCTTACCAACCACGGCCTTGCTGCCAATGCCACGGAAATGTTCAATTTACATTCGACTTAAAAATTACACAAAAATTAGTTTTGTTGGTCAGAGGCACAGATTAATTCCACCAAGACAGACTCTGTCTATATGCACTTTATAGAGCTAGGCAGCCAAGCAAGCAGGCTTGCTTGATAACATGTCCCCTCTTGTTATCAAAAGACAAGCTGCTTATCAGAAGCCAGGTATAAATAAAATAGCTAAAATTTACTCTCATGATTAACGCTGGGCCACATCCTTTCCTCTGTGCAGAATCTCATCACAGATTACTTGCATCTCAGAAAACACAAAACAAAAAAAGAATGCAAGTTACATTTATCAAACTCTGTAATTTTAATTGAGATCCATGTTTCTTTTGCAACAGTTTCTCAAAGGCTATGATGAAACACACAGATAATTTTGAATTAAACTAAATAAAAGCACAAATCCCAGGAAACAGTTCTGCATTTGAAGATGGAATAGAAAAAGAAAAGCCTGATTTTAACTAAGATCTATAGTATTACCAAGAGCAGTAGGGAATGTCCTTGCAAAAATTCTTCCCTTCATTTAAGGCTTTGAAAGTAAAGTTTCTTTAGGAGTTTGGAGCACCTCTAACTTCCAGCAGTAATTAAGACGTTCTTAGCATCCTTGACCATTGACAAACACTTTCTAAACAAATCTAACTTCACAGAAAAAAACTATTAATCATATTAAAAATGAGATTGATCCTTAACACTGGAACTTGGCACTTAGTTGTCAGTCACTCAGTTGTTCCTAATACATTGGATGGAACAAATAATGCAACATTTAATGGTTGGTATTGTTTTATTGTCTAATATCGATTAAACTATTTACACTTCTACTTTTCAATCCACAGTTTAGCACTCATACCTATGGCTTTTATTTTTATGTTTAGCACATGTTTTTGTCAAGTGTCAGAATTTCATTTCAAGAAAAACAAGAATCTGATACCATATAGACAAGTTTCTATGTTTATGTTTAAACATATTCATTTTCAAAAATGATTATTTATAAAAGAAGAGCCTGCTCGTAGGCCTTCTTCCAAATCTTCATGTTTATCACAGACTCTACCAAGCTTTGCCTACTTTTAAGTGTCCCTTTTAGGATGTTCTGCTGCCTCCAAGTGAAATATTTTCCCTCCCTCAGCCCCCTGCTTCTACTTTAATGCAAAAAGAAAATCAGTAACTGACAATTTCAAGCAAAAATATAAAGCACTATAACATTACCTACGTTGCCTCTTACAGAACTAAGTTCTCAAAAACTCTAGAAACTTTGTGGAAATTTAACCCACTCAGAGTTGAAAAGGCACAGGATTTTTGTGCTCAGAAACCTCCAGCAACAGTGCTTTTAGCCCAGCCTGAAAGTTAAGATCTGAAAATTCACAGGTACATAATTGCCACTTACAGCAGAACCCCTCAGATTTTACTGATTCTCCTACCACAGACATCCTGCAAATATATCCAAGACTTTGCTTCTACTGCAAGAGGAAAAGAGGTGAAAGTATTCTTACATATGCCCAGGAATGATGTAAAAATGATACATGCTATTCATTGCTAAAAACCTCACAAAGTTGTCCGTGTCTGTGGTAGTTTCTCTTCCATGGCACTACCTGAATGGGAAAGTATTTTTCACATATGAGAGAAGTCTAATTGTACATGAAGAAAGCTAATTTTGGTCCACTTGTCCAGCTTCCTACGGACAGCATATTGGAAAGATGACCAGTGACAGTTCAAAAACCAATGTAAAAGTTAACAAAAATAATTTGGTATTTCATTCATTTCATTGTCCTAGTCATCCACTTTTGTATTCTGTGTGTCCACTAACTGCTGTGTTTTTAAATCTTCAGCTTGTTCATGATGTTCCTTATCTGCATCATCTGTTTGATTATGTTCCTTTTCTTCTGCTTCTCCTTGATCAACACTTCGATATTCTACTTGTTCAAGGTCTGTTCCATCTATAAGTTCTGCCTGTACTTCTTCCATCTGTATTTGATTTACATGCTCAACATGTAACTGCTCCACATGAACTTCAGCACCTTGTTCAGTCTGAATGTGTTCAACTTCCAAGTAACTAATCTGCACCTGCTCCTGTAGTTCCTCCATCTGCGCGCCTTTCACTTGATTGTCCTGTATGAGATCCTGGTGCATCTGTTCCACAGTTACCTGTGCAGGATCCACCTGTACCTGAATTACTGGTAGGACATGCACTTGCTCAACTTGTTCTATTATTGTCATTGACGTTACTGGTTCAGCTTCCATAGCTTCCACTGGAAGAACCTCTTCTGTCACTAATAGTTCTGAAATATTGTGCATGTCTTTGAGATGCCTTCTCAGCTCACTGCCTTGCATAAACCACAAATCACATAAGGTACAGTGGTTGGGTTTGTCACCAGTGTGTATTACCAAGTGGTCTTTGAACTGATCCCAGCTGTTAAACACGCTGTTACAAACCTGAAACAAAAGATACAGTGTGTTAAACAGTGCCAACAGAAATATGACAAGATGTAGTGCCTATCTGAGATCATGGCTTCCCATCGTATAGCTTCTTGCTACTTAGATTCAAAAAACATACATGTTAGAGGTAAAAGCTGAGAAGACAGCTTCAGATGAACAGGAGATTTGATATTTATTTATTCTTTTTTTAACAATGGTGAACTATTTTGAGTTGTGCATATGTAAGATACCTACAAAATCAATGAGTCAATAGAGCATTTTAAAGTTTTCTCATCTGAAATTCACGTACAATATCATACCCCCCATCAGTCCATGTCTGGCACTAGAGTTTTGGGTGGCAAAATATTTACACATTAATAGTGTGCAATGAAAGTGTAATACAAACTGCCGTTTTACTGGCATTCTAGAAGAAGTACTACTGAACAACTTTTCCTTATCATCTTTCACTTGCCCATGACATTGTGAGGTTTAACAGGCTAGGCTGAACTCTCCCATTTTGTGATTTAAAAAAAACCCCACTTGCATGATTTCAGCAGGTAAAACTATTAAAACGCCATCCCTCTCCTTCTTTTCCAGCCAAAAGTACTGTCTCAACTGCAGATATGCTATTTTCACAAAGCACATGAGCTCCCTTCCTTCCCTCAGCTGGCATTGAAGGTAAATAGCTGGAAAACAACACACAGAGACAGCAGAAATAAATAAGATGCAGGGTAGGGGAGACAGAAGAGTGGGGTAGAGTCAGGCTTGGAGTAAAAAAACCCACAGGCTCAAAAGTCTTTGTTCATGCAAGTGTTCTTGACTGTAGAAAGCAACAAGAACACATTTCAACACCCCTTCACTGCTGGCAAATAGTTTTGAAACAGAATGTTCTATCTCTTCATAACTTTCAGTAACAGCACAGGAGGATGATGGAGGGAGTATCTAACAGGGATTAACTCAAGAGCAAGTCTGTGTAGTCGAGACAAACATCTCCATTTTGCTGTTGAAGTCAGCTAAAATGGGTTATTTCCACACTTTCCCCCCCCCCAAGCTCACACTTCAGAAAGAGATTGCACATACAGTTTTTAAAATATTAATATTATAGATAAGCACTCAAAATTACTTAATCATACATAAAGATAATGACTATCAGCAATGCCCAGCCACATAATTACTGTTCTTGCCACACAGAATCTAATTCCGTATTCAAGGCATACACCCAAAGAGCACCAAAAGGACTCATCAAGAAAGCACAATGTTTTCTCCTCTTTGTTCAGTGAACAAAGATTTATTTGTTCAAATTTAGCTCTAAAGAGAAAAATTTATCCAATAATTGCAGCAGTTTCTGCAGGCTGAAGGGACACAAATCCACATTTGCAACATCTGTGAGAGGATGAGGAAGTTTAGAAAATGAGTTATGACTTGAATCAGCTCCTTAAAAGTAAAGTAAGATTTATCTCAACAGCTTTTCAAATGTCAGTTACATATAGCGACCAAGTACCCTAGCTATCTCTACAGCATTTGTTTTGTTTAAAAAAATATTACAGACTGCCGTCGTAAGTTGGAATTACTTTTGACACAAAATCAGTATGTTTGGCAAACAGAAGAATAATAAAACAAGAAATTAAATAATACTTTGTATTTTGGACTTTGGACTTCACTTCAGTGAAGCATGCTCAGAAGGAAAAGACCTAGGTCAGTGTATCAAGAACCTTGAAAAGAAAGCAGAAAGACCAGTAAAATGCAGCCTACTCAGAAGAATCTCTATGATTTTAAGTATTATGAGGCTCCACATCAGTAATTCCATATGAAGATACTTATAGGTGAGAATTTATCTGCATATTCTGGTTGAATGTAATCCAAAGACCTCACTACAGTCTACAACTTCCTTGTGAGAAGAGGCAGACACTGATCTCTTCTCTGTGGTGATCAGTGACAGGACCCAATGGAATGGCCTGAAGTTGTGTCAGGGGAGGTTTAGGCTGGATATCAGAAAAGGGTTCTTCACCCAGAGGGTGGCTGGGCACTTGAACAGGCGCCTGAGGGAAGTGGTCCCAGCACCAAGCCCGACAGAGCTCAAGTAGCATTTGGACAATGCCCTCAGGCACGTGGTCTGATTCTTGGGGTGTTCTGTGCAAGGCTGAGAGTTGGACTTGATGATCCCTGTGGGCCCCTTCCAACTCAGGATATTCTGTGATTCTATTTTATTTTACTGAAGTAGCTCTTAGAGATGAAAGCCCACTCTAACTGCCTTTCCTGGTCAGTCCTCCCATGCTCCTTGAAGTAGGGAGGTATCTAACCTCAGACTCAGCTACTTCCATTACCCACCTGACATTCGTACAGCTTCTTTCTTCCCTTTTTAGCGCCAGCTCCAGACTGACAGGCTGTCAGGTGACATTTGAGCGTGCTATTCCTAGCAAAACGTTCATGGCAGTTTGGACATTCAAAGGGTTTTTCACCTGTTAAGACAGATACAAGGACTTGTAAGTGTTTAAAACCACCCAGTCTTCTTTCTGGTCTCTCTTCTTCCCCTCTCTCCCTCTTGTCTAGGTTGATAAATACACTGTAAAGATGTGGCCAGCTGGATTATTCTGCAGAAAAAGAGATGGAAATTCAATATAAAAGGGCAAAACCTTTTTTTTCTTCTTTTAGAAGAAAACCAATGTAACAATTACTAGTAGCATTTAAGGTATTTGTGGAAATTATACTACTATTCTGGCAAATTTCTTAAAGAAATGGCAGCTATTTCACACTTTTCATCTGATAATAGTTACAATTAAAGAATCCACATTAGTAAATATACAAAGTGACATATTAAATGAGGAAGTATTTAAATAATACAGCCTTTTATTTTCAATAGCAACAGCTTATGCTTGAGAGCTGAAACTGAACTCCAGAAAACAAAGCTGGCACAGAATGATTGTGAAGTAACAGTGCATCAATACTAAACCAAAAAAAACCTGCACCCAACTTTTCTCCAAAATACACTGAAGAGAAAGCACAGAGGGAGATTAATGGGCACAAGCAAGATTAAAATTCCTTTCAGTTTGGCCACTTCATTTCAACCATGGTATCAAAAATAGAAGCCAGCTAAGCATAAGAGTAGGGGAGGCTGAAAGCAGGTCATTTTATAATCCAAGGTACTATGCTGTCATCAAGTAGTAATGAACAAAAGGTGGTGAATTCCACCATGCACAAACACAATGACATTCAAGCAAATTAAATTACAAAATTAATTGGAAGAGTGTGTTTCTATAGTCTATAATAATCTGTATAGGTACTGACACCAACACCACTACTGAAACAAATGGATAATGAACTCCAAAAGAGGCAGAACCATTTCAGTGAATACCATGAGGATCAATCCTAGCTAGTTTGAAAGTCTGCATTTTCAGGAACAGTTACTGGATATTGAGGTGGAAAACCAATAAACCAATCTTCAGAAATATTTACAAGTTCCTAATTAGCTTTTCAAAAGAAATTCACAAGTAGCTTAAGTCTCATTGATACACCTAAAAGCTACAGAAAGATGTTAAATGGTGGGAACATTCCCCTCAATGGTTAGAAAATGCTACATTTTTGGAGAGTGTTGTACAGGAAATGCAGAGGACACTAAACTGCCTTCAGTCTTGCAGGTCAAAAATCACGGACTTTGCCCAAGCTATTAGTGGGATTGGAACAAGATGATCTTCAAGGTCCCTACCAATGCAAACCATTCTGTGATTCTGTGATACTACAGACCATGCATGGATCACAAGCTCCTGGACAAACTCAAACACAAAAAGGAAGTCCATGGGACCTGGTGAGATGCATCTGCAGGTCCTGAGGGAGCTGGTGAAGGAAGTTGTTAAGCAACTATCCGTAAAATTTGAGGTTTGGCAGTCTGGTGAAGTTCAAGCTGACTGGAAATGCAGAAACATAACTCTTTCAAAATAGGGAAATACAGAAGACCTGGGGAACTACAAGCCAGTCAGTCTCACCTCCATGCCCCAAAAATCATGGAGCAGATCCTCCTGGAAGCTAGGCTGTGAAGACAGGCTAAGAGCATTAGGGTTGTTCAGCCTGGAGAAGAAAAGGCTTCAGGGAGATCTTAGAGCACCTGCCAGTGCCTAAAGGGGGTCTACGGGAAGGCCGAAGAGGGACTTTTTACAAGGGAATAGTAGTGATAACGACAAAGGGGGAATGGCTTCAAGCTGAAAAAGAATAGGTTTAGGTTAGATAGGAGGAAGAAATTCTTTTCTCAGAGGGTGGTGATGCAATGGAACAAGTTTCCCAGAGAGGCTGTGGTTGCCCCACCTCTGAGAAGTGTTCAGGGCCCGGCTGGGGCTCGGAGCAACCTCCTCTAGTGGAAGGTACCCTGCCCATGGCCCCAGAGGGTGGCACTAACTGATGTTTAAGGTCCCTTCCAACCCAAGCCATTTTATCATCCTATTACTGCCCCATTGCTATTTTAATGTAATTGCTGGTATAGTGACTGAACAACAACAGGATCAAGTATTTTTAGGACATTTTCTCACAGGCCTTTCAATTTCAATTTAGCATTCAACCAGTGGTATATAGAACTCAGAATTTAGAAAGTCTATAACTGAAAGGGAGCTTTTTCATTCACCTTAGGAGACCACAGTTAAATGCTGATTATCTGTTCTGATTTTAAGCTTAAGGCTTTTGAAAATGCTAAACTATAAGTAATTAGATTCCGTATGTTATACTTATTAGATAAATATATATTTATGAAGTACTCTGTACCTCTTGTGATATGCTAACTTGCTTTGAATCAAAAATACTCTTTTGCAAGAGCAACCAACATACTACAACCAACATAGTATGTATTATGGATTATCTGCCAAAAATTTTTTTAACAGACTTTTGTTAAGTAGCCTGGATTTGAACTGCTTATAATGGAGAAACACTCCCTGCTTTATAGGGGGTAAGGACTTGCCAAAGGCTGTTTATAAAAGGAACTTTTAAGACGGTATTGGGAATAGACTGGACACTGCCATATATCAATACTCAACAGTCCCATACACAGATACATTCTAATTAAATTATGACATTCTAATTAAAAGGCTTTAACAATAACATGCTGCAAAAGAAATAGAGCTGCTAACCTCTATTAAATTTTTACTTATGATTCATGACTGGCATAATTAACAAAAACCTCTGGAAGATCAAGACTGCATACATTTTACATTCAGTTATCTGTGTCATTCTCACTGTCTGTTCAGTCAGCAGACTTTTCAGTGAGATGAAGTAATCTCCCATACTACAAAGAAGAAAGAAGGAGGAAATCACTTTGTTCTCAGAAGATGCCACCCAGATTTCAAAGAGGTAGATTTCACAGTAAAAACAGTGTACTATAATGACTAGAAATGTTTTGCCAGTTTTAGTAGTTTTGCTTAATTAACCAAGAAAATTCAAATCATAGGTGAGATGAGACAAGAGCAAGAGTAAAATCTTCCAAACAAGATGGTACAAGAAATAATTCTTTGAGGGTATTTTATGTCTAATAGGCATTTGCTCAGAAGTTCTGTTAGGTAAAGAAACACTCTAAACTGTATTCCACCAAGAAGATTGTGATTAAAATAATATTTCAACAGACACACTTACTAGAAAATTTTGAAAATAAAAGTAGTTCTTCAGTTCGGTACTTTTGAAGAAGGGAACATGCCTTAAGGAAGTATTTTGAAAAATACCTTTAAGATTTAATAGACTTGACATAGAAACTTCGTTAGTATCTTCTGGTTTTAGGTGACTATTTTTAATCAACTCAATCCCTCAAAGTTTACATCAATAGAAAACAAAAAACCCATGAACAAACAAACAAAAAGACACACCACTGTTTTAGTTATAAGTAAAAGCCAAGTATTTCTAGCACTCAGGACTCATGTTTAATTCAGCATATTATCTATTTCCCCTAAACATGCAAAAGCCCAAAATATTAGAATGAAGGCTACAAGCACAGGACTGTGGCAGTGCTCTTACCTGTGTGTTTCCGGAGGTGCTCTTTAAAATGCCCAAAGTGGTCAAACTGCTTGTCACAGTACTGGCATACATGTATTTTCTTGCCAGGTCTTTGCTTCTTGCTGGCACCACCTTCATCAAGGTGGTAACAGGTGAGGTGCTGTTTCAAAGCACTCTCTCGTAGGTATCTTTTATTGCATATGTCACACTTGTAATTCTCAGTAGAGTGTGTTTTCATGTGTTCCTTAAAATGGTAAAACAATTTAAATGAACGGTTACATTTCTCACAGTGGAATAAATTGTTCATGTGTGACAGCTGAAGTTCCACAATTTCAATACCTTCTACCTGTTTGCACGAGGGGTCAGCTGCATTATCACCTTCTTCTTGGATCTGGCATTTTCTCTCTCCTTGACGATACTTGCTGGTGATATCTGCCAAAAGAGCCAAAGCAGATTCATCTGATGTACCTGTTGTCTGTATGTACTTTATGGATTGCTCTGCAGAAGCTACTTCTTCAAGGGTTTCAATGCTGTCATCTTCCACTTTCATTGTTCCATCAGCAATCTCAACCTCAATTTCAACAGGCTCTGATTCTGCAGATGGCAGTGTTTCCGTGATAACATTAGAGGTTTCCGCAATCTTCCTCTTTTTTGGTTTATTTTTACCTTGTGCTTCATTTGATTCTAAGGGTGATGAATTTTCTTTGTTCCTGAAAAGCATTTGCATAAACATGGTTAAGATCAATTAACAGTGACATAACAACTCCTGCCTAGTAATTAACTTCTGCATCCAACACACCCTAGCTGTTTCTCAAAGTTGAATGATGAGCACATAATCTGTGCGCACATCAAAAGCTAATTTGTCCTTAATCTATGCTCCTCAGTGCAGTAGAATGATAAAGTATTTTAAATAGCTCTGCTTGAATGATACAGAGCACCTATCAAGAAGAAAAGCCAGTTAACCTAATAACATAGGCTTATGTAAAAATTTGTGAAATTTTGTAGTTGGAAAGAAAACTCCTCTAAAATAATGAATTCTTTGTCCTGCCTACTCAGAAATAAGGTTGAAGTCCCTCCTATACCATTCACCTCTTAAACTCTGGAGTGTGTGCAAGTGCCAGCAGTACTTAGAGCTTGTTAGAAAACACTTCAGCTGTGACTTCACACGATGGTTATTGTGTGGTTAACACACAAAGGTTAACATATCTTGTAATTCAGGAAGGCACACCGCTAACAGCTGATGCAAAAAAAGCCACCAGGATGTGGAAGGAGTATTCTAATTTAATTTTCTGGGCTTAAACACAACCATCAGTTCTGTGCTGCTCTCTCTGCATAACATACACACAACTCCCTTCCTCCAAAATGTTCAGGACAGCATGTCATCTCAGACACAGCTGAGTGGGTCAATGCTTTTAAGTCATCCACAGCACTTCTGTACTGCAGGTTTTACTACTGATCACCAATTACAAATATAAGTGGCTATATTCCCCTCAAATAGATTGACTGGAGTAAGCTGTGCTTTTAACCTTCCTCTGCACCATGATGAATCCTTTCATGGAATGCACTCCCTATCGCTTCCAGGCTTTCCAGTAACAGGAGACAAGACTTCACCCAGTATCTCCAAGTCATATGTCAGAGGTGTGTCACTAACGATGTAGTGCAGGCCACAGTTTATAAATGGCACCTTACTCTGTTCACACATGGGAAAACAGAGTAGCTAAACCCAGTTTCGTATAGCCTGGATTTCTGATGTCTACAAGATGACAGGTACACTGCAAGGAGCTCCAGCATCACGTACCAAAAGCAACCAGTGTAGCGTGCAGAAGGAATGAGAACATGAGAGCACTTTATGGAAGTGAAATGGAAGAAAGGGGATGAAAAACAGCATGATGGGATTGGCACCCATTCTTTTCAAGCTGGACTTCGGCAATGGATTACAGTTCCTGGTACTGGATAACAGGTGCTGCAGCAACATTTGATTGAGTATTGAACCCAGATAAAACAGACTTTAGCAGTTACGTTCATTCAAAAGGTTTGAGAGGTTCATTTCGCAGCGAGCAGTTTTAAGATCACTGCTTATTCTCTCAGAAATAGCAGAAAGTTGCGCGAAATCAAAACACCAGCACAAACTTGCTAATGTGGTCTGATTACCAAAATCACACTGTCACTGCACAGAGCCAGCTGTCAGTCAGGTGTGGGCCATCAGACAGCACAGAGACCACCTATCAGAGTCACAGCCCTAAAACATCAGCAACATTTACAAGCCATGGCACTTGTCATCAAGTTCTAGCCCAGTGAACACGATGTTCTTTTTTTACCCTGGGTAATTCTGACATGTATATTACAGTAGAAGAATATATGGTCCTACACAAGTTAAGGAGGTTCCAGCATACGGAACAGCACTGCAAAATACTGGCAGCCAGCTCTTGCAAAAGCCTTATTGCGACTCTCTCCTTCAGTGCTGGGAAGAAAAAGAGGCTTATGTGCTTACCTGATTTCAAGTGCTTTGATTGCTTCTAGCATCTGTAAATACTCCGCTGCTTTCCAAACATCATTTGCTTCTTCCTCACCTTGTACCATTAGTTTTGCTGTATAGGTGAACTCAATTAGGTGACGAAATGCCATGTTACTTACACCTGTATATAGGCAAGAGAAACAAGTTACCCTTAACAATTCTGCAGTCTCATCTTCCCAGTAAACCTTGCCCACTTGCCTGCACACCACTTTGATCACAGTACTGTAGATGCCAGTTTCATAAAGATGATACCCTTAAATGGCTCCATAGAACCACTGAATGGTTTGGGTAGGAAGAAATCTTAAAAATCATCTAGTTCCAACCTCACTCATGGTGGAATAAAAAAACATACCAGAGAAACATGTGAATCTGGAAAAACTGTGGAGTTTTGCCATGACAAAGATAAAAGGAAGGATAAGATGAACCAAAAGCTGTTTAAATATTATATAGACTTAAAAATACTGCTCCTGAAGTTTGAAATGCTGCTCCAGGAATTTCATTTCCTCCCTGCCTACCACGTAAGTATTGCTCCATGTCTGTCATGCTCTTGCGTCTCAGCCAAGGCATCTACCATTGGCCATCACTGGCAGCCTTTTTCAGCTGACCAGAATGGCTTTTCTCAGGGAAAACTTCTGTGTAGTATTGCTAGTCCTAAAAACATATACAGGGTCTGCCTGACTTTCATTAGCCATGCATTAGGGGAAAGAAGGGAAAAAAAAAATGAAAAAGTACCAGATAATCTCACATTTTCCCTTCCAACATATTTAATACTGCTCTTTCTCACTTTGATTTTTCTTCAGGAAGGTTTTCTTTCCAGGGATGGTAGCTGTCTCAGAACAACTCAGGAACTAAGATCTAGAAAGCCAACTGCTATGACCAAGCATGTTCAGGTGTTCAAGGTAAGGCTGGATAAGGCCTTGACCAACCTGGTCGAGTGGGAGCCATCTCTGTCCATGGCAAGGGGAGGTTGGGCCTAGATGATCTTAACATTCTATTACTCCAACCCTGAACATTCTATGATTCTATGCACTGGCCTGTACCAAGGATGCTACAATTTCCAGTTTGGGCACACAACTCTGAATGCTTTTATTTGCACAAGTCAGATTACCTTCAATCTCCACCAAAGGCTCCTGAGTGAAATCTTGGAAGAATTTGTGGAAGAACTGGCTACAGGCAGCAAGAACTGCCTTATGAGCTTTGAAATGGTGACCTGCAAAGAGAGACAAAAATTTTGGTTTAGGGAAACACTCTAATCGTGCTATAACTCTATTATGTTATGTTATAGATATGTATAGTGCAGAATAAATGCAGATGTAGAAAAAAGGACCATCCAGTGTAAACATCTATTCCTGCAGCATACACTGACTGTGTATTTCTTCTCCCCAGTGGAGGCATGAACATTCATACGGCTAAATAGGACAGGGATAAAAGAAGCAACATGGATTAGAACTACACAGCAGCACACAAAACCAGCTTTGTGTTCAACATATGGATGTGGTGATGACAGAGAAGGAGCAAACATTCAGGGCAAGCGCTGTCGGTGAAGCTATGGCAGTCCCTGAAGAATAATTTTTTTCTTCATTTGTTTACCACCTTCTAATCTGGACTCCGTAGGATCCTTTTTCTTCAAGTGAGTTGCTGCTATCCTTTTAAAGATCAGGTGGTACTCCTTTAGCTAAGTCTGTCATAGTGGACACTGCCTACATTCCCTGTAGTGTTCATCTATTCTAAGACATGTTTGACATATGAAGCAGTCTTAAGTGATCTACAATATACCACCTTTTCTAAGAAGATAATAAGCACTTGTATCTTTCTCATCTTTTTAAAACAGTTGTTATGTCCTTAGAACACATAAAAAAAGTGTGTGCTTCTACAATTTTTGAAGTATATATTAAAACAGTAGACAGATACCAGAGAAACTGCTTATTCCAAGGCGTGGGGTTTTTCTATTTAAACACGGTATTTGTAAAAGTTTTCTGCATGCAGTCAGCCAGCTCAAGTCAGAAAAGAATATTTTAACCATGTTTTGGGAATGCTTAGCACACTAAATACAGCACACTAGTTTCAAGAAGGGCTTCTATCTGAAAATATTTAGCTTCTTGTTTGGAAAAGCAGAAGCAAAATTATTAATCACTACAATGAAATTTTTCAAGTAACTTGCACACAGGTACAGAACCAAGAATTTGTCTAACAGCTGACCCATGAAAAATCCAACATCATCCCAGCACAGCTTTCAGAATTCCCTGTATACCCACTGGTTCTCAGGCCTGTACATACCATCAACAATCAGAGTAATATCTGTAAACTGGTCCTGCTCACGTTGTTCATTCAGTCTATCCAAAATAACTTTATAGTGTTCAGGGAATTCCTGGATACATTCCATCGTTTCTTCAGCTTCCATGGCAAAAGGCCTGGTCTGCAAAACAAATATGGTATGATAGTAGGAATACTGTGCCACTCAGTAAATACTGTGCACAGTCAGGTTATTATACAATTGTGAACTAGCACTTTGCAGGGACTATAAAACCAAAGGAAAACCTGTCTTGCTTACAGGTTTTGTTAGCTGACAGGTAGGAAAAGCCACAGTTAATGATGTGCAATATTATCTTATTTAGACACATGAAGAAACAGTTGAAGTGTACTTCTTTATCCTACAGCAGGGACCCACCACCCTCAAAGCAAATACTGCAGGGGTGCAACATCTCCACAGCCACTCATTCAACACCACAGCAGCATAATGTCAGAATCTTTGTACAGTTACTTCTTGCAATCCCACCAATCCACTTGGTTGATGAAGAGTTCTTAAAACATATATTTAAGTCACATTTTGCAGCTCATGAACATAAGATGTTTACTTCCGTTAAACATGGATGTAATAGACAGCAATTTTCAACTTCCTGAGTGCATCACAACTGCCAGGGATTTCATTTGCTGTCAAGCTTATTAATCCATACTACTTATACTTCTTCCCCTCTAAAGTGAAATACTCTTTGCCAGCCTTTTGAAAGAGACACATAATGCTTATAATCTGATAGCCCTTCCTCCCTTGCTAACACAATAAACATAGCTGGGGGTGGGAGTTGTGGAGGACCTCAGACCTGGAGAGGTTTAGCAGAACTCCATGCATGTGGATGAGATGCAGACAGTAGTCTGCTGCTTATGCAAAAGAACCTCAGGAGACCATGCAAGTGCTTCAACAAAAGCACTTCACAAATTACCTCCAGGCAAAATTACTTCAGATCCATGCAGCAACACTCATCTTCAGCTTCCACACTAACATGGCTTACACTTAGAATGCTGCAGAAAAAAAGAATTATGGAGTTCCTGTTTTCATCCCAAAACACACTCTTTTCTCGCCTCTCAGAAAAAAGTCATCCATGAAGAACTTGTTTTGCCAAGAGGACGAAATAAGTAGAGCAGAAGCAACCACTTCAGAAAATCCAGCCCTACCTGTTATTGATACATTGCCAACCACAGAAATGTTGCCCACAAAAGTTGGATTCATTACCTGGTGTGCAATGAGCCAGTAATTACACACTCGAGGCGGCACAGATTATTTATTTCAGAGTTGCACAAGCCTGGGTGCCTGGTGGAATTCCACAAATCAAGTACCCAACTATAAAAACTTTTTACTAATTACACATTTTAGCAAACTAAGGGATTAATGTTCATTGGTTACAAGTAACATAGTTCTCTTATTAATTAGTATTCTCTCTTCTATTGGCTAAGTATTTTCTTGCTTCCCATGCAAATTAGTCTGCATGCTCAGTCTCTCTTCTTTTGGGTCAGTGGGTTTCTTGGGTCGGTGGTCACAATCTCCCCCAGCCAGAAATACCTGTTACCCAGCTGGAGCTGATTCCAGCACAGTTGCTGAGTTTTCTTCCTTATTTTGGGGTTTCTGCTACATGTCCCTGTGGCCCCTAAATTCTGTGTCCACTATCAGAGGACACCCTTCTTCCCAGGCTTTGTTAGCCACGCCATAGGTCTGAGATCACTGAAGTATGTCCAGTCGTACACCTTAAGAGGGCCATTCTACCAACAAGTTATTTGTTTTTCTAACACCTGGACATCACTTTGAGCTTGTTGGCTGCTCTCTGTTTCATGGATTAAATCTCCCTTCTTGTTGAAGAAGCTTGAAAGTACACAAAAATCAAACATCAAAGCACATCCTTTCTTAAAAAAATTCTACATATTCCATCTTTCACACCATAAACACCTGTCAGGGTCTTAAAGGGAGCAGAGGAGGCCAGCCTGCAGGGGAAGATGAGGTGGAAGGGAGCAGATGCTGCTGCTGCATTCTCTTCACCTCATCTGTAATGATGGGTCTAAGACTGACAACCAGAAGCTCCTGCTTTTCTTTTGCCATGTGGTATTTCACATTAAGTCTCATGTGGGAAGGTGTCAGCTACCTACTTCACAGTTTAATTCTTCTTGCCCATTTTTGACACATCGTAAAGGGCAAATGACTTGCAATTAAAAGCATAATTCCTTAAGCAAAAATTTGACCTCCAAAACCCATGATTTTTGCCTTACTTCCAAACTGATGGTAGGGATAAAAAACCAAACCCAAACCTCCAAATAATGGAGCAACCTTCGCCCAGCCAAACACAAGATACTTTAAGAAGTCTTTTTTTCTTACAACTCTAACAAAGCAGTAAGAAATATACACCTTATGTTAGGCAGTACATTAATTTACACAGAACTAGTAAAAATGTGAATTTACTGTGTCTAAATGCAGCTGCAGCATTCATTGAGTATTCTCATTTTAAAAACCTCAGTCATACTGCACAAAAAAGCCTGACAGAACAGCACATGTTCTATAAGAGCATGACTGCTTTGGAGGAAGGAGTGAAAAGTACAGTTGGGAAAACAAAGCAGCCAAGGAAGACTGACAGAAGTGATCCAAATTCCCACTTGTAAGTGGGCTCACAGATGAGGGATGGAGACTGGACCGCTTCAATTGTCTATGCAATTTCCTTGTAAGACTCACTGAAATACTGCCTTATCAGCCTGTAACCCCGGACGCATTTCATATGATGTGCATGTAATCAGCAGAGCTGTTTCTATAAATCCACCTCAATGAAGCCATGTTATTATTACTATTCTCCTGGGCTTCATCAGGAATTCCTTGGATTTCAGGTATCAGATGTTTGTTTCCCGCACACGGATCCCACGGGAGCGCGAGCGAGGCAGTGTTGGGGCAGGTCGAGTGACCCGGAGGAGCTGATGCAGGCTGCCCGCAACACCGCCATCTTGGGAAAGGGGGACCCGCCCGCTGTGTACTGCAGAAGCAGGAATTCCTCATGCACACTGCCACACGTTTTCCTCAAAACCAACGCTCAGGCACGGCCAGGCCTCGATGCCGATCCTAAATCCCGCCCCCCGGCCCCGCAGTGCGGACCAAGAGTCGGTGCCGTTCCCACTGGGATTGTGGGCACAGCGGCCGCTAGGAGGCGCTCTCACCACCTCCGCCCCACCCAGGGCTCCCGCCACCCGCGCGCGCCTCCCGCGGGCTGCGGCCCGTGCGCCCCGCGGCCACCCGCGGCCTCATTGGCGGTCGCCGGTGTCAGTCAGCGCGATTCCCGCCAATCGCGAGGCGCAGGCAGGGCTCGCCCCGGGCGGAGAAGCCAATCAGCGGCCGCCGAGTGCCCGGAGCGGGCGAAGGCGGAAGGCCTGGCCCGCGCCCAGAGCCCGCCGGGCACGGCGGATCCGGGCGCGGTGCGGACGGCGCCGGCAGGCACGGGGGTACTGCGGGGCGCCCCGACAGAGGACCCGACCGCTGCCGGCCCGAGCCCGGCGCGCGGCAGCGCCGCCGCCTCGTTAGTCCTTATTACGTCATCAAAGCGCGCATTAAATCGATCCCTTTTCAATTCCCGGCCGGGTCGCGGCCCGACGACGGGGCGCCCCGAGGGGTGGGGAGGCGGTTCCGCCGGGGACTCACCGGGAGCAGCTCCTCGCCGCGCTGGTTCTCGTTCCGCCGCCGCCGCTTCCTGCTGCCCAGCACGCTGGAAAGCGGGGCGCGCGCCGGCCAATCCCGACTCGCATTCCCGGCCTGCCCCGCGGTCACCTTCCACGCGACAGGGCGCGCGCGCGGCTGGGGCGGGGCCCGGCGACTCAAGGCGTGCCGGGAGTTGTAGTCCATATGTTCAGTGTGACGCCTCCAGAGTGACAGAATGGGTCACGTTGGTTGGGACCAGAGCGGGTCCTCTGGTCCAGCCTCCCTGCTCAAGCAAGGTCATCAGAACACATGGCACAGGATTGTGTCCGGACAGTATCTGTGAAGTTAGACTCCACAGCCTCTCTGGGTAATCTGTTCCAGTACGTGGTCACCCGTGCTCTAAAGTTCTTCCTCATGTTTGGGTGGAACTTCCTGTGCATCACTTACTCCCTGTTGCCTCTTGTTCTATTGCTGGGCACCACCGAGCAGAGCCTGGTCCCTCCTCTGACCCCTCCCTGCAGGCACTGACAGACATTGATGATGTCCCTCTCAGTCACCTCTTCCTGAGACTGAGCAGGCCCAGCTCCCTCTGCCTGTCCTCATAACAGGGATACTCCAGTCCCTTGATCATCTTTGTTGTTCAACTCTGTTCCTCTTGCAGACACGGAATGCCTGTAACTCCCCTACTAGATGCATTTTTAGGTGGATTTCATAGTTTGGCATGCCAGAACATTTTGGAAGGCAGGTGGTGTTTGGACCACAGACACCCCCACACACAGGACTCCTGCCCACAGGATTGCCTTTAGCCCATGTCCCCTCAACTCCGTTCCACAGCCGCTCTTCTGTGCAGTTCTGTAACACCGTGTTACTTTACAATTTAGATTGAGCTGTGCCCAAAATGGTTATCATGAAGTGGTGTCAAAAGCTGCAGTGACATACAGCCCAGCAAGGCTCACTGTGGTGCCCAGCTGTGCCCCTTCAGCTCCAAGGCCCCACAGCTGAGGAAGGAAAGGCCCAGGCAGCACCTTGCAACTCCAACACAGCTCCTGGGCTATTTGGTTGAGGCACCTCAGGAAGTGACAGCAAGTGCATGGCACTGGCTGGAACCAGCCCCTCTGGCATCCTGTCTGAGCACTGACAACGTGACACTCGGGTTTCTTTTCTACACTGCAGTCCCCTAGTCATCCAGGTTTCGTGTCCTGCCTCCAGATGAAAATGTACTCATCCAAATAAACCAGTATAATAGTTTAACTTGTCAGAACAGTCAGCATGATGATCCCTTTGACAGCCTCTATGTCGATGCCGACAACGGAAGAGCAGCCTCAAGCAGTGGCTCCACGTTCTAATGAGCTTGCCCATATTAATTCCTGAAAATGGATTTGTTTACAAACTCCATCCCTTTTCCATGGTGCTTATTGCTTGATGGCCTTGTTAATGTAACAGTACTATTGTTCTTTTCAGTAGATCTGCTCAGACAGTTATTTGCAACCTAGGAGTTGCCTGCCACACCCATTCTTGTTTTCTGGTACACAACAGCACATAAGCCATGGTGATGCCTCCTGCATTTAAAAATATATGAAGGTTTGTTTTAAACTACCAGAGATATAATTTGTAGTGAAAGAACTGTATGTCCAATAGCTTATAATTCAAATAGAGGGTATTTGAAGTAAATATTGCTAAAGCTATCACTGTAGCAAAGTACAAAACAAGAATTAAAATTTTCCATTCTAGCACCTTCTACCTATCCAGTGTTGGTGGCTTGCTTCTTGTTGGGGTTTTAGTTTAGTCCTTGTTTTTTTCCTGTTAAAGGAATTTTTTCCCATATGCATGTTGCTAGGGGACAAATGGCTGTACTTAAGAAAGACAAAAAGAGCCCATTGGGGGTGGGGTGGGCCTGGCTACTCCTTTGTTTCACCTGGGTGTGGGGGCAGGGCGTTCAGAGAGAGAAGCTGCAGAGGAAGGAGCTGCTAGTTCTTTTCCTTCGGCTGTTTTTCTTTCTGCTGGAAACAACGCCGGGATCCCAAAGCCGCTTTCCCTGCCCTGCTGGAGGCTGAGCTGTGGCCGCCCTGCCCCGCTGCTGCTTCGAGCCTTCGCTGCGCTGTAGCCCTGCTCGCCCTGCCTGCCCGACCTCCAGGGGTTCCCCGTTTGGATACATCTCGTCTGTCCTCCGGGATCTCTGCTCGTCCCCGCCGCTCCAGCCCGCCGCTCCAACCGGCCGTTCCACCCTGCCATTCCAGCCTGCTGTTGCCCAGGGTCCGGCCGGACACCGGGATCGGCTGCCCAGGGGTTTGTGAAGCCTTTGTCCCATCCCTTCCCGGCATCCCAGGCCGCCAGTGCCGCGTGCTCCCCGAGCTCGCTCCGGAGCGCCCCCTGCAGCCGCGGGGGAACCATCGCACCTGCCCTGCTCACCGGGAGCCGCCAGCGCCCCTGCCGGCTGCGAGCGGAACTGCACCCGAGGGGAAAGGGCCCGACAGCCGAGAAGGCTGGCACTGGGTTTGGGATTGTTTGCTGGTACTGCCAGAGTTATTGCTGTTTGTTTGACTGGTTATATATGTAGTAGTAAAGAACTGTTATTCCTATTTTCCCACATCTCTGCCTAAAAAGCCCTTGATTTCAAAATTATAATAACTCGGAGGGAAAGGGGTTACATCTGTCATTCCAAGAGAGGCTTCTGCCTTCCTTAGCAGACACCTGTCTTTCAAAACCAAGACAGATCTATTTGATTAATGTATGGACCATTTACTTTTTGTCCCATGGCATTTTCCACTGTGTTTCTTTTTCCTATGGCTTCACCCATCTAGTTTTACTGTGAGGTTAGGCTGAAGCTTTTAAATGAACAGTTCATACTTGCTCCTAATAGCTTTTCTAATATAAAATTACACTGACTAAGCTATAACTCTTACCTTCTCCTTTTCCTCTCTCAGAGATGGGTGTGTCATTTCCCAGCACTACCCCTAGGATTTCCAAGAGCTATGTTACAAAACAATGCAATTTAGTTTTAGTAAGTCTGAAAACTAACTGGTTTATAGTGCATTTCATTTATATAAGGAAGAATATGTTAAGCAAACATCTAAAAGGTCTTTACCAATATCTCTAGTTCAACCTGGTTTAGATGTTTGTATGGCTAAAAATTGCCTATGCTTTTTTCCCAGAATCACCTCAATGACACTAGAGAATCCTGTATTAATTAAAATAACATGGTAAGTCTTCTGGACGTAATATTCAGCTGAGTTTGGGAAAATTACCGCAGTGTAGATGTTCTCTTCTAGCTCCAGCCTTCTCACAGCAGCACTGAACAGAGCTCAGAGCATCTGTCCAGGCTGAGTGTTGTGAGCCTCTCCCAGGGGGAGCTGTGAAATAGCAAACAGACAAAAAAGAATCCTAAACTAATAATAGAAAAGTGTGAATCATACATTTCCTTTCTTTAATAAAGGAAACACCTCTTTTTCTGAAGAAATGCAGCAATTAATAAACTGGACATGTGAAATCAGAAGGCCTGCTTACGTGCAGCACTGAGTAGGTAACTATTGCCCAAAAGCAGGTGATTCAGATAATAAATGAAGGCTAAAAGGGACCATTAGCTCATCTAGTGCAACGCCATCCACCTGGCAGTTTCTGACCTACATCCAGCTTGCTGGACAGTTCTGACTGGCTCCCAAAACTATTTTGAAAGCTGCTTAGTGCACTCATATCACACCCAGATCTCCCCCCATCAGAACCAAATTATTCACCAGGCAGGTACAGAATACAAGTAGCTGCAATGTGGCCTTTACTGGTCTCTCCTATTAGAAAAATTCTTACGAAATCAGCTGCTCATTCCAGTAGTGTTACCAATCATTTGGAAGAATCTGTATCAGACAACATGTCTCTGTTGCACAGTGACTTGTTCTGTGCGTGAGAGCTTTGCTGTCGTGCCTAGAGCAAGCCAGATGTGTGCTGTTACGCAAGAGGAAAACATTTCTGTGGAGGCCCTTTGATAGGTATGCTGAGGGCAATAATGTCAGTGTCTGTTTATAAAGTTTTGAAGGAAAATAAACATGGGTTGCGCTTCTGACAGAGAGCTGTTCTGTTAATCCTCCTTATTTATTTATTCCAGAGTGAAGAGAAGATATAAAGAGTTAATGGAATTCAAAATGATAGTGGTAACTGCAAAATGCAATGCTTGAAAGTTGTAATGTGTTGAATTGTGGATTGATATCAAAAATATTTAAACCTTACCCCTGTGACCCAAAAGTGTCAGCCTGTTCCTTCATTATCTTTCTATTTTTGGGGGAAATGTCCAGCTAGGACAGGATGTGCATTTATATCTATTCAGTATTATCTGCTGACGTATGAGCTCCATGGCAAGTCTTATCTGCTGTTTACGAGTTTCATGTTCTTGTGACCCTAGAAAGATCAGATGACTAGTGAAATCAGGGAGATCAGTGTCTGGTGAACACTGCAAGAGGTGGTGGTTGAATTCTAGTTACTATCTAAATATTTTCTTTCATATGATTTTAAATATCTGCAGGAAGAAGCAAGTCTAACAACTTACTGTCTATCAGTTTCATAAGCCCTAGTGATTTGGATTCTGCAGGATTACAAGAAGCGTGCCTGAAGAAATTAGATGTTAAGTACTTAGCTATTTTTTTTTTAATCCCAGAATATAGACTCATGCGTATAAATATAGAATGGGTTGTGTTGGAAGATCATTTTCCAGTATAAATTCAGCAGGTTTTTTCTAGGTCAGTACTTGTCTGGAAAACCTCTTAAGGAAAACCTCTGTTAAAAAATTATCTATGTTTATTGTTAAAATATATATACACCATGTAATTTTTGTATGGGTATGCATTGTGCATCATGAGTAGAAATATCACACACAGACATTATTATTAAAGATGTCATATATTTAGTTAGTACCTCTTCAGAGGTGACCCAAATGTTTCACAGCCAAATCTTTAACCCAATTTGCAAAAATATTTTTGTTTTGTGCATTTTTTTGGTAAGCAACAGTGGACACAGCCCATCAGGACATGAAATGAGGTGGCTTTTCTCACTCTCTTTCACAATCCATCAAAACCTTGAGTTGGAAGGGGTTAAAGCTGAATTTTAAGAAAAGGTTTTGACCTAGCCGACAACCAGTGCTGCACTTCAGTGTATTATACATGCAGAAACATTAACAGACAATTTTAGATTACTCCTCTTTCAGGTCATGTAATCTTCCTAAAAAACTGCAGACCTATGGATCATACTATTGCTGTGCAAAATTATGTACGGCTGATAGGGGCATAAAATGTTCATGATAAACTTTACTCCAGAACATGGAGATGATCAGGGAGTCATTCCATGTGCAATTAAGATAAGATTAAGAGCAATAAAAAGTTGGAAAGTTGGGCAACCTAGAATTCTTCCTGTTACCTAGAGGAATATTGTTTTTCCCTACAAGAACTTTTTCTTTCTGGCACAGCCTTCCGACCTTCAAGTGCACCTTCCATCTGTGCAAGACAGTGCATGCTCTGTGTCACACTGACTGGGACTGTGCTGATTATAATGTGAGTACTCACTTTGCAGACATGCAGGTGGAGCAGCTACCAGAGCACACACGCTACTGAAAGACCACCCAGATTCTGTCTGTTGTGTCACTTCAGTTCTTAAGACCAGCCTCACACATCATCACACTGTAAGCCTCAAACAGTGCCTGAGCTGCTGGCTGCATAATGATTTGCCTGAACAGTGAAGACTGAAGTCCTACATTGGCTTCAGGACAACTGAAATTCCTCCCAGTCCTTTAGTTTTGTATTTTGTAACTTACCTGTTACAAAATACTGTAACTGTGTTAAAGAATTAACAAAAGTTAACAACAACATTTACAAGCAAGAAGCCTTTGCAAAAAGGGGAATACAATCAAAGACCATTCATTGTTAATTATTACTTAGTGCAGTCATGGGGTCACTTTTGCATTTGGTTTTCTGGTCTGTCTCTCCTCCTGAATGCCTGTTAGCTGAAAAGAATGTTCAGTGACTTTATTGCCATGATTCTTAAATCATTACAAATTTTTTTTCACTTCACAGTCATATTTTGTTTCCATTTTTTGAGCTCCTCCAGGAAATCTGGCAAGGACTGTGATGCAGGATCAGCAGAAAAAAAACCCCTAGTTTGTTTTTCTTCTTCTTTTTCTTCTTCTTTTTTTTTTTTTTTTTCCTGACAAGAAAAAGGTCAGGAAATTTAAGCTTGCAGTTTAATGGGCTGGATACAATGCTTAAAATGCTGATGGTCAAAGATGGGTGTGGGATGCAGACTCGGGGCTCTATGGGGAATGCTGCCACCTCTTTAAAATGAAACTAGAGGTCAGATAGAGATGAGGAATTACCAAAGTGAAATGCCAACCCGGGACTCATGTCTGCTGTAGTTCTACATGAGTCCTTACAAATGAGCATCCATGCAAACCCCTCTTTACTGGAGAGCTATTGAGGCATTATGATGACTGTTTCTTGATGGGACCAGGACTTACTCACCTTTCAAGTTCCACAAGTTTAGCCAGTGCTTTTGAAATGGGATAAGGAGACTCAAAAGTGGGTGTTGCTGTTACTGCCTTTAATTAGGCAACATCATATGAAGCCTGTTCAGTGTGAATTCTCAGAAGAGCCAAGAGGTTGATCCAAACAACGTGAACTTAAGAAATAACGGTGTTTTTGTAAAAACAACCAATAGTGGCTGCTTGAATTTTGCAGGGCATATTTCCCCCTGTCTTTGCTATTTGTGGGGATACGGAGTAGTGTGATGGCTTGTGCAGGTGCCTTCCAAATGTGTTCTCAGATAAAATATCATCAAATCTTCTCTCACTTCTCTTTCTTTCAAACACTGAGTTATTTCCTGTGCATTGCATTCTGCATTCTTTATTCTGGAATGCAATTGCAGTCCTACTACTTTTAACTTTGCCTTTTCCAAAGACTGGGAGTCCAAAGCTGTAAAGAGAACAAGAAGACTTCCTGTGTCAAGGTCGGGCTAATATGTTTGCCAGATATAATGGTCTCTGATCTTTGCCAGCCCATTATCAATGTTATACAGAAATCATATTCTGTGTTCAAAATTTTGCTTTGCCTTCATTGTTACTTTCAACAAATACATCTGTGGAAAGTGAAATATAGGACTGTAATATCAGAAGATTGTGAGGACTTGTCCTGTTAGACATATTTCATCCAAAATACACAAAAATAACCTTATGTTAGTTAATAATTGTAATTTTCAGAAAAAATGTGAACTTTTCATGAGATAGGAAATACTTGGGAATCTTCTGGAAGTGCTAAATGCTTTAATGCTAGAGTATATAATAGAATCACAGAATCATAGAATCACAGAAGGGTTTGGGTTGGAAGGGACCATAAAGATCATCTAGTCCACCTTTCATTAAGTCAGGCTACCATCTAATTTAAACCTTGCCTCTTTCAGTTTAAAACCATTGCCCCTTGCCCTGTCACGACCTGCCCATGTAAAAAGTCCCTCTCTCTTTTTTTCAGCCCCTTTAGGTACTGAAAGACCTCCATCTGCTTCCTGGAGCATTCTCTTCTCCAGCTTGAACAACCCCAACTCTTTCAGCCTGTCTTTGCTGCTGAGGTGTTCCAGCCTTCTCAGCATCTTTGTGGCCTCCTCTGACCCTGCTATTTGAAAACCAGTATCATCAGCAGCGATCAACAGTGAATATCATGTATTTGAAGCCATCAGTATTTTAGTTTTTCAGATTCCATTCCATGTAAGACAACCTCTATCTTGCTCCCAGCTATCTGAATCTGCCCATAAATGCTCCTAACATCTCTTGCAGACCATAATGTTTGTAGCCACTGCTGTATTATCAGGAAAAGAGAGAAACACAGACTCACAAAAAGAAATATAGCCAAAAATATATAATACATTTTTTAATCACAGTTCAACTGTTTTTGAAAGAGAATTTTTTTTGCATACAAACATCTCTTATTCATTATCCGGGCCCAGTTTTCACTTCAGTTTTAATGTATTTCCTAACAGATAAGCAAAGGACAGACTTGAACTTCCTGTCAGGTTCAGTGTGTATGGTCACCAAATCCCACGAACTGGGCTGTCCTAACTTCCATTCTGCTGCTAGGGTTCAGTGCAGTGAACCATGCCTGGGTGACCTGTTATAAATCATTAACAACAACTTGCTTGTACAAGTATTTCTGGTGAGAAGTGTTTAAATTTAGTCACCTAGAATGAACTACGGTGAATTTAGCTGATGAATCATTTTCCTCCACATCTCCTAAGGATGGTTATTGTGTATAAAGAGTTTAATAGGAATTTTATGTATTGCTGATGGTACTTCTGAGGTTTTGATTGCAGTTACACTCTCTCGAAGGCCTGATCTGTTAATGTAAAGAGAACTATCAGAATGCAGTATAATAGAGGTGTTTGTTTAACTTTCTTTGTGTTCATTGGTCTGGATCCATAACCATTTTTTGTGTTTACTCAGTGAATTGTCTTGGACAGCCTAAAGCTACCTGCTGAATTCCTGGTGCAACTACATCATTCCTGTAGGAGGAAGGATCATTGATCATTGTGTGGGATATGAGATCCATGTGGGGGATCTGTACAGATACCCTGCTGTGAGCACTGCGTGACTACATTTGCTTCTTGGTTTACTATGCCAAGCACCAGGAGCCTCAGCAGAGTCACACCAAACTGGAGGAATTTTCAGTTTTCCTCTGTGGATCACAAGACTTGGCCAAGACTGCCAAGTATTACTAAATACACCAATAAAAATACAAAAACATGGAAGATTTCATACAGCTGTGATCTTCTTTACCACCTCTTGGGTACTATCAGCAAATTTTTTGTTCCTTTAAAGGATAAAAGGACCACTTGTTTTAGGCTCACTGCGGTGACATAGAGAATTTGTGGACTGATAGAATTATTGCAGGATAAATTCAGAAAGTAAACAGAGCCTGTAGGGAGCTCAGAATAGATCTAGGTATTCAGCAACTAGGGTCTGTTTGCATTTGTAATCTGTGCAATGATTATGACTGAGGACACATCTGATAAAATATTTCCCCTCCTAATTACAGTGTGCTACAGATAAGTTCAAGTAGACAAAGGTACTTCATTATTGTAATGGAATTTCCAAGCAGAAAACACAAACATTTTGCTACTAGATCAGTGCTTCTTTAAGTCTCATTTTCTTCATAAGTAAACAATTGCTTGTATCAGCTATTCCTTTGTTCACTGAAAAAATCATTAGGCCTACATCAGAGAATGTCAGCTTTAGTTCCTTCCTTTGAATTCTGAGAAGTGCTCATCTCACATGAGAGTAGCACAGATTTACTTTACTTCAGTGTATCTTCTTACCCTTCACTTAAGTGACCCTTTTTTTACAGCACTTATTCAAGTTTAAGGCCTCATAAACTAATAGAAATTTCTTTATATAAGCATTAAGGAATTCTAACAGCCTGCTGCTGTTGCATATTTTCCACTATAAAGTATGACTAACTACCCTGAGTTGACATAGTTGTCAGAGAAGACATGAGAAGGACCAGTAGAGAATTAAGATTTGCAAGTGGACTTTGAATTCTGTGTTTATGACATCCTTCAGTCACAAGAGCAAAACAGGCACTGAAGTCCTAAGGCCTCACAAGAGAGTTCATACTGAATCTGTGTGCTGCCCCAATTCTCTCAATATTTGCACATGTTACAAGTCACCTCAGCAGGCTTTACCAGAATGTAATTTCTGACAGCCACAGTTCCTTGTCCTTTGAGATTGTGGCACTGTGTTGGTTTTTTTAAAATGTATTTTTGGGATTTTTTTCCCAAGAAATATGTACATTGCCAATCTAGACAACAGAAACAACAAATTATATATGCTTTGAAAAGTTTGGAACATGTCAGAAAAGGAGAAAGCTTATGTTCAATAAGAAAGGAAGGGGGCTGTTATTTTCACCAGGACTATTATCCCCCCCAAAGAAGAAAGAAAGTGAATAGAAACAGGATGATAATTAAAAAAATTATTGTTTGAATCTGAGGGCTTGTCCAAATTTGAGTTCATAACTTGCCTCCTGCTGTGAAATTGGAACAAATTCAACAACTAAGAAAATATTTGCAGTGGAAAGCAAAAATTAATATTTAAGATGATTGTTTCTTTAGAAGCTTTAGACAAAGGGCTACAGAAGCCTATGAACAGAAAGGGGATTAGTGTAAGAAATTGAATGGTCAGACTCCAAGACTCGTAATTTGGAAATTATTAACAGCTTTATCTATGTAAAAAAATCCCATGGAAGTGGGGTTTTTTTCCCCACTCAGAAACATAATGCTTCAGACTGAAGTTTAAGCATATTTAGTTATACATTTCTAAACCAAATTAATTAGATCTATCTTAATCCACAACTAAGATTACAATATTTCCTACCACTTGCTTTAAGACATAGGAACTTTTTTCCTCAATAAATATTGAGGCAGAACAATGATCTCGGGTAAGGTGAATGTTAAAAAGTAAGGTGCTTGTGGCATGTCACTGTGAATGTAGTTGAAGTCATCTTAACATTATAAGGTTGTAATAAATATAATAATTAATAGTATTTATTGTCATCGTGATAATTGCTAGCAAGAGGTGCTTCTAATCTCTCGGTAAGGCAACTGAGGGTCTGCAGGTGTCTCTGCATACTGTATGGGAGGACATACTAACTTTTCCATAGTGACCACTGTCTATTTCCATCGTCGGTGTGCTTTCCACAGCAAGGTACATGTTTTATGCGATAGCTGCTTCAGCTCAGTTTACTCTGTCTGAACTCTGTATTCTTCAGTACTTATGAGCTGCATGTCTCAGCAGCAGTCAGTGGTATTACATATAGTTCATAGGTTCAGCACTTGTTAATCAAACCTTGTCCACATCCTCTCTACAAAGAAAAGGAAAACAAAATGGAGATGGAGTATTGCTATTCCTTTGAAAGTGTCCCCACCCGTGTTGCTATAATTGGCGAGAGAGTGACTGTCAGTCACTAATGAGCTGCATTACTTTTATTAGCCCTGTTAATAAATCTGTACCTGCCTCATTTTTGTTGCCTGCTTCTGTGCTCATGCAAGAATTGGTGGACATGTTGCACACCAAATACTTCCAGCCAGCCTTACAGGACTTTATCAGCACTGAGAATCAACCCCCACACCTGAAGCAGGAGGTGAGCAACTTGTCTATCAATTGGAATAGTAAAGGGCACTGTTGCAGGTATGAGGGCTTGGCACCAACCCAGCAAAGAATACAAGATGTGTTTCCCTAAGGATAAGAGGCATACAAGCACACTCCACTTCTTAAAAAAACTTCAGGTCTAATATGAAATCTGTCTGTTTGCTGCATTGTGTCTTCCAAGACTACTGACTAAAAGTTCTGATCTTTCTGATTCTTTCCACTGAGTAGTGGAAAAGAAGTGCATAGGACTTCTACACCATAAACCCGCAAGGTCAGCAGTTCCATTTCTCGCATCCAGCCTCAAGCAAAATTCTTATCTGTGCAGAAGATGGCCTCAGGCCATAGAACTAAGCAGTGTCAATCTCACCACCTTGAACTGTGAGGGCACACCATGTTTTTAAGCATTTATTTCCCCATAAACGTGTAACGTACATTGAAGGAAATCAAAGCAAAGCACACTGCTCTTGAAGTAAAACACATCATGCATGAACAATTCTATCACCAAAGAAAGAGAGTATGGAAACAGTTTAACCATCTGATCCTGGGGTTAAGAAAATATAACAGCGAAATACAGAGGCTCAGGTACCTATTGCCAGTAGCTACATTGATTTAAATGTCTGACGTTCTGGGCTCTAACTTTCAACAAAATTGATGAACTGGAAGGTTCTACAGAGAAAAGTTTGCAAGCAGAATGATGTAATCAAGAGCAGCTGGGCCAAAGGAGCTCAGTATGCACATGCCCTCAGACAGAGCACACCATTCTCTAAGGCAAACATCAGATAAAGCATATGAGAAAAAACCTGCTAGCTCAGCATTTTGGTAAATAGGGAAGTACCTTCCCCCCCCTCACTGTGGTTACCACTGAGTTCAGAAAATAATGACTCCTCGGTCCATCCCCCTCCTCTGACTGTACCACTTCCTCCAGCTGCCTGGGGTGACTGGCAAACTGCATAACATGATATTTGAAGTCATTATAGCAAAAATACTTTGCTATTATGCACAATAAATGGTTTCCACTTGGGATTAGTTAATGGAGAAGTATTTTGGGTACTTTTGCTAAAGGGGTTTTCTTTGCTTGCAGGGTCGTTCAGAAAAAGCTCCCTGAACTTTGAACCGTATCTGCAAAGTGAGATAAACAAGAGCCATATAAATACCACAGCCCTTTTCCCCACTCTGTTTTCTTCTGCGGCGGAGCCGGGCAGACCTGCCAAGAAGGGGGAGGAGGAAAGGGTAAGTGTGCTGGGTTTGCTATGAAAGAGCTTCATGACTTAAGATTTGGCAGAGTGTCTGCCTGTTTCTTTGGCTGAAAAGGCTGACAGTGGAAATTTCCATTGGAAACCAACTGGAAAGTTGAAATATGAAGAGAAGTATAAGGCGGGACGTAGCTCTCCTGCAGCTCACAGGACCGACAGCTGTTGCTGGGCACTGCATGCCAGTGCTGCAGAACGCAAGAAAGGATATCAAAATGTCATGAGAGTTTCATGTGTTTATAATGGATATAAAGGCAGGCAGCTTTCCTGATGTGTGGAAAGATTGGAAAAAAGGCTGTCCTGGTATATACTGGACCACAGTTTAGTCTTCAAAGTGCTTTACCTAGAACGTAAGGAAAGAAACACCAGGGACAGCTGGATTTCACAAATACAGCAACAAATGGCTCTTGTTTTAAAAATTAAATTATTACTAATTTTTTTTTAGGATATGACAAGATGGATGGAGCAGGTCTTATTTATCATAACTTACTGTTTCCAAACTATTCTGTGTTCACTGTCAGACTTTGATGTAAGTGGTGAAGTTATACAATTCCACAATCCAGGATGTGTTGGGGAGCAGCTTTATAATTCTACACATTTAGAATTTTAAATATTCCTCAATAATGTGCCCTTAAGCCAAAATTGAGATGTTAATGGAATAAAAGGAAAAGGTAATTAGACAATTTCTTATATGCTTTGATTTTCATAAATATTAACTGGACTAAGTATGGTATGAAATTCTGTAAGATCTGAGGAATCCTGAAATTCAGTTTTTATTTCTGGTTTTTGCAAAATTGTTTCTAGTGCTTGACTTCTTCTTAGGTTTTTCTCAGTGGGATCCAAATACTCCAGACTGACTTGTAAAAATTTTGAAGTTTTTTAAAGTTATTTTTTGCTATGGTCTGTAGTACTTACTCCATACTGAAACCCACTGTTGGTGCATGTACTTCTAAGATGATGGAATTACTCTGGAATCTGAAGTGAGCTGGTCTAGATTCTTCCTGAAGTAAACTGACTTACCATAATTGATGTCAAAACACAAGAAACAAGGCCATTTTAGAATCAGTGCAGTGTTAAAAATGGTCAAAAAGTAATTACAAAGAAGAGGAAATAACTTAGTCTGATCAGTAGTACTAAAAAAAATTCAAATTATTTTGAATGTTTACTTTGCAGCTGTTCAACCACAGTAACGAGAAACCCCAAAACCCCCCAAACACCACAAAGGAAAAATACCTGCCTCTATTATAGAGGAACTCCACTGAAAAACCAAAGAAACCGAGCAGTTAACAAAGAACTCAAATTTATTTTTACAGGGATTTGTTTCTTTTTTTGTTTGTTTGTTTTTTATTAAATGGAGCCAATAAGCTGCTGTGTTTTCTTGTGGGAATTTCAGAGTCTGAACTTTATTTAGGCATTGATCTTACTTTGTTTATTTTCTTTCTTTTCAGGTAAAGCCCAGCCATGTGGGCAGGTCTGGGGCTAGTTCTGGCCCTCTGTCTCCTCCCTGGAGGAGGGACAGAGATCCAGAACTGCCTGGAGCCCCCAGAATGGCGTATTGGGGAGGAGGACCCAATGTGGAACTCCAGAGGCTCGGTGACAGTGGTGGCTCTCCTCCAGGCCAGCTGATCATTGTGCCTGCGGCAGGCTTCCAGGTAAGCGTGAATCTCGTCCTGATTTTTGTTATCCTGCTGGGAATACTGCATGTGCCCTGCCACAGATGGACTCCATGAGCTCTAGCTGCCCCGAATGCCCCATCACAGCTGGCATGTGTGACCCAGTGACCAGGCTCACTATCAGCAGAAGGTTCTCTGACAGTGGGTAAGATTCGTTATCTCCTGACCTACTCCTGACTGACAGATCGTCTCTCCAAATTATGTTTACAGCATGATAGTGTGATCAGCTTGACATTAATGAAACCAAAACCACATGCACAGCTGACAGAAACAACAACAGACGATTAATGCAGGAAAGATGGTGAAGCCAAGAAACATCACAATTCTCTGACATGGCTAGATCACCTGAAATAGAGATCTGCGATCACTCATTTCTTACATAAGATATGTCGGGGAAAAAATAAATCAAAACATGTGCTTTTAATGTGGCTTTTCAGCCTGTTTTCAGAGATCCTACATATATTTAAAAAATCCAGATGTTAAGGTAAATACGGGCCTTTCAAAAAATTGATGAAGCATTCAAGGAAGTCATCAGTGCTAGGTTTTCCTACAAGACCTGGGACATTGGTGCTCTAGTTTCTAGAACTTACTCCTTGCAAATAATTAGCTATCATGACAATAACAATAGTAATAAAATAATTTTGAGCTGACACAAACAGGAATTGCATTATCTTTGATTCATTTAGGGATTGTTAAAGTATTTTGGCTTAAAAATTCATTGTACCAGTTTCAGGTTTGGATTTTAGTCACAGTTAGAACACTTTAGTTTGCCCCTCTAGGCTGCACAACTTATATATTATAATAGGCCTTGCAAGTTTATTAAGAATTGAGTTTAAAAACATAGCGGGAAATCTCTGGTGCTATCAAAGTTAGAAGTGGGCTTTGCGTTTGGCTTTCAAGGTAGTTGGGTTTGGTTCTTACATTTCAGAAAAATTTTAAAGAATCTTCCACATTCTAGACTGTTTCCTGTAACCGAAAAATAAGTTTTCTAGAGCAATTCCCCAGGAAGGATACAAATGAAAAGGAAGAATCTCCACATCATGCAGCTGTAATAAAAGTGAGATGGAGCATATTAACTTTTGTGTCAAATATTATGGTTCTCTAATGATTTATGGTCTTGCTTCTTTACGTTCCCACTAGTTTGGAGGACCTGCGAGTAAAGTTAGAGAATGAAGGATTGGTCAACATCTCGTATGTGGTTGTCAACCATCAGGGACCTCAATCCCGGAGGGAATTTCACCTACTAAAAGAACGTGTTTCAGACTACATTGCTGTCTACCAGCAAGATGAGCAGCAAGATGATGTCTGGACTACTTTAAATGGAAACAAGGATGACTTTCTCATCTATGACAGGTGTGTTCTTACAGAGAAACACAGGAAAATATTTGCATATATTTTGAGTAGTGCTTTGTAAATCTGTATTTCATTGATGCGCAAATAAAAAAGACATCATGATCAACTTCCAAGTTGAATTAAATAAGGTGCTAGCATTTACTGGAAAAACAAAGCTACAAAAGTAAAGTCTTGGTTTTGCATAAGTAATTTTGGAATAAATATTTTTTTCTTTATAATTACTGTGGATTTAAATGAACATAAGTGAGTGTAAAATTTGGTAACGTGTTTATGGTTTTGTAGTGTTTTTATTTTCAGACAACTTCATTACATCCATGCATGTCAAAGTAGAATCTTTTATCTCATGGAACTATTTTGATGAGACCTGTTGAAAATGCCATGTAGACATAAGGAAAAATTAGACTTTAGGTGAAATTTAAAACTTCAGAAGAAAATAGCTTTTTGATACAGGATTCTGGCACAGGTATATTTTGGCAGCACTGGTAATAATTGTAACTGAAATCCCAATTTTTCAATTTTGTTGTGATGGTAGATACTTGAAAAATCCTACACTTGAAACATGTCTGTCCTAGTTATTTTATATTACTGTACTGAACATTACAAGTTGTATATACCATAAATAAGCTTAATACAGAGTTACAAAGTTACTCTTTTTCTGTAATGTGATGAAATTAAACAGATTAGCCACATTAGGTTTTTGGGATGAAACTAGCAGTGGAATGATCTTGAATGTTACAGCAGCAAATATGCCCAAGTATGGAAGGCTGATGTCATACAACAAACAAACAGAACAAGGCTCTGTTTATTTTGCAGAGGAGCCCCAAAGCTGATGCTTGCCCCACAGCATTTGAAAGGTTGACCAGTTTTGTGCTGTTGACACAGGATACATGTATATTATTAATTGGTTTAGCATTAGGCTGGCCACAATCCATTATGGTTCTAGGAGTGTGTGTCCTTATTGTGCCTCAGCAAGGAAGACTTTGCCTGCTGCTGGTCCTAGAGGTGCACCCACATGTGTAGGGAGCTAAGGGCAGTGGACTGTGTGTTGGCTGAACACGCTGCCCCTGTGTACAGGTTCTGCATTTACTCACGCTCCTTTGAGTGGACCAGTTGTGTAGTCAAGTGCATATCAGAACATCCGAGTCCAGACATGGGGCAGATAGGCTCCATAACAATCCCCTCATGCCCAATAAATCAGTAAAGCCGTGTCCATTCCAATCAAAATACCTGTTAGGTTGCCTAAAAACACTTGGTAAGGACACAGCAATCACTGTCCAAACAACCCTCCTCACTATCCCGATGGGTCTGTAATGAGTGCACCTCTGCTAGTCTTGAGTGCCGCTAAAGGAGAGGCTTCTGGCAGTGCAGTTACCACATCAGCAGAAATCACGCCTCACATACTGGCCAGTGCAGGTGAGCAGGCAAGCATTTGTAAGGAAGATACTGGATTTGTCTGTGAACTTGGACAGAAATACTCCCCATGGGACTGTACAGTGTGGCTGGATTGATGCAACAAAAATGGGATATCATAAGAAGAGAGATTTGATTGCAGGTATTTGTAACCATATAGTTCTTTGTCTCCTTAGATGCGGCCGTCTAGTCTATCATCTGGGTCTGCCCTACTCCTTCCTGCATTTTCAATATGTAGAAGAATCTATTAAGATTGCATACTGTGAAAACAAGTGTGGAAACTGCTCTTACACGGTATTTTCTTGTCTCATTCTGTGTATAGTAAAAAAGAAAACTGGATTTGACTGGTATTTAAAAAAATAATTTCAGTGTGATTAATCCAAAAATATACAATTCTGAATTTTCACATGTCTTGACAGAGAGCTTTTAAACATTTTTCCAAGTGAATTAGATTTAATTTGCAATAGACTGTTTGATTATCTGAATTCCTGTCCTTGATAGAAATGCAAATAATTGTCAGAAATGTAAATGCAGTCTTGGAGGGTAATTCTGTTTGTAGAGTTATATAGAGGTAGCGAGCAATTAACTACTCTAGTTTTGTGGGACAGATAAAGTAAATAAAAAATGAGTATTTTTTTAAAAAACCCAGAAATAAAACTCAAGCTGATTTGCATTACTATTTATTATAGTTTGCATTTAAACATGGTCTACAACAGTTATTTTTAAAAAGTGATAATACAAGGTGACAAATTATAGTTACTGCTCTAAAAGAAGGGTGGGTTTTTTCTATGTATCATTAAAGATCAGAGATACTTCTAAGGATTATCAAGAAATGTACATACATAATCACTGAAGTTCAATTAGAATAATGATTTTTTGATCCTGTCATGCAGCTTTCTGGCTAAATGTAGACCAGACAGGTTAGATATGAGATCTAGAAAAAGAATATTTGTTATTAGCAATTACTAAAATTATAATTGCTGAACAGCCCTGTCTAGTTATCAGTAGTGTGACAACACAAGGTTATTTTTGATATGTTCATACACTCTTCAGGAAAATAGCACAAATAATTTAAAACTGGCTTTCATGCTCTGCAAAAATGTCGAGATAATTAATACTTTACAACTAGTTTAATTAAATACAGTGCCCTGTATTTAATGCAAGCCTCTGTTTTGCAGGATCCTGATACTGATGCTGTATGTGAAAACATCACTAAAAAGATGGGTGAAGAGCTGAGAGAGCTAGAACCCAAGCCGACAGGACAGCATTCCCATCCCCACCACCCGCACAGACGCGGACACCACCGCCACCACCACCACCACCGCCACCATCACATGGGCAGTCATGATCCCAAACATGAGAACCACCAGGCTGCTTCTGAAACTGAGAGACGTCATCCTCACAGCAGCTGGCGTCACAGGGTTTTTGGCCATCACAGACATGATCAGATAGGTAGTCAGAAGCCAGTAGAAACTGTCCCTCCAGGAGAAATTGTGGAAATTGCACAAGATAAAAAACTAGGAAAGAAAGGGAAAAACAGCTGTAAAAACCAGTTAACTTGAAACTGGCAGACAGGATCAGACTCAACCTCTAGTAGCTGATCCTGTCATTGTCGTCACCTTTTGTTTGAAGAGCTAGGGAATTCTGTCACTTGACAGTGTCGTGGAGCACTACCAAATTCCTGCAGGTGACATGGGCAGCTGGCAGCAGAGGACATCACTGAGTCTTGACAGTGACGTCTGCTCTCTGCTGCCTGACACTCACCAGCAGGAGCAAGTGAAACCAGTGACACCTGACAGTGACAGGAAAAGGTGAGAAACTGATCCTGAAAAACAAACTAAGCACCTTCCAGAAACAAGGGAGTCCCACTAACTCAATTCATAGAGTTGCAAGAGCAGAAAAATAAACAGATCAAGTGTTTTTATTGCCTCCAATTCAAAATTATACTGACAGGTATGTGGAGTTAAAATATTGCAAAGAGGTATATTTTTAGAGCAGTGTTCTTAGAATTATAGAATACCTGTCAAATTCCATCAGTGAAAAGCTTCATGATTTAAAGGAATTTAATTGACCCCTAAAAAAGTTTGTTTTTCAGTTCCACTGGGAAGGTGTCTGCATTCTTGATTAATTTGTCTTTCTTGTTTCTCTTCTAACATTCTGCTTGCATTTGTGAGGACAGGAGCATAAACTATGACCTAGGGGCTCCTGTCTGATGTTTTGCAATCCAGAACAGAAGATAACCAAGACAGATATATGAATCATTTTTTATTAAAAAGACAATATATTTGAAAGTTGAGGTTGTTTGTTTGGTATTTTTTCTAACCTGGGGATACAAATCATGTACAAGCAAAACTTACTCCTAAGCAATGTGACAATAATTTCATATGAAAAATGTAATATATAGACATTAACTGCTTTATTTTCAAGTAACAGATTTATATGCTTAACTTTCATGGCTTAGATACAGTAAGAGGCTCCATTAATACATACTGCTACAGCCTGTAAAATCCTACTAAATCAGTAACATCATCCTAAAGTGAGAAGTAGTGTTAACGACAGTGTCAGAATCAAAAAGATGGTGGGATGAAAACAAGTTTAATCTTAGTATAATGTTTATCTTTGTTTATAACAGTGCTGAATTTGATAAATCTGTATCAGTTAGTAACATAATATACCACTTAAACCTGTGTAACTAATCTGTCTGTAGCCTAGCATTGCTAATGTTTGATTAATGGAATGGAAGTAAATCCATTGTTAGAAGGATTCCCAGATGAAGAAGAGAATATTCATAAAAAGAAAACTGCTATGAAAGTATACACAATAATTAATGATGGTTTAATAGGGAAATTACTACTCCTACAAAACCTGAATCTTTTTATTGTGAATGCTGATTAGCAAGAGAGTAGCTCTGAATAAACACAGAATGCATGCCTTTGGAATGTTTGAAAATAGTGTTTTCAATAAAAAATACTTTCTTCATGTATTGTGTTCATTTTGAGATGCACAGTTTGAAACACCGAAATGCTTCATGTAATTTGCTCAGAATCGCCTCCGTTTGAAGGGCAGGTCTTCACCTTTGTTAAGACGTTGCTCCAAGTCTCTTATGGTGTTTCGGAGAACTTCGATTTCCTTGTTTTTCTCTTCCTGGAGATGCTGCAGCTTCTGTTGAAATTCAGGGAAAAGCTTCATTCTTAAACATCACATAAAATTATGTAATGATACATTTTGCTGTTGTGAGTAAGAAATATTCTAATCAGAATATTTTCCTCAGTATTTCGTATCACAAAATTACAAAAATTATTTCCCCAGAATACTGCTTTTCTGACATCCCAAAATCTTAAGTTTACAACAACAACAAAAAAAGCATTTACACGGTTTGTATCAGTGTCATATATGTCAGTTCTATCTTAAGTTTCCATGTTAACAATTCACCGCCTCTCATGTGGCTTTTTGTTGTTGCTTACCCTCATCAGTATCAATAGGCCAAGAGCCATGACAGTTGGAGCTGATGAGCCTAAAAGCCTTTTCTATCTTAAATTTTTCTTTGATTCTATGAATTCTGTTGTGTAGAGGTGGGAGGGGTGTGGGGGGAGAACAAACAGAGAAACCCCAGGGAGCTCCTGCTTCAAGCGCTCTGAAACATACTCCATGTCTGTGTGCTACAGGTTGTGAAAGCACCTACCCTTCGATAGAT